>NC_091058.1:20240155-20880780 GCF_000393655.2 Nicotiana sylvestris
TCCATTTTGGACTGTCATGCTAAGACAGTAGCGTTGGCTATGCTGGGTGTGCCACGGATTGAGTGGTGAGGTTTGACGGATTATGTTCCTAGTAGAGTGATTTCATTTTTGAAGGCCTAGTGGATGGTTGGAAAGAGTTGTCTTTCTTATTTGGCCTTCGTGAGGGATGTTGGTGCAGAGACTCCTACCATTGATTCAGTTCCGGTAGTGAAGGACTTCCGGATGTGTTTCCTGCAAACCTATCGGGCATGCCACCGGACAGGGACATAGACTTTAGTATTGATTTGGTGCCGGGCGCTCAGCCCATTTCTATTCTACCATATCGTATATCACCGGCGGATTTAAAGAAGTTGAAAGAGCAGTTTTAGGAACTCCTCGATAAGGGGTATATTCGACCTAGTGTGTCGCCTTGGGGTGCGCCTATCCTATTCGTAAAGAAGAAGGATGGTACGATGAGGATGTGCATTGATTACAGGCAGTTGAACAAAGTCACAATCAAGAACAAATATCCTTTGCCTCGTATTGATGATTTATTTGATCAGCTTCAGGGAGCGAGAGTGTTCTCCAAGATTGATCTCCGTTCAGGGTATCACTAACTGAAGATTAGGGACTCAACATTCTTAAGACAACCTTCAGGACCCAATACGGTCATTATAAGTTCCTTGTGATGTCATTTGGGCTAACCAATGCCCCAGCAACGTTCATGCATCTGATGAACAGCGTGTTTCGACCTTATCTTGACTCGTTTGTGATTGTTTTCATTGATGATATTCTGGTGTACTCGCATAGTCAGGAGGAGCACACTGAGCATTTAAGAGTGGTATTGCAGCGGTTAAGGTAGGAGAAGCTTTATGCAAAGTTCACCAAGAGTGAGTTTTGGCTTAGTTCAGTGGCTTTCTTGGGGCACGTGGTGTCCAGTGAGGGTATTCAGGTTGATCCGAAGAAGATAGAGGCGGTTCAGTGTTGGTCTAGGCCGTCCTCAGCTATAGAGATTCGCAGCTTTCTTGGTTTGGCGGGTTATCACCGTCGGTTCGTTCAGGAATTTTCATCTATAGCATCACCCTTGACCAAATTGATTCAAAAGGGTGCTCCTTTCAGGTGGTCGGATGAGTGTGAGACGAGCTTTTAGAAGCTCAAGACTGCCTTGACCATAGCTCAAGTGTTGGTTTTACCATCAGCTTTAGGTTCATATACAGTGTATTGTGATACTTTGAGAGTTGGTATCGGGTGTGTGTTGATGCAGGAGGGTAGAGTGATTGCTTATGCTTCCCGTCAGTTGAAGCCCCATGAGAAAAACTACCCTATTCAAGATTTGGAGTTGGCTGCCATTGTCCACGCGTTGAAGATTTGGGTGCATTATCTCTATGGTGTGTCTTGTGAGGTGTTTACTGATCATCGTAGCCTCCAGCACTTGTTCAAGCTGAAGGATCTCAATTTGAGGCAGTGGAGATGGTTGGAGCTGCTAAAGGACTATGATATCACTATCTTGTATCATCCGGGGAAGGCCAATGTAGTGACCGATGCTTTGAGTAGGAAGACAGCGAGTATGGGCAGTCTTGCATTTATTCCCGTTGGGGAGAGACCTCTTGCAGTTGATGTTCAAGCCTTGGCCAATCAGTTTGTGAGGTTAGGTATTTCGGAGCCCAGTCGGGTCTTAGCTTGTGTGGTTTCTCAGTCTTCCTTGTTTGATCACATCAGAGAGCGCCAATATGATGATCCTTATTTGCTTGTCCTTAAGGACGTGGTTCAACACGACGATGCCAGAGATGTGACTATTGTTGATGATGGGGTATTGAGGATGCATGGCCGGATATGTGTGCCTAATTTAGATGGGCTTCGGGAGTTGATTCTGGAGGAGGCCCATAGCTCGCGGTATTCCATCCATCCGGGTGCTGCAAAGATGTATCAGGATTTAAAACAACATTATTGGTGGAGGAGGATGAAGAAGGATATTGTGGGATTTGTAGCTTGGTGTCTCAATTGTTAGCAGGTGAAATATGAGCATCAGAGACCGGGTGGCTTGCTTCAGCGGTTAGATATTCCAGAGTGGAAGTGGGAGCGGATCACCATAGATTTTTTAGTTGGACTCCCATGTACTTTGAAGAAGTTTGAGGCTATTTGGGTGATTGAGGATCGACTGACCAAGTCTGATCACTTCATTCCTGTGTGTACTACCTATTCTTCAGAGCGGTTAGTAGAGATTTATATCCGAGAGATTGTTCGCTTGCATGACATCCCAGTTTCCATCATTTCAGATAGAGGTACTCAGTTTACTTCACTGTTTTAGAGGGCCATGCAGCGAGAGTTGGGTACTCAGGTTGAGTTGATCGCAGCTTTTCACCCTCAGATGAATGGGCAATCCGAGTGCACTATTCAGATATTGGAAGACATGTTGCGCGCTTGTGTCATTGATTTTGGGGGTTCATGGGATCAGTTTCTACCGCTTGCAGAGTTTGCTTACAACAACAGTTATCAGTCGAGTATTCAGATGGCTCCATATGAGGTTTTATATAGAAGACGGTGTAGGTCTCTAGTGGGGTGGTTTGAGCTGAGCGAGGCTAGGTTGTTAGGTACAGACTTGGTGCAAGATGCTTTGGACAAGATGAAGGTGATTCAGGAGCGACTTCGTACAACACAATCAAGACAAAAGGTTATGCTGACAGGAAGGTTCGTGTCATGACCCCAAACCCGGACCCAATCGTGATGGCTCCTCTCGTGAAGACAAGTCTAGCCGACACATTTCCAATTTAGTTTTAAGCAATTAAACAATAAGCATTTTGTCTTAAACATGATATAAATCCAAAAGTAAGCAGTGACAATACAGAACAATTTGCGGAATACAACCCAACACAGCCCGTACCGGGGTGTCACTAGTCTTGAGCATCTATCAGTACGTTACAAGTCTGAAATGCCTACTAATCTATTATAAAATAACTGATAAAGATATATAAATGAGATAAAGGGGGAGAAACACGGGATTGCGGATGCCAATCATCTACCTCGAGGACTCCGAAGTCTGCCGGGAGCTCTCAACTCGCGCTGGCAGGATCAGCAATGCCTGAATCTGCACATGGGGTGCAAGGAGTAAAGTGAGTAATTCAACTCAGTGAGTAATAATCATAAATAAACGACTGAGAGATATGAATACACGTAAGGCACATTACAGGCTATAATAAAGTAGTAGAACCAGTAGAAATAGTGAAGCAGTGATAATGTGTAAAGTCATTTTTAATTCAGTTCAAACTTCATGAAATGCCTTTTTAACAATTAAGCAGGTAAATGACAGACAAATAAGATAGATAAGCACATAAAGGATTGCCCCTCGGGCATAATATCAACAATACCAGCACCTTGTGCTATATCTCACATCACAATGGGTACCCGCGCTCACTAGGGATGTGCAGACTCCTAGAGGGGCCCTTACGGTCCAAGCGCAATATCAAGCCATCTCATGGCATCATCACTAGGCTCTCAGCCTCATATCAACAAGTCACCTCGTGGCGTACATATCTCAGGCCCTCGGCCTCATAATCATAGTCAATATTTCCTCACAACATAGGCCCTCGGTCTTACTCAGTCAAAGTCCTCACAAGCCACTCAGGCAATAGTAAAACATGATTCTCAGCCCAAAATATCATTTAAAAGATCATTTAAGTGTTAAAACAGAGTAAACATAGCTGAGTTATGAAAACAGTGGAATATAGCATGACTGAGTTCAAGTATAAAGTCAAAACAGTGAGGAAATATCAATAAAAGTCCCCTAAGTGTTCAAATAGTTGGCACGAGGCCCAAATATAGCATTCAGCCCAAAGCATGATGATAACAAATAGTTTTCATTCAAATATGCGGTAAAATAGTCATTCGGGATGGACTAAGTCACAATCCCTAACAGTGCACAACCCCACGTTCGTCATCTAGCGTGTGCGTCACCTCGATATAGCACAACGATGTGCAATTCGGGGTTTCATACACTCAGGATATCATTTACCATCATTACTCACCTCAATCCGGTCCAAATCTTGCCCGCGATGCCTTTGCCCCTCGAATAGGCCTCCACTCGCATCGAATCTATTCAAAAGCAGAATCACGACATCAAAATATGCTAATGGAACGAAGCCCAAGCAAAAATAATCAATTTACAACACAAATTCCGAAATTACCAAAACCCGACCCTAGGCCCACATCTCGGAATTCGATAATTTTTACATCAAAGATTCCGTATCTCCCCACGAGTTCATGCATATCAAATGTTCTGAAATCCGACCTCAAATGGTCCTTCAAATCCTCAATCAAATGTCTAAGTTTCCAAGCCCTAGTTTTACCCAAATTTTAACCCTTAAATTCCATTAATTATAGCTCTAATCCGTGAAATAATACCATAGGAACGAGTTTTTGATCCAAAATCCTTACCTCAATGAAGTCTCCTTGAATTCTCTCTTCAAAATTTCCCAAAGCTCCAAAAATTGTGTTTAAAAATGGTGAAACCCTCTGAAAATCGCAAAGGAAGAAATATATACATTCTGACCCAGGAATTTTCACACATGCGGTCAATCCACTACATCTGCGGTATCGCTTTTGCGGTCCAAGAGCCGCTTATGCGGTTTTCACTTAAACGGTCAAAATCGCATCTGCGATGCACAAGCCGCACCTGTGGCGCAGGTGCAGTTCACCAACCGCTTCTGCGGTCATAGCCTCCCTAGATCCCTTTCTCTTCTACGGTCCCTTTCATCGCATCTGCGGTATCGCACTTGCAGTCCCCAATCCGCAGGTGCGGAAATACCAGAAGCAGAAAATCTGCAGATCACCAAAATTCCAAATTTCTCTGTCAACCATCCGAAATCACCCCGAGGCCCACGCGACCTCAACCAAAAGTACAAACATATCCTATAACCTTATTCAAACTTATACCAATCTTCAAAACACCTCAAACAACATCGAATCAACCTAAACACATCGGATTCAAGCCTAAGTTTCCAAATTCTTCTGAATTACACTTTTGATAAAAAACCCAACCAAACCACGCCCGAATGACCTGAAATTTTGCACACACATTCCAAATGACACCACAAAACTACTGCAACTTTCTTAATTCCATTCCGACCCCTATATCAAAATCTCACCTATCAACCAGAAATCGCCAAAATACCAACTTCGCCAATTCAAGCCTAAATCTACTCCGAACCTTCAAAATACATTCCGATCATGCTCCTAAGTCCCAAATCACCCCTGAAGCTATCTGAATCATCGAAACTCACATCCGAGCCCTCTAAATTTTCCAACTTAAGCTACCTTAAAAGAGACTAAATGTCTCAAACCTTACCAAATCCTTTCCGAACCCGAGCCAACCAACCCGATCATATATAGAACCGATAGAAAAAGTAATAGAAATAGAAATGGGGGAAAATAGAGCGGCAACTCATGAGACAACTGGTCGAGTCGTCACAGTTCGGGATGTGTCCTACATGGTTGAGGAGAAGGTTCTACTGAAGGTCTCACCCATGAAGGGTGTTCTGAGATTTGGGATGAAGGGTAAGTTGAGTCCTCGGTTCATTGGGCCTTTTGAGGTGCTTCGGATGATTGGGGAGGTGGCTTATGAGCTTGCTTTGCCATCCATCTTGGCAAGTGTGCATCCGGTATTTCATGTTTCTATGCTCCGAAAGTATATTGGTGATCCATCCCATGTTTTGGACTTCAGAACGATTCAGTTAGATGGTGATCTGACTTATGATATGGAGCCAGTGGCTATTTTGTAGCGTCATCGAAAGTTGAGGTCAAAGGATATAGTTTCAGTGAAAGTGCAGTGGAGAGGTCAGCCCATGGAGGAGGCTACCTAGGAGACCGAGCGGGAGATACGGAGCAGATATCCTCACCTATTTGAGGCTTCAGGTATGTTTGTTGACTCGTTCAAGGACGAACATTTGTTTAAGAGGGGGAAGATGTAACGACCCAACCGGTCGTTTCATGAGTTACCATTCCATTTCCCCCATTTCTGCTTCCTTATGTGTTGTTCAGCTGCATTTTATTGCATCGTGTTGGTTAGTTTATATTCAGAGTGGTTTTGTGGAGGAATCAGAAACTTAGTCTCTTTTGAGTAAGATTAAGTTGAAAAAGTCAACTGGAAGTTGACTGTGAGTAAATGATCTTAGAATTTGGTTTTTATGGTTCAGATAACTTTGTTAGGTGATTTGGGAAGTGGAGCGTGATTGAAATGTTTTTTGAAGGTCCGTAGTAGATTTAGGCTTGAATTGGCGAAATTGGAGTTTTGGCGTTTTCTGGCTGGCAGTGGAAATTTTGATATCGGGGTCGGAATGGAATTTCGAAAATTGGAGTAAGTCTGTTGTGTCATTGTTGATGTGTGTGCAAAAATTTAGGTCATTCAGATGAGGTTTGATAGGTTTTTGGATTGGTTGCAGAATTCGGAAGTTTTAGAATCTTTAGGCTTGAATCCGAGGGTGATTTGGTGTTTCGATGTTGTTTTGAGTGTTTCGAAGGTTGGAATAAGTTTGAATAGCGATATATGACTTGTTTATATTTTTGGATGAGGTCCCGGGGACCTCAGGATGATTTCGGATGGTTATCAGAAAGTTTGAAAATTGGAGAATGCAACTGAAGTTGCTGGTTCTATCATAACTGTACCTGTGGTTAGGGGACCGCATGTGCGATGATCGCGGAAGCAAGAAGTGACTGCAGATGCGGTCTGGGCATCGCATAAGCGGAAGTTGAGACGCACCTGCGAGTTCGCAGGTGCGGATGAGGGATTTTAAGTGAAAATTCGCAGAAGCGGAGATTTTTCCGCAGGTGCGGACCGCAGATGCGGCATTGGTACCGTAGGTGCGGTTTTTCTGGGTAGAAGGTATAAATAGCCTTCGCGAAATTTGGTCATTTTTCCACCATTTGTGTTCAGACTTGGAGCTTTTTGGAGGGTTTTGAAGAGGGAATCAAGGGAGTTTTCATTGAGGTAAGTTTCTTCACTGTATCTGGTCATGCCTAGTGATTTCTTGAGTGTCCTTGTATATGTGTCTACATCGGTGGGTGATTCTATTATGGTAGATCGAGTCCTTCATTCTTGTATAGTTGTAATTGGGGGTCTTGAGACCCGTATAGATTTGTTACTTTTGGACATGGTTTATTTTGATGTCATATTGGGGATGGACTGGTTATCACCTTACCATGCTATCTTGGACTGCCATGCCAAGACTGTGACCTTAGCCTTGCCGGGTTTACCTCGTTTATAGTGGAGGGGGGCTCTTGGTCATTCTACCCGTAGTGTGATCTCTTATGTGAAGGCTCGACGTATGGTCGAGTAGCGGTGTTTGGCCTATTTAGCATATGTTTGTGATTCTAGTGCTGAGATTTCTTTTATTGATTCTGTGCCTGTTGTTCATGAGTTTCCTGACAGGGATATTGAATTCTGCATTGATTTGGCTCCAGGCACTCAACCCATTTCTATCCCGCCATATCGTATGGCCCCGCCTGAGTTGAAAGAGTTGAAGGAGCAGTTGCAAGACTTGCTTGAGAAGGGTTTCATTTGGCCTAGTATTTCGCCTTGGGGTGCGCCGGTGTTGTTTATTAAGAAGAAGGACAGAACGATGAGAATGTGTATTGATTTTCGGTAGTTGAACAAGGTTACAATCAAAAAATAAGTATTCGTTGCCGATGATTGATGATTTGTTTGATCATCTTTAGGGTGCCAAGGTATTTCCGAAGATTGACTTGAGATCTGGCTATCATCAGTTGAGGATTAGGGCATCCGATGTCCCTAAGACAGCTTTCCGCACTCGGTACGGGCATTATGAGTTCTTGGTGATGTCATTCGGGTTGACAAATTCCCCAACATCTTTTATGGATTTGATGAACCAAGTGTTCAGGCCTTACTTGGATTCGTTCGTGATAGTCTTCATTGATGATATTTTGATCTATTCCCACAGCCGGGAAGAGCATGAGCAACATCTTAGAGTGGTTCTTCAGACTTTGAGGGATAGTCAGTCTTATGCTAAGTTTTCGAAGTGTGAGTTCTGGTTGAGTTCAATTGCATTCCTGGGTCATGTTGTATTAGCAGAAGGTATTCAGGTTGATCCCAAGAAGATTGAGGCAGTTGAGAACTGGCATAGACCAGCATCAGCTATAGAGATCCAGAGTTTCTTGGGATTGGCAGGCTATTATTGCCGGTTTGTAGAGGGATTTTCATCCATTGCAGCCCCGATGACCAGGTTGACCCAGAAGGGTGCCCAGTTTAGGTGGTCAAACGAGTGTGAGGCGAGCTTTCAGAAGCTCAAGACAGCTTTGACTATGCCACCGGTGTTGGTTTTGCCCACAGGTTCAGGGCCTTATATAGTTTATTATGATGCATCTCGTATTGGACTTGGTGCGGTGTTGATGCAGAATGGCAAGGTCATTGCCTATGCTTCACGGCAATTGAAGATTCATGAGAAGAACTATCCGATTCATGATTTGGAGTTAGCATCCATTGTTCACACGTTAAAGATTTGGAGGCATTATCTGTATGGCATGGCATGCGAGATGTTCACGGATCACAAGAGTCTGCAGTACTTGTTCAAGCAGAAGGAGTTGAATTTGAGGTAGAGAAGGTGGTTGGAGCTGTTAAAGGACTATGATATCACCATCTTATGTCATCGGGAAAGGCCAATGTGGTGGCCGATGCTTTGAGTAGGATGTCAACCAGTATGGGCAGTCTTGCTTATATTCCGGTCGGTGAGAGACCGCTTGCTTTGGATGTTCATGCTTTGGCCAATCAGTTCGTGAGATTGGATATTTCTGAGCCTAGTCGTGTGTTAGCTTGCACGGTCTCTCGTTCCTCTTTATTGGAGCGTATCCGTAATCGGCAGTATGATGATCCCCATTTGTGTGTCCTTAGAGACACGGTGCAGCACGGAGGTGCCAAGCAGGTTACCTTAGGAGACGATAGAGTTTTGAGATTGTAGGGTCGAGTTTGTGTGCTAATGTGGACGGGCTTCGACAGTTGATTTTAGAGGAGGCCCATAGCTCTCGGTACTCTATTCATCTGGGCGCCGCGAAGATGTATCAGAATTTGTGGCAGCATTATTGGTGGAGAATAATGAAGAAGGACATCGTTTCATATGTGGCTCGGTGTTTGAACTGTTAGCAGGTTAAGTACGAACATCAGAGGCCCGATGGTTTGTTCTAGAAGATTGAGATTCCTGAGTGGAAGTGGGAACGTATCACTATGGACTTTGTTGTTGGTCTCCCACTGACTCAGAGGAAGTTCGACGTAGTGTGGGTTATTGTTGATAGGTTGACCAAGTCAGCATATTTCATTTCTATGGTAGTCTCCTATTCTTCCGAGAGGTTAGCTGAGATTTATATCCGGGAGATTGTTCGTCTTCATGGTGTGCCAGAGTCTATCATTTCGGATCGAGGTACGCAATTTACCTCCCATTTCTGGAGAGCAGTTCAGCAAGAGTTGGGCATACGGGTTGAGTTGAGCACTTCATTTCATCCTCAGACAGACGGGCAGTCCGAGCGGACTTTTCAGATTTTGGAGGATATGCTCCGAGATTGTGTCATTGACTTTGGAGGCTCGTAGGATCAATTTTTGCCTTTAGCAGAGTTTGCCTACAACAACAACTACCAGTCGAGTATCTAGATGGTTTGGTATGAGGCTTTGTATGGTAGGCGGTGTCGGTCGCTAGTTGGATGGTTTGAGCCGGGAGAGGCTCGGTTGTTGGGTATGGATCTGGTTCAGGATGCCTTGGACAAGGTTAGGATTATTCAAGATAGGTTCGTACCGCTTAGTCCAGGCAAAAGAGTTATGCCGACCGTAAGGTTCGTGATTTGACATTCATGGCCGGTGAGCGGGTATTGCTTCAAGTGTCGCTTATGAAGGGCGTGATGAGATTAGGTAAGAAGGGCAAGCTTAGCCCTAGGTTCATTGGTCCGTTTGAGATTCTTGATCGAGTGGGAGATGTGGCTTACAGACTTGCGTTGTCGCCGAGCTTATCAGCCGTGCATCTAGTGTTTCATGTGTCCATGCTTCGAAAATGTCACGGGGATCCATCCCAAGTGTTAGATTTCAGCACTGTCCAGTTGGACAAGGACTTGTCTTATGAGGAGAAACCGGTAGCTATTCTAGACCGGCAGGTTCGTCAGTTGAGATCGAAGAGTTTTTCTTCTGTTCGTTTTAGTGGAGAGGTAAGCCCATTGAGGCATCAACTTGGGAGTCCGAGTCCGATATGCGGAGCCGTTATCCCCATCTTTTCCCTGACTCATGTACTTCTTCTATCCGTTCGAGGATGAACGGTTATTTTAGAGGTGGAGGATGTGTCACTTGTTTTAAAAGTAAATTCTGCATTCCGATGCCTTAAAAACCTCTTTCGGCATTACCTCGATTTGCGTGCATAGTCTGGGTACATAGCTAAAAAGTTATTATGTGAAAATCTGTTAAAATGATAAATTTTGCCTTTAAAATGGATTTAAGTTGACTTTGGTCAACGTTTTGGGTAAACGGATCCGGACCCATGATTTGACGGTACCGGAGGGTCCGTAGGAAAATATGGGACATGGGCGTATGCCTAGAATCGAATTCCGAGGTTCCAAGCCCGAGAAATAAACTTTTAAAGAAAATTATTTTCTGAAATTATTTCTGAGTTTTGGAAATGAAATGAGTTTAAAACTCGATGGTATCGAGCCCGTATTTTGGTTCCGGCGCCTGGTACAGGTCTTATATGTGATTTAAGATAAGTCTATGAAATTTGGTAAGAAAAGGACTTGACACGACGTTGTCACACCTCCTTTTTCTATCCCCAGAAGGGTATAAGGGAGTTTTTTCCAATTTAAGTGACAATCGAAACGAGATTATTTATTAAAAATCAGAGTCGCCACTTGGGATAATTTATGGTATCCAAGTCATCAGTTCAAATCCCGAATCGAGGAAAGATTGACTCTATTTTACAGTCCGCAAACACAGAAATCCGGGTAAGGAATTCTGTTAACCCGAGAGAAGGTGTTAGGCATTCCCAGGTTCCATGGTTTTAGTACGGTCGCTCAACTGTTATTATTGGCCTATTTATTTGATTTTAAAGCATCTTTGAAACCTATGTGCATTTTTATTCCTTTTAAACCGCTTCAAATAATCCAATTATTATACAACTATTATGGATTACACATTGCGACTCATGTCACGGGAACCGTACCCACTATCCACAATATGTTTATTTTAACTAACAATATTAAATTGTGGTCGGGTCATATAAATATACCCCGGCCTTTTTTAGAAACTAAGCGTCACAACTACGTCACGGGAACTATACCCGTAGCTATGACAATTTATTTAATTAACGCGCCTAGATCAAACTACGATATTTAAGGCATTTTTTACGCTAGTTAAGGTAATTAATATGAGGGCCAAAGATTATGGATTTTGTTCACGTGTGGCGCACCTCAATTTTATTAAAGGAAAATCGTTCAACTAAGTGAACTATGGATATTCATGTTTAAAACTATTTTGAAATTAAATATCACGACTACGCCACGGGAACTGTACTCGTAGTTGTGATGACTTTATTACGTGCCTAAAACAAACTACGAATGTTCATTATTTTCCTAAGACTAATTTGAGACTATCGGGAGGCCATGAATTGTGGAGCACTTTTGCTAAAAGAGATTTTATGTTCATATCCTTTTAACTCCTTATTTCATGCATTTGACCAAACCCAATTCCTAAGGCATGTAAACAAATTAATTATCTAATGGATTGGTCGTACCCCAATCCCACACCTCGATCCATTCACGAATAAGTCAAGCCAGATGTCAAAGATGCGGCATTCAAGAAAGCACAGAGGATTGCTATCTAACAAACAAGAGCAGAAATGATAATAATAATAATAGGGTAAAATAGAATGGTGTAGATTTTCAACATGATTAAATCTTGCTTTTCCCAAAATCCCTTTCCGAAGTGACCTCTCAGTACTAAAACAAGACAAATTTAGTAAGACCAAATCCACCGAGCATCAAAGATGCAATGGCCAAACATCAGATCAACGAGTCCAATAATTGATAGGCAACAATGACATAAATGTCATCAAATATTCCATCCACATAAACTGGATGCCTAAACTACCATACTTGGATTACAAACAATAAAATTATCTTGCAAATCTATATTAAGCCTAAATCTCAGCTTTTCTGCATGTGACTCCCAATGAAACAGCAAGAGTGCTCAATGCAAAAATTAGTTAAAGCTTCAATCACGTAGCCCCAAATTCAAACAGATCCAAACAATATCTGCTTCATTGTTTACTATCGCTCTTTGTGATTATCTATTTTTGTATAAATAAAATAAAACAATCCTAATCCCTTTGAACCAAGCTCATATCATACTAAAAATTTGCACCAAAATAAAATAAAAAAAGGATAGAGCTAGACCTAAAATTGCTTTCCTTGAATATCAAATACGCCGAGCAAAAGAAGTGAAAGCAAAAACCCGAACGTGAATCCTCGCACAAACGAATCGGGAACGACGAAACTTCGACGACAACTGAGCAATATTTCTTTAATCAGTTTGATTTGCAAAGCAATTACAAGTCGAATTCGAACTGTAACAGCAACAGGGAACTCCACCGTGAACCTCGAGCGGCGACGAACTCAGAACGACAAACGACGACCTAAAATCTTGTTCTGTTTCTCTGGTTTTATCAATGGATTGACCACCTCAATTCCGAAAAGCATAGAGAAAATGAAGGCATTCTGTAAATCCTAGAACTTCCTTCCCTTTATGTGTGTGCGCGACTGAAAAATGGTAAGAAGAGAAAGGTCCAACGGTGTGTTTACTGTCGATTTCGCTGCCTGGGTCTAAGGTCTTAAGATTTGTTTTCGTTGGAGAGGAAGGGTCCAAACGGCTGAAGCCTTTCTCTCAGGTTGTGGAGGAGATGAGCTCTTTTGGTGAAGGGGTATTTTTCTGGTCGATGATTGAAGGCTGGGGTCGATCTTTTGCGTCAAAAATGGAGATGAAGAAGAGGAAACATTGCTGGCGCGTTCCCTCTGTCGAAGATGACGATCACAGGGGGTGTCGTCACTTTTGTGTATTGCGGCTGTATTCAGCCTTTAGGTCCTAGGCTCTATTTTTGTACTCTTTTTTGCTGATTGTAGAGTGTAGGAATATAGGTTTTTGTAGCGTCTTTTTAGGTTAAGGGGTATGTGCCTAGGAATTATGGACTTGGGAATTATGGGCTAGATTCGAAAATTAGGCCTAAAAATGAGTCGTTTGAGACCAAATTTTATTCTTTCCCCGCGAATGAGACTAAAAAAACGATCTCATTTATTAATTAATCCTACTTAAGTAAAATAACTATTAAATAAGACTGACCGTTAAACAACACTATTTTTGGTATTTTTCAAAATTAAAAATGACTGCAAAATATTAATGAAACTATTTTTTGTAATTTTTATTTTCTTGTAATAAAATAAAGTAAAAGAGTCAAAATTAGTTGAAATAGTAATATTAGGCCTAAATTAAATATTTACATGCTAAAATATAAAAAAAATCTTGGGGAGGGTCAAAAATCACATGTCTACAGCTGCCCCTCTTTGACTTGAAACACGAAGAGTTTTCGGACAAAGAATGACTAGATAGGTTTTTTGACCCGACCCTTATTTAATGAGACCAAAAGCTAAAAGAAAGGAGAATGTGACCGAGCCCTGGTATCTGAGCTGCCTACATATCCTTGGCTATAAAGGAATCAGGCCACGTGTAGTTCAGATGTGAGTGAGATGATGGAGTATACCGAGGTGGAGAGCCGATCGAGGTGCCGTTCCGTCGAGGTTCCGGTCCGGGGGTCCTGTTGTTACATCAAAATAAAAAAAAAATGAAAAAGACTATCTAAGCCTGTCAACTATGAATTACAAGATTCCTATCTATAAGTCTTCTGAAGCTTGATCTTGAGTCTTGAATAGTTCTTCATGCAAACTTTGGATTTGAACCTTGATGCTTGCTAGTTGCAGGTGCTAGTTCATTCTTCTTCAGCTTTTCGGATCAAAACCGGACATGTGGTGCTTGTGACTTCAACCACGTCTTGAGCAGTTCACATCTTTCTCTGCTTCTGTATTTTTGATTCACTTCTCTTTTTTTTCTTTTTCCCCTCTCTTTTTATATTCTGGATTGAGACTACTTATGTTGGTCATCTCAGACTGTTGACCCGCATTCTTACCGCGAGCTTCTTTTGTTGCTGAATTGAATTGCATTCTGAAGTGAATTACCTTATTACCCATATAGGCGCCTGATTGCCAACATTTGAACCGTATTCCCTTGTTCTCCATGTGGGCGCCCGATTACCAAAACTTGAATTGTATTCTCTTTGTTACTTTAAACTGTTTTCCCTTGAAACCTGTGTTGTCTTCCTCTGAAACTTGAACTGCTTTCCTTGTTCTCCAGGTGGGTGCCTGATTGCCAAAACTCGAACTATATTCCCTTGCTCTCCAGGTGGGCGCCTGATTGCCAAAACTTTAACTGTATTCCCTTGCTCTCCAGGTGGGTGCCTGATTGCCAAAGTTTAACTGTATTCCCTTGCTCTCCGGGTGGGCGCCTAATTTCTAAAAGTTTAACTGTATTCCCTTGCTCTCCAGGTGGGCGCCTGATTGCCAAAACTTCAACTGTATTCCCTTGCTCTCCAGGTGGGCACCTAATTGCCAAAACTTTAACTGTATTCCCTTGCTCTCTAGGTGGGCGCCTGATTGCCGAAACTTTAACTGTATTCCATTGCTCACCAGGTGGGCGTCTGATTGCCGAAACTTTAACTGCTTTTCCTCAAAACTTGACCTGCTTCTCCTTGTTCTCCAGGTGGGTGCCTGATTTCCAACACTTGCGCATGTTTTTCCTTGAGACTTGAACTGCTTCTCCTTGTTCTCCAGGTGGGTGCCTGATTTCCAACACTTGCACTGCTTTTCCCTCGAAACTTGACTTGTTTTCCCTTATTCTCCAGGTGAGCTCCTGATTGCTGAACTTGAACGGTCTTCCTTTGAACATTGCTGCTTTCCCTTTGTTCTCCAGGTGGGTGCCTGATTACCAACATTTGAATTGTATTCCTTTCCTCTAAAACTTGAATTATTTTCCCTTGTTTTCCAAGTGGGCGCCTGATTGCAGACACTCAAACCATCTTCTCTTGCTACTTGGAACTATTTTCCCTAGAAATTTGTACCATTTTCCCTTGCTCTCCAGGTGGGCGCCTGATTGCTGAACTCGAACTGCTTTTCTTTCCCTGAAACTTGAACTGCTTTCCCTTGTTCTCCAGGTGGGTGCCTGATTGCTGAACTTGACCTGTCTTTCCCTGAAACTTGAACTGCTTTCCCTTGTTCTCCAGGTGGGCGCCAGATTGCTGAACTTGACCTATGTTTCCTTGAAACTTGAACTGTTTTCCCTTGTTCTCCATGTGGGCATCTGATTGCTGGACTTGACCCATCTCCTCTTGTTACTTGAAACTGTTTTCCCTTGAAGCTTGAACCATTTTCCCTTTTTCTCCAGGTGGGTGCTTGATTGATGAGCTTGACCCGCTTTCCTTTGAACTTGTGCCGTCTTCCCTTGTTCTTTAGGTGGGAGCCTGATTGTAACAAAACAGACAAAACAAAAGAAACTTTTCTGCCCCAGTTTGATATTGGGAACATCTGTGAGTGTTAACCAATTCTTGTTATCAAAATAAGTTCTAAGCTAAATTCCCTTATCGTGAAAAAATTCAAACCAAGTCTTATCTCAAAAGTGAAAAGCTTAAATGCTAAATTATACTTCCCAAAAGTAAAACTCTCGTCAAACCTTGTCACTTACGGGGGTCTCAAAACTTACTAAATCTCATTATCCAGGAGGGTACTAGAAACTTACTGTCGAGCCTGTCTGGCACCTGCTTTCCTCACGGAGGGTTTCTCCAGAACAAACAAAATTTCCCGCCCATGTTTCAATCAAAGAAAACTTATGAGTTTAAACATGGTGGTTGGTTTGCGGCCTTGACTTTGAGGGCGATTTCTCCTTCACTTCCCATGATAACTTCGATTTTAACTCGAAAGACCTTGCCTGTTTATTGAATGAACACTTTCTTTATCACCCTTATGACGGATAATACCTCTGATCCATTCAAACTAAATACCATTCATCTGTTGCACTGTGCTCATGCATTGACATATACTGAACCTTCGTGTGTCACATGAATCCTAAAGAACGTCAATTTCCACCCACTCAGTGCGCTTGCTGTTCTTTCCTGACGTATGCCACTAACCTTGGCCCTGAGGTCTATTGCTCTTTCACTTGCCATGATAACTTTGATTTCCGCTTGGAAGACCTTGCTTGTCATTGGTTAACCACTTTCTGTGTCAAACCTATCACAGAAAATACCTTTGATCCGTTCACCCAACATCCTCTATTTGTTGCATTGTTCATGAATTGACATATACCAAATCTTTGTAGTTCACATGAATCCCAAAGCACGTTGATTGTTACCAACTCAGTGCGCGCGCTGTTCTTTCCTGACTTATGCCACTTTGATGTGCTAGCTAGATCGCGTTTTGTGCAATTGAAAAGCTGGTGGCAAATTTTGAAGTCATTTCTCACTTATTCTGACCAAACAGACTCAGGAAGAGGAAATAAACAAGACAAAAGGAGTAGAGTAAAGGACAATGGAAAGAGATGATTCCTAACAAGAAAACTACAAAGTAGAAACTTATCAGATGTGGATACCAACTCTAATGACCATGACATGCACCTGTGGCCTAATCTGTCAAGAAAGTCTGATGTTCAACTTTTGTCATACCCCTAAACCGTGAAACTGGGCTTCAATGCTCCGATTATCCACTCTGATTCACAATCCTTCTTCGACCTGTAGTGCCCGGAGGATTTTCACCATTAAGCTTCTCTCATTTTGTTCTTTCTCTCAACTCACCATCGCCTTATGGTGCCTATGAAGGTTTTCACCAATAAGACTCTCTCATTTTGTTCTTTTCTTCTTATTTCCTCTGATTCTGCAGATGACAAGACATTAACTATGGTAAAAGCATCATATACCCTTGGCATGTCTAAACTCATCACTCTCAAAGATTATCTGGGAGGTCTTTTTTGGACTGTAATGTGGCTTTTGGACAAGGTTAGAAAGAAAGGATATCATAAAGGCTTAAAATTTCTAAAACAACTGGGTTAATTTATTTACAACTTTTGAAATCCATTTTAAGAACTTTGCGCCAGTTTCTGAAGCAAAGGAATCTGATTTTTTTGAGATGGAATTTCCAAGAAAGACTGCCCCACTTTCTACTTCGTGGGATTATGAAATATATTTCTTGGAATGACCGAACCCTAAGGCTGCCTACGTATTTTGTGGTGACAAGAATCAGGTCAAACGTAGTTCACAAGACTATTTTTTGTGACTATTTTCATTTTTCTTTCTTTTTTTTCTTTTTCTTTCTTCTTTTTTTTTTCTCTTTTTTTCCTTTATCTCTATTTTTCTTTTTCTTTTTCTTTTTTGAATTTTCCTTTTGGAATGAACTTCTAAAATAAACCTATGGGGACATGAATTGTTTTTTTTTCGTATGACTCTAACTTGATTCCAAAAGAGGGGAGGTCAAAGAAATCAGTACAAGCTCAAAAGAGTATCGAATGGTATACGTGTTTGGGTAGCTGAAAGAGGGCTTCCCAATCCTTGAAAAATGCCAAGTATAATACATGCAACTTGAAATGAAAAAGGAAGAGCACACAACATTTCTTTTACAGCTTCGGCATTAATATCATTGATATGCTTTCCACTTCCCTTTTTTATTGCCTTGTCAAGTACAGAACTCTCATCGGGTGATTTCTTCTTCACGATGGGTACCCTCTGTCTGTTTGGAGCAAACTCCCTTGACTTTATCTTGTAAATTGAGGTGTACTTGAACTCAAAATTACTCACTTCAAATCGTTGGGATGCACTCTCTTGTAACAAATCTTGTCATCCTCTCAACTTCCTAAACCATCTGCCCCAGTTTCACACAATTCGGGCTTTAAATGATCTCAAAATGTCCAAATCAGTATTTATTTCCCTCAAGTGCCCCTATCATCTTAAAAAAAATTTCATTGCTTCATGATTAAACTAACTTTTAAGAACAGACCTAGAATTATGCGTGCATGTCATGTCACTAGAGCCAGCATGAAAAGAACTATAAAAGGAAAAGAGAACTAAACAAAAACAATGACTAGAAATAACAGAAAACAGAAAAGCATTAGAGAAACAGTGAAAGACTTTGAACAACAAAACAAGCAAAATAAACTGGGTTACAACCATGGAACAAACCTAGATAACACTAAATGAGTTACTACGACTAAAGGAACTAGGCAAAGTAAAAGGATAGAAGGGTTTGAGTCACAAGACAATATCCGGATTACAACCCTGACATAACCCGAACAACAGAAATGACAATAAAATGAACCACCAAGACTCCTCCCTGGCTAGCCAAGAAAGGAGCGTCTTTCCAATTACCAAGCTCGACATCTTAGCCATTGGGTTCCACATCAATATTACCAAGACCATTACCAATTTCAATATGATTAACTTTACCAAGTGGCTCATTAGCTCCTTTGACCAAACCTTCGTCATTGCAAACCATCCCAACAATGTCATGTACCTGTAGAGGATTATGTGTGACACTTGGGGTGTTACTGCCTTGGACCACAATTATTCCTTCTTGAATCATTCTTTCTATTTCCCTTTTCAAAGCACGACAATCTTGAACATTGTACCCCTGGGCATTGGAATGGTATTCACACCTTTTAGCAGGGTCACAGCTTCTCCCACGTGGGTCTATGTAATTTAGGGAAATATGCGTAATCATGTCGCAATTCTTTAATCTCTCAACCAAGCTTGCATGGGGCCCTCCTATTGGTGTAAAATTATCTTTCACCCTTTGTTCCCTTGTACACCTTTGGCTTGAATGTGGGTTATAGGGCACTTGAAAATTTTGTGGAGGCTGGTGAAGCTTTTGTGATGCTCGTGCTTGCCTTTTGAAGTGACCCAGTGGTTGGACAGATGGCCGGACGTTGTTCAGAGGATAATACTGGGGTGAATTATGTGGAGTTTGAGGATGCTCATGGGTTCAGTATTGAGGTTGAAAGTATTTAGCAGGAATGCCCACTGGATCCTGTCGTTGGCGGGGCTCAGCAACATCTTTTCTATCAATGTGAGGACTGACCCGAGCAACTTGTTAGTTCTATCTGAACCATAACTCCCTAAAACTTCCCTCGGGTTTCTTTCCATCTGATATAGGGAGGAGCTATCTAGGACAATGTCTATATTGTTCTAAAAGTGCCGCACAAAATCTTGAGCCATGTCATCCCATGTATGTCACTTACCGACATCTTGACGAGCATGACATTCCAAAGCTGCCCCAGTCAGGCTCTCACTGAAATATGCCACCAACAACACTTCTTATTTCACTACAATAACCCCTCAGATGGTCTATTGAATCTCCACGCGCATCATACAAATTAAACATTGACATCTTAAATCCTTTCAGCTTTCTGGATATCTCATCTTGCTCCACTGTCTTTGCAGGCTTTGCAGTCTCACCGAGAGGCTCAAAATGAGGAGCGTAAGAGTATGGACCCGAGACCTTGAAAATTGGTTCTGGAGCATAGTGTTGGGCATCGGGGATTTTGAACACAGTCTCGCTAGAGGATCGAGGAAAGGTAGCAGGTGGATGAGCTACAAAAACATGAGTGGTCAAAGGAGCGAGATATAAGGTGTTTCTGGGGGGCGGAGTGTGAAAAGGTTATGGGGAGATATCCTGGACTTGTGATAGTGGTGGAATGGTGATAAGGCTTTCAGTGTAGTTAGTGGAAAACAATGGTGGAGGACGCCCGCTAATCCAGGCTTGGTATATTTCGGCCATATGTCCCTTCAACCTTAGGACCTCTTCTTTATGCTCAGATTCTGATTCAACAATTCCCTTAGACAGATCAGTAACACCTGTGTCCAACTCTTTGCTGACCATGACTACCTTGCTCTTTGACCTTGTGTTATATGGATGAGTTACCTTAAGAACCACAAACCAACCACCCTTCTGCTCAATGAAGATAACAAAAAGAACAAAATGGGGTCATCCTGTTAGCATTAGGGCATTTAACAACTAAAATTTATATTGCGTGCAATGCACCTAACACCACTTAACGGTTCTAGAATGACTTTGAGGGTCACAAGGTCACTTGACATCATCCCAATTTGTTCCCTTCAATCTTCTCTTTTCGTTTCTTTTCTAGCACTTGCTTGCTCATTTTCTTTCCTCTTTTTTTTTTTCTTTCTAATTATCACTCTTTTATTTCCTCTCATTTCTCACACCCCATAATTTCATCTCTTTTTTTCTTTTATTTTCTTTTAATAAATATAAAAAATGATTCGATCGAACCCTATATAGGTTGCCTACATATCATGACACCGCATGAATCAGATCTTTGCATAGTTCGGGAAGATCGGGAATAAAGTAAACAAACAAACATTCTCTTTTTTTCCCTTTTTTTCTTTACCTTAATGAATACTCTGATGAGAAAAATGAAGGAAATCTCTCCTTTTTAGGCTTAATGTTCTGTAATCTATTCTAAACTCAATCTTAAACTAGCATATATTTTTTCCTTTTTTTTTTGAAACAAATACTGTATGGGAAATTAATAAGGCAAAAGCCCTAGAAGAGAAAAATATTTTTTGATTCTTTTTTTAGGAAGGAAACCTAAAGAATGAACAAAAGAAAAATATTTTGAATTTCATTTGATATCCTGAAGAAAGATTTCGAAACAAGAAATGGAAAATATAAGAAAGTTTTTGGATTTTAGTTTTTGATTACCTAAAGGAGAAACTCCGAAAATAAACACAAAATGGAAGTATGTTATTTATTCTATGTACAATGTCCTAAAGTTCTAGTGAAAATAAAAAGATTTTTTTTCATTTTCTCGTTAATTTTCCAAAGAAAAACCTCAAAAGAAAATCTTTTTGGATTTTTGGAATTAATATCTTAAAGAAATTTTTTAAAGAGGTACTAAAGGAAAATTCTCTCTTTTTTTTTTGAATTTTTAGTCTTAATAAACTAAAGGAAATATAAAGGCAATTTTTATTTTGAGTTCTAGATATTAATTTCCTGAGGAAAACCACCTCA
This sequence comes from Nicotiana sylvestris, assembly GCF_000393655.2. Lineage (NCBI taxonomy): Eukaryota > Viridiplantae > Streptophyta > Magnoliopsida > Solanales > Solanaceae > Nicotiana > Nicotiana sylvestris. Next base: position 20,261,276 of record NC_091058.1, read on the forward strand.
ATAGTCTTTTTTTTTCTAGAATTAGTATTCTAAAGAAAACCTCTAACGGAAATATAAAATGCCAAATCTCTTTCTTTTTTTGGATTTAGAGTTATAACACACTTTTTCAAATACAAAATAGGAAATACAATAACAAAGACTCGACATTACTGTACAAAACTAGAAGGTAAAAGACGACATAAAAAGAAAAACAGACTCAAAAGATAAAAAAAAATCTCCTTAAGCAACTCCTGAACGAGCGATCCTGACTGGATGGTCCCGAAGTGTCTGACATGCTCAAACTTCGGTAAGTAGATCCACACCTGTATGAAAAAACCGAAACCGATACTATGTGAGACAATAACACTCCCTACTGAACACATGCAAGACATGATTGTGACTATTTTTCTAAAATTAACCTATGTGGCTAAAGTGACTAAAACTGCAAGATTTGGCTAAGACCCCGCAAAGCCAAGAACCTAAGATTTACTAAGAAGACCGTTACCCTATGTGGGTTGCCTACGTATACCGCCCCGAGAGACGAGAATCAGGTTTGCGTAGTTCGGGCAGATTGGATACGTGCGAGAGTTAAAAAATAATTGATTTGGAGAAAATATATTTTTGTGTTTTGTTTTGAAAAATGATGAAACATGTAAACTCCTTTTGGATTTTCTTTTTCCTCTTTTTCTGATTTTTTTTTTGAAAACATAAATAATGGGAAAGTGCAAAAATTTTTGGATTTATCCTCAAACCTCATTGGTCCGTCAAATGACCCTTTTACCCTTGAAAATTACAAAATGTAGCACATAGGATGCATCAGGATGGTCTTTTATTTTTGGAGTACACCTGTCCTAAACGGACCCAACCCCTGTATTGAATTCCCAAAGTCAAATGCACATGATGCAAACAAGAGTTCCTACAAGGGATCCAGCATGAGGCTGAGTTATTCTAGGTTTAAAAACCTGGGTATGCTGTTCTAGACTTGTGTACCCGAGCGGACAATTCGAGCCGGGGAGGCTATGTATCGGGAACCAAAAGGCCATCCGGCTTTGTAACTTGTTCGCACCTCTTCCTAATTTAAGGTATGACACTAATAAAAGAGGAGTCACGCCAGGGTGCACATCCCCGAAGATGAGAAGATAAGGGTTTCGTAGCAGTTTATATACAGTTCAAATAGTATCAAAGCGGTAAAAAGCAACATTTAGCACATTAGACCCAAACATGTAATAAAATCAGATAATAAATAAAAACCAAATATAACAATTACTCTAGCTCGAATTCTTGAACCCTGAACCAGAGATTTTGGATTCTCATTCCCAACAGAGTTGCCAGAGCTGTCACACCTCATTTTTCTAACCCCGGAAGGTTATAAGGGAGTTTTTTTCCAATTTAAATGACAATCGAAACGAGATTATTTATTAAAAATCAGAGTCGCCACTTGGGATAATTTATGGTGTCCCAAGTCACCGGTTCAAATCCCGAATCGAGGAAAGATTGACTCTGTTTTACAGTCCGCGAACACAGAAATCCAGGTAAGGAATTCTGTTAACCCGAGAGGTGTTAGACATTCCCAGGTTCCGTGGTTTTAGCACGGTCACTCAACTGTTATTATTGGCCTATTTATTTGATTTTAAAGCATCTTTGAAACCTATGTGCATTTTTATTTCTTTTAAACCGCTTCTAATAATCCAAGTATTATACAACTATTATCGATTACACATTGCGAATTATATCATGGGAACTGTACCCACGATCCACAACATGTTTGTTTTAACTAATAATATTAAATTGTGGTCGGGTCACATAAATGTACCCCCGGCCTTTTTTAGAAATAAGCGTCACAACTACATCACGGGAACCATACCCGTAGCTCTGACAATTTATTTAATTAATGCGCCTAGAGCAAACTACAATATTTAAGGCATTTTTTATGCTAGCTAAGGTAATTAATATGAGGGCCATAGATTATGGATTTGTTTGCATATGGCGCACCTCAATTTTATTAAAGGAAAATCGTTCAACTAAGTGAACTATGGATATTCATGTTTAAAACTAATTTGAAATTAAATATCACGACAACGCCACGGGAACCGTACCCGTAGTTGTGATGATTTTATTACGTGCCTAAAGCAAACTACGAACGTTCATTATTTTCCTAAGACTAATTTGAGACTATCGCGAGGCCATGAATTATGGAGCACTTTTGCTAAAAGAGATTTCATTCTCATATCCTTTTAACTCCTTATTTCATGCACTTGACCAAACCCAATTCTTAAGGCATATAAACAAATTAATTATCTAATGGACTGGTCGTACCCCAATCCCACACCTTGATCCATTGACAAATAAGTCAAGCCAGATGCCAAAGATGTGGCATTCAGGAAAGCATAGAAGATTACTATCTAACAAACAAAATCAGAAATGATAATAATAGGGTAAAATAGAATGGTGTAGATTTTCAATATAATTAAATCCTGCTTTTCCCAAAATCCCTTTCCGAAGTGACCTCTCAGTACTAAAACAAGACAAATTTAGTAAGACCAAATCCACCGAGCATCAAAGATGCAATGGCCAAACATCAGATCAACGAGTCCAATAATTGATAGGCAACAATGACATAAATGTCATCAAATATTCCATCCACATAAACTGGATGCCTAAACTACCATACTTGGATTACAAACAATAAAATTATCTTGCAAATCTATATTAAGCCTAAATCTCAGCTTTTCTGCATGTGACTCCCAATGAAACAGCAAGAGTGCTCAATGCAAAAATTAGTTAAAGCTTCAATCACGTAGCCCCAAATTCAAACAGATCCAAACAGTATCTGCTTCATTGTTTACTATCGCTCTTTGTGATTATCTATTTTTGTATAAATAAAATAAAACAATCCTAATCCCTTTGAACCAAGCTCATATCATACTAAAAATTTGCACCAAAATAAAATAAAAAAAGGATAGAGCTAGACCTAAAATTGCTTTCCTTGAATACCAAATACGCCGAGCAAAAGAAGTGAAAGCAAAAACCCGAACGTGAATCCTCGCACAAACGAATCGGGAACGACGAAACTTCGACGACAACTAAGCGATATTTCTTTAATCAGTTTGATTTGCAAAGCAATTACAAGTCGAATTCGAACTGTAACAGCAACAGGGAACTCCACCGTGAACCTCGAATGGCGACGAACTCAGAACGACAAACGATGACCTAAAATCTTGTTCTGTTTCTCTGATTTTATCAATGGACTGACCACCTCAATTCCGAAAAGCATAGAGAAAATGAAGGCATTTTGTAAATCCTAGAACTTCCTTCCCTTTATATGTGTGTACGACTGAAAAATGGTAAGAAGAGGAAGGTCCAGCGGTGTGTTTGCTGTCGATTTCGCTGCCTGGGTCTAAGGTCTTAAGATTTGTTTTCGTTGGAGAGGAAGGTTCCAAACGGCTGAAGCTTTTCTCTCAGGTTGTGGAGGAGATGAGATCTTTTGGTGAAGGGGTATTTTTCTGGTCGATGATTGAAGGCTGGGGTCAATCTTTTGCGTCGAAAATGGAGATGAAGAAGAGGAAAAATCACTGGTGTGTTCCCTCTATCGAAAAAGACGATCACAAGGGGGCGTCATCTCTTTTGTGTATTGCGGCTGTCTTCAGCCTTAGGTCCTAGGGTCTATTTTTGTACTCTTTTTTGCTGATTGTAGAGTGTAGGGATATAGGTTTTTATAGGGTTTTTAAGTTAAAGGATATGAGCCTAGGAATTATGGGCTTGGGAATTATGGGCTAGATCCGAAAATTAGGCCTAAAAATGGGTCGTTTGAGACCAAATTTTTTTCTTCCCCCGCGAATGAGACTAAAAAGACGATCTCATTTATTAATTAATCCCGCTTAAGTAAAATAACTATTGAAATAAGACAGACCGCAAAAACAAAACTATTTTTGGTATTTTTCAAGATTAAAAATGACTGCAAAACATTAATGAAACTTTTTTTTGTAATTTTCATTTTATTGTAATAAAATAAAGTAAAGGAGTCACAATTAGTTGAAATAGAGATATTAGGCCTAAATTAAATATTTACATGCTAAAATATAAAAAATCTTGGGGATGGTCAAAAATCACATGTCTACAAACGTGAATCAGATCATATTTGAGAAAAAACAGAAAATTTGAAGTTCTTGAGAAATTTCATGATTTTGATGTTAAATTCATAGTTGTTGATGTTATTTTAGTGATTTGAATGCACGAGCGAGTCCGTATGATGTTTTTAGGTTGGTGTGCATGTTTGGTTTGGAGCCCCGAGGGCTCAGGTGAGTTTTGGATAGACCACGGGGTAAATTTTTGGACCTAAGGAATTACAGGCTTCAACTATTTCAGTGCAGGCTTGCAAGATTCGCATTTGCGAAGCTTGGCTCGCAAATGCGATAACGCAAATGTGAGGGCTATGTCGCAATTGCGAAAGTAGCCCAGTCCAGCCTATCTCGCAATTGCGAGGGTTTTAATCGCAAATGCGATCCCCTAGCTTGTGGCCAGTCGTCGCAAATGCGACATGTTGGTTGCATTTCCCAGCTTGCAAATGCGAGCCCATTTTCGTAAATGCGAACTTAGCAGAAGTTTGGGTTCGCAATTGCGACATCTGCAACCTGCAATTTTATAACTTAGCCGAAAATCTTTCATTTTTCACACTCTTTCAAAACCAAAATACTCTTGGACGATTTTTCAAAGGCAACTTCTTCTCCAAATCGATTGTAAGTCAATTTTAACTCGTTTTTTCAATCATTAACATCTTTTCACATGATTTCAACTCAAAATCAATGATTTTCATGGGGAAAATTGGGTGTTTTGGGTAGAACCTAGGTTTGAGGTCCGATTTCAAAACAAATTATATATTTGGGTTCGTGAGGGAATGGGTAATCGGGTTTTGGTTCGAACCTTGGGTTTTGATCATGTGGGCCGAGGGCGATTTTGGACTTTTTGAGAAAACTTTAGAAAACTCATTTTCATGCATTAGAATTGATTTATTTAGCATTTATTGATGTAATTAAGTAACTTGTGGCTAGATACGAGCGAATTGGTGGTGGAATTAAAAGTTAAAGCTGTAGTAGAGGCTTGAATTGTGTTCGTGGCATCGAGATAAGTGTTTGGTCTAACCTTATCTTGAGGGATTAAGAGTTGAGTCATATTTGCTACATGTTACTTGTTGAGTACGACGTATAGGCATGGTGACGAGTATCTATACGTTGGTGTCAAACATGACCATGAGTCTAAAATTGAAATTGTTGTGTTCTGAATAAATACAACGAATGCCTAAGTTGTTAATCATCGAGTCGAGCAAGGATTATGATTATCGTCATAGAAATTACTTATGATTGAGTATTAGTGCTAGTTGAGGTAGTTAGATATTGGAACAAGTTTGGTTATAGCTGATTTTCCCTTGCCGGGACGTATTTACTTATACTGTCGATTCCCTTGCCGGGATAGTGTTGTTTCTTTATTGATCCCTTGCCAGGACTCTTGTTGTGATTGGTGTTGAACTGTATAATGGGATCGGGTTGCACGCCACAACAATATTATATTTGTGTCACGACCCAGACCGATAGGCCGCGACGGGCACCCGGTACCTTGCTCAATCGAGTACCAACGTAACGTATCTTTCTTATTAGATCATCATATACACATGACATACAGGCCTAATAGGCCAACATGATCATTTATAAACTCAAAACATAGGCCGACAAGGCCGTACAATCTTTCATGTACATGACATATGTCTACAAGCCTCTAAGAGTAAATGAATGTCATAAAGGTCGGGATAGAGTTCCACCATACCAAACAATACACGTCTAATCATACTAACCAAACGGAGTGCACCAACATCTTCCACTGAGCTAATAGCCTACTTGGAGCGCTCTCGACCTATCTATCGGGACCTGCGGGCATGAGACGTAGCATCCCCATGAAAAAGGGACGTCAGTACGAAAAATGTATCGAGTATGTCAGGCACAAAAATAAATACATAAGAGACATAGAAGAAATATAGAGTACATGACTCAACTTGTAAGTCTGAATAACTTTGTAAATCACGAAATAATTATAGTATCATGCATATGCGTATGAATGTCATGTTGTGCATAGGTACATGTTTCATAACATCATCAGCCTCTGAAGGCATCCCATCATATCATCTTGGCCACTGTGGGCAAAATCATCAATGTATACCAGCTGATCAGGTGGTGATGCGTATATAGCGCCATAACCTTTCCCACATCCCATATACATACATATATACGCGTATATAACGACGTTTAAATCATATTTTAGCCACTGTGGGCAACAACATCATCATATACCAGTTGATCAGGTGGTGGTGCGTATATAACACCGTAACCTTTTCTCAAACCCCATATACATATATTTATATATATACGCGTATATAACACCATCTGGTCATGGGTCAATGCACATGTATGAAATGTATGAAAACACGTAATAATCTCAATATTCCTTCCGGATAAATTTTTCCAACTGCGTATTATTCTGAGACCCATGAATAGAAGATAATGATAATTCTCGTGGGGAATCAAGAATATAGGCACCACTACTATTTCTATGAATAGAGTAATTTATAAAAACTATGTATTTGCTCGTTCCTTCAGTATAATTTGGACTATGCCAAAAGAAAGAAGGGAGAGCCTTAACATACCTGAACCGATTCTTAACACTAATTCCAATATACTGTTGAGCCAATGGGACAGGTCTGTAACTATTGTCAAAATGGAAGAGGCCTTTCTTCAGGTCAACTCACAAAAACTCGGCCACATCCTTACAATTTGGGAGAGTCGTTGATAACCCATCCAGCCGGATATACTCTACCATAATCTCACTTTGTCTGATAGTTCTTGCAGTTATACATTCCAAAACAGGACCTCTGTTGTCATGCAGATGAAGTATCTCATCAATTATAGCAAGATGTGTATATGCGCGATCACCCGACTTTCTGGTTATGATATCTCATTTCTCTAGGGTTGTCACAAATTTTTTTTGTTTCTTCAATTTCTTGATGAGTTAGTGTTTGATCTCCACTCAATTCCTTTACACTGACACCATAATGATCCAAACGCCTTGAGAGATTGGCAACTACTTCAGCAACAAGTGCTTTCATGGGTGCCACATAGACAATCTTATAATTGTTATGGTTGAAAGATCCATTATCTTCATTACAGTTCAATCCAATTTGCTTACTCTACACCCTATTCAATTGGTACATCCTACTGGAAGCTATTTGTAATAGTTGAAGACTTTGTAAGAAGTCTCATTTTAGCGAATAAATAATTGTAGTACTTTTGTATTTAATTAGTACCATGAGGTGTATTGTGATTAACACCTTACAATGTTACCTACCCAACATGACTAATGAGTCATTTGGTTTGGGTGGTGGCTTGCTGCCACATGGGTTGGGTGAGGGTTTTATAATCTTATCCTATAATTAGTAATTAATTAGGTATTATCCCGCTACCCGACAATTAACCAATTACCCACATAATTAAGAATTATTCCCACTTTCTTAAAATACTACTCACTTTTCACATGCCTTATATACTTTACTATCATGGTCATGTGGTACCTTCTATGGCACTAGTCCATAATTACCGGGTATTATAACTCGAGCCATATTTTATCCCATAATGCCAAATTTTGACGAAAATTTATTTTATTTGACTTGCTTCCCCTTTCACCTTCACCAATTTACTCATCACTTGTGAAATAGCATAATCCTTATAATCTCCAAATAATCTTTTATTTGGACTGATGTCAATTACCTTACGACAAATTCAACGTACAACATTACAGGGTGCAACATCATCGTAACTTATTACTGTGAAGCATAACATCACCGTAATGTAATACTGCAGGGTGCAACATTGTCATAATATAATACTGCAGGACATAGCATCATCGTAATATTGCGGGGTGTAATATCATTCGCCCCTTTGGAACATTCGTCCTCGAATGTTAACTGATGCTCTTATCATTTTCATAACTTATAGCTCTTGTGAATACCTTAATAATCTCCTTGCCATTTAAGCAGTTGATTTGTGAATAAATCCAAAGTCTAGGGTATTCCCCCCTTTAGTCTTTTTCCTTATATCATGACTTGTGGTCGAAATCTTTCTAATCTCGCAACTGTTGCTACCTCCTGTAATGCAACCTGTATGACCCTGGCTTTGTAAGTGCGCTTATGCGATTCATCTTTTCTTTTTCTTTTTAGCTTTTAGTCAATCTCTAGGCCTTATTTTGTAAACATATATAACGCTTAATATGATGCCTCTCAGGACATCTATAGGTGTACTGAAGTTCTTCGTTCGGTACTTTGTAGAACTTGCAAATATTGCTATATCTTATTTCATTAACCACATTATCTATCTGCATGATTTTTACCGCATCCAAGTAGGTCATACTATATCATAACTCTTACTTCGATTTATCGCTGGGGAGGACTGCTACCAAATTCCATGTCACTCTTGTTGCTTATCTCATATGTATAAATCACAGTCCTTTAATGCCCCCTACTACTGTTCATCTTAAAAATGACGACCTAATCTCAGCTCATACTTTGTGACTCTTGTCCACCCATTATGATTTGCCTAAATATTGATCTACGATATACCACTAATAACTTGAAACTTCTTGCGTAATATCTTGCCACTAGGGCATACATTGCATCGAGGAATATTTGAAGTGATTTCCATAATTGTAGTTCACAGTATCTCGATGTGATTTACCTTATGGGGGGTATTCTAATATCGTGACGTCTGCGAAATATTTTCTCCTTCTCTCTCGTTTTTGTTTTCTTCAAAGCACTATTCAATCGAAGGCCCAAATGTCATCCTTTATCTATTGCAATCACACCTTTATTTCACTACCAGGGCAACATCCCATCTATTCTAAATGCTACTAGTCTTAGACTCCTTTGAGTTTATTTAGGCCGTCAGCTCTTATTGTTTTCATGGGCTTAATCTTGAGAACTTATCCATTTTCGTCACCTTCTCACTTGCCTTCTTCTTATCCTTACTCTTGTCTTTCTAAAACCTTGTTGGTCTATCATAATTTAGCTTGCGATAGATTCCCTTATGCTTCTCTGAACATCACGCAAGGCATCACATCGCTTTTAACTCTTCTTTTACTCTCCGATTAGACCTTTCAGTACTTAGAAACCATAGGCTGGAAGGTATGCCACTAACAATGCTACTATCATTCCTGGGTATTAATTCTTGGCGCTTCTGGCCTTCTATTTGAAGTATACACTGTTCACAACCTTCAGCATTGAGTACCTCGCACGTTGTTCACCTTTGCCTTACTTATCTTAAAGTCACATCATATCTTTTATTTATTTCATAACCTCCCTTCCACATAGGTATAATCACATCCACAACTTGAAGCTCTCTTATAATCCATGCACCTCTGGTGCATACACAATCTGGTGGTAGCTCCATACTGGCACTTTTCTAACTAGCTCTATCGTAGAGCCGTTACAGAATATGGCTACTGTACTATTTCTCTTGTACTTCTGATATTAAGAGTGATTCTACAATGTTCTCATTCATGATGCTTGTAACTTTCTGGGTCCAATAAGCAGACTCTTAATTTACTTAGTTGATGTAACTCTTTAGTTTTCTCTTTCTTCTGATTGGCCTTTATGTTGGCTTAAGGTATCTCCCGATCTGTTGTTCATGGTATTAGTTATTTTGTTCAGCCTTTCATGGGCACTGAGGAATATGCATGATACAATCCTTGAATAATTTAATATTTTCCCTAAATCCTAGGCTTAATTCTTTCTTTTAATGTATACTAGAATTTTCTACGGTTGTATATGTTGCATGTATAAAACTCTGAACCCGTAAGTGCATTCATAATGTAACCCACTCTGGATCATTGATCGGATAATTTCTTTCGTTCTCAGCTTTATTTCAACATAGGCTATTATTTTTCCTGGTCTTTCTGCCCATTTGTTGCGTCCATACTTAGCTTATCTTAGTGCGCACACTTTCCAGAGTTTTCATACAACTCATATGATCTCGAATATTACGTTTAATTTTTACTTCCCGTTCATTAGCCATGGTAGGTGCCACTTTCCTTTGGAATGCTTACAATGTTGTTGCGAGATTGTTGTTACACGGCCATTTCCTCTTTAGGTCATTATGCTTAGGTTGAAGCCTTCTTCCTTATCTCATTAGCTAGTCTTTCGTTGTAGTACTTAGGGAGAACCCTTGACCCTCATAAAGTTGTGAGCCTATTACGGACCTTTTGACGTCATTCTTTGCCTATAATTATCTGTAGTTGCTTACTTCCATGCCCTTGTGCTTGTATGGTTGCTTCTGAACTAATATATTAACTGCCTTCCCAGTGGTACTTTCTTTTATCCTCGTAATACTCATACGGTACCTTCAACTACCCCCGACTTTTGTTTGAATATATCTCAAGTATTATAACGACATTACTTCGAGGTTGAATTCTCCATGTTGGGTTTTACTATGTTTATCTTACACGATCTGCTGACTCGTTTATAACCTCCTGTTTATCCATAATTGGGATCTTCCTGATCAATTACTAACTACTCGTTGGCCTATTCTCATATCAATATTCCTCGTAATCTTTCTTGGATTATTTCCTTTGTCTTAGCTTATGTCTCACACTGGCTCCTTATTTATTAATAACAGCTCGGGCAGGAACCTTTACTTCCTCTCCTTGAAGTCGTGCTTGTACAATATTCTTGAATCGTAGCGTATCTATAAGATTTGGATAAGTGCCATCTCATTCCTTTTTTATTTCTATCGCATTCTTCCTTTACCATTCCATAGTTGCTTGAACCACTTAATTTTGACTTAATGCCACATCACTCCATATTCCCCCCTTTAGGGGAGTACTAAGAGCTGAAGCCACGAGGATCTACCTATAGACATTTTACCTCTTCATCTTCAGCGTCGTTTCACAACATCAATGATCCTTACTCGTATTGCGGCAATCATTCTGTTAATCACGTTAGAGTCGCGATCTTATTTCTCGAAATGAGGATGTGACTATATGGCTTATACTCTCTTATTGTCTTAAGGCCCATCACCTCCCGTCTGCTTCTTCATTTGACTATAGATTCTGTAACATTCTACATTTGCCATCTATGTATCACATCTCACTCATAATGCTTTATTATCCCTCTTCATACTTCCCTGCTAATATTTCTGTTTATCATTTCATCCTGAAAACTTTGACAAGACATTCATTCACTTTTTACCTTCCCTTGCTTCGTCTATTGGCTCTTCAGGCTACCTAACATTCTCCCTCTACTAGGGACAGGAGCCATACTAATGTAATATTTATCCCTTCAAGGTTTTCAGTTCCTATCTTTATAGTACTCATATCTAGCTGTATTATTTTAGTGTGCTCCATCTGGATGTCTCACAAGGAGATCTATTAGCACATTTGCAATATCCTTCGGAAATGTCAACTAAAGCAAATAATTCATCCATTATTTTGACTCACTCTAACCCCAGCCGGGTCTTGATATCCTGTCCTTCTCTTAACTATACCTATTAGGCCCCACAGGGCATAGCTGAAATAGGTGTGACCAATTGTACGTACCTTTGTTACTGGTGAATATAACTCAAAAAGCTTATGTTCCTCTGCCTGAAGTACAAACACTGTTAACCTTCATTAACTAGGCTCCTCGTACCCTTCTTCATCCTGCTTCTTTTGCTTGTTGAAACTTGTATTTATCTTTTTAATCTCTCATTGTCTTTCACCATAAAGGTGGATAGACATTCTTGCCTTAAGGGTTCTTATCAGGAAGCTTACACCTTTCAGTACACCCATGACCTGCTAAAGACTTCACATTTACTTATCGTAGGCAAATTACAGAAATCCAATTCCTCTAACTCAGTTCTTCCACAACTATCTCTCAACCTTTTTTTGGATGTAGGTATTGTCTTATTACGAATAAAATAGAATTTCAGAATTTGAATTCTTATAAGTGAGCTCTACCACACGATATAGAGTAAGAAGAAACAGTGACAATCCTAAATGCCCTGTAGCCTCCTGCTTATAAGTGTGGTGCACGACACACCCATAAACAAGACTCTACTAGACATGGCTTGTAGACTCCCTAGGACAAAACTGCTCTGATACCAATTTTGTTACGACTCAAACCGATGGGCCGCGACGAGCACCCGGTACCTTGCTCAACCGAGTACTAACGTAACATATCTTTCTTATTGCATCATCATATACACGTGATGTACAGGCCTAATAGGCCAACATGATTATTTATAAACTCAAAACATAGGCCGATAAGGCAGTACAATCTTTCACGTATACGACATATGTCTACAAGCCTCTAAGAATACATAAATGTCATAAAGGTCGGGACAGAGTCCCGCCATACCAAACAATACACGTCTAATCATACTAACCAAACAAGCAACTCCGAAGCAAATGGAGCGCACCAACATCTTCCGCTGAGCTGATTGCCTATTTGGAGGGCTCTCGACCTGTCTATCAGGACCTGCGGGCATGAAACGCAGCGTCCCAAAGCAAAAGGGACGTCAGTACGAAAAATATACCGAGTATGTCAGGCACAAAAATAAATACATAAGAGACATGGAAGAAATATAGAGTACAAGACTCAACCTGTAAGTTTGAATAACTTTGTAAATCACGAAATAATTATAGTATCATGCATATGCGTATGAATGTCATGTCGTGCATAGGTACATGTTTCATAACATCATCAGCTTCTAAGGGCATCCCATCATATCATCTTGGCTACTGTAGTCAAAATCATCAACGTATACCAACTGATCAGGTGGTGGTGCGTATGTAATGCCATAACCTTTCCCACATCCCATATACATATACATATATATATATATATATATATATATATATATATATACATACATATATACGTGTATATAGTGCTGTTTGAATCATATTTCAGCCACTGTGGGCAAAATCATCATCATATACCAGCTGATCAGGTGGTGGTGCGTATATAATGCCGTAACCTTTTCCCATATCCCATATACATATATTTACATATATACGCGTATATAACGCCATCTGGTCATGTGTCAATGCACATGTATGAAATGCATGTAAAACACGTAATAATCTCAATATTTCTTCCGGATAAATTTTTCCAACTGCGTATTATTCTTAGACCCATGAATAGAAGATAATGATAATTCTTTTGGGGAATCAAGAATATAGACACCTCTACTATTTCTATGAATAGAGTAATTTATAAAAAATGTGTATTTGCTCATTTCTTCAGTATTCGAGAAGGTGGGTGTGGCCCCCATGGAGGACAAGATGCGGGAAGCAAGACTCAGATGGTTCGGGCATATTCAGAAGGAGGAACACTGATGCACCGGTGAGAAGGTGTGAACGACTGGCGGTGGTGGGTACGAGAAGAGGTAGAGGGAGACCTAAGAAGTATTGGGGAGAGGTGATCAGGCAGGATATGGCGCGACTTAGGGTTACTGAGGACATGACCCTAAACAGGGAATTGTGGAGATCGAGCATTAAGGTTGTAGGTTAGGGGAAATTGTGACGTCTTTTTTACAGCGCACTAGAGTGAGACTAGCCAGTTAGGAATTAGTCTTAGGATGCTATTGATCAACTACTGATGATGGGCTTTATCTGCTGTGTATTAATACCTTACATCTTTCTCGTATTTCCTATATCGCTTATATTGCTGTTACTTTGTTTTTTATGTTATGTTATGGATTTTATGGTATTTTATGTTGTTTTATTATGAGTCTATTGATAGTACTAATATAGTGTCTCTTGTTGCCTCTTTGAGCCGAGGGTCTCCTGGAAACAGCCTCTCTGCCCCTCGGGGTAGAGGTAAGGTCTGCGTACATATTACCCTCCCCAGACCCCACTTGTGGGATTACACTGGGTTGTTGTTGTTGTTGTTGTTGTTGCTCATTTCTTCAGTATAATTTGGACCATGTCAAAAGAAAGAAGGGAGAGCCTTAACATACCTAAACCGATTCTTAACACTAATTCCAATATACTGTTGAGCCAATGGGACAGGTCTGTAACTATTGTCAAAATGGAAGAGGCCTTTCTTCAGATCAACTCCCAAAAACTCGGACACACCCTTACCATTTTGGGAGAGTCATTGATAACCCACCCAGCCAGGTATACTCTACCATAATCTCACTTTGTCTGATAGTTCATGCAGTTATACTTTCCAAAACAGGACCTCTGTTGTCATGCAGATAAAGTATCTCATCAATTATAACAAGCTGTGTATGTGCGTGATCACCCGACTTTATGGTTATGATATCCCATTTCTCCGTGGTTGTCACAAAAATTTTCGTTTCTTCAATTACTTGATGAGTTATTGTTTGATCTCCACTCAATTCCTTTACACTGACACCATAATGATCCAAACGCCTTGAGGGATTGGCAACTACTTCAGCAACAAGTGCTTTCATGGGTGCCACATAGACAATCTTATAATTGTTATGGTTGAAAGATCCATTATCTTCATTACGGTTCAATCCAATTTGCTTACTCTACACCCTATTCAATTGGTACATCCCACTGAAAGCTAGTTGTAATAGTTGAAGACTTTGTAAGAAGTCTCCTTTTAGCTAATGAATAATTGTAGTACTTTTATATTTAATTATTACCATGAGGTGTAGTGTGATTAACACCTTACATTGCCACCTATCCAACATGACTAATGAGTCATTTGGTTTGGGTGGTGGCTTGCTGCCACATGGGTTGGGGGAGGGTTTTATAATCTTATCCTATAATTAGTAATTAATTAGGTATTATCCCGCTACCCGATAATTAACCAATTACCCACATAATTAAGAATTATTCCTACTTTCTTAAAATACTACTCACTTTTCACATGCCTTATACACCTTACTATCATGGTCATGTGATACCTTCTATGGCACTAGTCCATAATTACCGGGTATTTTAACTTGGGCCATATTTTATCCCATAATGCAAAATTTTGATGAAAATTCATTTTCTTTGACTTGCTTTCTCTTTCAGCTTCACGAATTTACTCATCACTTGTGAAATAGCATAATCCTTATAATCTCCAAATAATATTTTACTTGGACTGATGTCAATTACCTTACGGCAAATTCAACGTACAACACTACAGGGTGCAACATCATCGTAACTTATTACTACGAAGCGTAACATCACCGTAATGTAATATTGCAGGGTGCAACATTGTCGTAATATAATACTGCAGGGTAACAATTTGGATCGGGTTGCATGCCACAACAATATTATATTTGGATCAGGTTGCACGCCGCAACAATATTATAATTGGATCGGATTGCACGCCGCAACAGTGATAAATGATATGGATTGGGTTGCACGCCGCAACAGAGTTAGTATGTTTTGGATCGGGTTGCGCGCCGCAACAATTTATAATACGAAGTATTTATAGATTTGATACGAGTCCTTATTGTTTTGCTGTAAATTCTAAATTGTTCTTATGCTTTTCTCTTAATTTACTGTTGGTACTGATATTTCCCCACAACATGTACCCCCTCCCATCTTCACATGTTTATTCCTGCTTTATTTTCCGCTGCATATTATATAACTACACAGGTTTATATGGTAGTCTGGTCCTAGCCTCGTCACTACTTCGCCGGGGTTAGGCCAGGAACTTACCAGCACATGGGGTCGGTTGTGCTGATACTACACTCTGCACTACGTGCAGATCCTGGAGCGGCAACTTTTGGACCGTAGCATTGGGTGGTTGCCTTCAGTCCAGTTAGAGATCCCGAGGTAGTCATGCAAGCGTCCGCAGGCCTGGCATTCTCTTCTATCCTTATGTGTATTATATTTTCATTTGCTTCCGAGACAGATTTTACCTTCTTTTCAAACATTTGTATGTGGTATTCATAGACAGTCCGTGATATTGTGACACCGGATTCCGGGTAGAGACGTATGTTGGCATTGTTGTACTGCTTATGGTTAATTTACCAAATTAACTCTTCCACTTATATCTAGTTATCATTAATATTTCATTGTTAATCACATGTTAGTTTAAATTGTTAAAAGGCTAAATAAAAGAGTTAGGGATCCTAGCTTTCACTAGTAGGCGCCATCACGACTTCCGAGGGTGGGAAATCCGGGTCGTGACAAGTTGGTATCAAAGCTATAGGTTACATAGGTCTCATAATTCATGGACAAGTTTAAGAGACTAAGGGATCGGTACAGAGACGTCTGTATTTATCCCCTAGAGGCTACAGAGTTAGGAAAAACTTCACATTTAGGCTACAGACGTCTGTATTTATTCTTTTGCAGATGGAGAGAACACGCGCTTCCTCACCCACCAATCAGCAGCTCAAGCCCTTATTAGCAGTTCCCACGAGGGGCAGAGGGCGAGACCGAGGCTGCGCTATAGGCAGAGGCAGGGGCAGAGCTCAGCCCAGTGCACCAGCACCAGCGGTGGAGCCTCAGGTTGACTTTGATGATGAGGTTCTGGCCCAGATAGTTTTGGTGGGCCCAACTCAAGTCCTAGAGGGGTTTATTGCTACCCCAGTACTCCAAGATGCTCTGGTCTGTCTAGTGGGCCTTATGGAGAGTGTCACCCGGGTAGGCTTGCTTCCTGTAGCACCAACCTCTCTTAGGCTGGAAGAGGAGCCCAGACTCCAGCTACTCGCACTCCGGAGCAGATGGCTCCCCAGTTTCAGACTCTAGCAGCTCAGCCAATTAGAGCAGCTCAGCTGGGTGTGGTAGCTCAGACCGGTGATGGAGCAACTATGTTTATCGATGCTTTGTGGAGATTAGACAGGTTCACCAAGCTCTTCCCTTCTACCTTCAGCGGTGTATATTCTGAGGATCCCCAGGATTTTCTAGACAGGTATCATGATGTTCTCAGGAACACAGGGATAGTGGAGACAAATGGGGTCGATTTTATACTTTTTGCTTGTCGGGATCCGCCAAGACTAGGTGGAGAGATTATTGCTTGGCTAGACCAACCGGATAACTATCTTTGACTTGGGAGCAGTTTACTAAGTTATTTCTGGAGAAGTTTCTCTCCATCACTCAAGGAGAGACCTATCGGAGGTAGTTTGACCGTCTCCAGCAGGGTTCTATGACCGTTACTTAGTATGTGACCAGATTCATCGACTTGGCTCGTCATGCTCTTATCATACTTCTTACCAAGAGAGAGAGAGAGAGAGAGGGTGAGGAGGTTCATTAAGGGACTTATCCAGCCTATTCAACTTTAGATGGCCAAGGAGAAGGGGAATGAGATTTCCTTTCAGGAGAAGGCCAATGTGGTCAGGAGAGTTGAGATGGTTCTATTGCAGGGAGGTGGTCAGGGGTCTGACAAGAGGCATCGTCATTCAGGCCGATTTAGTGGTACCTCGTCTGTAGGTAGAGATTCGTATGGTAGAGGCCATCCTCCTAGGCCTTTACAGTCAGCCCTTCAGGTTTCTCACGGTGCTTCAGGTGGTCGTGGTTCTCACATGCAGTATTCTGATCAGCAGCCCTACAGTGCACCACCAGCTCCTATCAGTGCACCGCCGCTCCAGAGTTTTTAGGTTGGTCATTTAGGTCGCCAAAGTCAGTCTCAGTTTCCTCAACCGCAACATTCAGGTAGATGTTTTGAGTATAGTGAGTATGGTCACATCCGGAGGGCTTGTCCGAGATTAGTGGGTACTCAGTAGCAGCAACAGGGTTCCCGTGCTATAGTTCAAGCACCAGGTGTTCCACCGCCCGTTCCGCCAGCTAGGGTGGGGGTAGAGGTGCTAGAGGTGGAGGTAGAGGTGTTAGAGGTGGAGCTCAGACCGCTAGAGGTAGAGGCCAGCCAGCTGCAGGCCGTCCTAGCGATGTAGTCCAGGGTGGTGGGGCCCAGCCCCGATGTTATGCTCTTCTAGCTAGGCTTGAGGCTTCTGATGCAACTATCACATGTACTGTTCTGGTTTGTGGCAGAGATGCTTCAATTTTATTCGATCCAGGGTCTACATACTTCTATGTGTCATCCTATTTTGCACCGTATCTGGTCATGCCTAGTGATTCCTTGAGTGTCCCTATATATGTGTCTACACCGATGGGTGATTCTATTATGGTAGATCGATTCCATCGTTCTTGTATAGTTGTGATTGGGGGTCTTGAGACCCGTGTAGATTTGTTACTTCTAGACATGGTTGATTTTGATGTCTTATTGGGGATGAACTGGTTATCACCTTTCCATGCTATCTTGGACTGTCATGCCAAGACTGTGACTTTAACCTTGTCGGGTTTACCTCGTTTAGAGTGGAGGGGGACTCCTGGTCATT
Organism: Nicotiana sylvestris; assembly: GCF_000393655.2. Taxonomy (NCBI): domain Eukaryota; kingdom Viridiplantae; phylum Streptophyta; class Magnoliopsida; order Solanales; family Solanaceae; genus Nicotiana; species Nicotiana sylvestris. Next base: position 20,279,575 of record NC_091058.1, read on the forward strand.
TTACCCATAGTGTTATCTCTCATGTGAAGGCTTGGTGTATGATCGAGAAGGGGTGCTTGGCCTATTTGGCATATATTCGTGATTCTAGTGCTGAGATTCCTTCTATTGATTATGTGCCTGTTGTTCGTGAGTTTCCTAAGGTATTTCTTTCAGACCTGCCGGGCATGCCACCCGACACGGATATTGACTTTTGCATTGATTTGGCTCCGGGCACTCAGCCCATTTCTATCCCGCCGTATCGTATGGCCCCACCTGAGTTGAAAAAGTTGAAGGAGCAGTTGCAAGACTTGCTTGAGAAAGGTTTCATTAGGCCTAGTGTTTCACCTTGGGGTGCGTCGGTGTTGTTTGTTAAGAAGAAGGACGGATCGATGAGAATGTGTATTGATTATCGGCAGTTGAACAAGGTTACAATCAAGAATAAGTATCCGTTGACGAGCTTTGATGATTTGTTTAATCAACTTTAGGGTGCCAATGTATTTTCGAAGATTGACTTGAGATCTGGCTGTCAACAGTTGAGGATTAGGGCATCTGATGTGTTACCCCCCGCAGTATTACGTCGATGTTATGCCCTATAGTAATATATTACGATTGATGTTACGTCCTGTGGTATTAAGTTACGACAGTGTTGTACCCAACAGTATTACATTACGTTGATGTTACGCTTCGAAGTAATAAGTTACGACGTTTATTGCACCCTGTAGTATTTTACGTTGTTCGTAAGGTAATTGACATCAGTCCAAGGAAAAGATTATTTGGAGATTATAAGGATTGTAAATGATGAATACATTCGTGAAGGTGAGAGGGGAAGCAAGTCAAAGAAAATGAATTTCGTTGAAATTTGGTATTTTGGGATAAAATACGGCTAAAGCTAAAATACTCGATAATTAAAAACTAGTACCATGCAAGGTACCACATGACTATGGTAGTATAATATATAAAGTATTTTGAAAATAAGTAGAATTTTAAGTAATTTATGGCAATTTTTAAATTCTACGGGCAATTGATTAATTACCGGATAACAGAATATTACCCGGTTAACTAATAAGTGGATAAAACATAATTAATTATACTCCAAAGACATGTGACATCACTAGCTTACCACATGTAGTAACTAAGCAATTAACTATCCTAGGTGGCTATCTATAATGAGAAGTCGACGACACATTCCTTGACGCCGATACATATATCATGTTCCAATAAATGGCATCTCAACAACCTGGTTCCCATGAATCCTATTTATAGAGTAGAATCATTTTAAGTTGGTATTATACAATCATTTAATACAAAAGAGAAGCAAACTCAAAAAAATACTAGATACCATATCTGCCAATTTTTCTAGCATCAATTAAGCGCATGAAGAGATGGCCACATCATCAAATGCCAAATTGGAACACGTCAAAAGCATTAGGGTCGATAATCAAAAGTTAATCACCCTTATGGATGCAGCAAAGCTATACAGAATCATGATCGTTGTTGTCCTAATTCATTTTTGGGGTAAGGATCAGAAACGTGAGAGATCCCACCGAAATATTATATGGAGTTTTCCCTACTCCAGGTATGTTAAGGCCCTCCCTTCTTTCTTTTGGCATGGTCCAAATTATACTGAAGAAACGAACAAATACACAATTTTCTATAAATTACTCTATTCATAGAAATAGTAGGGGTGTCTATATTCTTGATTCCCCATATAAATTATTATTATCTTTTGTTCTTGGGTCTTAGAATAATACGCAGTTAAAAAAGTTTATCCAGAAGGAATATCGAGATTATTATTTATTTTTCATGCATTTCACTCATTTATACATATGCATTGACCCATAACCAGATGACGTTATATATCCGTATATATGTAAATATATGTATATGGGATATGGGAAAAGGTTACGGCGTTATATACGCACCACCACCTGATCAGCTGGTATATGATGATGATGTTGCCCACAATGGCTTAAATATGATTCAAACGGCGTTATATATGCGTATATATGTATGTATATATATGTATATGGGATTTGGGAAAGGTTATGGCGTTATATACGCACCACCACCTGATCAGCTGGTATACGATGATGATTTTACCCACAGTGGCCGATATGATATGATGGGATGCCCTTAGAGGCTGATGATGTTATGAAACATGTACCTATGCATGACATGATATTCATACGCATATGCATGACATGATATTCATACGCATATGCATGACGCTAAAAGTAATTTATGATTTACAAAGTTATTCAGACTTACAGGTTAAGTCATGTACTCTATATGTCTTCAATGTCTCTTATGTATTTATTTATGTGCCTTACATACTCGGTACATTATTTGTATTGACGTCCCTTTTGCCTGGAGACGCTGCGTTTCATGCCCGCAGGTCCCAATAGACAGGTCAAGAGCCCTCCAAGTAGGCTATCAGTGCAGCGGAAGATGTTGGTGCGCTCCATTTGCATCGGAGTTGCTCGTTTGGTTAGTATGATTTAGACGTGTATTGTTTGGTATGGCGGGACTCTGTCCCGACCTTTATGACATTTATGTATTCTTAGAGGCTTGTTGACATATGTCGTATACATAAAAGACTGCACGGCCTTGTCGGCCTATGTTTTGAGTTTATAAAGATTCATGTTGGCCTATTAGGCCCTATGTCATGTGTATATGATGATGTAATAAGAAAGATACGTTACGTTGGTACTCGGTTGAGTAAGGTACCGGGTGTCCATCGCGGCCCATCAGTTTGGGTTGTGACAAAAGTGGTATCAGAGTAGTTCTGTCCTAGGGAGTCTACAAGCCGTGTCTAGTAGAGTCTTGTTTATGGGTGTGTCGTGCACCATACTTATAAGTAGGAGGCCACATGATATTTAGGATTGTCACTCTTTCTTCTTACTCTAGATCATGTGGTAGAGCTCACTTATAAGAATTCAAATTCCGAAATTCTTTTTATTATTCGTAATAAGACGATACCTACATCCGGAAAGAAGGATTGGAAAGAGAGATAGTTGTGGAAGAGCTGAGTCAGAGGAATTGAATTTTTGTATAATGCCTACGATCAGTAAATATGAGGTCTTTAGCAGATCGTGGGTGTACTAAAAGGTGCAAGCTTTCTGATAAGAAGCCTTAAGGCAAGAATGTCTATCCATCTTTATGGTAAAAAACAATGAGAGATTAAGAAGATAAATACAGGTTTCAACAAGCAAAGAAAGCAAGATGAAAAAGGTTACGAGGCACCCAATTAATGAAGGCTAACAGTGTTTATAATTGAGGCAGATGAACATAAGCTTTTTGAGTTATATTCAATAGTAACATAGGTATATACAATTGGTCGCACCCATTCCAGATATGCCCTATGGGGATTAACAGAAGTAGTATAAGAAGATATGATAGATGAATTGTTTGCGTTAGTTGACATTTCTGAAGGATATTGCAAATATGCTAATAGATCTCTTTATGAGACACCAGATGGTGCACTCTGAAATAGTGCAGCCAGATATGAGTACTACAAAGAAATGCACTATAAGCCTTGAAGGGATAAATATTACCTAAGTGTGTCTCGCATCCCTAGTAAAGCGAGAACGTTAAACAACTTTAAGAGCCATTGGATAGAGCAAAGGGAAGCTAAGAACAAAAAAATGTCTTGTTCAAGTTTTCAGAATAAAGTGATAGGCATAAATGTTGGCGGGAAATAAGAAAAGAGTTAATGAAGCATTATGAGTAAGATGTGATACATGGATGACAACGGTATATCAAAAGATGATAATATTACAAAATCTATAGTCAAGTGAAAGAAGAAACGAGAAGTGACAAGCCTTAGGACAACAAAAGAGTATAGGCCATACAATCATGTCCTCATTTCAAGAAATAAATTCGCAATTCTAGCGTGATTACCAAGAGGAAAATTTAGACCCCAGAGTAATAGAACAAGTATGGATTGGTGAACAAGATAAACTAAACATGAATTAGGGACTGAGTGACTGGTGATAGTCGCCATCATAAGAACTTCAGATTTTGTTCCGCTAATAATAGAATGGACGACAAAAGAAGATTCATGAGAAATTCAAAGAATGATCATTTAGGAAGACGTTTCCCTACAGCAAGCAATGTGAGCAAAGTTCAGCTTAAGGGACTGTATGTGCCAGTTATACTAAATTTCACCCTCGTGAGTAAGGGATTTTGATATCCTTGGTACGGAAGGATTACCGCAAGGCGAGTACAAGTCATCAATGGTGTGAAAGGATGCCAAAAATGAAGACGAAAAACATCTGTAGGCAGGTCATCATGGCTCCAAGTCTTAGTACTCCCCTGGAGGGAGGAATATGGAGTAATAAATGAAGAATGCGGTAAACACGAAAAAGGAATGAGATTACACTTTTTCAGCTCCTACATATATGCTACAATTCCAGAACATTATGCAAACACGACGTCAATGAGAGGAAGTAAGGGTCCTTGCCTGAGATGTTATTGATAGAAAAGGAGTCAGTGCGAGACATAAGTTAAGTTAACGGAAATAACCTAAGAAAGATTTCACGGAATATTGACATGAGAATGGGCCAGCGAGTAGTTAGTAGTTGATTCAGGAAAAGCCTAGTCGCGACTAGAAAAGAAGTTACTGACAAATCAGCAGATCATGCAAGATAAATGTAGTAAACCCCAACATGGAGAATTTAACCCCGTAGTTATGACATCGAAACACTTGAGATATATTCATATAGGAGTTGGAGAAGTTAAAAAGGTATTGTATGAGTGTTACGAAAATAAAAGAGAGTGCCACTAGGAAGACGGTCAAAATATTAGTCTAGAAGCAACCCCACAAGCACAAGGGAGTGGAGATAAGTAACTACAGATAAGTATAGGCAAGGAAGGACAGTAGAAGGTCCATCAAGTATACGATATAATAAGCTCACATCTTTACAAGAGTCAGAGGATCCTTCCTAAGCACTACAGTGAAGGACTAGCTTAGGAAATGAGGAAGAAGGTTTCAACCTAAGCACAGTAACCTAATGAAGAAAGGGTCATGTAAAAGCAGTCTCACAACAAAAATTGTATGCCCTCCAAAAGAAAGTGGCACCTACCGTGTCTAATGAACGAGAAGAAAGATCTAAGGTAATATTTGAGACTATATGAGTTGCACAAAAATTCTGGCATATGTGGGAACTAGGATGAGTTAAGTATGCATGCAACAAGGGGCAGAAAGACTAAGAAAAGTAATTGCATACGTTTAAAGAAAGCTGAGATGGAACGAAAGGAATCATTCGATCAATGATCCAGAGTTAGTACGTTATGGATACACTTAAGATTTTGGAGCATTATACTTGTTGACAATCATATAACCATAGAAGACTCTGGTATAAGTTTAAAAAAAGAAAGAATTGAGCCCAAGGCATAGACAAAGGATTGAATTGTTAGAAGATTGTATCATGGATATTCCATATTGCCCATGAAAGGCTAAGGTAATAACTGATACCATGAGCCACAGATCGGAATATAGCTTAAGCCTACATAAAGGTTGATCGGGAGGAAGAGAAAGCTAAAGAATTACATCACCCAAGTAAATAAAGAGTGTGATTATTGGACCTAGAAAAATTATAGAAGTTGTGCTTGAGAACATGCAAGAATCACTCCTAATATCAGAAGTTCAAGAGAAATAACATAAAAACCATAATCTATAATGGCTCTACAAGAAAGCCAGCTAAGAAGAAGTACCAGCCTTATAAGAAGTCAGTACGAAGCTCTCATCGGATTGTGTATGTGGCAGAGGTGCGAGTATTATAATAGAACTTTAAGTTATGGACGTGAATTACACCTAGGTGGAAGTGAGGTCAGGAAAAATATAGGAGATACGATGTGAAATTTTAAGGTATGTAAGGTAAAGGTGAACAACGTACGAGATACTCAAAGGTAGAAGATCATGAATAATCCATACTTCAGATAGAAGGCTATAAGCACGGGGATCCAATAACCAGGAGTGATAGCGGCATCATCGGCGACATATCTTCCAACCTATGGTTTCTAAATACTAACATATCTAGTTAAGAAAATAAAGAAGAGTTAGATAAGATGTGATGTCTCGCCTGATGTTCTAAAATAACACAAGGAAATTCAAGCAAGTTGAAGGAAGATTACGAGTAGTATAAATAGATATGTATAGGTCGCAAGCTAAAGTATAGTAAAGCGACAAAGTTTTATGACAGGATGTAAGAACGAGAAAAGGTAAGTGAGAAGGTGATGAGAATGGATTAGTCCTCAAGATTAGGCCCATGAAAATAAGGGAGCTAATGGATTCTCTATGTTATACAAAGCTCACTATAGCCTTAATGAACTCAAAGGAGTCTAAGATTAATAGCATTTAGAAGGAATGAAATGTTGACTTGGTAATAAAATGAGGATATAATTGTGTCAGATAAAGAATGATGTTTGGGCCTTCGTTTGAATAATGATTTGAAAAAGAAAAATAAAGAGAAGGAGAAAACATTTCGCTGGCGGCACGAAATTAGGATACTCTCATAAGGTGAATCACATTGAGACACTATGAAATACGATTATGGGAATCACTTCGAATATTCCTTGAGGCAACGTAAGCCCTAGGGGAAAAGTATTACGTAAGAAGTTTCAAGTTATCAGTTGTATATTGTAGATCAATATTGATGTGAATCAACAATAGATGGACAAAAGTCACAAAGTATGAGATGAGATTAGGCCGTCATTCTAAAGATGAGCAGTAATGGGGAAGCATTAAAGGACTTAAATTTATACAAATGGAATAAGCAACGAGAGTAAGTTGGGATTTGGTAGCAGACCTCAGCAATGACAAATTAAAGTAAGTGTTATGGCAGTAAATTCATACAGATGGCTAAACGGACCTATGCGATAAAATATAGCAATATTCGTGAATTCAACAAAGTACCGAGCGAAAAACTTCAGTATACTCATAGATGCCCAAAGGGACATCTTATCAAGCTCTACATATGAAGCCTAAAGCTTGGACACACACAAGGTCAAAATTGTACAGGTTGCATGATGAAAGGTAGCAACAGTTACGAGATTGGAAAGATTCTGACTATGTTGTGGTATGAGAAGGAGGCCTAAGGTAGGAATGCCCTGGACTTTGGACTTATGCACAGAACAGTCACCTAGATTCCAAGGGAAGTTCTAAAGTATTCGGAAGATATAAGTTATAAAAATGATAAGTGCATCAGTCAACATTCGAGGACAAATGTTCCAAAGGGGGGGATAATGTTACGCCCCGCAGTATTACGTCGATGTTATGCTTTGTAGTAATATATTACGATTGAAATTATGTCATGCGGTATTAAGTTATGAAAGTGTTGTATCCGGCAGTATTACATTACGGTGATGTTACGCTTTGCAGTAATAAGTTACGACAATGTTGCACCCTGCAGTATTTTACGTTGAATTTGTCGTAAGGTAATTGACATCAGTCCAAAGAAAATATTATTTGGATATTATAAGGATTGTAAGTGATGAATAAATTCGTGAAGGTGAGAGGGGAAGCAAGTCGAAGAAAATGAATTTCGTTAAAATTTGGTATTTTGGGATAAAATACGGCTCAAGCTAAAATACTCGATAATTATAAACTAGTACCATGCAAAGTACCACATGACTACGGTAGTATAATATATAAAGTATTTTGAAAATAAGTAGAATTTTAAGTAATTTATGGCAATTTTTAAATTATGCGGGCAATTGATTAATTACCGGGTAACAGAACATTACCCGATTAACTAATAAGTGGATAAAATTTAATTAATTATACTCCAAAAATATGTGGCAACACTAGCTTACCACATGTAGTGACTAAGCAATTAACTATCCTAGGTGGCTATCTATAATGAGAAGCCGACGGCACATTCCTTCACGACGATACATATATCGTGTTCCAATAAATGGCATCTCAACAACCTGGTTCCCATGAATCCTATTAATAGAGTAAAATCATTTTAAGTTGGAATTATACAATCATTTAATACAAAAGAGAAGCAAACTCAAAAAAAATACTAGATACCACACCTGCCAATCTTTCTAGCATCAATTAAGAACATGAAGAGATGGCCACATCATCAAATGCCAAATTAGAACACGTCAAAAGCATTAGGGCCGATAATCAAAAGTTAATCACCCTTATGGATGCAACAAAGATATACAGAATCATGATCATTGTTGTCCTAATTCATTTTTGGGGTAAGGAGCAGTAACGTGAGAGATCCCAACGAAATATTATACGGAGTTTTCCCTACTCCAGGTATGTTAAGTCCCTCCATTCTTTCTTTTGGCATGGTCCAAATTATACTGAAGAAATGAGAAAATACACAGTTTTAAATAAATTACTCTATTCATTAAAATAGTAGGGGTGTCTATATTCTTGATTCCCCATGAGAATTATTATTATCTTCTGTTCATGGGTCTCAGAATAATACGTAGTTGAAAAAGTTTATCCGGAAGGAATATCGAGATTATTATGTATTTTTCATGCATTTCACTCATTTATACATGTGCATTGACTCATGACTAGATGGCGTTATATACGCGTATATATGTAAATATATGTATATGGGATATGGGAAAAGGTTACGGCGTTATATACGCATCACCACCTGATTAGCTGGTATATGATGATGATGTTGCCCACAGTGGCTGAAATATGATTCAAACGGCATTATATACGCGTATATATGTATGTATATGGAATATGGGAAAGGTTATGGCGTTATATACGTACCACCACCTGATCAGCTGGTATACGATGATGATTTTGCCCATCGTGGCCGATATGATATGATGGGATGCCCTTAGAGGCTGATGATGTTATGAAACATGTACCTATGCACGACATGACATTCATACGCATATGCATGACGCTAAAAGTAATTTATGATTTACAAAATTATTCAGAATTACAGGTTGAGTCATGTGCTCTATATGTCTTCCATGTCTCTTATATATTTATTTATGTGTCTTACATACTCGGTACATTATTCGTACTGACATCCCTTTTGCTTGGGAACGTTGTGTTTCATGCCCGCAGGTCCCGATAGACATGTCGAGAGCCCTCCAAGTAGGCTATCAGTGCAACGGAAGATGTTTGTGCGCTCCATTTGTTTCGAAGTTGCTCGTTTGGTTAGTATGATTTAGATGTGTATTGTTTGGTATGGCGGGACTCTGTCCCGACCTTTATGACATTTATGTATTCTTAGAGGCTTGTAGACATATGTCATGTACATAAAAGATTGTACTGCCTTGTCGGCCTATGTTTTGAGTTTATAAAGAATCATGTTGGCCTATTAGGCCCGTATGTCATGTGTATATGATGATGTAATAAGAAAGATACGTTATGTTGGTAATCGGTTGAGTAAGGTATTGGGTGTCCGTCGGGGCCCATCGGTTTAGGTCGTGATACTATGTCCCTAAGACAGTTTTCCGCACTCAGTATGGGCATTATGAGTTCTTGGTGATGTCATTCGGGTTGAGAATGCCCAGCAGCTTTTATGGATTTGATGAACCGAGTGTTCAGGCCTTACTTGGATTCATTCGTATAGTCTTCATTGATGATATTTTGATCTATTCCCGCAGTCGAGAAGAGCACGACCAGCATCTTAGAGTGGTTCTTCAAACTTTGAGGGATAGTCAGTTGTATGCTAAATTTTCGAAGTGTGAGTTCTGGTTGAGTTCAGTTGCATTCCTAGGTCATGTTGTATCAGCAGAGGGTATTTATGTTGATCTGAAGAAGATTGAGGCAGTTGAGAACTGGCCTAGACCAGCATCAACTACATAGATCCGGAGTTTCTTGGGATTGGCAGGCTATTATCGCTGGTTTGTGGAGGGGTTTTCATCCATTGCAACCCCGATGACCAGGTTGACCCAGAAGGGTGCCCAGTTCAGGTGGTCAGACGAGTGTGAGGTGAGCTTTCAGAAGCTCAAGACAGCTTTGACTACGACACCAGTGTTGGTTTTGCCCACAGGTTCAAGGCCGTATATAGTTTTTTGTGATGCATCTCGTACTGGACTTGGTGCGGTGTTGATGCAAGTTGGCAAGATCATTGCCTATGCTTCACGGTAGTTGAAGATCATGAGAAGAACTATCCGGTTCATGATTTGGAGTTAGCATCCATTGTTCACGCATTGAAGATTTGGAGGCATTATCTGTATGGCGTGGCATGCGAGGTGTTCACGGATCACAAGAGTCTGCAGTACTTGTTCAAGTAGAAGGAGTTGAATTTGAGGTAGATAAGGTGGTTGGAGCTGTTAAACGACTATGATATCACCATCTTATATCATCGGGAAAGGCCAATGTGGTGGCTGATGCTTTGAGTAGGAAGTCAGCCAGTATGGCCAGTCTTGCTTATATTCCGGTCGGTGAGAGACCACTTGCTTTGGATGTTCAAGCTTTGGGCAATCAGTTCGTGAGGTTGAATGTTTCTGAGCCCGGTCGTGTGTTAGCTTGCACGGTCGCTCGTTCCTCTTTATTGGAGTGTATCCGTGATCGGCAGTATGATGATCCCCATTTTTGGGTCCTTAGAGACACGATGCAGCACGGAGGTGCCAAGCAGGTTACCTTAGGAGACGATGGAGTTTTGAAATTGCAGGGTCGAGTTTGTGTTCCTAATATGGACGGGCTTCGAGAGTTGATTTTAGAGGAGGCCCAAAGCTCCTGGTACTCTATTCATCTAGGCACCGCGAAGATGTATCAGGATTTGCTGCAGCATTATTGGTGGAGAAGAATGAATAAGGACATCGTTGCATATGTGGCTCGGTGTTTGAACTGTCAGCAGGTTAAGTACGAGCATTAGAGACCAGGTGGTTTGTTCCAGAAGATTGAGATTCCTGAGTGAAAGTGTAAGCGTATCACTATGAACTTCGTTGTTGGGCTCCTACGGACTCAGAGGAAGTTCGACGCAGTGTGAGTTATTGTTGATAGGCTGACCAAGTCAGCATATTTCATTTCTGTGGCAGTCTCCTATTCTTCCAGGAGGTTAGCTGAGATCCATATCCAGGAGATTGTTCGTCTTTATGGTGTGCCAGAGTCTATCATTTCGGATCGAGGTACGTAGTTTACCTCCCATTTCTGGAGAGCAGTTCAGTGAGAGTTGGGCACACGGGTTTAGTTGAGCACAACGTTTCACCCTCAGACGGACGGGCAGTCAGAGCGAACCATTCAGATTTTGAAGGATATGCTCCGAGCTTGTGTCATTGACATTGGAGGCTCGTGGGATCATTTTTTCCCTTTAGCAGAGTTTGCCTACAACAACGGCTACAAGTCGAGTATCCAGATGGCTCCGTATAAGGCTTTGTATGGTAGGCGGTGGCGGTTTCCAGTTGGATGGTTTGAGCCCGAAGAGGCTCGGTTGTTGGGTACGGATCTGGTTCAGGATACCTTGGACAAGGTCGGGATTATTCAGGATAGGCTTTGTACCACTCAGTCCAGGCAAAAGAGTTATGCCGACCGTAAGGTTTGTGATTTGGCATTCATAGTCGGTGAGCGGGTATTGCTTCGAGTCTCGCCTATGAAGGGCGTGATGAGATTTGGGAAGAAGGGCAAGCTTAGCCCTAGGTTCATTGGCCCGTTTGAGATTCTTGATCGAGTGGGAGAGGTGGCTTACAGACTTGCGTTGCCGCCGAGCTTAACAGCCGTGCATCCAGTGTTTCATGTGTCCATGCTTCGAAAATATCACGGCGATCCATCCCACGTGTTAGATTTCAACACTATCTAGTTGGACAAGGACTTGTCTTATGAGGAGGAGCTGGTAGCTATGCTAGACCGGCAGGTTCGTCAGTTGAGATCGAAGAGTTTTCCTTCTGTTCGTGTTCAGTGGAGAGGTCAGCTCGCTGAGGCATCGACCAGGGATTCCGAGTCCCATATGTGGAGCAGTTATCCACTTATTTTAAAAGTAAATTTTACGTTCTGAGGCCTTAAAAACCTCTTTCGGCATCACCTCGATTTGTGTGCGCAGTTCGGGCGCGTAGCAGGAAAGCTATTATGTTAAAAATGATAAATTTTGCCTTTAAAATGAATTTAAGTTGACTTCGGTGAACAATTTGGGTAAACGGACCCGGACCTGTGATTTGACAGTCCCAGAGGGTCCATAGGAAAATATGGGACTTGGCGTATGCCCGGAATCGAATTCCAAGGTCCCAAGCTCGAGAAATGAATTTTTAAAGAAAATTATTTCTGAGTTTTGGAAATGAAATGAGTTTAAAACTCAATGGTATCGGGCCCGTATTTTGGTTCCGGCGCTCGGTACAGGTCTTATATATGATTTAAGATAAGTTTGTGTAATTTGGTAAGAAACGGACTTGAAACGACGTGAATCGGATCATATTTGAGAAAAATGGAAAATTTGAAGTTCTTGAGAAATTTCATAATTTTGATGTTTAATTCATAGTTGTTGATGTTATTTTAGAGATTTGAATGCACGAGCGAGTCTGTATGGTGTTTTTAGGTTGGTGTGCATGTTTGGTTTGGATCCTCGAGGGCTGGGGTGAGTTTTGGATAGGCCACGGGGTAAATTTTTGGACCTAAGGATTTGCAGGCTTCAGCTGATGCGAAGCCTGGCTCGCAAATGCGAGGGCTATGTCGCAATTGCGAAAGTAGCCCAGGCCAGCCTATCTCGCAATTGCGAGGGTTTTAATCGCAAATGTGATCCCCCAGCTTGTGGCCAGTAGTCGCAAATGCGACATGTTGGTCGCATTTCCCAGCTCGCAAATGTGAGCCCATTTTCGCAAATGCGAACTTAGCAAAAGTTTGGGTTCGCAATTGCAACATCTCCAACCTGCAATTTTATAACTTAGCCGAAAATCTTTCATTTTTCGCACTCTTTCAAAATCAAAATACTCTTGGGCGATTTTTCAAAGGCAACTTCTTCTCCAAATTGATTATAAGTCAATTTTAATTCGTTTTCTTCAATCATTAACATCTTTTCACATGATTTCAACTCAAAATCTATGATTTTCATAGGGAAAATTGGGTGTTTTGGGTAGAACCTAGGTTTTTCAAAAATTGGAGATTTGAACCTCGATTTGTGGTCCGATTTCAAAACAAATTATATATTTGGGTTCGCAGGGGAATGGGTAATCGGGTTTTGGTTCAAACCTCGGGTTTTGACCATGTGGGCCCAGGGGCGATTTTTGACTTTTTGGGAAAAACTTTAGAAAACTCATTTTCATGCATTAGAATTGATTCATTTAGCATTTATTGATGTAATTAAGTAACTTGTGGCTAGTTACAAGCGAATTGGTGATAGAATTAAGTGGTAAAGCGTTAGTAGAGGCTTGAATTGTGTTCGTGGCATCGAGGTAAGTGTTTGGTCTAACCTTAGCTTGAGGGATTAGGAGTTGAAGCCTATTTTCTACATGTTACTTGTTGAGTACGACGTATAGACATGGTGACGAGTATCTATACGTTGGTGTCAAGCATGACCGTGAGTCTTAAATGGAAATTGTTGTGTTTTGAATAAATACTACGAATGCCTAAGTTGTTGATTCTCTATGTCGAACAAGGATTATGATTATCCTCGTGGAAATTACTTATGATTGAGTATTGGTGCTAGTTGAGGTAGTTAGATGTTGAAACAAGTTTGGTTATAGCTGATTTTCCCTTGCCGGGACGTATTTACTTATACTGTCGATTTTCTTGCCGGGATAGTATTGTTTCTTTATTGATCCCTTACCAGGACTCTTGTTGTGATTGTTGTTGAAATGTATAATGGGATTGGGTTGCACGCCGCAACTAGGGGTGTTCATAAAAATCCGAAAACCCAAACCAAACCGAAAACCAAACCAAACCGACCAAAAAAAAACCGATACTTTTTGGTTTGATTTGGTTTTGGTTTTGAAATTTAAAAACCGATCAAATTTGGTTTGGTTTTGGTTTTAATTAAAAAAAACCGAACCAAATCTAATATAGGAGTAGCTATTTTTAAATTTATTATTACACCTATATATATGTATAGTTTTATACAAAGTTTTAAAAAATTTATACTAAATATTAATCGTTTGCACTTTTAGTACAGTTCTTTACCTTTACATTCTAGCTTAATGGGTAGTTTTCTTTTGTTAAGTGTAAGAATCTATTTCATGTTAAAAATAATATATTTTTAATTGAGTCCTTAAATTATTCATCACTATTTGATTCAATTATCATCAATATATCTTGGTAAATAATAGATTTCTCAAAGGGCAATTGATTTGATAGTGTTACGTTGAAAATGTGGTCGCCGAAATGTATGTTTGGTAGTGTATGTCTTATATTTAAGAAAAAATCGACAAATAACCGAAGAAATCGAAAAAACAAACATAAACCGAATCGAGAAAAAACCGACTTAATTGGTTTGGTATGGTTCTAATATTTAAAAAACCGACTTACTTGGTTTGGTTTCTTTTTAGGGAAAAACCGATCCAAACCGAACCATGAACACCCCTAGCCGCAACAATATTATATTTGGATTGGGTTGCACGCCGCAGCAATATTATATTTGGATCGGGTTGCACACCGCAACAATATTATATTTGGATCGGGTTGCACGCCGCAACAATAATATAATTGGATCGGGTTGTACGCTGTAACAGTGATAAATGATATGGATCGGGTTGCACGCCGCAACAGAGTTAGTATGTTTTGGGATAGGATTGCGCGCCGCAACAATTGATAATACGAAGTGTTTATAGATTGGATACGAGTCCTTATTGTTTTGCTGTAAATTCTAAATTGTTCTTATGCTTTCCTCCTAATTTGTTGTTGGTACTGATATTTCCCCACAGCATGTACCCCCTCCTATCTTCACGTGTTTATTCCTGTTTTATTTTTCGCTGCATATTATATAACTGCACAGGTTTATTTGGTAGTCTGGTCCTAGCCTCGTCACTACTTCGCCGGCGTTAGGCCAGGCACTTACCAGCACATGGGGTTGGTTGTGCTGATACTACACTCTGCACTACGTGCAGATCCTGGAGCGGCAACTTTTGGACCGTAGCATTGGGTGGTTGCCTTCAGTCCAGTTAAAGATCCCGAGGTAGTCCTGCAGGCGTCCGCATGCTCGGCGTTTTCTTCTATCCTTATGTGTATTATGTTTCCATTTGCTTCCGAGACTGATTTTACCTTCTTTTCAGACAATTATATGTAGTATTCCTAGACAGTCCGTGATATTGTGACACCGGATTCCGGGTAGAGACGTATGTTGGCATTGTTGTACTGTTTATGGTTAATTTACCAGATTACGTTTCCGCTTGTATCTATTTATCGTTAATATTTCACTGTTAGTCACATGTTAGTTTAAATTGTTAAAAAAGCTAAATAAAAGAGTTAGAGATTCTATATTACGCGGCTTGCCTAACTTTCACGAGTAGGCGCCATCACGACTCCCGAGGGTGGGAAATCCGGGTCGTGACAATTAATAAATAATCTTATTTTATCCTTTTCCCTATCTTTTTATATAATAATTTTGCGTCGTATCATAATTTTTCTTTATAATATTACAAGTTTATTCTTAATATTGCTGGTGCATGATATTATGAAACGATAGCAAACGATACAGTCTTTCCAAACATTGTATTTATTAAACAATACCGTATAATATAATACAGTACGATATGATTCATTGTAAAACGATACGTAATAATCATCCAAACAAGCTGTTAGAGTAGAGCTATGTGGTGTCATTTCTATCATTTTAGAAACTCCGCCTTTGTGCCCTCCTGACCCTAAAAAATCATAACATGCTTCGATTCCAATGCACTAAACCCCCGAGCTGATAGCGGGTAGGTGATGATCAAAGTTAATGTGTACAAATTTATGTTGATTGTGCTGATATTTTCTTATATAAGTTTGTTAAGGACACATTTGATCTAATCTTAAGATGATCTTCGGCCCTAAATTCAGGTAATCCTCCATTTTAGTAGGATAATTAAGATAAAGACTTTCATGATTGTTGGCCTAAATTATGCTGAGAATCATTCGTGTAGGATGTAGCTACTACTTTTTTATTGGACCCCTTCCCTGTCTTTATCCGATGTACTCCACAAAGGGACTTTTGCCCACTCTTCATCAAGTTATTTCTTCGATCAAATGGATCGACTTATTAAATTATTCAATATATATATATATATATATATATCTTTTGGGAACGCCTTTAATTTGGTAGAATTATTGAGTCATCGACATTTTCCACAAATAGGTTTCAAGAAATAAATTAAATTATCTTTAGGTAAGCTTAGTTTAATGTGGTGGCAAGCCTGCTTTATTGATTTACAGTTGAGGAATAAGCGTACAGATTATATCACTGGCAACTTTTAGATCATGTATTTTTTAAAAAGTCACTTTCCACAAATGAAAGTATGAAACTTCCGAATAAATTTGAACTTTAGGACAATTTTTATTACTTGGATAAAAATTAATTATTTATATTTTGATAAGCTCGTTACCATGTTTGAGTTTCACCTTTTGTATTTGGAAGGTTTTCTTTTTTTCGCAGGACATTAAGGCTAGATGAAGGAAAATAAAGTATGAAGACCTAATTTTTCATTTTGTTTCCTTTAAAAGACAGGGGGGAATGCAATTTTTTGGTATTATCTTTATTATTTTGTTTACGTATTTTGCATTCTCAAGTGGGTAAGAAGAGTTCATAAATATAAAGTAGAGACAAGCAAGAGAGAAGACCTCAATTTACATTTCTGTCGTCCCTATTTCAAGGGGTTTCAATTTCATTCAACTATCCTTTTATAAAAGACTTTAAGCTAAACCGGTACAGCCCGGTGCGCAAAGTATTTTGTATTTATACAGTGTTCGAGGAAGGAATGCACCACCTATGGGTGTGATGTAAGCAACCTAGGCCTAATGCAAGTATTAATAACAGTTTTCACGGCTCGAATTCGCGATTTATAGGTCTTATGGAAATAACGTTACCATTGCTCCAAGATTCCTGTGTGTTAGAGCTAAACCAATGTTAAGAATCTGAAATTCAAAACTATAACAAGCAGGAAATCTCATTAGTATATGGAATGAAACGTCTTAAAAAGTTTAAGTAGAAAAAAAGTGTCCCCTAATATATTTAATGGATATTACAGGTGGTCCATTCCACTCAGCCCTAAACACGAGAGTAGGGGTGTCAATGGTTCGGTTCGGTCAGTTATTTTATAAATTATATACCATATCAATTTTTCGATTATTCTATGTTTATAACTAAAATTGAACTTTTCAAAACCGTGTCAATCATTTCGGTTTCTCTTCGGTTTCGATACGGTTCGGTTAATTTTCGGTATATTTTTAAAATGCCATATAAGAGTCACATACAAAATACTCCCTCTGTTCCAGTTTATGTGAACCTATTTCCTTTTTGGTCCGTTTCAAAAAGAATGAACCCTTTCTAAATTTGGTAACAATTTAGCTTAAAGTTACAACTTTAACCCTTAATGAGAAGCTTTTATAACCACACAAATACTTTGGGCCCCGTTTGGACTTGTTTAGGACCACAAATTCCAAAAGTCTTCATTTTTTACTTAAACTCCGTGCCCAGTCAAACAGGTTCACATAAATTGGAACGGAGGGAGTATAAATTACTCTAAATAAGTACATACTCATAAAATAACAACAACAACCCAGTGATTTCTCACAAATAGGGTTTGGGGAGGGTAGAGTGTACGCAGACCTTACCCCTACCCTGGAGAGTAAAGAGGTTGTTTCCGAAAGACCCTCGGCAAGAATAAAAAATATCAACTAAAATAAAACGGAAGGTATCTGGTTCTCCAAGTTTTTCGCAGAGAATAGAAGGATAATGTAGCAAAAACTCCAGACAATTCAAAAAGACATTAAGCTGACGGAGACAAATAAACAACTAAAGGCTATCAGATATATTTGTTTAGAAAGCTAAAATGTAGTTCATGCACAAATTGGATAATACTGCAGAAAGGAGGGATATATGGATGCCAACACCCACCATTTTCCAGTTACAGCTGCTTCAGCTTAACCAAGACATGCTAAAATTTTAAAGCAAAATAGCACTATTACATTGACATACTGTCATTGACACCTGCAACCAAGCACGTATAATATAATGATAAGAATTTGATTGTTAACGGTCAACTTTGTAAATGACATAAAATAACCAAACTTATAATTGATCTAATAAGGCAGTGAGACAGCGACGATACCATCAGGAACATCAACTCACCTTCTATCTGTAAAGAAAGAGAAAAGTAAATTGTCATTTTTTTATTAAAAAAAAAAACATGTGATGAAACTAATTAATTTGGTTCTCTTACAAGTGAGTCATGAACAATTAGTCATCAAAATTAGCAATAATGGTTGGTGCTGAATTCAAACAATCTGCAAAGAGTAAAGCAAACAAAATTAACTTAATGAATATTGTCATCTTTCACATTAATAAAGAAAATAATTAAATTAATAAAGAAAATCTTATTACCTTCTTCAATCTCTTCAAGACTTTCAATATTAAGCAGCGATTCACGTAAATCAATAGGAGTAGAACGCAACCAGTTTTGCGCACAGATAAGAGCTTCTACAGTTTTAGGAGTTAAAGAACTCCTAAATGAATCAATTACACGACCACTAGTACTAAAAGCTTGTTCACTCGATACAGTAGACACTGGAATGGCTAGAACATCCTTGGCCAACTTTGAGAGAATAGGAAATTTAGTTATGTTTCCTTTCCACCAAGCCAATAGATCAAATTCATTTCTCTTTTCAACCAACTCATCATTCAAGTATTTGGCTACCTCCGATGCATTCTCTGTTTTCTTTTGTGATTCTAGGCGCTTTGCGAATTGAGAGTCAAGAAAGTCTAAACTTTTATCACATTCATCAATATCCATGTCATGAGAAACTTCATTAGAAGTTAAATCTTCAAATTTCTCATGTTCAAATATGTATAATCTCTTATACTCATGATACAACTTATCCAGACACTCTGTCACACTAGCAATCCTTGATTTTATTAAGATATTATCATGACCATACATTTCACCAAAGCAAAACTCAACATATTCTAACTTGAAACGCAGATCCAACATAATAGCAACAAACAACAAATAATTGGTCTTACTATTAAAGACCAATATTTTGTCAAATTTCTCCATCATTTTTAGTGTCATGCTTCTCATGCCATCATCCTCGTTAAGGGAAAGAGATCCAATTGCAGAATAAACACCAACCAATTCACGGAAAAAAGTGTTAGAAGTAGTATATAATGAGCCTAAAAACTTCAATGTCACATTATAGAATAACTTTAAGAACTTTGCGAAGCATCTTGCAACTTGAAAATCTTTATGCTTAGGAGGGCCAATGATTTTCTTATCTCTTTTTTCTTATTCACTGACTTCTACCTCCCATCTCTCAATTCTTCACAAAAATTACTAACATCATTCATATTAGAAAACCCAATAATTTCTTGACCTTTATCTTTATTATTTTTTGTCTCTTTTTTTCCATCTCCGGCTCCATTATAACCTCCATCAAAGTACTTCTTATAATTTGTATCATCTAATTCCATCCTTACAAAAGCTTTCTCAAATTTCTCAACATGTTCCAACATTTTATATGTGGAATTCCATCTAGTATCAACATCAAGACAAACAAGATGATTCCATGAAATCTTCTCTTTCTCAACACATTTTTTGAACAAATTATACTTGGCAGGAGAGGATCGCACATATCTTATTGCATTTCGAATTCTAATAATGGCCTTATCTTGCTCTGCTAAACCTTCTTTTACAATTAAATTAACAATGTGAGCTGCACATCTGACATGCATGTATTTGTTGTCTAAAATTGAATCTTTTCACTTAATACACTTCATCAAGTAATCAAGGCATGTATCATTAGAACTTGCATTGTCTACTGTTACTGTAAGAACACTTTCAATTCCCCAATTAATTAAACATTCCTCAAAAGAACTAGCAATAATCCTTCCCGCATGGCTCTCAATAAGCTGAAAGCTTAAAATTCTCTTTTGATACAACCTATCATCATCAATCCAATGTGTTGTGAGACACATGTAATTAAGATTTTGAATTGATGCCCAAGTATCTGTGGTAAGGCACACACGATGATTTTTAATTATCGTTTTCAAAATGGATTTCTCTTTCATATAAAGCTCTAGACAATCTTTTACAACTGTATTCCTTGAAGGGATGATAAATCTAGGTTCAAGTACTTTACTATATCTCTTAAAACCCTCCCCTTTTACAATCTTAATGGTAATTCATCAATAATAACCATGGCAACAAGGGCATTTCTAATTTCCTCTACATTAAGATGCCTTAGTTTACCAACTTCTGTTTTATCACCTTCCTCGCCTTTGATGGTAAAATCAATTATAGATTTTTGATTTTTTTTCTCTTCTGTAAGGATATAATTTACACCTATCTAGATAATTCCACATGCCCGAAGTGTCATTTCGCCCTGAAGCGACAATTTCTTTTTTACAATAATTACATGCAGCCTTAACTGGTTCACTTCCTTCAATTCTAGTAAAATGATGCCAAGCTTCTGACCCATGATCACTATTTTTCTTTTGAGGGACTTTTTGATTGGTCTTTTTTCGTTTTTGAGGTGGTCGGGGAGGAATACCTGCTTTAGAACCTGTTGTACTATTTTCCGCATTGCCATGATCAGAGATATTCTATTGAAGAGATTGCTCCATAAATTCAACCTGTTATAATAAATCAAAACTAAGTTATTAGTAACTAAAAGAAAGAATGAAGATTCCAAAAAGTAAGATTATCAAGTTCAAAATATATGTCTTTAAACTGTGATAGCAATATTGCTCTAGTGAAAATTCTCCTTATAAAAAAATATAAATAAAATAGTGCTTTATAACAAAATATAAAGGACAATGTAAGATATTTTACTACTAGTTATTGCGTTTTTGTACACGTAAATATTCTATATTTTTAAGTCTTTAAGTGATAAAATTTCAGACAAATAAGACTAACAAATCAGTGATGGTAGCATATGAAAGCATCATATACTAGTCGCAACGTTGCGTGTAATAACTTAACAGAAGTACTCATTTAAGTTTGATATTGCCAATTTGAGTTGTTTGTGCAAACTTTACTTTGATATACTATGCAATATGCATAGTTGAATAAGAGAAACTAATAGGCATCCAAGAGAAAGAAATCAAACCTTGTGCTTTGCTGCAAAGTTAAGAACGCCGGCAGTGGTTCCAAATTCCAATCGAAATAGTCTTAGGGAAAATAGGTTTTAAAAGTAGGTACTTTGGATATTAAATACTTGTAGGCCCAAGACCTAAGACCAAAAATTTAATATATATATATATTCGGTTCGGTTCGGTTTTTCTTCGGTTCTTTAAATAAAATAAAAAACCTATCCTAATTTTTCGGTACGGGTACAAATTTATATAAAAACCTACGATTTTATTAAAAAAAAAACTAAAAATCGGTTCGGTGCGGTTCGATCGGTTCAATCGGTTTTTAAATAACCATTGACACCCCTACACGAAAGTTTTGAGTGTAAACCTCTTTGACCTCTCTTCTATAGATCTTTTATACGAATAGACATCAAATGTTCAAAACATGTTGAGAAGTTGGTATATTGTTGAGGTTAACTAGACGGTTAGAAGTTAGTTAGTGAATTAGTGTACAACAACTAACAACAACTATTATTTTATTATTAAGGAGTTAAAGGTTAGTGGTATATATATATATATATATATATGTACAGTACATGCTTAATGTGAGATTCGATATTTTCCTAAAAGCATTTTTCATTCTTTCTTTTTCCTCCTCTGTTCCATCTCTATTTCTCCAATGGTTGTGCCTCTTTAACATGGTATCAGAGCTCGGCTCAACTCCGACGAGTTCAACAATGGAGGACGATTGAGGAGAAGGTACAATTGAGATGTTTGAGCGGTTTCAAATCCAGAATTTGCTTCATTTGCTTCAAATTACAATCGAATATACAACTTCGTCTTCAAGCTAGGGTTTGCTGATTTTGAGCAAATTCACAACTTTTCTGAATTTCAGCAACAATTTGAGTAAGTAGTTTTCTTCAATTTACAAATCTACGAAGTTACTGTGGCAATTAATGAAAACGAATCTACTTCGACTACTGTTACATCGTCATCATCAGATACACAGAACCTCGACTTAGTTCATCACAATCGTCCTTTGTATATTTATCCTTCTGATACTCAAGGTGTTGTTCTTATCTCAATTCAACTTCGAGGTTCGAAAAATTATTCTCTTTGGAGTAGATCTATGAAAATTGAGTTGCATGGCAAAAACAAGTTAGCTTTTGTATTAGGAACCTGTAGGAATGAGCTATATGATGCGAGCTTCATGAACTCTGGGATAGATGTAATGCTATTGTTTTGGCGTGGATAATGAACACTGTTGCTCCAAATTTACAGAGTATTGTGATCTATGCCTCCAATGCACACAAGGTCTGGGAAGATCTTCATGAGAGATTTGATAAAGTGAATGCTTCTAGATCATTCTACCTTTACAAGGAGATTTCAATGCTAACTCAAAATCTGCTAACTGTATCTGAATATTTCTCGATTCTCAGGGAGTTATGGGATGAGTATGAAGCCCTAGTTCCTCATCCTTCATTTGGATGCCATTAATCCAAGCAGCATGCAAAACACTATCAACTATAGAAATTGTATTAGTTTCTGACTAGTCTAAATGACTCCTTTGATAATGCTAAAGATCTAATTCTTATGATTCGACCACTTCCAAATGTTAGCTAAGCCTATGCTATGATAGTTAATGTTGAGAGTCAAAGGAGAAATAATGCAGCTCTGAGTGCTGGCATTGGTGATTCTGCAATACTGATGAGTAAGGCTAGCTTTGGGAATGGAAATAGTAGTTTCAAACCTAGAAACAATCTTGGGAGGTCTACACTACAATGTGACTACTGTTACCTGAAAGGTCATACCAAGGATTCCTCATATAAGCTCCATGGATATCCTGCTGATTTCAAGACCAAGAGAACAGGTTATCCAGGTCATCAGGTGACCAATGCATCCATTGCTCGAGGATTCTAAACTCCTGATCCTCCTCCTCAGTTTTCCTCCCCTGCTCCAGTTTTTACTCAAGACCAATATGATCAGATCTTGCAAATGCTGAGCAAAGGAAAGCAGGTAGAATATGTGGCAAATGCAGCAACTATGAAAACCAAAGGTACCATAACAACCTTCATGTCTCATCTAGTTAATGGTAACTGGATAGTAGACACAGGGGCCTACAATAATATGGTACATAATTCCCAACTACTAAGTGAAATCAAGGATCTGACTAATATAGATAGTAATAAGGTTCATCTTCCTAATGGTGAACAGATTGCCATTAGTCATACTGGTGTTTCCACAAGCTTCAAAACTAAATTATTACAGAATGTCTTATACATTCCAGACTCCAAGTACAACTTGTTTTCAGTCTCAAATCTAACAAAAGAGTTGAGATGCCTTGTTGCATTTTTTCCTGATTTCTAACTTTTTCAGGATCTCTTGAGTGGGAAGGTAATGGGGATTGGTACGAAAGAGTTTGGGTTCTATATCCTGAAGCCATATGTCTCTAAGGACTCAGTGCAGCTGCAGGTTGCAAAGCCAAGTACCAGTCTAGTATCTTCGGTAAATACTGTCTCTAGTTCTAGTAACAATAAGGCAATCCATACTAAGTCTACTGAGAGTTGTATTGTGTCTTTGTGGCACAAGATACTAGGCTATGCACCTCTGAAAGTTCTACAAAATATTAGTAGTTTACCTCATATTCCTATGCAAGATCACCATTGTATAGTATGTCCTATTGCTAAGTAATCTAGACTGCCATTTCCTCACAGTACTTTTTGTTCTACCTGATCACGCCCAACTATGCCTTATAAAAAGGACATGCAGGTGTTACAAATATAATCCGAGTATTTAGTCTAGAGTCAAATTCACAGGGGATTAACCTACCAATTACTCTCATTAGACTGACTAAATTCTTCATAATTAACTTCCCAGATATTTTGAATAACAATTAGAGGTGTTTACTAACTATAACTGAATGAAAGCAAGTAACTTAAAATCTAACTATGACCGGGTTGTATGCAAATAAGAGAAGGATCTCAGGTTATGATTTTCCCTATTGATGGAATTCCTTCCTGTTATGTTTCGCACAGATTCGTCTAATCGTCTCTATCGATCATGAGCACTCTTATTACCGTAAATCTCTCCCGAATAATCACGACAATTTATTAGATGCACTCTCCCAAGCTGGCTTTTATTACAGCTCACTTTAGATCGCACCCAAGGTTTCGTTATCCCTAATCCCACCTTTAAAATCTCGGTTATTGATCCCTCATATACTTTGGGAGTGGTGTTGTTCAACAATTACCTAAATATGCACTCTCTCTCAAGTAATGCATAC
Organism: Nicotiana sylvestris; assembly: GCF_000393655.2. Classification (NCBI taxonomy): domain Eukaryota; kingdom Viridiplantae; phylum Streptophyta; class Magnoliopsida; order Solanales; family Solanaceae; genus Nicotiana; species Nicotiana sylvestris. The sequence continues at coordinate 20,303,965 of NC_091058.1, forward strand.
TAAATAGGCACAGCCAATTGAGGATCCTATTAATTAACTATAACAAGAATGTAGTTGAACAAATAGAGATTAAACCGGGCAAATATTATAGCATAACATGAAGTTCATCCTTCAACAGGTTCCATCAAATCCTAGACTAAATATTTAGCTACTCATAAATGTGTTCATACTAGCAACAACAAAATTCATCATAAAAGGTAAAATACACAAGGAAGAAAGGAAGAACTCGATGTTGAATTATCCTCCTTGCCTCTTGCCTCTCCTTGCCTTCAACTAAGCTGTAAAAACCTTGATAATGTCCCTTTGGGCGAGCTGGACCTCTTATAGGCTAAGTGTAATTACCCCCGAACTTCTAAGTTTACCCCTGAATTATATGTTCCGAACTGGACTAGCGCGGTTGCGCTAGTGGGTGTGCTAATGACTGCGCATATGGCATAGTATTCTGCCTCGAATTCCTGGGTTAGCGTGGTCGCACTAATGGCCGTGCTAAGTTGGGTCATCATTCATCTCTTCTTTTCTCTTATTTTTCAATGTACTCAGCTCCGAGGGGCTTCCTTTGCTTTAATTTAGCTCCAACCACTGTCCTAAGTTCTCATAAGCGCAACTCGCTCCTGCAAAACATGAAACTCACAATTAGAGCCATTTTATCGTCATTTAACTATCCTAGAAGAGTGAAGCATAGTCAAGTTGGGGCATAAACAGTCGCCAAATTACATGAATCTAGCCTACTATCAACACCCCACACTTAAATCATTGTTGGTCCTTGAGAAATCCACCACACTCTATAAAGGTTCCTTTACTAAGCTTTTCCCCCAACGTATCACACCAAGAACAAATCACCAAAGTCACTTCTAGTAGTGTACAATCTTTGCCACAAAAGTCGACTCTCACGTGTCGTGCAATATTCGTACTTACTCAAATTACTCTATACAGAAGTCAAGACTTACCTTTCCTTCATGAATCACATGCCCTCACATCACACAAGAGAGTAGTTCCGCAACTAATAATATTAAGAACAATTAGGAACTTAGATAGACAAAATTTGCTCACACTCAAAAAGAACATTCACATGCCACACAAATGCACCATAGGCTTGCCCGTAGTGTACTACTCTACTAATCGAACCCATTCAGTGTAAGATCAAGTAGGTCTTCATTTAGTTGTAATGTATGCTAAGGGACGGTTAGGATATATTTGGATATAGTGACTAACCTCCCTAAACACTTTTAATACAATCACATTAACATTCAAAACCATACTTATGTCAAACCAAACATTCCACCACACTTCTATTTATAACATCCCACTCCATTAGGTGCAATTGTATCAAGTCACCACTTATCACATACTACATTTACTCATTCTCTTTTTTTTCTTTTTTTTAAGTGGTGCTTATTCTTTTACTTTTTCAAATACTACACCTTTTCTCTATTTCATCGGTCTACTCAAAAACCAAATCACCACCCCACACTTTAGTTTTTGCATATTTCATAACCATTCAAGTGCTCATGGGAGGTAAAAGGGTTCAAAGAGATGGGCCATTCAAACAATTGGGTAAGGTTCGGAATGTGGTTACCAAAGAAACATGCTTATAAGCTCAACGGGATTAACTATGATGTATTGCATTTAGGTGGGTCTACTTTATATATTTGGCTTAACAAAGAAATGGCTATATCACTTCTAAGACTGAATAAAGCTACTATTTTGCTTTACAAACATACAGGGCAAGTTCTAGGCATCAAATGCAGAGCATAGAGTACAGTACAACTCACACACACATGGCACATGACTCACTCTAGATTGGCTTATCAAGACACTCTCGTTTGAGTATTAAAGTCAGTTACAAACATACAATTTAAGGCACTCTAGAAATAATCAACCACTGAGACTAAGTGTTACACTCTAGTGTCTACTGTGCTCAGGTGTATCAACGCCAAGGGTTTCTCTTTCTATTGCAACTCATAGCCTATCAATACTAACTAACAACTAGAAACAAAATAAACATAAACTAACTACACCCGGTTCAAGCAAAACCCTTGGAAAAGAACCGTAGCCCAAAGAAAAACCAAGGGGGAGTTACTACACTACCTAAAACAAAAAAAATCTTTTTGGTATTTTCTTTAGACTAACTTCCCTCAAAAAAACTGTCTAGAAGATCTGTCATCAGGAAGAGTCCAACATATTGCTGTTTTTATTTTTTTTTCAGATTTTACGTCGACTTAGACCTTTAAGAACCCTGTCGAAAGAGATCCGTCGTCGGGACAAGTCAACTTACCTACTTTAAACTTACCTAATTTGACTATTACTCAAAACTACCAAAAACAATCAAGAAAAACAAAGAAAACATCAAAGAGTCAAGCTGTTACATATACACACATATATTGAAGTATCCCCCACCCTACGCATAGAAGGAAGACATGTCCTCATGGCATACAAAATAAAGAACAGTGAGGTAAAGGAACTTCCCTGAAAGATCACTCTTGATCGGAGACCGTGTCTGGGTTCAAATTGCAAGCACGACCTAGAGCTCTCAGCCAGCCTAATATTTTCTTCTCCGATTTCACCTCCTGGGCTGCCACCGCGTCAACACGCGTACCCAAGTCAGCGACCAAAGTACGCAATACAAGCACCTCGTGCTCCAAATCTTTGATCCGGGTAACCCGAGCAGCCCCAAATGGTGCTGCAATCCCTGATGCGCTGCAACTGTTGCAATTTGCTCATGGGCCTGTGGCTCGGCCCTCACATCCTTTTGCTCAGCCTCCTCTTCCTTAGAGTCATAAGATTCACCACTATCATCCCCACCCGCTACCACCGGCTCCTTCCCAGTAGTGACCTTATCTGCTCGGAACTTGTGGTCTTTTGGCACTCTCCCATTCACATCCAAATTTCCGGCACCCGAGCTGCCCGACAAAGTCGAGTAACCAAGTAAGGGAATAAGAAACCATACCTTTTCACCGGACAACGGGTGAACATCTCTTCATGAATCACTTTGGCCACGTCAAAGTTGTGACATTTATATAGCACCAAATCAGAGCCTCTCGAGGACTATTCACCTCCGTAGTGTTGGAAGACGGGATCAGGCGATTGCTGATAACATACAACCAGCACTTCCTTCAAAGTTTAGCGTCACGGAGTGAAACTTCTAACCATACTTCATCCAGACAATTTCTTTTTCAGGTACACATATTGTTTCAAAGAACATCTTCCACTGCGTGTGTGATCTGCCATACCCTTTATAATAGTCTTCATATGGATCCACAGGATGGGGCAGCTGGTATATCCTCCGTATAGCCTCAACAGAGGCATCCACCGCCTTTGTGTGCACAGTTACTACGCCATTCACATGTTCTTTTACATTGGCGTAGAACTCACGGACAACCATCACATTCCCCTCGTCCGGCTCGTCAATAAAGATTTGTAACCCCCACCTTACCAGCGCATTATACAATCTAGGGCAACTTAACTGGACCTATATCTATGCCCCTTTCTGGTATCGGTTTCTTAGGGGCCTTATCTGCAAAGCGGTCCTGAGCCTTGGCAGAGATGAACCTGCTACTATCAAAGGGACGAGCAGGAGCTGACCCGCACGCCCTGGACGATCCAGCTTAATTACTCCCGAACTTCTAAGTGGGAAGGTAATGGGGATTGGTACGAAAGAGTTTGGGCTCCATATCCTGAAGTCATATGTCTTTAAGGACTCAATGCAGGTGCAAGATGCAAAGCCAAGTACCTGTCTAGTATCTTCTGAAAATACTGTCTCTAGTTCTAGTAACAATAAGGCAATCCATACTAAGTCTACTAAGAGTTGTATTGTATCATTGTGGCACAAGATACTAGGGCATGCACCTATGAAAGTTCTACAAAAGATTAGTAGTTTACCTCATGTTCCTATCCAAGATCACCGTTGTATAGTATGTCCTCTTGCTAAGCAATCTAGACTGCCATTTCCTCACAGTACTTTTTGTTCTACTTGATCACGCCCCACTATGCCTTAAAAAAGGACACGCGACCGTTACAAATATAATCCGAGTATTTAGCCTAGAGTCGAATCCACAAGAAATTAACCTACCAATTACTCTCGTTAGACTCACTGAATTCTTCGTAATTAACTTCCCAAATATTTTGAATAACAATTAGAGGTATTTTTACTAACTATAACTGAATGAAAGCAAGTAACTTAAAATCTAACTATGACCGGGTTGTATGCAAATAAGAGAAGGATCTCAGGTTATGATTTCCTCAATTGATGGAATCCCTTCCTGTTATGTTTCACATAGATTCACCTAATCGACTCTATCGATCATGAGCACTCCCAATTTACGCTAGCTGGCTTTTATTACAGCTCACTTTAGATCGCACCCAAGGTTTCGTTATCCCTAATCCCACCTTTAAAATCTCGATTATTGATCCCTCATATACTTTGAGAGTGGTGTTGTTCAACAATTACCTAAATATGCTCTCTCTCTCGAGTAATGCATACTAAATAAGCACAGCTAATTGAGGATCCTATCAATTAACTACAACAAGAATGTAGTTGAACAAATAGAGATTAAACCAGGCAAACATTATAGCATAACATGAAGTTCATCCTTCAACATGTTCCATCAAACCCTAGACGAAATATTTGGCTACTCATAAATGTGTTCATACTAGCAACAACAAAATTCATCATAAAAAGGTAAAATACACAAGGAAGAAAGGAAGAACTCGATGTTGAATTATCCTCCTTGCCACTTGCCTCTCCTTGCCTTCAACTAAGCTGTAAAAACCTTGATAATGTCCCTATGGGCGAGTTGGACCTCTTATAGGTTATGTGTAATTACTCCCGAACTTCCAAGTTTACCCTTGAATTATATGTTCCGAACTGGACTAGCGCGGTCGCGCTAGTGGGCGCGCATATGGCATAGTATTCTGCCCCGAATTCCTGAGCTAGCGCGGTCGCGCTAATGGCCGCGCTAAGCTGGGTCATCATTTCAGCTCTTCTTTTCTCTCTTCTTTCAACGTACTCAGCTCCGAGGGGCTTCTTTTGCTTTAATTTAGTCCCAACCACTGTCCTAAGTTCTCATATGCGCAACTCGCTCCTGGAAAACATGAAACTCATAATTAGAGCTAATTTATCGTCATTTAACTACCCTAGAATAGTGAAGTATAGTCAAGTTGGGGCATAAATAATCGCCAAATTACATGAATCTAGCCTATTATCAACACCCCACACTTAAATCATTGCTAGTCCTTGAGCAATCCACCACACTCTATGAAGGTTCCTTTACTAAGCTTTTCCCCCAACGTATCACTCAAAGAACAAATCACCAAAGTCACGTCTAGTAGTGTACAATCTTTGCCCCAAAAGTCGACTCTCACGTGTTGTGCAATATTCGTACTTTCTCAAATTACTCTATACAGAAGTCAAGCTTACCTTTACTTCGTGAATCACATTTCCTCACATCACAAAAGATTCAGAACAATTCCTCACATCCACAAATAATAATATTAAGAACAATTAGGAACTTAGATAGACAAAATTCGCTCACTCTCAAAAGAACATTCACATGCCACACGGATGCACCATAGGCTTGCCCGTAGTGTGCTACTCTACTAATCAAACCCATTCAGTCTAAGATCAAGTAGGTCTTCATTTGGTTGTAATGTAGGCTAAGGGATGGGTAGGATATATTTGGATATAGTGACTAACCTCCCTAAGCACTTTTAATACAATCACATTAACATTCAAAACCATACTTATGTCAAACCAAACATTCCACCACACTTCTATTTATAACATCCCACTCCATTAGGTGCAATTGTATCAAGTCACCACTTATCCCATACTACATTTACTCATTCTCTTTTTTTTTCTTTTTTTAAGTGGTGCTTATTCTTTTACTTTTTCAAATACTGCACCTTTTCTCTATTTCATCGGTCCACTCAAAAATCAAACCACCACCCCACACTTTAGTTTTTGCATATTTCATAACCATTCAGGTGCTCATGGGAGGTAAAAGGGATCAAATAGTTTGGCCGTTCAAACAATTGGGTAAGGTTCGTATGTGGTTGCCAAAAAAATATGCTTATAGGCTCAACGGGGTTAACTACGATGTATTGCATTTAGGTGGGTCTACTTTATATATCTATCTTAACAAAGAAATGCCTATATCACTTCTAAGACTGAATAAATCTACTATTTCACTTTGCAAACATACGGGGCAGGTTCTAGGCATCAAATACAGAGCATAGAATACAGTACATCTCACACACATATGGCACATGACTCGCTCCAGATTGGCTTATCAAGACACTCTCGTTTGAGTATTCAAGTCAGTTACAAACATACAATTTAGGCACTCTAGTAAGAATCAACCACTAAGACTAAGTGTTACACTCTAGTGTCTACTGTGTTAAGGTGAATCAACGCCAAGGGTTTATATTTCTATTGCAACTCATAGCCCATCAATACTAACTAAAAACTAGAAACAAAATAAATAAATAAAAACTAACTATACCCGGTTCAAGCAAAACCCTTGGAAAAGAACCGTGGCTCAAAGAAAAATCAAAGAGGAGTTACTACACTACCTAAAACAAAAAATATTTTTGGTATTTTCTTTAGACTTACTTTCTCAAGAAAATTGTCTAGAAGATCCATCATTAGGAAGAGTCCAATATATTCCTGTTTTTTTTTTACAGATTTTTACGTCGACTTAGACACTCAAGAACCCCGTCGAAAGAGATCCGTCATCGGGAAAAGTCAACTTACCTACTTTAAACTTACCTAATTTGACTATTACTCAAAACCACCAAAAACAATCAAGAAAAACAAAGAAAACATGAAACAGTCAAATTGTTACATATACACATATACATTGAAGTATCCCCCACCCCACACTTAAAAGGAAGACATGTCCTCATGGCATATAAAATAAAGAATAGTGAGGTAAAGGAACTTCCCTGAAAGATCACTCTTGATCGGTGACCGTGTCTGGGTTCAAATTGCAAGCACGATCCAGAGCTCTTAGCCAGCCCAATATTTTCTTCTCCGATTTCACTTACTGGGCAGCCACCGCGTCAACACGTATACCCAAGTCAGCGACCGAAGTACGCAATCCAGCCACCTCCTGCTCCAAAACTGTGAATCGGGTAACCCGAGCGGCCCTAGATGGTGCTGCAGCTGCTGCAATTTGCTCGTGGGCCTGTGGCTCTGATAACTGAGAATTATGATGCATTTTACACTCCTTCATGCTTAAGTTTGATTAGAAATATGTACAAATTAGTCCCAAAAGGCTCACAAGTTGTGCTTGATTGCAGGTTTGATCAACAAAGTGACAAGATGTCAAAAACCAGCTAAAAAGGAGTGAAACTTGCACAAATACCAAAACAAGGCAAAGCTCGGTCAAATAGGGTCAGTGCGGCCGCACACCATTCTGTGCGGTCCACACAAGTGAAGTTCAGAGAGTATGCAACTCATGCAAAAAGGGCAATGCAACCGCACTTGATTTTCTGTGGTCCGCATTTGAGCCACTGCGGCCGCACTCAATTTAGTGCGGTCCATAGAGGCCAGAGTTCAGAGAGTTGCCAATTGAGGATTGAAGCCCAATGCGGTCCGCACTTCATTTCATGCGGACCGCACTAGAAGCCACCGCGGCCGCACTTGATTTTGTGCGGTCTGCATTGTCCAAGTTCAGAGAGCTGGATATTCAAGTCAAGAGCCTTAGTGCGGCCGCACGTGATTTTGAGCGGTCCGCACTAGCCCCGCGGGGTATTTTTGTCCAGATTTTTCAGCTTAGCATAAATAGCTTCTTTTCCCATTTTTAGGTCATCAGATAGTTTTGTACACTGGCTGCGCTCGTGACTTCGATTATTTTAGTTATTTTGAGTAATTTTAGCTTCATTTCAACATTGAATCTTCAAGTTTAATTTAGCAATTAATTAATATGCATTTTCTTCATCTATTTCTTTGTTTTCTTCTCTAATTATGAGTAGCTAGACCCATAAGCTAGGGTTGTGGCCCAACCCTAGTGTGGGTAAGTGATGGGTCTTGTGTTTTAGGGCTTGATTGGCTATGGGTGTTTGATATTTGGACTAATTCATGTTTAATTGCTGAATTAGTGGTTGCAAACACTAGTTTGTGTTTAGTTGACTTGGGCTCTTCTTGAGAAAGAGAGCCTAAGTCTCTGAAACTGGTCCAATAAGGAATTAAGGCGTACTCAAGAGATTAATAGCCCCAATTAAAGGGTTAAACCTAGAGATAGTAATACCCGACTTGAACCATGATTGCTTGTGCAAATTTGCATACCCAATTGGTCTTGAGAAAGTCAATTCGGGCAAAATCACTCGAACTACCGAGAGGTGTAGAGTGAGTAAGATCGTGCAATGGTTATATCATACTCCTCAAATGTGACAATCATGCCTTGAACTCAAGTACCCGTTAATTGACCACCTAGGCGAAAGTCACTACCCTAGTGCCTTTTACCCATTTGAACAACTCGGAATAGTTTAACCTTAGCTTATGTTAGTTTAATTGAGCATTGTATATTTATAAAAGTAGTAGTAAATCAAAACCCAAATGTGTAGAAGAACAATTAAGAGCAAATACACAACTCCGCTTTAGATAGACACTCGACTCCAATATCTAGCTCCTTGTGGAAATCGATCCCGACCTTAATCGGGTAAAAACTGTTTCGACCTCTTTCACTACTCAATAGTAGTGTAGGGTTTGCCTTGATCACCTTTTTGGCACCATTGCTGGGGAGTTAACGGTTTTGGATGTCTATCTAAATAGTTTTGTGTATTGTTCTTCTTTCCTTCTTTGTTACTAATTTGTTTGTGTCACAACTTCAGGTACAAAATGGCTGCGAATGTTAATGACCCTCTTAGAAATGTGATTGTGGGGGATGAGGTAGATGATGTTGGAGATGATGAGGTGCCTCTTGTACCTCAAGGACAACGTAGAGGCTGTCAGGCGAATGCTAGTGCCAATGACAATATTTCAGACCTTCCTCTGCCACCTCCAAGAGTGGCTCCTAGAGTGCTTCCGAACCAAGGCTATGCAAGTGCTATTATCCCACCTCGAATCCGGATGGGCAATTTTCAAATAACTAATGTGATGCTCACTTTGCTAGAGCAGCGTAGGTATTTTACGGGCACTGCAAATCAAAATGCTTACAAACATCTCAAGGGGTTCGTGGAAACATGTTGGGGGAGCAAGCAGACTAATGTGTCCGAGGATGATCTTAGATTGAGACTCTTCCCATTCTCACTTAGAGGGAAGGCATTGGATTGGCTCAAGCGACTTCCCAACCATTCCATCACTACTTGGGAAGAGTTGGCGAACAAGTTCATTGCAAAAAATTTCTCACCGGGGCATATGGCTGCATTGAGAGATGAGATATTGGCCTTCAAGCAAGAGCCCACAGAACCTTTGCATTAGATTTGGGAGCGTTATAGGACAATGGTTAAGGAATGCCCCAATAATGATATGACCGAGGCAATGATCCAACAAACCTTCTACCGGAGCATTAATACAACAAACCAATGCATAGTAAACCAATTTGCTGGGGGCAACTTTATGAAGCTGTCTTATGATGAAGCTTGTGACATTCTTGACAAGATGGTTGACACTTCTTATGCGTGGAAAAGTAGAGCCAATGTGCCCCAGGGTGACCCCACGGTTACTCATTTGCACAAGTAGTTACATGATCATGGGCAAGCTATAGCTGAGTTGACAACTACGATGAACCAACTAGCAAAGGCACAGTTGCAACAAGTTCAAAATCCTCGCCAAGTGAATGCCATGGAGGGTGTCAACATGCTTGTCAACAAAATAAGACAAAAAGGTCAACAAAACCAAGGGAATTCAGAGCAATTTGACAATAATTGTAGTGGATTCCAAAATGATGGTTATGATGAACAAAATGAAGAGGTGCAATATGTGAATAATTATCAAGGCCAAAGGGGCAATTCTTCCAATCAACAACAATGGAGACCCCAAGGCAATTGAGTCAATCAACAACAACAAGGCAATGGTAATTGGGGGAACAACAACCAAAACTCCAACTGAGGAAATCGGGACAACAATCAAAACAATCAGGAAAATTGGAATGGTAACAACAACAATTGGGGTGGTAACAATAATCAAGGTGGATAGAACAATGGCAATCAAGGAAACCGGGGGCAAGGCTTTCAAAGGCCCACAATGTACCAACAACCGAACAATTTGCCCCCATTTCCATCCCAAGGTCCTAGTTCTTCTAACAATGATATGGGTAGAATTGAAATGATGTTCGAACAAATGATGAAGAAGAATGCAGATTCTGATGCGCAGTTGGCTTCCCACATTACCTTAATTAGAAATTTGGAGGTTCAATTAGGCCAAATCTCTCAGTCCTTGAATACACGCCCTAAGGGTGCTCTACCAAGTGATACAGTAGTGAACCCGAAGGGTGTGAAAAATCATGTTATGGCGGTAACTACAAGGAGTGGACGAGGCGGTTATGTGAATGCCTCCAAACAAAAGCAAGTTTTGAGTGATGATGTTGAGTTGCAAGAAGATGAAGTTCCTTTGGTGGTTGAAAATGTGATTGATGAGAACGTGAATGAAGAAGTGAGGATTGATATTCAAGATGCCTAGGTGGAAACTCAAAATGATGTGAACTCGTCTAGGGAACACACAATAGACATGCCGAAGCCGGTTGTGCCCAAAGTCAAGGCTCCTTTGCCAAGGCCACCTCCACCTTATCCTCAAAGGCTCGCGAAGAAGAAAAATGAGGATCAGTTTAAAAATTTCATTGACATGATGAAGAGCTTGTCCATTAATATGCCTTTGGTGGAGGCTCTTGAACAAATATCGGGCTATGCTAAATTTATAAAGGACTTGGTAATAAAGAAGCAGTCTATGGATTGTGAAACTATAAAGATGACTCACCAAGTTAGTGCAATCGTGCATTCAATGGCCCCGAAGCTTGAAGATCTCGGTGCTTTCACCATTCCTTGCACCATTGGGAGTGCGGATTTTGCTAAGTCTCTGTGTGATTTGGGGGCTATTATCAATTTGATTTCTTACTCAATTTTCAAAATTTTGGGTATTGGACAACCGAGGCCGACTTCCATAAGATTACAAATGGCGAATAGACCGATCAAGAGCCATTGGGTATTATCGATTATGTGCTTGTCCGAGTGAACAAATTTATCTTGCCTGCTGACTTTGTGATCTTGGATTATGAGGTGTATTATGAAGTTCCTATCATATTGGGAAGACCTCTCCTTGCTACGGGGAATGCCTTAGTTGATGTGGAAGCAGGGGAACTCACCTTCCGGATGGGTGATGAAAACGTGGTCTTTCATGTATGCAAATCAATGAAGCAGCCCAACAGTACCGAGGTGTGCTATTTTGTGGACCTTGTCACAGTAGTGATAGTTGATGACACCAGTGCAATGATCAATGTGGAGGACCCATTGGAGGCCGTATTATTGAATCTTGATGTCAATGATGATGAGGGCCGGTGGAGTGCGTGAATGCTTTACATGGGATGGGCTCTTACTCTTATGAGCCTAGGAAACTATCTTTGGATATCGAGAATAGGAAGACTCCACCAACAAAACCTTCAATTGAGGAGCCTACGGTGTTGGAGTTGAAACCGGTGCCTCCACACCTCAGGTATGAGTTCTTAGGCTCAAATTCTACTTTGCCAGTTATTCATTCTTCTTATCTTACTAACATGCAAGTTGATGCCACATTGGCGGTACTTCAAAAGTGGAAAAAGGCAATTGGATGGACTTTAACTTATATTCGGGGGATAAGCCCTGCATTTTGTATGCACAAGATTATTCTGGAAGATGATGCAAATTCCTCCTTGGAGCATCAAAGGATGTTGAACGAGGCAATACAAGAAGTTGTGAAAAAGGAGGTGATCAAGTGATTGGATGTTGGGGTTGTGTACCCCATCTCTAATAGCTCTTGGACTTCACTAGTGCAATGTGTACCGAAGAAGGATGGCATGACCGTGGTTGCAAATTCACAAAATGAGTTGATTCCTACTAGAACCGTCAGTGATTGGAGGGTATGCATGGACTACCGCAAGTTGAATAAAGTGACCCGCAAGGATCACTTTCCTTTGCCTTTCCTTGACCAGATGTTAGACCTACTTGCTGGGCGTGCCTTCTACTATTTCTTGGATGGGTATTCTGGGTACAACCAAATCTTGATTGCTCCGGAAGACAAGGAGAAGACCACATTCACTTGTCCATATGGCACCTTTGCGTTTTCTCGGATGCCTTTTGGGTTGTGTAATGCACCGGCTACATTTTAGCGGTGTTTGATGGTCATTTTCACCGATATGGTGGAAGACATTTTGGAGGTGTTCATGGATGACTTTAGTGTTGTGGGTGATTCATTTGATGAATGCTTGAAGAATCTTGATAGAGTTTTGGCCCGTTGTGAAGAAACCAATCTTGTTCTCAATTGGGAGAAATGCCACTTTATAGTGGAAGAGGGCATAGTTCTTGGGCATAAAATTTCAAAGCATGGTATTGAGGTAGACAAAGCAAAAATTAATGTGATTTCAAGACTCCCTCCCCCTACATTTGTCAAGGGAGTTAGAAGTTTTCTTGGGCATGCGGGGTTCTACCGGAGATTTATCTCAGACTTTTCGAGGGTAGTGAATCCTTTGTGCAAGTTGTTGGAAAAAGATGCCAAGTTCGTGTTTGATGAAAAATGTATGCAAGCCTTTGAACTTCTCAAGCATAAGTTGACCACCACTCCTATCATTACTGCGCCTAATTGGAGCTTGCCCTTTGAGCTCATGAGTGACGCGAGCGATGTTGTGGTTGGGGCGGTTTTGGGTCAAAGAGTGAACAAAATGTTTCATCCAGTGTACTATGCAAGCAAGACAATGAATAATGCTCAAGTGAACTACATGGTGACCAAGAAAGAGCTTTTGGCTATTGTGTTCGCAATGGAAAAATTTCAGTCGTATCTCATGGGTGCTAAGGTTATTATTCATACCGATCATGCCATACACTGGTATTTGATGATGAAGAAGGATTCCAAAGCTAGACTGATGCGATGTGGTCTTGTTACTTCAAGAGTTTGATTTAGAGATTGTGGACCGGAAGGGTAGTGAAAACCAAGTGGCTGACCACTTGTCCCGCTTGGATGAAGAGGGGAGGCCTCGTAATGGCCTAGAGATCAATGATTCATTTTCCGACGAACAAATCCTTTTGGTATCGGTGAATGGTATGCCATGGTTTGTAGACGTTGCTAATTTCCTTGTGACTGGTATAATCCCATGTGTGCTATTTTCTAACCAAAGGAAGAAGCTCAAGAGGGATAGTTTGGATTTCTATTGGGATGAGCCATACTTGTTCAAGATTTGCACGGATGGTATGCTCCGAAGGTATGTCCCAGAGGAAGAGCAATTGATTATCTTGGAGGCTTGTCATTCCTCTCCCTATGGTGGCCATCATGGCGGAGCTAGGACGGCTTCCAAAGTTCTTAGTTGTGGGTTTTATTGGCCTACTTTGTATAAAGATGCAAGCGAACTAGTGAAGAGGTGTGATGAATGTCAAAGAGCGGGTGGAATTTCGAAGAAAGATGAGATGCCTCTCAATACCATTCTTGAGGTTGATATTTTTGATGTATGGGGCATTGATTTTATGGGCTCGTTTGTTAGTTTGTGTGGGAACACATACATTCTTGTTGTGGTGGACTATGTTTCAAAATGGGTTGAAACCGTGGCTTTTCCCAACAATGAGGCCCGGAGTGTTGTTGCATTTCTCAAAAAGAGCATTTTTACAAGGTTTGGTACTCCTCGTGCAATCATAAATGATGGAGGGTCTCATTTTTGCAATAGAGTTTTTGACACTTTGCTTGCAAAGTATGGTGTTACTCACAAAGTTTCTACTTCCTATCATCCTCAAGCAAGTGGTCAAGTGGAAGTCTCAAACAGGGAAATCAAAAGTATATTGTCAAAAATGGTCAATGCAAATAGGACTGATTTGTCAAAGAAGTTGGATGATGCTCTATGGGCTTATAGGACTGCTTACAAGACTCTGATTGGTATGTCTCCATATCGGTTGGTGTTTTGGAAAGCTTGCCATCTACCGGTTAAGTTAGAGAACAAGGCCATGTGGGCCTTGAAGAAGCTGAATCTTGAATGGGATCTTGCAACCAATCTTCGAGTGGAGCAGCTTAATGAACTTGATGAATTCAGATTCCATGCCTACTCCATTTCTTCCTTGTACAAGGACAAGATGAAGTACCTTCATGATAAATATGCTCGTAGCAAGGAGTTCCAAGTGGGTGATTTGGTTCTCTTGTTCAACCCTCAGTTACGTCTGTTTCCGGGAAAGTTTAAGTCAAAATGGAGTGGACCTTTTGAAGTAGTGTGTGTGACCCCGTTTGGTGCACTTGATTTAAAGAAAAAAAATGGGGAAGTTTTCAGAGTGAATGGGCATAGGGTCAAGCACTACTTGGGAAAAATTTATGACAGTCACGTGGTGGCACTTCTTCATCTCAAATGATTTGATGGTAACATGCGTCGTGTCGCAACGTTAAATTAGGCGCTTCTTGGGAGGCAACCCATATGTTTTTCTTCTTGTTTTTCTTTGATTTTCATTGTAAGATAGGATTTATTTTTGGACTGACTGGTTGTGAGATGTTACAGGTTTGTGTTGATGTAGTGCAGGACACGGTGGAAAATTGTTCAAGTCTCTGAATTTTTCAATACGGACCGCACTACATTGTGTGCAGTCGCAAAGAACTCAGTGCGGAGGGCACAAAATCAGTGTAGACCGCACTGATGATGGATGAAAATAACAACTCTCTGAAGTTTGTCATCGCGGCCGCATTACATTTTGTGCGGTTCGCGGTGGACCACTGCGGCCGCAAAGCATTTTGTGTGGACCGCAGTAGGTTGCCTTCTCAAACTTTGTCAAAGGCTGTGTGGTGCGGACCGCACTGCATTTTGTGTCGTCCTCATTGGGTAGGTGAGATGGGCCCCAAGACTTTTTCTATAAATAGTACCTGAGGCCCTCATTTTGAACTTTTCTATTTTTTAACTTTCAGAGCTTTAAAATTACTGTTCATCCCCATTCATTGAACATAACTAATTTCTAAGGCTTAATCTTCATCACAACATCTTACTTCTGGTAATTTCATCTCTTTTCCATTGTTAATTTTATTATTTTCAATAAATTTTTGTTTTATTAGCTTTTCTTCTGTTCTTCTCATATTTTCTTTCGATTTGGTAGCTTAGGGTAGTTAATTTCTTGTTAAAGTTAAAATTAGGTAGTTAAAAACACTGGACAAACACTTAGGGACCTTTCTTAGGTGTAAGATTGGACTTAAAATCAAAATATCTTGAACCCTAAGTTAGTGCTGCTACTGGGCACTCAGTGCGGACCGCGGTGGAATTTGTGCGGTTCGCAATGCCCTTGTGTGGTCCGCAATGGCATTCTGTGCGGACCGCGTTGAAAAATGTTAAGAAACTTGATCTTCGAGGACCGCGGCCGCATTGCATTTTGTGCGGTCTGTGGTGCCTCAAAGCGGACCGCATTGGCATTTTGTGCGGTCCGCGGAGCAATTGTTCAGAGAGTGGGTAGTCTGAACCCAACCTCTTTGCGGACCACATTGGCCTCAGTGCGGCCGCACTCTGCAACATTTGATACTGTCTGCAACATTTTATTTCCTGCAAATGTGAACTTCACTGTCTTTCTGGATACTAACAAGCTTAATGACTGATGTTTGCATACAATGGTGAAACAAAGAGGCAAGGGTTCTAAACAAGCTGGTAGAGGAGAATCATCCCGGGGAGGGAAACAGAAAATGCTAAGATTGACTTCCCAAGCCCGGCAAAACATTAAAAACATAAGGAAGCTCATTAAAGCTGCCGATAGGGCTATTGATCAGTCGGGGAGTGAGTGTGAGTCCTCTAGGGATATATCTTCAGACTCCGTGCCAGAGTACATCCCTGACTGGCTGGAGATAAACAGACTAAGAGACACTCCTCCACCTTCCCCCACTGCCCAAGCTTTAGTAAATGTATCTTTTGGGTCATCTGAGGGCTCAGCTGAAGGCAGTGGGTGTGAATATTCCACCTCTCTCACAACTTCATTATCCGGAGAGGGTAGAGAAGGCGAAGAAGAGGAAGTAGGAGGAGACGAGGTAGTAGGAGAAGGGGTGTGAACCTCAGGTGGGAGGAGTAGCTAGAACAAGAAACCCGGAGGCATGGCAAAATCGTTTTGTGAGTGAGGTAGCCTACCATAAGTTCAGAGAATGGTGGCCTGTGAGGAAATTGATTCCGGAGCGGAGTTTTGTAGATAGAGACCTTTTGCCTCATAACCCCAATGTGAGAAGGCAGTTTAGAGAGAGAGTAGGCTGGGAGTACTTCTTAAATACCTGTGAGGATGCAAACGAGCACCTGGTCAAGGAATTCTACATCAATATTGCCCACATCAAGAAGGGCACCAAAGTGAACAAGGTGCAGAATTTGAAAGTACTATTTGATGGGAAAGCAATAAATGACTACTTGGTCTTCGATGAGGAGGATGAATCACTATATCTGGCAAAAATGGAATTAGGTGAGGAGGTCCATCCTTGGTTGGTACAGTACCTGGCAATCCCAAGTACCACCCCCGATTGGTTGAATGCGGGAGTGAAGATCTTAAGGAGAAGCTTGAA
The DNA here is from genome assembly GCF_000393655.2 of Nicotiana sylvestris. Taxonomy (NCBI): domain Eukaryota; kingdom Viridiplantae; phylum Streptophyta; class Magnoliopsida; order Solanales; family Solanaceae; genus Nicotiana; species Nicotiana sylvestris. Next base: position 20,320,634 of record NC_091058.1, read on the forward strand.
TTTCGAGGCTAAGGGGTGGGAGACGTTCGTGTGCAGTAGATGGACCCCACTACCCACGACAACTCACTCCCTCTTCACCGAGCAATACTGGTAGCATCAATCATGGCGGGGTATTCGATTAACGTCGGGAATGTGATGTCTCGGGTGATTACACAGGTAGTAAGTGAAGGTGATAGAAACTACCCCTTTCCCAGCTTCTTGACCATGTACTTCACGTACCTAAAGGTATAAAAGTGGAACTTTGATATCAAGGTGAAAGCAAAGGCCCCGTTCTCATGGTACAACATGCAGGGTGATGACAACCCTAAAAGCAAGAACTACAAGGGAACAGCCACTGCGACAACTAGCCAGTCTGAAGAGCCAGTAGTGGTAGTGGCTCCTACTCAGCCTTCTTCCACCCTAGCGGACATGCCCCCTGGTCCATCCACTTTGGCAGTTCCAAACATACCCTCCACCCCGGCCTACCTAGTGACTGCCCACCGTCTGAGCCAGGCACTTCTCAATATAAACAACTGGATGCAGACAGCTTCCTCTAAGTTTTCTGTCCTTACTACTACAGTGGCAGCTCAGTCGGCACCTCCACCTACACAGGTCCCACAGTCTATTGAGGACGCCCTTAAGGATATTCTGGACAACCAGAAAAAGATCCTGGACACTCAGAAAGTGCTTAAAGAGGCTATGGATTCTCGAGGGAAAGATATAAAGGAGCTCGCTAGGGAGGCCAAGAAGATGAGGAAGACGCGGGCTTCCAAGGAGTCCGCGAAGGAGTTGATGGTCGAGGTTGACAGGTTGAAGGAAGATCACCTTCCTTTGGATTTATTGCTAGATGACCCGGTGCCAACAGCCCATCCCCAGCCAGTACAGTCAGAGAGGCCTCCAAAGAGGAAGAGGGTGATTCCCTGAGCAGATGATGCAGTCATCCAGTTGGCGGACCCACCAGAGACCTCCTCTAGTCAGCCACAGGATGCAGCCCAGGAGCCTGTCCAGGTCCAAACCCAGGTCCCAGCAGTAGAGCCACAAGTCACAGGGAGCCAGTTTCAGGTTCCCGAGCATATTGAGGACCTAGGGACCGCTCAGGACCCCGTGCAGACAGACATGCCATAGGGAGTTTCTATATCCTTTTCCCTTTATTTTTGGTGCTTATTTTGCTTAGTTGGCATTGAGGACAATTCCAGCTTTCATTTGAGGGGGTAGGCCCTACTTTTATTGATTTGGATGAATGTATATATTCGACAGATTTTATGATTTCTTTCTTTTTATCTTTGGTATGTATATAATTTTAGTACTTCATTACATTTTTCGTACTTTTCACTTTGGGTCTATATATAAAAGTTATGTTACATTGTATATATTCATCCCCATATTGTACATTCGATTAAACCCCCTCATGTACATATTCATTCTACTTTCCGCATTTTTTTTCTGTAGCTTCTTATTTATGTTCGTAGATTCTTGTTTTGAACGTTTGCAATAAGCCTTTGGTTTTCTTAATGCCACGGTTCTTTCCAAAGGTGGAATTTGTGTGAACCGGGTGGCTCTGTCCAATGATGGATGGCGTGACAACCTTCTTAAGGGTTTGAGTCCGTTTTTCTTTTTTCTTTTTAGTAGTTAGTGGTAAGGGTGCCTCAAGCAAAGCTTCACTTGGTCCTAGCACATTTGTCTTTGATCTCATGGTCAAAAACAAATTGTTATGTATAAGATGGTGAAAGTCGTGACCTTGAGACTCTTGTGTTGACCGATAATCATCAAGTAGTTTTTCGGGACCATTGTGTGCTCAAATCTTATCTAAGGTCGTTGTGGGCCCTCGACTCTTTATCTTTAGCGATCCCATAGCTTGTGTGGTGAGAAATTGCATTGCAAGTCCAAGTCCCGATCCATTGGTCTAGAACTTGCCCTGAATGTTTGTTGAGGCGAAATCTTAAGTGAATTTTGACTTGAGACATGATTATAGGCTCTCCTTGATCCAAATGATAGCTTGAACACTTCCATAGCCTAACAATGATAAAATCCCTAGTCAGCCCTTTTGAGCCTTAGACCTGTTTCCTTCAAGAACCATGATACAAGCCTTTACCCGTTCTAAAAGATACCCTCTCTTGGCACCCGATCTTTCCTTAGCACATGGCAAAAATATAAGTTTGGGGGGAGAGACGAGGATGACAACAAAGTGGTAAAAAGTTACAAAATGAAGAAAGGGAAAGGCAATGAAAAAGAAAAGAAAAGCAAAAGAATAAAAAGAATGTTCAATGTAGAAATGAATAAAAGGGATTCAAGAAAAGCAAAGAATGAAAGGTGTGGAAAATTGAGAAAGGAGAAAAGATTTGAAATGTATAAGAAAGAGTGACAATGTGTCTCTCTGACCCCTTAGAAAGAGGTGAAGTGACTCAAAAAAAAGTCAAGTAAATTTGTGCCAAAATAAAACAAAAGTAGTGCATAAGGGAAGATGGAACCTATTTAGACCAAACATTACCGACCCTAAACCAAAAGCCTTCGTATGTCTCCATAAAAGCCTTATATGATCTTGAGTTGAATGAAGCTTACATTAGTGGTGACTCACATAAGGGGCAAGCATATGGTACTTAGAGCCAGACTTGTGACTTTTTCTTGAGAGAGATGAGTGAATTTCTATTAACCTCGTTTTGGGTGCCACTATCTTAAAGGTGAGGTTGGCTTAGGGAGAGTTGAGGATGTGTGAGTTTGGGTTCTACAATGACCGAAGTAATAGAAAGAGTTTCTTTGATATGTTGAGTCAACTCTTGATGCTCTTGTGTCGCACTTAATCCATTGTGTTTAAAAGAGTAAGTGTTGTTAATGGTCCATTTGTATTGAGGGCAATTGTTAGTCCCAATTGATGCTAGATGAGGTCACTTTAGGACAACTGAATTTTCTTGGATTTTCTCTTAAGGGGTAGGACTTATTTTGTTTGCTTGAGGACAAGCAAAAGCTTAAGTTTAGGGGAATTGATAACTGGGAATTATGATGCATTTTACACTCCTTCATGCTTAAGTTTTGATTAGAAATGTGTACAAAATAGTCCTAAAAGGCGCACAAGTTGTGCTTGATTGCAGGTTTGATCAACAGGGTGACAAGATGTCAAAACCCAGCTCAAAAAAGAGTGGAACTTGCACAAGTACCAAAACAAGGCAAAGCTCGGTCAAATAGGGCTAGTGCGGCCGCACACTATTCTGTGCGGTCCGCACAAGTGAAGTTCAGAGAGTATCCAACTCAAGCAAAAAGGGCAATACGGCCGCACTTGATTTTCTACGGTCCGCATTGGAGTCACTGCGGCGCACTCGATTTAGTGCGGTTCGCAGAGGCCAGAGTTCAGAGAGTTGCCAGTTGAGTATTGAAGCCCAATGCAGTCCTCGCTCCATTTCATGTAGACCGCACTAGAAGCCACCGCGGCCGCACTCGATTTTGTGCGATCCGCATTGTCCAAGTTCAGAGAGCTAGATATTCAAGTCAAGAGCCTTAGTGCGGCCGCACGTAATTTTGTGCGGTCCGCCCTAGCCTCGTCGGGGTATTTTTGTCCAGATTTTTTAGCTTAGTATAAGTAGCTTCTTTTCCCATTTTTAGGTCATCAGATAGTTTTGTACACTGGCTGCACTCGTGACTTCGATTATTTTAGCTATTTTGAGTAATTTTAGCTTTATTTCAACATTGAATCTTCAAGTTTAATTTAGAAATTAATTAATATGTGTTTTTCTTCATCTATTTCTTTGTTTTCTTCTCTAATTATGAGTAGATAGACCCATAAGCTAGGGTTGTGGCCCAACCCTAGTGTGGGTAAGTGATGGGTCTTGTGTTTTAGGGCTTGATTGGCTATGGGTGTTTGATATTTGGACTAATTCATGTTTAATTGCTGAATTAGTGGTTGCAAACACTAGTTTGTGTTTAGTTGACTTGGGATCTTCTTGAGAAAGAGAGACTAAGTCTCTGAAACTGGTCCAATAAGGAATTAAGGCGTACTCAAGAGATTGATAGCCCCAATTAAAGGGTTAAACCTAGAGATAGTAATACCCGACTTGAACCTTGATTGCTTGTGCAAATTTGCATACCCAATTGGTCTTGAGAAAGTCAATTCAGGAAAAATCACTCGAATTACCGAGAGGTGTAGAGTGAGTAAGATCGTGCAATGGTTATATCATACTCCCCAAATGTGACAATCATTCCTTAGACTCAAGTACCCGTTAATTGACCTCCTAGGTGAAAGTCACTACCCTAGTGCCTTTTACCCATTTGAACAACTCGCAATAGTTTAACCTTAGCTTATTATAGTTTAATTGAGCATTGTAGATTTATAAAATTAGAAGTAAATCAAAACCCAAAATGTGTAGAAGAACAATTAAGAGCAAATACATAACTCCGCTTTAGATAGACACCCGACTCCAATATCTAGCTCCCTATGGAAATCGATCCCGACCTTAATCGGGTAAAAGCTGCTTCGACCTCTCTTGCTACTCAATAGTAGTGCAGGGTTGGCCTTGATCAGGCTCGGCCCTCACATCCTCCTGCTCAGCCTCCTCTTCGTTAGTGTCATCAGATTCACCACTATCATCACCACCCGCTGCCACTGGTTCCTTCCCAATAGTGACCTTATCTGCTCGGAACTTGTGGTCTTTTGGCACTCTGTTGGCCCAAGTTCAGGTGAAGTTTTGAAGTATGACAAATGAACTCAGTCATGGTGAGGCACTGTATTTATCAACCTAGACATGTGAATACATGTGAAGGAGATAAGTCTCAGTAATCAAGCAGCAATATCTCCTGAACTGATCGAAAATGTTGCATATTGGATGAGGAGAGAAAGTCTCCTTATGGGAAGAGGACACAATCACACAATCCGGATAAAGGATAGGGTTGGAGTTTGTATTGAACAAGGACTCAACTTCGATGGAAGATCAACAATTGAGTCTCAATCAAACTCTGATTACTAACTCATTAAATAACAGTGATTGTTCTCTTTTACAGGTGTTGCACATACACAGAAGTTAAACGTGAATAAGGAGCAAAATAGCAACGTTTTTTGCAAGTAGTTCGTGTGTGATTCAAGTGTGCAAACCTGAAGCTACTTGAACGAGATAGAAGAACCAGTTCCGTTGTGTTTATTCTTATTCTAGTTCAATTGTAGTAGGTGGTTTAAAGTTGTACCTTTTCAGCTTTCATAGAAGCATTTGTAATAGGTACTTTGAGTGTTCAAATTATTGGCTAACTTGAAGGTGTCGCAACAGTTGAGGTTGTGTGATACACAGGGATTAGAGCTAATCCTTAGGTTTACAAAGTGTTTTGTAAATGCTATTTTGGCTCAGTGATTTTAGTGGATGTTTGGAAAAATCCTACTGAGTATTAGGTCGTAGTTTTTTCACCTTTTGAGCCAGGTGTTTTTCATGTAAAAATCTTTGTGTTCTTTATTTTTTGCACTTTTAATTCCGCAACAGTAGCAGTTAGAACACCTAGAAGAACCAGGTTCTTCTAGATCAAAAAATTGGGTACCACACAAATCACCCCCCCCCCCCTCTTGTGTGGCATTGACGTTTAGAACATCAATTGGTATCAGAGCAAGTTATCCTTGAAGAGGCTAACACCTTAGGAAAAGATCAACATGAGTGCACCACCTAGGAACAGGGAAGGGCAATCCACTGCCAGGCCTCCACTGTTCAATGGGCAGTACTACTCTTGGTGGAAGTACAGGATGAAGGATCACATCATAGGAGAAGACTATGAACTCTAGGACATAGTCACTGATGGTACTTTGGCAACTACAATGGAAAATGAGGAAGGAGTGGTTGTGCCAAAGACAAGGGCTGACTGCACTGCTAAAGACCTAAAAAAGTGGGAGAAAAATGCTAAGGCCAAGAAATGGCTTGTGTGTGGACTAGGTCCAGATGAGTACAGTAGGACCCAAAGCTATACTACTGCCAAGGAGATATGGGACACTTTGCAAGTGGCTCATGAAGGAACACCTCAAGTGAAAAGATCTAGAGGAACACTGTTGTATTCTCAATATGAGAACTTTACTATGAAGGAACGAGAAACTATCCAAGAGATGTATACTAAGTTCACTACACTGACAAATGAACTTAAATCCCTTGGAAGGATTATTCTTTAAGAAGACAAGGTTGAGAAAATCCTAACAAGGGTTCTGCTAGTCTCAAGGGAAAGCAAAATCACGGCCATTCAGGAATCCAAGAATATTGCTACTCTTAGACTGAATGAACTGATTGGAAATCTTACTGCTTATGAACTAAGAAGGCAAACCATGAAGATGGATACACCCAAGAAGGAGAGAAGCCTAGCTCTCAGAATTGTGGAAGGTTTAGATCTGGAAGATGATGAGATGGCTATGATCACTAGAGAATTCAAAAAGTACCTGATGAGAGGAAATGGTTCTTAAAGAGGTACAACCTTCAACAAGTCAAGATCTCCTGAGAAACATACCAATGAGAGTTGCTACAAGTGTGGTAAGACTGATCACATGATCAAGAACTGTCCTTAATGGGAAATTGAGTGGAAGAAAGAAAGGGCTGAACGAAAGAACGGGAAGAAGGAACAGGTTCAACCAAAAAGGAACAAAGGTTCAACCAAGGCTATGGTTGCTGCATGAGGAGAAACTTCAGATGAAGATTCGGAAAATGAAGCTGAAGAAGAGCAAGCACTGATGGTCATCAGAGAATCAGATGATGAACAAGAGGTAAGTATCCTTCATCTTAAAAATAAGATTAATTTTTGTCTAAAGAAAAGTTGGCTGAGCTACTACTAGACTTCATTGATGAGTCTGAGATAATTAACAATGAGAAAGAAGTTCTGTCTAGGGAATATGTGATCCTAAAAGCAAAATGCAAAAGTCTAGAGTCTAGGGATAATGAGAGTGATAACACAAATGCTGAGTTGAAGAACCAGGTTCTTGAACTTGATAACAGTGTCCTAGAACTTAGGTCTGAAAACTTAAAACTGAAACTAGGAATAGGAAAGAAGAAAGATGATCACACATATCTCACTCTAGAAGAAAACTTGGGAAAAATGAAAAATAAATTGTATAAGAAATATGAACTCATCAAAGTCCTGAAGGAAGACCTAGGAAAGGTGAAACATGAACTAGACAGAACTTGCAAGTGGAACAAGGCTTCTGATGCACTCTCTTGGCTGCAAGAGCATCACAGTAGCAACAAAAGAGGACTTGGCTATGGGACTCAAGCTCCAAAATGGGACTATAGAAGCAAGTACCTCACTCTTCCTGAAAATAAAATTTGCACACACTGTGGCAAGGCTGGCCATTACAAAAATGAATGTAATGCAAAAGAAAAGGCCAGTCAAAAGAACAAAGTCTTTGTTCAAGAGAAAAACAAGTTGCCTGGGTGGTCAAGAAGGAATCTGATTCATCCTTTTGCCTATAGAAAGGGACCCAAACTAGTTTTGGTTCCTAAGACTAACCCCTGATTTCTTTTTGCAGGTCCAAGTGAAAGGGAGGAGCCAAATATGGTATATGGATAGTGGCTGATCAAAACATATGACTGGGAACAAGGACCAATTCCTTTCACTTGAGGACTTAAAAGGAGGTAATGTCTCCTTCGGAAATAGAAAGAAAGGTGAGATCATTGGGGTTGGAAAGGTAGGCAAAACAGATTTTCATTCCATAGAGAATGTCTACCTGATAGATGGCTTGAAATATAGCCTAATAAGTGTGTCACAATTGTGTGACAGAGGTAATCTTGTAGCTTTTACCTCTACCAAATGCTTTGTGATTAACCTTACCACTGACAAGATTGTTTTGCAGGGGGAAAGAGTTAACAATATTTACATTGTAGATTTGTCTACTCTCTTAGAAAATGATCTCACTTACTTAAGTGTGTTGGTTAATGATCCCCTACTGTGGCACAAAAGACTTGGTCATGCAAGTCTAAATCAGCTAAACAAATTAGTCTCTAAAGACTTGGTGATAGGGTTACCTAATATCAAGTTCAAGGAAGACAAAGTTTGTGAGGCATGTGCAGTGGGGAAGTAGGTAAGATCATCCTTCAAAAGCAAGAAAATGGTAAGTACAACCAAGTCATTGGAACTGGTCCATATGGATCTATGTGGTCCAATGAGAACCATGAGTAGAGGTGGAAAGAAATATGTAATGGTGCTTGTCGATGATTATTCTAGATTTACCTGGGTTCTATTTCTAACCTCCAAAGATGAAGCATTCAACATGTTTATTGCATTTGTTAGAAAAACTCAGAAATAATTAGGAAATCAACTTGCATCCATTAGGTCTGATCATGGAACTGAATATGAAAATTCTAAGTTTGCTGAATTCTGTGATGAAAATGGTATAGATCACAATTTCTCTGCCCCTAGGACCCCTCAACAAAATGGAGTAGTTGAAAGAAAGAATCGAACTCTGGAGGACATGGCTAGAACCATGCTGCTTTCTAGTAAATTGCCCCACAGCTTATGGGAAGAGGCCGTAAACACTGCATGTTACATAATTAATAGATGCATGACCAGACCTCTGGTAGAGAAGACTCCCTATGAGTTACTTAAAGGGAGAAAACCAAACATATCCCATCTTAGGGCATTTGGTTGCAAGTGTTATGTGCACAATAATGGAAAAGACTCCCTAGGTAAGTCTGATCCTAGAAGTGATGAGGGAGTATTCTTGGGATATTTTTCACATAGCAAAGCATATAAAGTGTTTAATAAAAGAACTCTGTGTATAGATGAAAGTGTACATGTAGTATTTGATGAAACTAACATTCTTTCTGAGAGACAGGAACATGAAGATGAAGACATTGGATTGGTAAAGGAATTGACTAAATCCCCAGCACAAGTCAAAGTGGCATCAGAAGAAGGAACAGGTGATGGAACAGGTCATTCAAATCAGGTCAACCTGATAGGGGGAACTAATCAAGGAGAAATTGAATCAAACCCCCTAGAGGAACTTGTTCATGAACGTGTTCCTCATCAACAGAATATGGGAGAGACATCTAGCAGAAACTAGTTGGTTGTGAAACCTCACAAGTATCAAAGTTCTCATCCCATTGAGAACATTATTATTGATCCAACATCTGGAGTCAAAATTAGATCACAGCTAAAGAATCTGTGTGCTTTTGATGCTTTCCTATCTCTTATTGAACCTAAAAATGTTGTTGAGGCTTTGCAGGATACAGATTGGGTGAATGCAATGCAAGATGAACTCAACCAATTTGAAAGAAGTCAAGTTTGGCATCTAGTTCCGAGACCCAAGGGCAAATCAGTCATTGGTACAAAATGGGTCTTCAGAAACAAACTTGATGAAGATGGAACAGTTACAAGAAACAAAGCAAGACTGGTGGTACAAGGATACAGCCAAGAGGAGGGCATAGACTATGATGAGACATTTGCTCCAGTTGCAAGACTAGAGGCAATCAGACTCCTCATAGCCTTTGCAGCACACATGGAATTCACTCTTCATCAGATGGATGTCAAAAGTGCCTTCCTGAATGGCTACATAAAGGAAGAAGTGTTTGTGAAATAACCTCCAGGATTTGAGAGCAAGGAATGTCCCGAGCATGTGTACAAGTTAGACAAGGCTCTCTATGAGCTCAAACAGGCCCCAAGAGCTTGGTATGAATGACTATCCAAATTTCTACTGGAGCATGGTTACAAAAGAGGTAAAATTGACAGTACCTTATTTTTAAGGGAAAGGGGTAAAGATCTCCTTGTTGTGCAAATATATGTGGATGACATCATATTTGGGGCTACCACTGATAGGCTGAGTAAGGACTTTGCAAAACTAATGGTCAGTGAGTTTGAAATGAGCATGATGGGTGAGCTTAACTTCGTTTTAGGCTTATAGATCAAACAAAGTCCAAATAGAACCATGATCCATCAGCAGAAGTGTACAAAAGAGCTAATTAAAAAGTTTAAAATGGAGGAATCTAAAGAAATAGACACACCCATTGCAACTGCCACCAAATTTGATATTGATGAACCTGGTTCATCAGTCGATCAAAAGTTGTATAGGGGTATAATTGGTTCACTCTTGTATCTTACTGCAAGTAGACCTAACATCGTTTTTAGTGTAGGGCTTTGTGCTCGTTTTCAAGCAAATCCAAAAGAGTCTCACTTGACTGCGGTAAAGAGGATACTGAGATATCTGAAAGGCACCACTGATCTGTGTCTCTGGTATCCTAAAGGTAGTAATTTTGATCTAGTTGGATATGTTGATTATGCAGGTTTCTTAGTGGACAGGAAAAATACCTCAGGTATGGCACACTTCCTTGGTTCATGTCTTGTGTCATGGGCTACCAGAAAGCAAAATTCTATGGCCCTATCTACTGCTGAAGCTGAGTATGTTGGTGCTGCTTCCTGTTGTGCTCAATTGCTATGGATCAAACAACAACTGGTAGATTTTGGAATTGAAGTGGGATGTATTCCAATATTCTGTGATAACACTAGTGCTATAAGTATGACAAAGAACTCTGTTCATCATAAGAGGACTAAGCACATAGTTGTTAGAACCACTTCTTAAGAGATAACTATGAGAAATGATTGATTTCAATAGAATTTTGTGCTACTGATAAACAAATAGCTGACATCTTTACTAAAGCACTGAGTAGAGAAAACTTTGAGAGGAACAGGTTGGAGTTAGGGATAATTAAGATCACCTAATAGGTCTAGTTCAGAATACACAATAAAAAAATTGGTTAGGAGTTCTAACTTTGTGTAAATATCTAGATCAATTCTTACTCAGTTTCATACTTTAATTAGTATACTCATGTGACATGTGTATGACTCAATGACCTCTTACAAAGTTTCTTCTATTTTGCCATTTAAGGCATGTTCAAAAGAGTTCTATATAAAGAACCTGGTTCATCAGTATGTGTTCATATGAAAAGCTCAGGTATGTTTTTTATACTCTGCACAATTAGAAATATCATTTTTCCAATCATGAGCAGAAGTCCTACTTTCATCAAATTCTCAGAAATTCTATCCATTGAGTATTGAACCAGTTTCGTTCCCCTAGAACTCTAAAAATCGGGATTTTTTCCTAAAATCTAACGATGCCTAATAATCACTAAGAGACCGGAATTACATCTTGATTAGACTTCTAATTGACCTCTGAAAAAGTTGTTGTTACTGCATTTAATTCTAATCATCTTTAAATACATGCCACACCTCTTCTTCATTAGTCCATAACCGTCAAAACTCTTCTCAAGTTCTTATCGCCCTTCTTCTCTCCAAAATTCCCAAATTTTTCTCAAGAAACAATCCACCATGACTAACCCCCAAGATAATCCTGGCACTCCCCCACTAGTATCCCCTTCGAATACATCCTCATCTACACCCCCTAGTGAAACCCCAAAACCTAGGTTTCGTAGGCAAAAAATGTTAGCCAGAAAAAATGTAGCTTCTAGAGCTCTAAGAAAAGTTGTAAATGAGAAATTGAAGGCTAGCCAGAGGAAGGAAAGTCCTATTCAAGAATCTGACTCAAGTTCTGAGTCTGAAGCTTTTATTTCTGCCAGTGAAGGAGAAGAACATGGGTCTTCTGACAGTGCCAAAATTCAAGAAACCCCTGGTGAGGTGAGTTCTTATGTGGTACTCTCTATTGTGGTTGAAAATGTAGAAAATAGGTTTTTCTTGGTTGGTCCTGTCAAAGATGTAAAGGGGTAGAATCTAGTAGAAGTGGAGGTAAAAAGAAAGAAAAAAAGAGAGGGAGGGAACAAGTGGTGATGAGAGGGGAAATGGGAAAGAAAAGGTTCTGGCTATCTGTGGAGGTGTTGAAGAAGATGGCAACAAGTCAGGGGGAAGTGGTTCTGGGGAGGCGGCTGAAGGTCTTGTGCATCTAAGCAAGCAACAAGATGAACCTGTTTCATCTGTTGAAGAAACATTAGCTGATCTTCTGAAGAGAGTTGGGGCCAGTTATGATCCAAAGAAGCGCAAAGCTTCCACACAAAAGGCTCCAACTGCTTCCAAGAAAACAAAGAAAAGCAAAATGTCATCCACAAAACCTACTGTACCTTCAATACCTAAGGGAAGAGCCACTAGAAGCAGGGTCGGACAAAGTGAAGTTGAGTTGCAGAAAGCTCTGGAAGAAAGCAAGAAGAAAAAGAAGGAGAAGGGAAAAGCAAAGGTTGTGGAGAGTTCTGAGGTTGCAGAAGAAGAAGAAGAAGAAGAAGAAGAAGAGATAGAACTGGTCCATCAAGAAAGGGGAACAACTATGGAGGTTCCTACACCCAAACCAAAAAGGGCCAAGGCTTCTTCCAAGAAGTCTTCCTCTGAACCTGTATCTGCTGAACCCTCTTTAGCCAAAAGAACCAGATCTTCAATGAAAGGTAAGCAGGTAAAAATTACTGAGGAAGAAGAAGAATGAAGTGGAGAAGAAGAAGAAGAGGAATCTGAAAAGGAACAAGATAGGTTTGCCATCTTTGGCAGAAGAAAAAATTTGAAAGGAAAACTGTTGAGAGACCTGGATGAGCCAGGAAAGAGAAGACTGGTGGATGCCCTAGCTGCACAAGGTTAGAAGGACATGGTCCTTGAAATGGATGGGAGGCTGGATAGGAAAGAATTGATTGAGTTTATGGCCAATGCCACAGTGAAAAATGGGGTCGTCACCAGTATAGTGAAAGGAGTAAGGGTGCAGTTTGATGCACTCAACGTAAGATTCTAGACATACCTAGTGAGGGGTATGATGATTATACAAGGAAAAGGTGGCCATGTCTAGATTCTCTCCCTACTGCTCTTCAAATCACTCGGAATGTTTGTGATGCCGCAACTGCTGAAGATGTGCCTGAAGCCAGGTTTGTGCAGAAAAGTGAGATGAGGCCTGAGCACACGGTCTTGTTTGAATTTGTTAACAAGTGCTTGCTGCCCAGTCAGGAGAGGAGGCACATTGCCAACTACATGGACCTGGTTCTTATGGAGTGCCTTGTGAGAGGAATGCAGATCAATTGGTCTGCCTTTATTGTCAAATTACTGGACAGGGTCATAAATGGCTCCAAGGCACATGCCACCCCATATGAGTTCATATTGACTACTGTTCTGGATAGGCTGAATGTGCCTTTGAAGAAATGGGAGATGGCATCAAGCAAGGAACACTTTGGCGTCAAGACTCTTCTGGCTTGTGACTATCCAGTCAATGCCACCCTAGTTGAACCTTGTTCATCTTTGAAGACACCTGTGAACAGCAAGGTTAGGGCTTTGGTTTAAGAGTGTGGATCTAAGGATGCGGAAATTGCTCGGCTCCAGGCTCGTGTAACTGAACTGGAAACTGAAAGAGATGGCCTTAGAACTGAGCTAGCAAAAGAAAAGAATAAGAGTGATGGGATGCTTCAGAATATGCTCAACCTTCTCCAAACCCAGCCCTCTAGTACCTCCAAGCCTTAGGATTTCCAGTTGTTGTCTTCTGAACCAATCTAGTACCCCCAGTGACCCAGATTAGGGACTTTTTTGTTTTTTTACTCATGCTTGGAAGTTTTTCTTTCTTTTTGTGGTTTGTTGGTGGAAACATATCTTATCAATGACAGCTGCTATTTCTCTTGTTCTATGAAGATTTTGCTCTTAATAGTTTGAATATGTTTGTTGATTATTGATGATTTCATCCATGTTTTCACTTGTAATTGCCCAAGTGGCCAAGGGGGAAGAGATATTGTGCTTTACTCTTTATTCTGAATAATGTGATATTTTTAACCTAATTAAATCTGGTCCTTAATGATAAGTTAAAATTTTAAGTTAAAGTGTTGATGGTCAAGCTGAGTTCCTACAGGTTCTTTGATTAGTAAAAGCACAGAGTTTGTCATCATCAAAAAGGGGGAATTTGTTGGCCCAAGTTCAGGTGAAGTTTTGAAGAATGACAAATGAACTTAGTCATGGAGCAGGTTCATCATGTGAAGCACAATATTTATCAACCTAGACATGTGAGATACACGTGAAGGAGATAAGTCTCAGTAATCAAGCAGCAATATCTCCTGAACTGATCGAAAAGGTTGCATATTGGATGAGGAGAGAAAGTCTCCTTATGGGAAGATGACACAATCACACAATCCGAATAAAGGATAGGGTTGGAGTTTGTATTGAACAAGGACTCAACTTCGATGGAAGATCAGCAATTGAGTCTCAATCAAACTCTGATTACTAACTCATTAAATAATAGTGATTATTATCTTTTACAGGTGTTGCACATACGCAGTAGTTAAACGTGAATAGGGAGCAAAATAGCAACGCTTTTTGCAAGCAATTCGTGTGTGATTCAAGTATGCAAACTTGAAGCTACTTGAACGAGATAGAAGAACCAGTTCTGTTGTGTTTATTCTTATTCTAGTTCAATTGTAGTAGGTGGTTTAAAGTTGTACCTTTTCAGCTTTCATAGAAGCATTTGTAATAGGTACTTTGAGTGTTCAAGTTATAGGCTAACTTGAAGGTGTCGCAACAGTTGAGGCTGTGTGCTACACAGGGATTAGAGTTAATCCTTAGGTTTACAAAGAGTTTTGTAAATGCTGTTTTGGCTCAGTGATTTTAGTGGATGTTTGGGAAAATCCCACTGAGTAGTAGGTCGTGGTTTTTTCACCTTTTGAGCCAGGTGTTTCCCACGTAAAAATCTATGTGTTCTTTATTTTCTGCACTTTTAATTCCGCAACAGTAGCAGTTAGAACACCTAGAAGAACCAGGTTTTTCTAGATCAAAAAACTGGGTACCACACAAATCACCCCCCCCCTCTTGTGTGGTATTGACGTTTAGAACATCACACTCTCCCATCCACATCTAGATTTTCCGGCACCCGAGATACCTGGCAAAGTTGAGTAACCAAGGAAGGGAAGAAGAACCCATACCTTTACAACAGATAATGGGTGAACATCTCCTCATGAATCACTTTGGCCACATCAAAGTTGTGACCATTTATAAAGCACCAAATCAGAGCCGCTCGAGGACCATTCACCTCCGTAGTGTTGGAAGACGAGATCAGGCGGTTGTTGATAACATATAACCAGCACTTCCCTTCAAAGGTTAGCACCGTGGAGTGAAACTTCTTACCATACTTCATCTAGACAATTTCCTTTTCGGGTACACAAATTATTTCAAAGAACATCTCCCATTGCGTGTGTGATCTGCCATACCCCTCATAATAGTCTTCATATGGATCCACGGGAGGGGGTAACTGGTATATCCTACGTACAGCCTCAACAGAGGCATCCATCGCCTTTTTGTGCACAGTTACTACGCCATTCACATGTTCTTTTACATTAGCGTAGAACTCACGGACAACCATCACATTCCCCTCGTTCGGCTCGTCAATGAAGATTTGTAACCCCCGACTTACCAGCTCAATATACAAGTTAGGGCAGTCTAGCTGGACCGACCCTATATCTATTCCCCTTTTCGGTATTGGTTTCTTAGGGGCCTTATCCGCAAAGCGGTCCTGATCCTTGGCAGAGATGAACCTGCTACTATCAAAGGGACGAGTAGGAGCTGACATGCGTGCCTTGGACGATCCAGCTTGACTGTTGGAAGAGGCACCTGTGGTGCGGTATTTCCTAGATGGAGCCATAGTACCTGGAAAAGAAATAACATTAGCACAGCCCAAAAAAATTGTGACTCAATGCGGTTACTCAGATTTCACGTGCACAATTGGTCACAATTACTCATTTGCATTCACTGTCACATTTAAACAAATACCTTATGGGCATTATATACTCACACTCTAATTCAAACATGTTGCACCCCAATACTACCACTATTTTACCAAATTCAACCACTAAGTGAAGATACAACTCCACCAACATTACCACCCATACTCACTACAACATACACTACAAATTTCCACTTAAGAAAAGAAAAGAAAAAACTACTACATAATTAAAAAATAAAAACTAAAATCTGTATAAGAAAAATGGCAAAACAAAAATCATACCTGTAGTGAGAGAATGTGGGGAGAAGTGAAGAAGAGTAGGGGAGAGCGTGGCTTGAACCTTGGGGAAGTTGGGTTGGGAGTTTGGAGAAGAGAGAATTTGAAAAAGATGGAATTTGAAGAAGAAGAAAAGGGTTAGGGTTGGGTAGTTGAGAGCGTTGGGGAGTTTTTTGGGAGTGAAGAAGAGGGGAGTAATTAGATAGGGGGAAATAACATTTAACAATTATACAAAATAAAAACATAAAAAATAAAAAAATAAAACAAAGTGTTAAGTTAACAGGCAGAACTAGCGCAGTCGTAGCGCAGTACGAGCGCGACCGCGCTAGTCAAAATAGTGTACTTGGCCATATGCACGGTCAGTAGCGCGGTCGCGCTAGTGATGGAGAAGTTGAGGCAAAATTTTTGCCCATATGCGTGGCCTATAGCGTGGTGGTTAACGCGGGCACGCTCCTGGGCCTGAAGATTTTCCTTTTTTCACTTGTTTTTTTCATGTCCGATAGACTTATCACCTGCCCAAACTCACTTGCATTGGTTAGTACTTCCCAAAATCAAAATTAACAACTACTAACTATCATTGGGTTGCATCCTAACCAGCGCCTTAGTTAATGTCGTGGCACGACAGTTACAACAAATCAATGGGTTGTCTCCCATGCAGCCCCTGATTTAACGTCGCGATACGACTCAGATAAGCGCATTTAAGGCTCGCTCGACCTCTGAGGTTCAGTCAGATGGATCTCTGACACTTCCTTTGGTTCATTCATGCCCACATATAGTTTCAATCTCTGCCCATTGACTCTAAATGTCTGAGAGTCATTCTCTAAGGCAATCTCTACGGCACCTGGGGGAATACTTCGACCACTCGAAATAGTCCAGACCATCGCAACTTGATTTTACCCGAAAATAGCCTTAATCTTGAGTTATAAAGCAATACCATGTCCTGGGATTGAAATTTTGCTCAATAATGTTCTTGTCGTGCAACCTCTTCATTCTCTCCTTATACAGCCTCGTGCTCTCGAAAGCAAGATATCGGAACTCATCGAGCTCATGCAATTCTGTGACTCTAGTTGTGCCCGCAGCCTCAATGTCCAGGTTCAGCTGTTTCATTACCCACCAAGCTCTATGTTCTACTTCCACTGGCAAGTGACAGGCCTTCCCGAACACCAGCTTGTATGGTAATATATCAATTGGTGTTTTAAAAGCAGTTCTATAGGCCTAGAGTGCATCATCCAACTTTTTCGCCCAATCAGTTCTTGTGACATTCACAGTTTTGGTCAGTACACTCTTTATCTCTCTATTAGACACTTCGACCTGTTCACTAGTCTGAGGATGATATGGTGTTGCCACCTTGTGGCACACATTGTACTTAGCTAGCAATTTCTCAAAGGCTCGATTGCAAAAGTGAGTGCCTCCGTCACTAATAATAGCTCTTGGGGTCCCAAAATGGGTGAATATGTTCTTTTTCAAAAAGCCCACCACCACTCTTGCATCATTCGTGGGAAGCGATATAGCTTCCACCCATTTGGGCACGTAATCTATAGTAACAAGTATTTACTTATTGACAAAGGAGCTGACAAAGGGGCCCATGAAGTCTATCCCCCAGACATCAAACAATTCAACCTCTTGAATTGGGTTCATGGGCATCTCATAGCGACAGAAAATGTTCCCGGTTCGCTGACATTCGTTACAGCCCTTCACCCATTGATGTGCATCATTTAACACTGTTGTCCAGTAGAACCCAGCTTCTTTTCGTTGTCGTCCTGAATCCTCCAAAATGCCCGCCATACGCCGATACGTGACATGCCTGCAAAACAGAAGATTGTTCTATCTCAGGGACACACCTCCAGATCATATTGTCAACAAATATTCGAAACAGATACGGTTCATCCCAGTAATACATGCGGCAGTCACGATAAAACTTTTCTTTTACACAGAGGAAAGGTCATAGGAAACTATACCGCTTGCCAGGTAATTTGCAAAGTCTGCATACCATGGCACTTCCTCAAGGCTTGTAGCGAGTAGCTGCTCGTCTAGAAAGGTTTCCAGAATATCCTCAACCTTAACTGAGTTTCCATCTCCTACAAGTCGTGATAGATGATCACCGACTTGGTTTTCTGTGCCCTTACGATCACGAATTTCAAGGTCGAACTCTTGCAGTAATAGCATCCAACGAATCAGACGCGGTTTGGACTCCTTCTTCTCAATCAAGTACCTGAGAGCTGCATGATCAGTATATACAATTACCTTAGATTCAATCAGGAATGATCTGAACTTGTCGAATGCAAATACCACAGCCAGCATCTCCTTTCCAGTCGCAGTGTAGTTCAGCTGGGCTCTGCTCAATAGTCTACCGGCATAGTAGATTGGGTGCATTAGCTTGTCTTTCCACTATCCCAGCACTACCCCCACTGCATAGTCACTAGCGTCACATATGAGTTCGAATGGTTGCTCCCAGTTGGGGGCAACAATGATGGGTGTTGTGACTAGCTTCTTTTTCAACTCCTCAAATGCTACCCTAGAATCATTAGAAAACAAGAAAAGGTGATCTTTTTCTAACAACTTACAGAGAGGCTTGGCAATTTTTAAGAAGTCTCTTATGAATCTTCGGTAGAAGCCGGCATGCCCGAGGAAGCTCCTGATTGCCTTGACTGAAGTTGGAGGTGGCAGCTTTGCTATCACGTCAACTTTAGCACGATCCACCTCGATTCCCTTACTTGATATCCGGTGTCCCAAGGCTATGCACTCTTGTACCATGAAATGGCACTTCTACCTATTAAGAACCAGGTTAGTCTCAATACATCTTTTCAACACACGGGTCAGATTTATAAGGCACTCATCGAATGAGTTTCCCACCACTGAGAAATCATCCATGAACACATGCATTATGTCTTCGACCATGTCAGTGAATATGGCCATCCTGCACCTTTGGAATGTGGTGGGTGCATTGCATAGGCCAAAGGCATCCTCCGAAAAGCATAAATTTCATATGGGCATGTGAAGGAGGTCTTCTCCCTATCCTCTGGTGCAATGGAGATTTAATTGTACACTGAGTACCCATCTAGAAAGCAAAAGTGGGACCTCCCTACCAGTCTGTCAAGCATCTGATCAATGAAGGGAAGTGGGAAGTGGTCTTTCCAGGTGGCCAGATTCAATTTCCTGTAGTCCATGCAAATTCTCCATCTTGTGACGGTTCTTGTAGAGATCGGCTCATTGTTATCATTTTTTACCACCGTCATACCACCCTTCTTAGGAACACATTGCACCGGGCTAACCTAGTTGTTGTCAGAGATGGGGAAAATGATTCTCGCATCCAACCACTTAATCACCTCTTTCTTCACCACTTCCTTCATGTTGGGATTCAGCCTTCTTTGGTATTCTCTGGAAGGTTTGTGCCCATCTTCCAGTAGAATTTTATGCATACAATATGCCGGGCTGATCCCCTTAATGTTTTCCATGGGCCGCCCAATGACAGTCTTGCACTCCTTGAGTACCTGCAAAAGTTGTTGTGCCTACACATCTAACAAACTAGATGAGATATTAACAGGTAATGTGGAGTTAGGTCCTAGGAATTCATACCTGAGATAGGCGGGCAGTGGCTTCAACTCCAGCTTTGGTGGTTCTTCTATGGATGGGTTGGCTGCAGGAGTTTCTCTGTTTTCTAAGTGCAGGGGCTCGAATTCAAGTGTTCTATCCCAGAACCCTCTGCCCTCTAAAACCAGCACCCATTCTGCCAATTTTTCCCCATTCAACTCATTTAAATTTATAGACATGTAGTAAGAGGGTATTCAATAGTCAACGTTTCATCATCTGCTTCTACGATTACATCCACAGCATCAATAAGAGAACAATTGGCGAATTCACTTGGTCGCCTCATAGATTTCTCCACATTGAATGTTATTTCCTCGTCGTTCAACCTCATCTTGAGCTCCCCAGTTTCACAATTAATGAGAGTTCTCCCTGTGGCCAAGAAAGGCCTTCCCAAAATTATGGGAATTTCTTCATCCACCTTGCAATCTAGAATCACAAAATTTGCAGGGAACATAAATTTCCCTACCTGAATCAATACATCGTCCAAGATACTAGAGGGTCTTTTCACGATTCTGTCAGCCAGCTGCAATAACATAGAAGTGGGTCTAGCTCTTCCAATCCCCAACCTCTTATAGATCTCCAGGGGCATAAGATTTATGTTAGCCCCCAAATCATAAAGTGCCTTGGCAAAAAACAAAGTTACCAATGGTGCAGGGAATTGTGAAACTCGCTGGGTTAGACAACTTCTCAGCAACTGGTCTAGTCACCACAGCACTACAGGTCTGATTAAGAGTCACTGTAGTCAAGTCTTGGAAATCAAATTTTTGGGACATCAAGTCCTTCATCATTTTTACATAACCAGGCATCTCCTTCAAAGCATCAATCAATGGAATATTTACTTGGATTTGTTTCAGCATCTCCAAGAATTTCTTGTATTGTTCCTCTTTCTGGTACTTGGCCAGTCTCTGTGGGAATGGTGCTGGAGATCTCTTATTCCTAATGATTTGGGTATTTTCTTTGTCAGGCACCACCTCAACTACCGGTTCCTGGCTGCCTCAGCTTCTTTCTCAGCCTCAATTTGTGTATTGGGTTCTTCCTGGGTAGGCTGTACTGTCACCTCTGTCAGTTTTGTTGAATCATCTAGCTCAATGGACACTGGTACAAGTGTCTCAGCTTGTCTGCTTTCCCGAGCCCTGTCTTGCTCCAAGTCTAAGTCTCTGCCATTACGTAGACTCACTGCCCTCAGCTGCTTCGGGCCTTGATCTTTTGGATTTATTTGAGTGTCTGCAGGCAATGTCCCATGAGGACGATTATTCAAAGACATCGAAATTTGGCCCATCTGTACTTCAATATTCTTTATAGCTGACTCATGTGCATCTACCCTTTTACTCATTTTTGCATTTGACCCAATAATCTGCTGCATCATTGCCTCAAGTCTAGCAAACCCATATTTTTGTCTTCCCCCATGCTGTTGTTGAGGAGGATGATGACCCTGCTGCTGATTTTGATTGTTGTATCCCGGTGGCCTTTGGTAAGGCACCATATTATTGTGAGGTCGCATACCTCCTATATTTCTATTGTTGAGTTGTGGCTGGACTGGCCTGTATGGCTGATTCTATTGGCCCCAATTCTGACCACCCTGTCTCGGGCCCCCATAGTTAGACACATAATTCATGTCCTCAGGGTAATGGTGATGATCACTTTCTGCATTCCATTGGTTACCAATTGGCTGACTAATGCAAGATGTGCATAAACCCCTGTTGGTAGTACCTACAATATATACCTACTGTTTCTGCCGTGACTCTTCCACCTTTTTGGTGAGTATACTCATTTGTGTCATTAATGTGGCCATATTTTTAGCAAGAGTATTGGATGGATCTAAGGGCACTGAGTGAACTACTAGAGTGATAAATGCATTCCTGGTTGTCCACCCCGAATTTTGTGCCATCTTGTCAAGTAGGCTCTAGCTTTCTCTCCATGTTTTGCTCAAGAATGCTCTACCAACTGAAGCATCAACATTAGCTTTCACGCTATGTGTCAAACCCATGTAAAACTGCTACCCCAACATCTGGTCTGGAATACCGTGGTGCGCACATATAACCAACATCCCTTTGAATCGTTCTCACATTTCTTGTAGTGTCTTCATTGATTTTTGTTTGAAGCTCAAAATTTCATCAATTTGCTGAGTAGTCTTGTTGGGTGGATGAAACTTATTCGCAAATTGCTTGACTATCTCCTCCCAATTCATTATGGAATTAATGGGGAGTGAGTTTAGCCAAGTCTGGGCAGCTCCTGTCACTGAGAATGGAAACAACAACAGCTTTATTGCTTCCTAAGTTATGTTGGGCTGCCTTTGAGTTTTGCAGATTGACAGGAAATTCTTCAAGTGCTGTTGAGGATCTTCCATGTATGACCCCGAAAATAGTCCCTTGTTTTGCAACAAGTGCAACATGTTATTCGTGATTTGAAAAGACTCGGCCTGTATCTGTGGGACTAATATCGATGTGGCTAAATTCTCTTATGTGGGTTGTGCCCAATCATATAGAGCAGCCTCGGGCACACCAGGTGCCACTAGCGCCAATGGCGCAGCTGGGTCTAACACATTATCCCCATGTCTGGTTCGAGTTGTTCAGTTGATTGTTGTTGTTTGTTTTTCCGGTTGGCCCGATTCAAGGCCTTAAAAACTTTCTCGGGATCTGATAATGCTTTAAATACTTCACCAATTCTCGATGATTTTCTAGGCATGCACCTGTACAACTAAGTTAACAAACGTTAAAATTTCCATGTATAGATTGAAAATAAAGAAAACTGACTACACTAAGAATTTTTGTATTTCTTTCAACTGTAATTGATAACACTGTTAATTCCCCAGCAATGACGCCAAAAATTGATCACGCCCAACTATGCCTTATAAAAAAGACACGCGATCGTTACAAATATAATCCGAGTATTTATCCCAGAGTCGAATCCATAAGGAATTAACCTACTCATTACTCTTGTTCGACTCACTGAAT
This sequence comes from Nicotiana sylvestris, assembly GCF_000393655.2. Taxonomy (NCBI): domain Eukaryota; kingdom Viridiplantae; phylum Streptophyta; class Magnoliopsida; order Solanales; family Solanaceae; genus Nicotiana; species Nicotiana sylvestris. Next base: position 20,343,035 of record NC_091058.1, read on the forward strand.
TCTTCGTAATCAACTTCCTAGATATTTTGAATAACAATAGAGGTGTTTTTACGAACTATAACTGAATGAAAAAAAGTAACTTAAAAGAAGGATCTAAGGTTATGATTTCCCCTATTGATGGAATCCCTTCCTGATATGTTTCACATAGATTCGCCTAATCATCTTTATCGATCATGAGCACTCTTATTACCGTAAATCTCTCCCGAATAATCACGAAACTTTACTAGACCACTCTCTTGAGTTACGCTAGCTGGCTTTTATTACAGCTCATTTTAGATCGCACCCAAGGTTTCGTTATCCCTAATCCCACCTTTAAACCCTCGGTTATTGATCTCTCATATACTTTGGGAGTGGTATTATTCAACAATTACCTAAATATGCACTCTCTCGAGTAATACATACTAAATAGGCACAGCTAATTAAGGATCCTATCAATTAACTACAACAAGAACGTAGTTGAACAAATAGAAATTAAACCGGGCAAACTATATTAACATAACATGAAGTTTATCCTTCAACAGGTTCCAACAAACCCTAGACTAAATATTTAGCTACTCATAAATGTGTTCATACTAACAACAACAAAATTTATCACTTAAGGTAAAATACACAAGGAGGAAAGGAAGAACTCGATGTTGAACTATCCTCCTTGCCTCTTGACTATCCTTGCCTTCAACTAAACTGTAAAAACCTTGATAATGTCCCTTTGGGCGAGCTGGACCTCTTATATGTTAAGTATAATTACCCCCAAACTTCCAAGTTTACCCCTAAATTATATGTTCCGAACTGGACTAGCGCGGTCATGCTAGTGGGCGCGCTAATGATCACGCATATGGCATAGTATTCTGCCTCGAATTCCTGGGCTAGCACAGTCGCGCTAGTGGGCGCACTAATGGCCGCGCTAAGCTGGGTCATCATTTCAGCTCTTCATTTCTCTCTTCTTTCAGCTTACTCAACTCCGAGGAGCTTCCTTTGCTTTAATTTAGCTCCAACCACTGTCCTATGTTCTCATAAGTGCAACTCGCTCCTGCAAAATATGAAACTCACAATTAGAGCCAATTTATCATCATTTAACTATCCTAGAATAGTGAAGCATAGTCAAATTGGGGCATAAACAGTCGCCAAATTACATGAATCTAGCCTATTATCACTACTCATCCTTTTGAACTTGTGCATGCTGATGTCTGGGGATCATATAGGGTCCCAACTTATGATGGTAAGAGATATTTTATGACATTGGTAGATGATTTCTCCAAATACACCTGGCTCTTCTTAATGAACACTAAAGCAGAATCTATTGTTGTGTTGAAAATATTTTTAACACTAGTTCAGACTAAATTTTTAACACTAGTTCAGACTCAATTTGATACCAAGGTTAAGTGTCTCAGGTCTGACAATAGTACTAAGTTCTTTAATGAGCAGGTCAATAGTTTCTTGGTGCTACATGGCATTATTCATCAGAGTTCCTGTATATATACACCTCAGCAGAATGGTAAAGTGAAGAGAAACACAGGTCTATCCTTAATATGGCAAGAGCCTTGAGGATTCAAGCATTTGTTCCACTACAATTTTGGGGTGAGTGTGTCTCTACAACAGTCTATCTTCTAAATAGATTGCCTACCATGTTGTTGAAGGGAGCCTCCCCTTTTGAGAAACTTTATAGCAAGGTTCCCTCTCTTCAGTACTTAAGGGTCTTTGATAGCCTGTGCTATGCCACCTCAGTTAGAAAAGCAGATAAGTTCAGCCCCAGGGCTATTCCTGCTGTACATCTAGGCTACTATTCTGTGCAGAAGGGATACATTTTGTATAATCTTCACTCTAAACTATTCTTTGTAAGCAGGGACACTGTTTTCAAGAAGGATTTTTTTCCCTTCAAGCATGCTACATCCAGTTCCTCTCCTTTATTCCCTATTTTGGATCTTTCAGAAGCTGATTGCTTTTCTCTCAATTACATTTCTCCTCCTGGGAACACTACAGCCTAATCACTTGCTTCTATCTCTAGTTAGTATGTTGGTCCTAGTCAGCTGGTTCATGATCATCCTCCGCAGTCCAGTTCCTCCACTACTGCTGACCCACCTCCTATTAAGAAGTCATCTAGGGCTTATGTTCCTCTTATATGGTTGAAAGATAATGTTGTACCCTCCAAAGTAGCAGCCTGTAATTACTATATTTCCCAATATGTTTTTTTATGATAAGTCGTTTTCTATATATCGGGCTTGTCTTGCTGCCTACTTAGCTGTGTTTGAGCCTACCTCCTATGCTTAGGCCAGTACTGATCCTAAGTGGATAGAAACCATGCAGGTTGAGATTGTTGCTCTTGAGAAGAAACAGACCTAGCCTATTGTGGACCTGCCTCCTAGCAAGGCTCCTATTGGTTGCAAGTGGGTATTCAAGGTTAAATATAAGTCCAATGGGGAGGTAGGGAGGTATAAGGCCCGGCTGGTTGCTAAGGGGTATAATCAGCTTGAAGGCCTGGATTACAAAGAGACTTTCTCTCTTGTGGCCAAAATGGTCACAGTGAGGTCTGTAGTGACTTTGGCTGTAGCATCTGGCTGGTTTATCTTCCAAATGAATGTGCACAATGCATTCCTTCAAAGAGATCTTCTTGAATAGGTCTATATGCAGATCCCATATGGCTTTGCCAGCCAGGGGGAGTGTCAATAGAACGTATGTAAACTGCATAAATCCTTGTATGGACTCAAGCAGGCTCCTAGATAGTGGAACCTGAAGTTGACTTCTGCTCTGAAGGATATGAGATCTGTACAGTCTCATTATGATTATTCTCTTTTCACACAAAGGGTAGATGGTGATCTAATAATAATTCTGGTATATGTTGATGACCTCCTGGTTACTGGTAATAACTTGAAGCTTATTCATCAGTTAAGGACAAATTTACAAGCTAAGTTCAAAATGAAGGACTTGGGAGAGTTAAAATTCTTTCTGGGAATTGAATTCTCCAAATCCAAATAAGGAATCCTTATGAATCAAAGAAAATATGCTCTTGAGTTAGTGTCGGAGCAGGGATTAGCTGGTAGAAAATCTGTGGCTACACCTCTTGAGTTCAATCACAAACTCACCTCAGTAGCATTTGATAACTTCATGAACAAGGGGGAATCCTCTACAGATGCACAGCTTGAGGATCCAGGTAGCTACCATAGGTTGGTAGGCAGATTGCTATACTTGACAATGACAAGTCCATATATTGCCTTTGTTGTTCAAGTATTTAGCCAGCACATGCATGCTTCTAAGCAGTCACATATGGAAGCAACTATACGGGTGGTCAAGCATGTCAAGGGAACTACAGGATTGGGATTGCTTATTCCAGCAAAAGGAGACAAATAACTAGTTGCTTACTATGATTCAGATTGGGGTTCATGTGTGGAGACAAGGAAGTCTATCACTAGTTATATTGTTAAGTTTGGTGGAGCTTTAATCTCTTGGAAATCCAAGAAGCAAAGCACAGTTTTTAGGAGTTCTGTTGAATCAGAATTCAGAAGCATGACAACTACTGTTGCTGAAGTCACTTGGCTAGTTGGCTTGTTTGGAGAGTTAGGAGTTACAGTACACACTCCTATACAGTTGTTCTGTGATAGCAAAGTTGCTATACAGATTGCAGTTTCATAAGAGGACAAAATGCTTTGACATTGATTGTCATTTTATAATGGAAAAGATTCAGGGTGGTCAAATTCAGACTCATCATATTGGGACTAAAGAACAGCTTGCTGATCAGCTTACCAAGAGTCTATGCAAATCACAACATGAGTACTTGATTAGCAAGTGGGAATGAAGAACCTCTTCCATCCCTCAACTTGAGGGGGAGTGTTGAGAAGTAGGTATATTGTAGAGGTTAGCTAGATGGTTAGAAGTTAGTTAGTAGGTTTGTGTACAACTGTCAATAGCTATTATTTTATTCTTAAGGAGTTATAGGTTATATATATATATATATATATATATATATATATATATATGTACAGTAGCGGTGGACATTCGGTATTTCGGTTCAGTATTTAAGAATTTTGATTTGGTACTTCGGTATTCGATTTATCAATTGTGTATACCAAATACCGTACCAAAGTATTTCGGTATGGTTCGGTATTTCTTATTTTGGTTCGTTACGGTTTCGGTTTAATACATATTCACCATAATAATTGGTGTGATTCTCCTTGACAATGATATAGATGGTCAAAAATTGCGCAATATCTACCAGCAAGAACATATAATGAAATCAAGAATTACTGGAGAACAAGGGTGCAGAAACAAGCTAGGAAATTGAAAACTGACTCCAATAGTGCAGCATTTCAAGTTTCAACACATGATTCGCCATCTCTGGATACCTCGGCTTCTTCAGAAGATACAAGGCTCATCATCTGCTTTAATACAGAGCTCAATAGATATTCAGCCCTTCAAGATTTTACATTCAACTCCATCATTTGATTCACAATATGGTCCTCTAAATATCAATGGAACACATAACCCTTTAAACTTAGGGAAAAATATCACCAGTAGCTGCAATTCAAGTTCACGTTCTTCAGAATGTCCTGAAATTTCACCTCGTGAGATGGGTGATCCTGACTTAAATTCGTGAGGGTTTTTTGAAATTTTTGTCTGCCTCTAACTCTAAGGGACTAAGCCTAAGGGTAAGGGACTAGGGAATTAGGGGTTTTGGACCTTTGGGGTGTGGGCTTAAGGTTATTGAGCTAAAAAATAAAAATAAAGTTGGGCTTGGACTAAATTATTTTGGTATACCGAAATATCAAAAATTCAATATCGTATACTGTACCGAACTACCGAAATACCGTAATTTCTGCACCAAAATAAACCAAAATACCGAAAAAATTGAAACTGAATACCAAATTAATTCGATTCGGTTCGAAATTCGTGTTTTTGAATTTTATGTCGACCCCTAGTGTACAGTACATGCTTAATGTGAGATTCGATATTTTCCTAAAAGTTGTGCCTCTTCAACAAAACAACTTTGATTTCTTTAAGAGCAAATTATCCTCTTTTTTTTTTTCTAAGTGAAGATTTATCATTTAATTAATTTGGTGTAGTATCATACTATCATTGAATCCTTTTTTTTGGGGGGGGGGGTGGTGGAGGAGGCGAGGTCAAGTATCATATTGTAAAATAAAATAGGAATTTCTTATAGTAATGGACTATTTCTACAATTACTATTTCTTATTGTTTATTTTTAATGTTTAACTGGAAGAGATATTTTTCGAAAACATAACAGCCAGTCATCCACCTTTTTTTCCCAAAGAACATAAAATATGAGGTTTTCTTATTTCTTTTTCTTTTGGCCAAATAAAATATTGGCTTATTTTGACTTATAGAGAAAAAAGTGTTAAATCTTGTGAATCTCTAGGAAAACTGGGCTTATTTTTCAAAGGATAATCAATTCCTTGTGAGATTCTCTAGGCAAAAAAATGTGGGCAATGAGCATCTTCTTCTGACTTTTATATGGAATTAAAATTGTATTAGAAAAAGAAACAAACACGGATAAAACGATAATTAGGAGTTACTCTCTCCGTTCACTTTTACTTGGCAGGTATACTAAAAATAGATTTTCAATTTTACTTGTCACTTTACGCATATCAAGAGAAGACAAACTTTTTATTTTCCTGTTATACCCACAATATTTATTACTCATTTCAAATTATTTTCTCAAATCCAATAAAATATATATCAATTAATATGTGTATTATAGTAAATTACATACTTTATTTATTATTTTTTAATGGGCGTGAAAAGTCAAAACATGCCAAGTAAAATTGAGTGGAGGGAGTATAACACCAACTTTACTTATTTGGTATCCATGATAAAGTAAATTCTTTTAAAACATTGCTCTGTATTTATGTGTGAGAGACAGAGAGCGCATTGATTTTACAATTCTCTTTGATTCAAAATATTACTAGTTATTTTGACAAACTGATAATTTTAATATACTTCATGTTTTGAAAAATAAGAAGTCACTAATTTTTATTTTTATTTTGTAAATTTAATTTTTCTTTATCAATTATTAAGTATTAATGTAGATGTTTAAGGCCATCTCCAAGGCTGCATCAAATTTTGCACCAAATTCAAATTTGGTGTTTTTTTGCTTCAATGAAACACAAAATCTTGCACCATTGTAGAGCATGAATAGTGTTGCACCAAATTTAGTGCAACATTATTCATCACACCAAATTTAATTTATTATTATTTTATTCATCTTTTTATTTTTTAGACTTTTAATTTATCATATATTGTGTATACAATTAATTTTTATATTAAGATATTTATAATTTTAATTTTATATCCTATTTTTTTATATATTAATTTTTGTATAAATTATATTTGTATAAAATTATAAGTTAATTTTATTATTACTATAATTGTATAAAAAAATATAACCATTATTTAAAAATAAAATATGCAAACGTAAGATATCTAATGTTGTTAAAATTGAAAAGTGAAAACTAAAATTTTAAAAAGAAAATTAACAATACATAAAATAAAAATACATTATAATTAAAGTACATCAAACGAGGATACATTAAAATTGAAATTACATTAAAAAACATAAAACATAAGTTTAGTAATCCCCTATGTCTTTTCCAGGTGCACCAAAATTACCAAACTACTGAGAGAACGGGGTAGAAGATTGTTGTGCTTGTGGTTGTTGAAATTGTTGACTTCTTTTATCGATTATTCGTTTTTGTTCTTGTCACAAAAATTCACGAAGATTTGAATCGTCAATGGAATTCAAGTTCGTCATCGATTTGAATAATTTTTAGCTCGACACAAAAAAATTAAGGATAAAGATGCGCATTTTGCACTTCGTAATGCATTAATCGAGCATTTATGGGAGAATAGAGGCGAAAATTAAATATTTATGTGGTACTTAAATTAAATTTGATTATGATGTAATATTTATTTAATTATCTTTTATCAATGATTTTATTATTAGTTAATTTATCCTTTAAAATAATTTTGTAATAAATGATTATATAAGCGGTGAATGTGAATTATATATAATGAATATGGAAAAAAGAAAAAAGATAGTATTTGTTTGAAGGAAATAAAAAATAAAATTTAAATAGAAGATAATAATATAATATAGAAGATAGAGAAGAAATATTATTTTTTGGTGTAAAAAATGGTGTAATGATTGGAGTAAATTTGGTGTTATACAATTTTAGTGTGAAATTTGGTGTTAGGGTTGGAGATGGTCTAAGAGATTAGAGATTGTGCAAAAAAAACTTTTCTGAGTAAAACTATTAAATATTTTTAGTGATGGAGTGTATAACGTTGAAAAGACAAATCATATGAATAACAAAAATATCTAAATAAGAATTTTAAAAGTTTAAAATATACTATTATAATAGTCGAATTGAGAAGAGATAAGTGGGGTCAACCATTCAGCTACGTTGCGTGAGCACCGAGCAACGCACTTTCATGTCACGTGCTCATCATCAAAGTGTCGGTGCTCATTACTCATTAGTCTGATAAAAGCACTTGGACTGAATGAGATCATATTTGATTGGTAAAAGATTTTGATTTAAATTTCTTTTTGTATATCTTTTAGATATGTAACAAATTAATATGCCAATTCATAAAAATTTAATTACATTAATCTTCTTACTTCAAATAGATTCACCTCAAAAGGAGGAGTATGAAATTGTGTTTATGAAGTTGGGTACTTCCTTCAACTTTCACTCACTGTTAGATAAGTTATAGCCATTTTTAATATAATTTTCTTCAACCGTCAAACTTCTTTAGAGTTTCGAATTTTTTTAAATATTATAGCGAAGTGCTATTATATAGAATATATATTATAATATAGTATGAAAATTGATTCTATTAAAAATTTAATTTTTAGAATAAAATAAATATTATATACGATGATGTTAAAGAGAGATCTTACCGTATATTATCCTAATATCGAATAGGAAGAAGTAAATAGTAAAAGTTGAACTCAAACCTTTTATATAAAAATTCTGGCGAATATCACTAGACTGTAAACATAATAGTATATAGTTTAATCATTCAAGTCAATAATGCATTTATCCATTTTTGGATAAATCAAGAGTGAGACAGTGCTTATTAAATTAGTGCCATTTATTTCTTCTTTAAATGTCCCACTAAGGAATAAAGCTTTTCAACTACCATCAACGGGGGGCTCCCTATCTTATAGTAATGCTTACAATATAGTAATAGTACCACTTGCCATGTGGATCCCCTTTTCACGTACATGTGTCCATGCAAAGATGCCTAGCTCTTGTTTTCTCCTTTGGAGACTTGGAGTAAAGTATTAATTTGCATTTGGGAATTTCACTTAAAATATCATATTTTAACTTTCTTGACCTTTTTAAATAAGAATTAATCCAAATAGCAGCCATTTAATTTTTTAAACTAATAATAGCCGATGAATATATGATATATATAAAATTCATATATAATATATGTATAACCAATGTATAATTTATATATACCACCTAGAAAAAGTAAACAATAAATCTGACCGGCTATTTGTATAATAGTTTTAAATTGGATTTCAGTTTTCTCCTTAACTATGTAAGAAGGAAAAACAAAAAAACATTACAAACGAAAGACAAGAGGTCATCATGTGATTTTTCACTTACTAATCTTAATCGATTCATGCCTATGACTCATTTGGGGGGAAATGCTAGTGTTAATATAATTTTTTCTTTTTAGGATTCAAATCCCAAATTTTTACACAAAGAATAGGTGAATCCCATCCATTTTGCGGCACGTTTTGGTGTTAATCATACCTTTATTTGTGAATTTCCAGGCAACTTGTTAATATCTTCCAACTCACTTTCGCCTCAGGGTGCCCAAGCTATGTTCTATTTAACAATTACTACTAACTAAATCAACTTGAAAAAGTATGTCCATTGTAGCTTCCATTGAAATTTCCACGGGAAGACTTGGTATTGACTTGAGTTAATACATTGGATTATCTAATTTTTTGTCTCATAATGGATTGCAAGATCACATACCATTATTTCCAAAATTTTCCATTAAATGTTCATTACTACAGTACTTCTTTTTTGATATTTTACTTATATTTTTACTGCGACATTATGTGATCATACCTCCTGCTTTCAAGCACTGTCTTCCGTGACAACGACAAATGGTACCGAAAAGAATATCATATACACTACTAACTTATTGGTTGTACTCTGACCTTATTATCCGTATCTAGTTTTCCTGGATAGAATCTACTATAATCTAATAAAGTACTGGTTTTATTATTACAAGATATTAAAGTGGGTGGAAATTCAATGGTGGAGTTGAAACCTAGACTTGATTGAAAGATAGGAAAGTATTCAACGTGAAGCCTAAAGTAACAGGCAGCATGAAAGGAGAAAATAAGTAAATTCAAGAAGTCTTCTGTAATTCTTTTTGGATGATAAATGAAGTGGAAGGTTTTCTAGAGTATAGAGTACTAAAAATTCAAATATTTTGGGTCTTCTAGTTGTATTTCTTATTTCTTGATCCGAAAATTGAAAATTCTCCCAGAAAAAAAGGTTTCGGCCTAGTGTAAAGAAAAAGTTTGGCAACATGGTGGCAGCTATATATCAATAAATGCCTCCACGTATACAAAAGGAGTCAGCTTCATTACTAATGAAAGTGTATTTACATACTATCGAGTCACTTTAAAATAATTAAAGGTAATCGATAAGAAAAAAGTTTCCTCCGTCTCAATTTATACGATGATTTTCGCTTGCAAAAATTAATTTGACTAAACTTTGAAGTTAAATTAGATAAGTTCAGCTCAATACTTTAAAACTAAAATTTAGATATTTCAAAGCTATATAAAAAATATTGTAAGTTATATTTTTTCTCATGTCAATATGATAAAAAATATTTTTTAAAATATTGGTCAAACTTCACACAATTTGACTCTTGATGAGCGAAATGTGTCATCTAAACTGAAATGGTGGAGTATTGGTAACATGAAAAATTAAACAATTTACATAAGATGTCGTTTGGTAGGAGGTATTAGAAGAAATAATGCAAGCATTAGCTCTATGCATTACTAATACTTTGTTTGGTATATTTTTTCAACATGTGTATGACATCATACTTGGTATTATCATATATATATAAGTAATGCATAGAAAACCATGACATTAGTAATACCAAGGTTATTAATGCATGCATTAGTATGGTTAAAGACATAATTGTCCTTAAAGTCCCTTAAAGCTAGAGAATATGGAGGACATTTTTGTAAACAACTATTTTTCTTACAAATTATGCAATGCATTATAATTTCAATACCTCACAGCAAATAATAGATAAGAAATAATATCTGCATAACTAATGTTTGCATTACTAACTCATGCATTACTAATACACCTTATTCTGCATTATTCTTATGCACTCTACCAAACGACCCTTATACAACATACTAAAAATAATATTATGCCAACTTTTTTATGCTAGCAGTGTAAAAAAAAGTTTAATCCATTTACAGAAATGGAAAGAAAAAGGTCAATTCTTGTTGGCAATTTCAGCACTTTTTTCCTTATTTAAGAAGGTAGCCAAGGATCATCCAAAGAACAAGGTCTACTGACCATTTCCATTAGTCACTCTACAGTCTCTTCTGAGTAAAGAGAAAATGGGTTTCAAAGTTTTCTTTTTCTTTGCTATCCTCTTCTTTTCAGCTGTCTCTGCTTTTGCAGAGGACAATTCTGGCCTTGTAATGGACTACTACAAGGACAGTTGCCCTCAAGCTGAAGATATTATCAGAGAACAAGTTAAGCTTCTCTACAAACGCCACAAGAATACTGCATTTTCTTGGCTCAGAAATATCTTCCATGACTGCTTTGTTGAGGTACTAAAAATCTATGTTTTTTTTAGCCACCCTTTTTTGAAGATGTTAAATTAACATATGACAAACAACTGAACATTTATTTTTCTGCAGTCATGTGATGCTTCATTGTTGCTGGACTCAACAAGAAGGATGCTGTCTGAGAAGGAGACAGACAGGAGTTTTGGTATGAGAAACTTCAGATACATTGAGACTATTAAGGAAGCTGTAGAAAGGGAGTGTCCTGGTGTTGTTTCATGTGCTGATATTCTTGTGTTGTCTGGTAGAGATGGCATTGTTGCTGTAAGTTTTTAAGAAATTTTCTTTTATAAAGTGTTTGTTTCCTTTATTTCTATGTGTACTTGTAGTAGTAGATCTGGATTTACTCTAGTCAATAGTTCATAAAGTTTCCAACTTTGAACAAACATTTACTCTGGGGGTATGACTCAAGTTCTTGTCATTTCATATTAAAGAGAAGACACATCCATTTATGCATGTTTAACAAGTTCAGATAATTGTCTGTGTTTATTCCTTTTTTGGCTTTTAAAAGTGGCTTGGTTAAATAGTACTCATATTTACTGATATGTAATGGACTTGTACAACAGCTAGGAGGGCCATATGTCCCACTCAAAACTGGAAGAAGAGATGGAAGAAAGAGCAGAGCAGACATTCTTGAGCAACACCTCCCAGACCACAATGAAAGCATGAGTGTTGTTCTTGAGAGGTTTGCCAATGTTGGTATCAACGCTCCTGGAGTTGTTGCCTTGCTAGGTACTATAGACATTCTTCCCGCACCTCCCCCCTCCCTCCCCCCCCCCAACCAAAAAAAAAAAAAACCAACAAACAAAAAAGAGCACTTCAAATTTCTTGGTTCTATTGGTATTTGATTGTGAAGGGGAGCCTTGCTTAACGGTAAAAGTTGTATTACAGTCTAAGACTGCGTAAAGTAGATTAAACGTGGTCTGATCCTTGCATAGTGGTTTGCATAGCGGGAGTTTAGTAGGTCACTGGTTCAAATCAGGGCAACAGTCTAAGACTGCGTAAAATAGACTAAACGTGGGTTTGCATAGCGGGAGTTTAGTACATTTACTACTCTTTTAATTGGTATTTGAATGTGAAAAACTCAAAGCTTATTTTGTGCAATTTGTTCTTGAACAGGGGCTCACAGTGTGGGAAGAACACACTGTGTGAAGTTGGTACACCGTTTGTATCCAGAAGTAGACCCTCAGCTCAACCCTGACCATGTTCCTCACATGCTCAAGAAATGCCCTGACCCAATCCCAGACCCAAAGGCTGTACAATATGTTAGAAATGACAGAGGCACACCCATGAAGCTAGACAACAACTACTACAGAAACATATTGGAGAACAAGGGGTTGATGTTAGTTGACCACCAACTAGCAACGGACAAGAGGACTAAGCCTTATGTAAAGAAAATGGCAAAGAGCCAAGATTATTTCTTCAAGGAATTTGCAAGAGCCATCACTATTCTAACTGAGAACAATCCTCTTACTGGAACAAAGGGTGAGATCAGAAAGCAGTGCAATCTTGCCAACAAGCTCCACTAGAGGACCTAGCTTTTGCTATATGGTTGTACTCATTATCACTTTTCCCCTTCCTTTGTATAGGTGAGGGAGAGGAGACAGTGAAAATGATGGGAATAAGATGGTTTTCTCCCAGTGTGAGTCTGTTTTAGTGCAAGGTAGTAGTGGCATGAAATTGGTGGTCATCATGTTCATTACATTCCATGTTCTGTTTGTAAAATTCACTGTTTTAGCTATCCTTTAATTTAATTAAGTTATGAGTTTTATGTTAGAATTGGGCTATGGTGAAGGAGATGTTTGATTGTTATAATGCAAGAATGGTGATTATGATTCTTGCATAGAGATTCACTTTTTAACAATACAAGCAAGATTCCAGCAACTTTAGGTGGAACTCAATGATAAAAAGAAGCATCTTCCTGAGGAAAGTTAAAGCAGGAAAAGCAAATTAGGGTCCCATATAAAAACATTTTTTAAGTTAAAGAAAGAAGTAAAAAGAATTTGCTTTACTTACGTCATCACTTACGTCATGGCTGCTAAGACAAGAGATAATATATATAGGGTTCAGACAAAGAGAAAGAGGGTCATGAATGTTGTACAGAAGGGAAGATAGGTAAATGGCAACAACAATTAATTAATGTACATAATTACGTAAAAGCAAACAAAAACAACCAGACAGGTGGTTTGATTATAAGAAGTCACATTCAAGAAATAGACTGGTGTTTTTGGATTATTAAATTCATATCAATTTGAAAGTATGCTCTGAACAACCAAGAAATTGAGTTGGTTGTACCTTAAGGTGCGTTCTTGATTCAAGAGTGAAAGAATACAAACTCTAGTCTGCTTATAGGTCAAATAGCTTCCAAGACCAAAACACTAAATATTCAAAAGATTACTTGAGGAGGATTATTTTGCTTCTTGCTTGTTCACAGAGAAAAAGTATTAGGACATGCTAGTAATAAATAAAATGACTCATGCTGTTCAGTTAAGACAAGATATATTTTCATTTACTTGTGAGCATGATGGAAAGCAGCAATACTAAAACTTTATCCCTTTTATTATGTCACTGATATAATTAGCAAAATGTTCTCGCTCTCCTAATGTAGGATAAGTAGCAGCCAGGGGCAGAGCTAGGTGGGGGAGGGTTCATCCAAACCCCTTCCGCCGAAAATTATTATGTGTATATAATGTCAATTTTTTTCTAGGTATATATATTAGAGGCATGTTGAATCCTCTTGGCTTTTTCAGATGTTTAACATTTTTATTTGTTGAATGACTGAATCCTCTTAGTGAAAATCTTGCTTCAGGTAGCGGCAAACTAGAATATATGCAAAGCATGTTTAACCAACATAAGAAAAGTAAGGTTAGAATGAGACTGGACGAGATTGTGATGGCTAAATGCAAGCGACTTAAATATCTAAGCTCAATGATCAAAGAGAATTGTATGATAGATGAAAATATAAGGTCAAAGTAAGGATGGTCCCTCTCTCTGATTTGATTCAGTTGTTTAGCAAATACTAGACCTAACTAAAACACGCCTTCATGGCCATTTACAATGTTATAAATAAGGGTAATAATTTCATAGCCTTCAAAGTTTCTGGTTCTTCACATTCTTGTAATCAAATCAATAAGTTTGTCTCTTGAAATGACGATAGATAAGCACAAAATTACAATGGGAATCAGACAAGTCAAGAAGAAACAAGAAATATAGAAGAAAAAGAAACGCACTCTACAATATACACGGTCTTCAACTCAATCTATATAAAATTGCTTACCGTGCTGTACTCCAATGCATCCCAAGAGTATTTACCTCGATTTACTTCAAAAACTTCTCTTCCAAGTGCGTTCCACTTCCCATCATAGCACAGAATATTTATTCTACTAACCCGTTTAGGTGAAAGAGTCAGCACAAAAGCAGAATACCATAACAAGATTGTCAACCTTCAAACATTTCATGACACTACTTATGTTGTCTGTCCATTCCTACTATAATTTCCTGGATGGTGGCCTCATCACCCATACCATACTACTTCAAAGCACTTTTCTAATTCAACTCTTGTGATGATACTGAATCAGATTGTAGGAAATTGAGTACTCCCATAAGTAGAAGCGGAACCATGATTTGAAGTTATAGGGTTCGAAATTCCAATTATAAATTAAGAATTTGTATATATTCAGTGAATTCCTCAAGATGAATACATAATTTGGACCAAAGCTACTGGGTTCGTGTAATGAACTTGTGAATTTGATATTAAATTGTAATCAAACAAATATTGAAACTCAAATTGGGATTTTATTGATTTAATCAACAATTACAGTAGAATTGAAAGATTGAGCCCAAAGGATAACTACAAACTAAAGATTAGGTTCCAACTCCATTGATGAGCTTGAGTAACTGAATGAACATAAATGAAGGTGAGGAAGGTTCTAAAAGAAGAGAGAAGAGAGAATTTAGAAAGATGTAGAGAGAGGGAAATCACAAATTATCGGATTCTAACTAACTCCTTTCCCCCATTCTGTTAGTTGTTATAATGACTTAGAATCAATCTGGACCGTCCGATGATCTATAGTGCATCTTTTAATCTGGACCGTTTATTCTCTTTCTTTAGTCATCAGCTCCTAACCGTCCACGTGTCCTTCCACTTTACCATTTACACCTAATATCTACTACTATCTTCTATATTTCTTCAGACCCGTCTTCTTCTTTACTCGTCTGCTAACAAACCCTCCTCGTTCAAATCGACCTTGTTCTCAAGGTCGGAGTTGGGCTACAAATGTCGGAAATTGGCTCCTGATATAACCCCAATCTTCCCAAGTAGCTGCATCGTCACCCAAATTGGCCCATTTCACTAAAACCTTCACCCCCACTGTGTTATTAACCATGACCATTTTTCTTTGTACAATGGCCTCTGGTTGTATCAAAATCCTTCAGTCGGAGTCACAAGCTGGAGGCTGCCATTGTGGTGTGATATCTGGGCCAACCCTGCATTTCAGTTGCGACACGTGGAACACTGGGTGGATCTGTGAACCTGGAGGAAGATCTACACGATAAGCCACTGAACCCACGTTGTGTATGATTTTGTAAGGCCTATAGTACCTATCACTCAGCTTAAGATTTCTCCTCACTACAACTGATGATTGTCCTTATGGTTGTAACTTGAGATACACCAAATCCCCTTCTTGCAGTTCCCTATCTGTTATGTGTTTATCTGTGAAAAACTTCATTCTTTCTTGGGCTTGCTTTAAGTTTCCTTTAGATTCTGTAGAAATTGTTGTCTCTCTGCTAGTTTTATTCCCACAGTAGTAGGGGTGTAGTGGGGTAAGTATCCCATAGGAATCTGGGAAGGGTTGTACCCATAGAGAGCTTGGAATGGGGCGGTATTTAAAGCACTGTGGTGGTTTGAGTTGTACCACCACTCTGCTAGAGGCAACCACTTCATCCATCTCCTTGGTTCATTTAGCACCATGGCCCTAAGATAAGTCTCAATGCACCGATTGAGCCTTTCAGTTTGGCCATCAATTTGTGGATGGTAAGATGTTGACATGGTTAATTTGGTGCCTATGACTTTGAATAGATGCTGCCAAAACTGACTGGTAAAGGTAGGATCCATGTCAGACACAATGATCTTGGGCAGTCTATATAGTCTATATATCTCTGCAAGAAATAATTCAGCTACATCTTGAGCTGAAAAGGGGTGTTTAAGTGCTAGGAAATGACCATACTTAGTTTGTCAATAACTACTAAGATAGTATTTTCGTGACCTGAAAAAGGAAGCCCTTCAATCAAATCCATAGCAAGGTCTTGCCATGGTAATTCTGCGATAGGAAGGGGCTGCATAAGCCCTGGTGGTTGACTGTTCTCATTCTTTACTCTTTGGCAAATACCACACTCAGAAATCCACTTAGAAATATCTTTCTTCATGTTTGGCCGCTAGAAAACTATCTTTATTCTCTTGTATGTCCCCTGTTGTCCTGAATGCCCTCCAAGTGACCACTGATGTAGTGATTGAAAGATTTTTTCTCTTAAATTGGCTCATCTACCTATGAAGATCCTCTGATCACACCTAATAATGCCCTGAGCTAGAGTGTAATTGGCCTTGCTTCCTGGGGTTGTAATTAGCTCAGTCATTAGTTACAAGGCTATGGGATCATGCTCATAACTTTGTGTGATCTCCTCCATCCATGTAGGCTCCACTCCTGAAATATCATTAAGGGTAGGACTTTCCTCATCTCTTCTGGATAATGCATCAACCACTCTATTTTCTGTCCCTTTTTGTATTGTACCTCATAATACAACCCTCGGAGTTTGGTTAGGCCCTTTTGTTGCAGTGCTGTAGTGACCCTCATAAAGAGCTTCATCCGGATCCTTTCATGTTTTCCGACCCCAACAAGCTTGTCATAATAAGTCCTCAGATGAACTCTGGGATCACCTGTACCATCAAACATTTCGAACTTGGGAGTTTTGTAACCCTCTAGAAGTTCTACATCTGGCTATGCATAAGTCTGTCGAAGTTTGGCAAAATGCCAAAGTCCCAAATCGGTTGGGAGAAGAGTTAGGGGGATTTTCCCCCCTATAAAAGAAGGCCTAATGTTTAGGATTTAAATACACCTCTCATTTGCTTTCTCATCTGTTTAAGGCATTTGTATCTTCTCTCTTTAGTATTATTTCACTTGTATTTTTGGAGTGGAATAAAATATTGGTTGTGTCCGATGAGTAGACAAAATTAGCCGAACCTCGTAAATTCTGGTGTTCCCTTTATTGTTGCTTTATTGTCTTATTTATTATTTGGTGGTTGTCATAATTTTTGGTATAGTAGTTGTGACTTATTCACACTATATACATTTGGCTTCCGCAACAATTGGTATCAGAGCCAAGGTACTGTCTAAGTATGCTCTGTGGTTGCAGCATAGTCTGATCTTCCACATCAGAAAAGATTTATCTTGGTAACTGAGTCAAGGTTCTGTCTGAGTATGCTCTGTGGTTGCAGCTTAGTCTGATCTTCTACATCAGAAAGGAAATAATCTTGATTTGTGTCGTCAGCTATTAAATAATATTTGTGTCAAATATGGGAGACAATAAACAAGAAGAATCTACATCAAGTGTCAACAATACGTCATCATTGGCATCTTCGCTTATGACAAGAATTGTGTCAAATGCGAAATTTGCGGTAGAAATTTTTGACGGGTCCGGGCATTTTGGGATGTGGCAAGGCGAGGTTCTAGATGTCCTTTTTCAACAAGGGCTAGATCTTGCCATTGAAGAAAAGTGACCAGATGTTATTGGAGAAGAAGATTGGAAAATTATCAACCGTGTTGCTTGCGGTACCATTCGATCCTACCTTGCTAGAGAGCAGAAATATCCATACACAAAGGAAACTTCTGCAAGTAAATTATGGAAAGCACTGGAGGATAAATTTTTGAAGAAAATGAGAAATACTCCAAAAAAATTCAAAATAAAATGATTTTCCTTGGTGTGCAATTTTGAGTATTTTTGTGATATTTTTGGATAATTATTTGTATTTGTTTGTGTTTGCTTATTTGTTAAATTAATAAAAAAAATATAAAAATATGTCGCATTTGCATGTAGGATTCAATTCTATAATTGATAATAATTAATTTAGTTTTACAAAAATTAAAATTACAAAAAATAGGCATATTTTGCATTTTTAGCATTTAATGTCCAAATGAACAATTTTATGCTTAATTATTACTTAATTGTGCGTTAATTGTTATTGGGAGAAGAGAAAATTTATGAAGAAGGGGGTGGAAAAAAGAGGAAAAACTAGATAGAGAGAAGAAGAAAAGAGGGGGCGGAGAGAGCAGTATACACTCGATATACACTCTGGATACATAGAATATACAGGGACATAATTCATTTTGGAGAGAGTAAAAAAGATAGAAACAAATTTTCTGAAATATTGAGAGTGGAAGAACACCATAGAGAGTTCAAATCTAGAAAGAAAAAATAAAGAAAGATTTCCGCACTATTTGTCTTCTCTATTTTTACTAGTTTTCTCCGTGTTGTTGGAATTTCTGGACTGAGGTGTTGAAGCTATTGTGTTGGGTTTTCTGCTGCTGTATGTTGCTGTGTTACATACTACTTTGCTGATCTTCTTCTTCTTGTACTGTCATTTCCAGGTACACATTTGTACACTCTCGGCTTGAAGCGAAATGAAATATTAATCAGGCTTTGTTCCTGTTGAATCCCTCCTGTTTAGATTTGTGTTTGAATATAATTTTCCTTTCTTTGTATAAAAATGTAGTCGATTAATTAATGAGTAATGGGCTTGCATATGTATAACTTCTTCATCTAATAATTTTAGTTTAAATTAATCAAATACTAGTTAATTTGTTTTTGATATTATGGTGTGTCAATCTCATGTTCCAGTATTATTGAATAATAGAATATAGAATGAAAGCAATTTTTCTTTGTACAAACTCGATCGCAATTTTCCATTCACATTAGCCGTAAACTAATAACTAATAAGTTATTTTTTTTCAGCATGTAATTAATTGAGAAATTTTCTTTTATTTTTAGAGACAAACTTAATAGAAGAAATGTAGTCACTATAGGTTTATCTTTTAAAATAAAAATGAGATGAGCCTCGCTTAGTAAAATGTATACATTGCGGGGCCCTCACAAATGTATATATTAATTATTTAGATTTCAAGATGGGCGATTTAGTAAAATTCACGGTCTTACCTAATAATATCATAACGCGTAGTATTTTGGCGCATATTTAATAAGGTTATTTTCTTGAATACGGGTGTACATTTATGTAACCCAAATCACGATCTTGACGAAGTCAAAATGCGTCAACAAATCACGCGTGCACTGGTTGTGGCGTGGCTCGAGATGCGTTTTCACGACGTTGCAATTTTGTATAAAATAAATAATGATAAAAGCGGTTTTTAAAAGTTAAATTTGCACATAAGTTTATAATACGTATTATATCAGATAGTCAAGCCAAATATAACAGTTGAGCGACCGTGCTAGAACCACGGAACTCGGGAATGCCTAACACCTTCTCCCGGGTTAACAGAATTCCTTATCCGGATTTCTGGTTCGCGGACTGTAATACAAAGTCATTCTTTTCCTCGATTCGGGATTAAACTGGTGACTTGGGACACCCTAAATGCGAAATTTGCGGTCGAAATATTTGACGGGTCCGGACATTTTGGGATGTGGCAAGGCGAGGTTCTAGATGTCCTTTTTCAACAAGGGCTAGATCTGGCCATTGAAGAAAAGAAACCAGATGTTATTGGAGAAGAAGATTGGAGAATTATCAACCGTGTTGCTTGCGGTACCATTCGATCCTACCTTGCTAGAGAGCAGAAATATCCATACACAAAGGAAACTTCTGCAAGTAAATTATGGAAAGCACTAGAGGATAAATTTTTGAAGAAAAACAGTCAAAATAAATTGTACATGAAGAAGAGACTGTTTCACTTCACCTATGTTCCTGGTACCACGATGAATGAACATATCACCAGTTTCAATAAGTTGGTCACAAATTTGCAAAATATGGATACAACTTATGATGATGGTGACTTGGCCTTGATGTTGTTGGCATCACTTCCTGATGAGTACGAGCACCTTGAAACTACTCTACTCCATGGAAATGACGAAGTTTCTCTCAGAGAAGTTTGTTCGGCTTTGTACAGCTATGAACAAAGAAAGCGAGAAAAACAGAAGGGCGGAGAAGGAGAAGCACTATTTGTGAGGGGTCGTCCTCAAAATCAAACGAGGACAAAGAAGGGAAGATCCAAGTCAAGATCCAGACCCAGCAAAGATGAATGTGCCTTTTGTCGAGAAAAAGGGCACTGGAAGAAAGACTGTCCGAAGTTGAAGAATAAGGCCAAATATAATAATGGAAAGGCCATTATGGATTCAAATGTAGCTGATTGTGATGATTCAGACTTCTCATTAGTTACAACAGAGTCATCAACATCATCAGACATATGGTTGATGGACTCGGCTTGTAGCTATCATATGTGTCCCAACAGGGACTGGTTTGTGGAATTTCAAGAAGGAGAATATGGAGTCATCCACACAGCGGATAACAACCCTCTTACCTCATATGGCATTGGTTCAATACGATTAAGGAACCATGATGGAATGATCAGAACATTAACAGATGTTCGATATGTACCGGATTTGAAGAAGAATCTCATCTCTGTGGGAGCCCTAGAATCAAAAGGGTTCAAAATCATTGCAGAAAATGGAGTGATGAGAGTATGCTCCGGTGCACTAGTGGTAATGAAGGCTAATCGGAAGAATAATAATATGTACCGCTATCGTGGCAGTACAGTTATTGGGACAGCGACAGTGACATCCAGTGACGACAAAGAGGCAGAAGCAACCAAGCTATGGCACATGCGCTTGGGACATGCTGGAGGAAAATCCTTGAAAACTCTATCAGATCAAGGATTGTTAAAAGGAGTAAAGGCTTGCAACTTGGAGTTTTGCGAGCATTGTGTCAAAGGGAAACAGACAAGGGTTAAATTTGGTACAACGATCCATAATACTAAAGGCATTTTGGATTATGTACACTCTGATGTTTGGGGTCCTTCCAAAACACCTTCATTGGGTGGGAAGCACTATTTTGTAACCTTTGTTGATGATTTTTCCCGAAGAGTATGGGTGTATACAATGAAGAGCAAAGATGAAGTGTTGGGAATTTTTCTCAAATGGAAGACGATGGTGGAGAATCAAACAGGCAAGAGGATCAAGTGTATTCGCACAGACAATGGAGGTGAATACAAAAATGATCATTTCAATAAGGTCTGTGAAAATGATGGCATCGTCCGACACTTCACTGTTAGACATACACCACAACAAAATGGAGTGGCAGAACGTATGAACCGGACCTTGCTGGAGAAGGTACGGTGTATGTTGTCCAATGCTGGCTTGGGCAAAGAATTTTGGGCTGAGGCAATTACATATGCATGCCACCTCATTAATCGTCTACCATCTGCTGCTATTGATGGCAAGACACCATTTGAAAAATGGTATGGAAAGCCTGCTGTAGATTATGACTCTTTGCACGTGTTTGGCTCAACTGCATATTATCATGTGACAGAGTCAAAATTGGATCCAAGGGCAAAGAAGGCTATTTTTATGGGAATTACTTCTGGAGTCAAAGGATATCGCTTATGGTGTCCTATGACAAAGAAAGTAATATTCAGCAGGGATGTTACCTTTGATGAATCTGCTATGGTAAATAAGGTAACAGAAGATACCAAACAAAATGAAGGTGCTTCTAAGTAGGTGGAGTTTGAGGGAAAATTTATTTTTCCTACACAAGAAGCATAGGAGGAAACAAATGAAGATTACCCTCTGGAAGGAGAGCCAGTAGAGGAGATTCCAACTCAGGAACCTCAACAATAACTTGAATCAATAGCAACCAGCAGGCCAAAAAGAACAATAACGAAACTTGTTCGTCTCATAGAGACGGTTGCTTGTGCAACCTCAATTGTAGTTGATGATGTTCCTACTACTTATAAAGACGCTGTCCAAAGTTCAGAAGAAGATAAGTGGAGGATTGCCATGAATGATGAAATACAGTCCCTTCATCAGAATCATACATGGAGATTGGCCAATCTCCCGAAGGGAAAGAAAGCAATTGGGTGCAAATGGGTATTTGCAAAGAAGGAAGGATTTCCTAACCAAGTAGATGTTCGCTACAAAGCAAGATTGGTGGCCAAAGGATATGCTCAAAAGGAGGGAATTGATTACAATGAAGTGTTTTCTCCAGTTGTAAAACATTCCTCCATTAGAATTATGTTGGCTTTGGTAGCACAATTGGATTTGGAACTAGTTCAGATGGATGTAAAAACTGCGTTTTTACATGGAAACTTGGAGGAGGAAATCTACATGACTCAGCCAGAAGGATTCAAAGTTGCTGGAAAAGAAAATATGGTGTGCAAACTTGAAAAATCATTGTACGGATTGAAACAATCTTCTAGACAATGGTACAAGCGATTTGACGAGTTTATGTTGCGGCAAGGGTACAAGAGAAGCAAATACGATCATTGTGTGTATTTGCACAAGCTTAAAGATGGTTCCTTTGTATATCTTCTCCTATATGTTGATGATATGTTGATAGCTTCCAAGAATTCGGAAGAAATTGATAAGTTGAAGATTCAACTGAAGAAGGAGTTCGAGATGAAGGATCTGGGTGAGGCAAAGAAAATTCTTGGCATGGAGATAATTAGAGATAGACGTTCAAAGAAACTCTGTTTATCTCAGAAAGAATATTTGAAGAGAGTACTACAACGTTTTGGCATAGATGACAAGACTAAGCCAGTTAGTACTCCACTTGCTCCCCATTTTAAGCTAAGTACTACTATGTCGCCAATGGATGAAGCTGAACGAGAGTATATGTCAAAGGTACCATACGCAAATGTTGTTGGTAGCTTGATGTATGCAATGGTCTGTACGAGACCTGACATTTCACAAGCTGTTGGAGTTATTAGCATATATATGCATAATCCAGGAAAGGAGCATTGGCAAGCTGTGAAGTGGATTCTACGGTATATTCATAATACTGTAGATGTTGGGTTAGTTTTTGAGCAGGAAGACAATCAGTCTGTAGTTGGATATTGTGATTCAGATTTTGTGGGTGATCTGGACAAACGAAGATCAACTACTGGTTATGTGTTTACTTTTTCAAAGGCACCAGTTAGTTGGAAGTCTACTTTGCAGTAAACAGTTGCTTTGTCTACAATAGAGGCAGAGTATATGGCTATTACAGAGGCTGTGAAGGAGACAATTTGGCTTCAAGGATTGCTAAAGGAGCTTGGTGTTGAACAAAAAAGTATCACAATTTTTTGTGATAGTCAAAGTGCTATTCAATTAGCGAAGAACCAAGTTTATCATGCAAGGATGAATCACATTGATGTTCGGTATCATTTTGTACGAGAAATCATAGAAAAAGGTGGAGTCACGATGAAGAAAATTCATACTACAGAGAATTCTGCTGATATGCTGACAAAAATGGTGACTACGATCAAGTTTCAACATTGTTTGGATTTGATCAACATTGTTGAACACTGAAGATTGAAAATGAAGGCACAACCAAAATTTGTTATTGAGAGAGAATTGAAGATGTGAAATGTTGGGAGAAGAGTTGGGGGGATTTTTCCCACTATAAAAGAAGACCTAATGTTTAGGATTTAAATACACCTCTCATTTGCCTTCTCATCTGTTTAAGGCATTTGTATCTTCTCTCTTTAGTATTATTTCATTTGTATTTTTGTAGTGGAATAAAATATTGGTTGTGTCCGAGGAGTAGGCAAAATTAGCCGAACCTCGTAAATTCTGGTGTTCCCTTTATTGTTGCTTTATTGTCTTATTTATTATTTGGTGGATGTCATAATTTTTGGTATAGTAGTTGTGACTTATTCACACTATATACATTTGGCTTCCGCAACAAAGTCTTCATAGTTCAAATCTTCTATTCCTTTGTCGCCTTCGACACCCTAAACTTGACTCGTCAACTTCTTGAGTTCCTCAGCCATGTTTTTGATGAGCAAGTTCTTCTCGGAGGATTCTGGTGTATAGGAGGTTGGTTGGATAGAGTGAGGTACGTTTTCTACGTATATAGGGTTGTTTTGGTGAGTGCCTGGGTGTAATGGTGGTCATTGGTTGAGTTTTGAGGATCGAGAATGGGTTGTGGTGTGTTCTGGGGAGTGTGATAAGTGGCGGTTGGTGGGTTGTGGTGTGTTCTGGTGGTCATTGGGGTGTTTTAAGGAGGTGCTAGGTTCTTTGTATTTTGTTGATTAATGTCGGGAACATTCAAAGTGAGGGATAAGTTTGCCAAGTTGCGGACCTGCTCAAGTTCTCATGTAGATCTAGATCTTTTTTTCTAATCTTAAAACTAAATCATTCGGTGTCGGAGTACTCCGACCATCTGAAGTTTCTGCATTTTCCTTTCGAATACCACCTAAGTCGTCCATTTTAGCCTTCCTTTTGCTCTTTGTATTGCTTGGAAGAGGAGATGGTGGATGGCCTCTAGATCTGGTGTGATATGATGATGATGCCAGTATGAGCGAACCAACCTTAGGGGATGGGAATAAAGAATAAAAAGGAAAATAAAAGGGGTAAACAAGTCAGTAAGGGTTTTGAAATATTTGCGATATTTAAACACATATTGCGAGAATGTAAATTCGTGTACTTCAAGCTGTGGTGGTCAGTTTTAATAATGAAATGACCTCCCTGTAAGTAGTGCCTCCACCTATCTACTGCTGAAAGAACTACCATGAACTCCTTCTCATAAGTTGATAGGCCCCGATGTCTAGGGGCTAAGGTTTTGCTAAAATATGCAATGGGCCTTCCTTCTTGCATCAACACAACCCCTATTCCTTTTGAACAAGTATCTGTTTCAATGATGAAATGCTTAGAAAAGTATGCTAATGCTATGACTGGAACAATAATCATAGCTGTCTTTAACTTCTGAAATGCAGCTTCTGCTTCTTCATTCCATTTGAATGCATTCTTCTTCAGTAGATTAGTCAAGGGCCTGCAAATCACTCCATAGGACCTCACAAACCTTCTATAGTAGCCTGTGAGTCATAAGAATCCTCTCAATGCCTTGATAGATTTTGGATTTGGCCAATTAGTCATGGCCTCAATCTTAGAGGGATCTGTGGCCACTCCTTGCCCAGTGATTACATGGCCTAGATACTCCACCTTACTTTGACCAAATGAGCACTTAGACATTTTAGCAAAGAGTTGTTCTCTTCTTAATACCTCTATAACTTTTTTGAGATGCTACACATGCTCTCTCATGGATGCACTGTACACCAAAATATCATCAAAAAACACTAATACAAACCTTCTTAAGTAAGCAGCAAACACTTGATTCATCAGATTTTGGAAAGTAGCTGGTCCATTAGTCAGCCCAAAAGGCATGACTTTGAATTCATAATGCCTCAAATGAGTCTTCAATCCAATTTTATATGTATCCTCCTCTTTCATCCTTATTTGATGGTAGCCAGCCCTTAGGTCAATCTTAGAGTAGACTCAGACCCACATAACTCATCCATCAAGTCATCCACCAAGAGGATTGGAAACTTATCATTAATGGTCATTTTATTCAACTCTCTATAATCAATGCATAATCTCCAGTTTCCATCTTTTTTCTTTACTAATAATACTGGTGAAGAAAAATGAGAGTAGCTAGGTTGAATTATAACATTACTCAGCATTTCATTTACTTGTTTTTCTATTTTATTTTTTTAGAAATAATTGTATCTGTAAGGTCTAATACTCACAGGTGTTGCATCATTCTTCAGGGGAATGAAATGGTCATGACTTCTGCTTGGTGGCAAGGTTTTTGGCTCAGCAAAAACATCAGTGAATGCTTGTAAAACTTCTTGGGAGTTGTTTCACTCCTTTTGCTGTCATACCCTGCAGTTTTGCTTGGTGGTATATCCCTTTCAGCTCCACCCTTTTCCCCTTATGTGTCACCTGTGCTTTATACTCCACAAAATCCAATACCACTAGATTATGACCCCTCATCTAATCACCTCCTAGAATTAATTCATTGCCCCCAATCTGACCAGTCTGACTGTATCCTCAAACTCTACTCGTTGTACTCTCCACTTAAATTTAGGACATGTGTGCCAGCTTGTAATATGATTACCATTAGCAACTGTAACTTTCATTGGCCTAACATCATTAATTAGGCACCCTATCCTTTTGGCAATCTCTAGATCTAAGAAGTTGTGTGTGCTACTAGAATCCAACAACACAGTAATTTTGTTCTTCTTAGACTCACCTCCCAGCTTGATGGTATTGGGTACCTCAGTCACAGGACGGCATTAGGACTTATTGCCTCATCCAGTACTTGCTCTTCTTGTAGCTTTAAGATATCATCATTATTCACCATCTCTTCCGGTTCTTCCTCCTGAGTTTCAGGTGCTGCTTCTGCTGTCATGGAATTAATCTGCTTCTACTTGCATTGATGACCTATGAAATATTTCTCCCCACACTTGTAACACAACCCTTGTGCCCTCCTAGTTTCAAACAACTTATTTCCTTGAGTATTGTAGTTATTGGTAGTGCCTTTGTTGGGTTGTGGTGAGTACCTTGGTGTTGTATTCTTACCCCCTATAGCTTCCCTTTTTGTACAAGGAGTCCATTAATTTCTCCTTGTGTCTAGCCTTCTCCAAAGCCTTACTGAAAGAATAGGGATCTAACATCTTAACTATTTGCCTGATTTCTTCTATCAAACCTTCAATGAAAAATTCTAAGAAGAATTCTTCTGGAATAGTAGGGTTTCTTATCAACACTCATGCTTTCAGTTTTTCAAATTGTTCTAAGTATTCATCCACGGTACCTGTTTGCTGTAAATTCTTGAAGGTCTCAATTAGGTTAAATTTACTGTTGGCTGTACTTGCAAATATGCTATAGATTTCAGCAATAACATTCGCCCATCTAACATTGCTTTTATTGATATGGTAGGAGAAAAACCAAGACTCAGCTCTCCCATTCAAATGAAGAAGTGCTTCCTCCAATTTTTGTTGAGGGTCAGTGATATGATTGTACTGGAAGAAGCACTCACACTTCCTCAACCAAGCACAAGGATCTTCACCGTCAAAGTAAGGAATCTCATATCTCGAGTGAGAATTATGGTCTTGATTCCTTCCCACATAAGTATCCCCTTGATCTGCAACTCTAGGTCGATTGATCGCACCATTGAGCTGAAGATCTCCAAAGGAGCACTACCCAGTATTCCTTCTCTTGGAGAAGAAAGAAGTTTCTCCATAAAATTATCCAACTTCTTACCCAGATCGTCCATTTTTAGAATCATTTGCTGCCATGTAACTTTGTAATTGCGATTCCGATTTCTTCATAGTTTCATCAGTGGTCTTCGATCTCGTTTTTGCTCTTGTCATTTTGAATGGGCCAGGTCACGGCACTGATACCAATTGTAATGAATTTGTGAATTTGATATTAAATTGTAATTGAAAAAAAATTGAAACTCAAATTGGGATTTTATTGATTCTAACAATAATTACAGTAAAATTGAAAGATTGAGCCCAAATGATAACTACAAACTAAAGATTAGGTTCCAACTCCATTGATGAGCTTGAGTACCTGAATGAACATAAATGAAGGTAAGGAAGGATTTAGAGGAAGAGAGAAGAGAGAATTTAGAAAGATGTAGAGAGAGGAAAATGGCAAATTACCGGATTCTAACTAACTTCTTTGCCCCCATTCTGTAAGTTGTTATAATGACTAAGAATCTATCTAGACCGTTCGATGATCTATAGTGCATCTTCTAATCTGGACTGTTTATTCTTTTTCTTTAGTCATCAGCTCCTAATCGTCCATGTGTCCTTCCACTCTACCAATTACACCTAATATCTTCTTTATTTCTTCAGACCCATCTTCTTCTTTACTCGTCTCCTAACAGTTCGGCCGAAACATAACACATACACTGGCTCCACTTCCGCCCATAAGCGTGCTCGCTCACTTTAGTCCTAAAAATGGGTCAAATATGGATAAGAACCATATTATAGAGAGCAGCCTGGTGCACTAAGCTCCCGCTGTGCGGGGGATTCAGGGAAGGGCCGGACCACAAGGGTCTTTTGTACGTAGCCTTACCCTGCATTCCTGCAAGAGTCTATTTCCACAGCTTGAACCCGTGACCTCCTGGTCATATAGCAATAACTTTACTAGTTAGGCCAAGGCTCCCCTTCTATAAGAACCATATTATCCATCTAGAAAATGGATAACCAATGGATAACTAATGAGCATAACTTTTACATTTGTAAAGCCTCAAATTGAGGGTTCCTCAAGTTTTGGAGACTAGGAATTCTCTCAAAAGTGATCATTTTCAAGAAGTCGTGGATAATATGGATATCCTATCCATATTATCCGCCGATTAACCCGTTTTTTATCTGAATTAAATATGGGTCTGGTCGGATAATTTATCTATTTTTGCAATACTCGTTTTGACCCGATCCATATCCGCATCGCCCCGCTCGTTTGCCACCCCTTGTCCTAACTACTCCGTAACATACCGACTAACTATACCGACTAAATATATACGGAATACAATATAGAAGGGATTGATCTAATACACCGTAACAACCACCTCGACCAGTAATTCCAGCCGTAATTCATCCCGTCTTCTCCTTCCACTAAAACAAGTGAACATCTTAAAGGAATAATGTGAGAAACGATAAAGACTTAATAGAGCATACTGGACTAATAGAATGAGGCCTCGTTAAAGGGATTATTTTCAGAATATCTAAGCACATGCTTCCCAAATAGGGCCCAAACTCAAAGATTAGGAAAAGCTATAAGGAGCTCCCAAAATAGCATAGCCCAGAAATAGCCGGATATAGCTCAACAATAACTATGTTTCAAGAAGTTTCTTTGTATGGGTCAATTGGGGTCACATATATATGCTCAAAATATAGTAATATACTCAAATTTTTAGATGGGTTACGCAGGGCTGTACTCAAATTGACCCGTCATTTCGACCGAGTTGGACGGTTCAAAAGTTATAGTTTTATCATTTCATGAGCTGAATTGGACATCAATTGTAGGGAAAAAATTGATTTTCTCAAGATTAATAATATACAATATGAAACTAAATGCTCTTCTCATCCTCATTCTAGGCAAAGGAAAAAGGATATTATGGATAATCATTTTGTTTCCAAACAAGCTTAAACAAATGAAATCATAAGCGTTTAGCTAAAAGCATGATGTATGTTGGTGCAGATGATTAAAATTTAGTGACGATAATTAGCACAAACAGGAATTTGTCCCCCTTTTCTCATTTAACTTAGACAATCAATTTTTTTTTTTTTAAATGATTGTTGAAATAGCAGTGAGGAATGCGTTTTTGGATTAATATCTATAAGTATTCCCTGCACAACTAAACATATTTGCAGAAACTAATGAGCTCCAAATTGGGAGTTGGTAGCCTGGTCACTTACTCTTTTTTTTTTTTGGGGGGGGGGGGTCGAAAGTCTCTTTCTATATATTAACTGAGATCGAAACAGATACAAGAGAGGTAATTAACATATAAAAAGACAGTCTAATGCACGAAACATTCCTCGTTTATCCAGGGTCTGGAGAAGGATTAGACCCTAAGAAAGTATAATATAGAAAACCTACTCAAATAACACGGCTCGAACACATGACCTATAAGTCACACAAAGATAACTCACTAATAGAAATGAACAATATGCAAATTTCATTGATGATGTTATCTTTGAATAAGTTGGGGATAAAAACTGTATATTACATCTAAATAGAAGCTAACAAGTCATGGATGACTAGCCAAATATAGAAGCAAGCTGAATGTATCTAGCCAAGGTGGTGGACCTTGTATTTTTTGTTCGTTTCCATCCTTTATTGGACTTATTATAATGATGCATTATGCCTTGTCAATCACTAGCATAGTGTCCGACACCTATATATTCTTTTTTTATGTGCATAATTTGCAATTACTCCATTGTCAACTCAAATTAAATTGGCCTCTTAGAAAATAAAGTTTTAATATCAGCTTGTTTTTGAGTATTCAAATGTTTAAAAAAGAATAAAATTTCTTGATCAGGGAGATGGCAATAAAGTTTCTTTGGAGGCACTTAATTAGACATTTGAAAACAACTATACGTGCATAAAATGTTGAGAAGAAAAAATTTAAACCTTGTGGGGTTGGCCTAGAGACCAAAACAAAAAATCACATACTGAAATGTACAGTCATATGTAAAAAGAAAATCTTTTATAAAAATTTCTGTCGACCGACTCATGCACACAAAGTCCGACAACCCCACCAACCTTTAAGACCCGCCTTTGTTTTCTCCTTTCCCTGTTTCAAACTTTCTAAGCTAATTCATAATGCAAATATAATAAATATATACACAAATTAATTCTTCATACCTACTTGCTTTAAAGTTTAAAATATTTTTTTAATTATATGTACATATATAGTTCGAATTCAAAGTGTACATGTAATGATATACTAACTATTTAGTACTCCATATGTTTGATCAACTTTGAGCTTCATGTGAGTACAAACTGCAAATTGGAATAAAGTTTTCTTGTTAAGAAAAATGAAGATTAAAGATGGGACTTACAAGTCAAATTCTGCTAGTTCAATTGAGTATCAGCTGACTACTGATCATCAGAAGTTGCACCATCGCCGGAAGAAAACAAGACCTCCGGTGGCGGGAGGTCGGAGGAGGATAAAAGGTGGAAGTGTTTCACCCAATCGATTCTTGCTAAGCAAGTTTAAGGAAAAAGATGAGGCAAAGGTAGGTGTCTCTGCTAGGAAGCTCGCCGCTGGTCTGTGGCATTTGGCGGCGGAGTTCACCGCTGGGGGCGGCGGTGGTGTGAAGCGGCAGTATGGTTTGATTCATCCGGTAGGTTTTCAGGTGTGTTGGAATTATGCGTTATGTTGTTGTTTCCAAAAAAGTTTTCATTTTTTTCTTAGTTTGTCGTTTGTAAACTTTTGTTTCTTTTTGCTACTTAATTGGTTTAGGGAATTTGATTAAATAGCCTAGCATAAAGTAAATAAAACTTAAATGTGCTCTGCTCTCTAGATGGCATGTTAGATTGTGTATGGTTTTTTAAAGTTGATCCTTACATAAAAAATAGGAGAATCAGTATCTAACATTTTAGGCGGAGGGAGTATAATTTATGTTCATGAGTGATGAATTATTTCTTAAGGAGAGCCTTAGCGTAATTGTTAAAATTGTTGTCTTGCGACCAAGAGGTCACGGGTTCGAGTCGTGAAAATAATATCTTGTAGAAATCTAGGGTAAGACTGCGTACAATAAATCCTTATAGTCCGGCCCTTCCCTGGATCCTGAACATAACGGTAACTTAGTGCATCGGGCTGCTCTTTAGTGATGAATTATTTCTGGATTTTACTGTTGGATGATGGATTAGGTTCCTCTTTAGTCTACATTCTCTGCATCTATCATCCACAAACCTTTTCAATGCTTTATTTATGACAAAAAAGCTCCATACTTGGTTGATTCAAGATAAAATGATTCTATAAATTTTCCAGTCAAAAATAGATACAAGTTGTATCTATTTTGACTCATTCCCCAATTCAATTCAATGGTTCAAATAGTTTTGGCTCATTTCCATCATGGTCAGCTTGTTGCCTGATGCAATTTCACAAGAGAAAGATATGTTTTAGTATACTGATCTGGACATCTGGTAATTATGAGAGTTAATCTGAGGGAGCTGTGGAGTATAATTATGGTTATAAACTAAAGTGCGTAACTGTAAAGTGGAACAGGAGGGAAGGTAAGAGATCCTAACCAGTATGATGTAATGAGAAAACCTCAAGCTTTGTAACAATATTACAATGGACCTACAAACAATGAAATATTTGTTTCCTTAATCTCGCAAGGAAGCCAAAACTGAAATACAAACATCTAATATGGTCTACCACCTTTCTTGACGTATATATTGTTTGTACCAGCTGCACACGCCCAGAATGCCCGTATATTTTGCTTTAGTCATGCTGCAGTTCATTGCACAAATTTTCTGTAACACGGATATGGTTTAACTTGCCTGCTTTATCCTTCTTTTCATTTTCATTGTATACATCATTCCATCACTTTGATTCCTGTTTTTAGTTTGTTCGCTGTTTCTTTCTCTCTTACTTCTATTTTAATCTACTAGATATGCAACTGGAAGTTTCATTTTAATTAATATCCAGACTTCCTGACAAATTTCATGATCGCTTTTATTATCGCTAGCTCCATTCTTGGATACCAATCACTAGATCCGCGACGGAGGGAGCTACAAGGTGGTATCCTGGCCACTTAAAAATGTCCAGAGAAGTTAAACATTCCAACAGCCTTGTAAAGCTTTATAAAAGTCAACATACTGCTACGACCTCAGTTGCTTCTGCTTTACAAGTTGAACTAATAAGAGCGCAGAATTGCATTCAAGAGCTAGAAGCTAAGAGGGGACGCCTAAAAAAGAAATACAAACACTTAGTGAGGAAGCTGGAAGAAGAAAGAATCTCATGGATGAGAAGAGAACAGCGGAAGATGCATTCTGTAATTGATGGCTTAAAAGATGATTTAAGAAGAGAAAGAAGTAATTGTAAACGACTGGATGTTGTTA
Organism: Nicotiana sylvestris; assembly: GCF_000393655.2. Lineage (NCBI taxonomy): Eukaryota > Viridiplantae > Streptophyta > Magnoliopsida > Solanales > Solanaceae > Nicotiana > Nicotiana sylvestris. The sequence continues at coordinate 20,375,511 of NC_091058.1, forward strand.
ATTCCAAAATGCTGGTTGATGTAGCTGATTTAAAGGTATCGTCCAGACACTATATGCACAATTATGAGAAAGAAAGAAAATCCAGAGAATTACTGGAGGATGTGTGCAACGAGCTAGTCAAGGAGATTGAAGAAGACAAAACTGAAATTGAAGCTTTGAAGAGCGAAAATGCCAGGCTTGGCGAGGAAGTGGAAGAAGAAAGAAAAATGCTGCAATTGGCTGAGGTTTGGCGTGAAGAACGGGTTCAAATGAAGCTGATTGATGCGAAACTACTTTTAGAAGAAAAATATCGCCTGATGAGTAATCTTATATCAGAACTTCAGAGCTTTTTGAGATCTAGCAATGTAACTGTGGATGTGACTAGCTTAAGTGAAGCGCAGGTGGTCAAGCAGGTTGTTGACTCATTGAACATCCAAGAAATAAATGAGTTCTCTTCTGGCTCTCCAATATCAAATGACATATATACAACTAAAGAGGATAATATTATCTTTGAAGCTAAAGAATTGGGAACTAATCAGTGCACTGATTATAGCACTCCTAGCCATTCCTCTGCAGTCCAAATTGTTTGTACCGAGAGTAAAAGATGTGCTACAAACACCAGCAGTGAGTGTTTGAATGGCTTTCTTGATCATGGTGAGAGTTGCAAAGATGTAAGTGGGAGGAGTACAGTGACCCACGTCGAAGATCAGTTTTCAAGTTACACTTCTGGTGAAACTAAGCATTCCGTCAATGGTATTGAAGGGGGCAGATATCATTTTACTGGCAAAGTGAATCATGAGAAAAACACCGGTCAATCGGGTTCTCTGCATTTTGAGACCAGTGAAATCTCCTCGGTACTTCCAAAGCAATCAAAGAAGAAAGGATCCTCTTTTCGCAAGTTTTGGAGATCCCCATTGTCATTTGATGAATTCTGCAAGACAATCTCACTCGATGAGAGTGGAGGACTTTCAAATGGATCAACATCTAATGTGGATGTTATTTCTTCAGAGAATGTACCAGCTGAAAGGCCACTAGCATACCAAGATTTTGAAAATCATTGCTGCTCAGGAGGCCCAAGAAATCCACACATCGCTCGAGCTATGAAAGGTTGTATTGAATGGCCTCGGGGAATCCCAAAGTATGGTTTGAAGTCCAAGATTTTGGATGCAAAATTTGAAAGCCAAAAATCGCAATTGTGCAATGTACTTAAACACATGAATTAGGTGGAGGATGGCTTCAGTTTGCTGCTTTACTGAGGTAATTCTACAAATTATTTCATGAATATCATGAACTAGTAGTTGGATTCACTTTAGCGGTAGAGTGCAGCTGTAACAATTTTGTCTCTTCTTAGCTGCCTCTTAAGGATTTCGATGAGGTTCATTTTTTCAATGAACTTCCACATATCATCAAAATGTATACACCCAAAGTTATATATGTTATTTTCATCTTGTACATGCCATCTTCCATAACGTAAAATATGGCATTTTAATCCTATCATTCATGAACCAAAGTGCTTAGTTGTATAGTTTGTCTGTAAAGTCAACGTAGAACCAGAATCATTCCTATCTATGCATGCTTCTTAGAGGTTAAACTTATTCTTTCCTCAAGATCTTGCTCCCACCCTTCCTTAGACTAACATTTTATTAATGCCTTTAATAATGGTTGTTACTTTCTTAAAAGAACTCGCTTACAGTTGGCACTTTACTAATGGAAGTGATGGTTTCTTCGTCAAAGATTTAATCACTTAATTTTAAGTATATTGATTGGCCTCATGAAAGGAAAATGGGAAATCTCAAAATTTTGAGGTGAAGTCATGCACCTTGGATTTTGTCCCTACAAGGTTACTACTAATTTCTTCAGTGGACTGCTGAAATTATTCAGCAGCAGAATGATGTGTGGCTGAATGGTGATTGTCTTTACTTTTTCTTGGCTTTTGTATGTATCATTCTGGGGGACACCTATGCCCCAAGCTTTCATGTCTCAGATTTCTTGAATTTAGCATCATTCACAATCTAGCTCTCCAGGTTAAAAGGTTCCACACAAGCTTCGGTTCGGTGGCGTTTTTGTACATCTTTGTTCAGATTAATAGTGAGACTGAGAAGAATGAGTTTTGATGTCTTCCATAGGATCTGCCCTTTCCACCAATATAATAAACAACTCATGGAATTTGGATGAGTGTTTTTCACAAGCACATGATAGATTGTTGGAATTGGATGAGTATTTTCACAAAAGAGATTTTTGCCTCAGCCAATCCCAAAATATAATGTAGGGTCTCCTTTCTTTGTCCTTTAAGTTTTCTGTTTAGGCTGGCTGTTGTTCCACAGTTTGCTTTAGTCTTTCATCCTCCAGGCTCCACAAACAACAAATTCCCATCAAATATACATAGGCAAATAGAAGTAGGGAACATAACAGAACCACTTCCAGGACAAAAGAGCATATAACCCTTTAGAAGGAAGAACTAACACACTTGAAGATAAGAACATGGTAAAAATAGCACGGGCTAGCCAGTTTTCGGACTGGTCATACCAAAATAGCCAGCATTTCAAAGTCATTAAAAAATAACCACTATTTTGCTGCAACACGGAAAGTTCCGGCATAATATACTGGAGATCGGTGCACCTGTGTATGAACTTCCAACATATTATACCGGAACTCCAACACGCGGAAAGTTCCAGTATATTATGCTGGAACTTTCCGCATGTTTTATACTGGAACTCCAGTATAATATTTGGCCCATTTCTGTATATAAATCAAGATACTCAGAGGAACGGATAGGGTATTAGTATATCTAATATATAATTATATAAATAATTAATTGATCACAAGTTATGAAAATTTCTAAGAATAATCAAAAACATCAAACCATTCAACTATTAAATTTTGATGTATTTTTCCCCTATCAATTGTCGTCATCGTCATGTAAAACGAAATGGAGGTAGTACAAAATATAATTTTATCCCAACTCTAACTAGTAGTATGAAGTATCGCCGAGATTAAATGAAGGTACGAATTGTCACGCCCGAACCTGGGCCTGGACGTAAATGTGGTATCATAACATGTGGTATCATAACATACTGAATGCAGAAGATAAACTAACACATGCTGATATACTTAAAGTCTGGATGATATAAATAAAAGTGCGGAAATACTACTACAATTCTGAAACATATTTGTAGCCAACATAGCTCAATATGAAAAGTCTAAGACTCTGTCTAACTATTACTCTAGTCTATGAAGCCTCTATTTGAGTACTGAAAACACTGACTGTATGTGAATACTGAAGACTGTAGTAATCATAATGCCCCGAAAGAACTGGGGATCACCAAATAGCTGGTACGAGAATCCTAGCGCACTGAATCATCAACCTGTAAATAATTACCTGCATCGTGAGATGCAGGCCCCGGGCAAAAGAGACGTCAGTACATTTGAATTGTACTGGTATGTAAAGCAACTGAAAGAAAGAATTATAAATGCTGAAACTGAAACTAAGTTGATAATTGAGAATTTATAATTGATAACTGAAATGATAACTATTCAAACTGAAACTGAAATGATAACTGATAACTGAACTGATAATTGATAACTGATATGATAGCTGATAACTGAACGGTAACTAATAATTGAACTGAAAGGAAGTAAGGATATGAATACTCCTCTTCTGAATGATGAACAACCTGTTTATCTGAATATTAAACTGCGGCCTCAGGCTATATATATATATATATATATATGTGTGTGTGTGTGTGTGTGTGTGTGTGTGTGTGTGTGTGTGTGGTGTGTATTTGGGCCTGAGGCCGCAGTTTATGCTTTATGTATTTTGGACCTGAGGTCGTAGTTATGTATACGTAAATTTGGGCCCGAGGCCGCACAAACTGCGGCCTCGGGCCCAAATTTACGTATGCATAACTGCGACCTCAGGTCCAAAATACATAAAGCATAAACTGCGGCCTCAGGCCCAAATATAGGTGTTCAAATTCAGGATTTAAAATCAGGAACTGAGAATCATACTGCAATACATAATAGTGAAATATTGAATCACGCTGAGTTACATGATACTGGAATACTGGATCACACTGAGTTACATTATATTGAATCATACTGAGTTACATAATACTGGAATACTGAATAGGAATAGAATGAGACATGTATTCTTGAACTGGTTGTGAACACTGAAACTTCAACTGTTTCTGACATGCTGAGTAAGCTATACTAAGACTTAGGGAAATCAAGCCCAAGTCTATATTGAATACGAACTGAGCTCACAACGTTCAGAATGAAAATCATGAACGAGTTATGAAGCTAGAGAATAGAAGTCCGACAACTATTCAAGGAACTAGGCTTAACTATATTTCTGAGGCAATTGATACGTCGTAAAAGAAACGTATAGTAGGGAGAATCATTAAAATTGCCAAACATAGAGAGTTTGCCTCACATACCTTAACTTCCTGCTCTTGAGCATAATACAACATTCGCCAACCCTTTCAACTTTAATCCATATCAATACAAGTCAAAGGGATTCCAAATTAGCAACAATAGTCATGTTTTGGTCACTTAGGCATTTTATCAAACACTAGATGGCATAAAGCTTCATGACCCTTATTAATGGTGTTTCTACATTCAATAACCCATTCTCTTGCTCTTAGATAAATTCTAAAGTCTCAAATGGTTATAAACAACATTATTCTTTATCACCTATAAGGTAATCAACACCCATAACCAATAATAACCTATCAACAACCCAAACCTATCATCGTTCATGCTTTTCTATCAAACCCATCAACTCATATCTCATGAAGTAGAGTCTATAATCATTAATTCAATGATAGAATCAACTAGAGGGTGAAGATATTACCTTTTTGACGTTCAATCTTCTTGAATTCGAGTTCTAGGGTTTCTCCTCTCAAAAATGGTGTCTCAAATTGAATATCTAATGATATGGAGGGTTTACCCATGTTAATAAGATGTTGGGAAATTAAAATTAACTTAGAATCACCATTACAACTTACCTTTGATGGTGGAGGGACTCTTGAGGAGTTAGGTTTTTGAGAGTTTTCCTTTGTAGAGCAAGTTTTTATGTTTTGGGACTGTGGGGGATGAAATAGGGCTAAACATGACCCCCCCAAGTTGTCCACCGCGTCCCGGTTGGCGTAACCGTGGTAAATTGCTGAGACACTGCCTAGCTACCGCGGCCGCGGTAAAATGCGGCAGGACCACGATGGTTGCGCACCTCTCTGTAAAACGGGCATAACCTTTTGCACTGAGCTCCATTTGGACTTCACAATATATAGTTGGAAAGCTATTTCAAAGGCCTATAACTTTCATGCTTTGAGTTTTCCCAATTTCCTTACACATTTTCACTAACACCTGCTGGAATACAAACCTTCTGCAAACTTAGTCGATTTTGTCAAATCTTATGCATCTCACTTTCCATCTTGATTTTGAAATAACTATTTTCACCCATAATCATCCCGATAGGACTTCACATGATAAAAATATATCCTTACTACTCCTTTATGTCATTCATACCTATGCCAAATTTTTACGGGGTGTTACATTATGTCCCCCTTGGAATCATTCGTCCTCGAATGAAGGTCCTAACTGCAACTTCTGCTAACTTTGGACCTTAAACGGGTCTGGTAGAAACATGAACTTTCATTAAGACTTGCATACTAAATTGAATGAATTCTTGATTATTGAACTGTTGAGATACTAAACTGAATGACTATTGCATTAACTGGATATTGGTCTGCCATGGATACATGAATACTGAACTAACATGGATATATGAATATTAAACTTGCATGAATATTTGAGTATTGAAATAACATCAATATCTGAGTACTAAGCTGGTATGAATATCTAGATGTAACGACCCGACCGGTCATTTTGAGCTTTTGCACTTCGCTCGCCAGTTCTCGGGCATGACTTACCCCGTGTGGTGTATTATGACTTATGTAATTCGTTGGTGTTGGGTTTCAGGTTAATCAAAATGAATTTCGAAGAACAATCTCAGTTGAAAGCTTAAAATTTGAAAGGTTTGACCAAGATTTGACTTATGTATATTTGATCTCAGATTGAAATTTTTATGATTTGGTTAGCTCCGTTAGGTGATTTAGGACTTAGGAGTGTGATCGAAATGCATTTTGGAAGTCCGTGGATGGTTTAGGCTTGGATTGGCGAAATTGAGATTTCAGCTCTTTCCGGTTGATAGGTGAGATTTTGATATAAAGGTCGGAATGAAATTCCGAGAGTTGCAGTAGCTTCGTTGTGTCATTTGAGATGTGTGCGCAAAATTTCAGGTCATTCGGACGAGATTTGATAGACTTTTTGAGCGAAAGCATAATTTAAGAGTTCTTGGAGTTCTTAGGCTTGGATCCTATATTAAATTGGTGATTGGATGTTGTTTTGAGCGTTTTGAAGTTTTGAGCAAGTTTGAACGATGTCATGGGATGTGTTGGTACAATTGGTTTGAAATTCCGGGTGTTCCGGGTAGGTTCCGGGATGTTTTAGTGCAAAACTCATAGCCATAGCAGGTCCACATGGGTTGCAGGCCCCGGAACTCACTCACGCGGTTCGCACAAAAATAAGTGTGCCCGCGGTGAGTGATGTGCGGACCGCACAAAAGCAGACGTGGTCGCGGTAGGCGTCGCGTGAACCGCACAAAAGTGGCGGGGCCGCGGTGAAGAACCTTCCCGCTGGCCCTACTTCGGAAGCTCATATCTTTTGATCTACAAGGAATGTTGAGGTGATTCAAAAACGAAAGTTGTAGCTCTTCGTATCTAGTGTCTAGAAAGGTAAAGACATCTCAATTTGGACATATGTAGCATAAGTTATGGTCAAAATACTAAAGCATGTCACTGCAGAGGAAGGCCTGTGCGGCCGCGGTTGTTTTTGCGCGGACCGCGGTCGATTTGATGCGGCCCGCGGTGGCTGAAATCTGAGGGACACTCTATAAATACGAGGTTTTGGGTTTTATTTGATATTTTGACCTAGAGAGCTCGGATTTTGGCGATTTTTCGAAGGTTTTTGAAGAAATTCATCAGGGTAAGTGATTCTAACTCAGATTTGGCTAGAGTACATGAATCTATCATTGAATTCATCATTTAATCCTTGATTTGGAATGGAATTTGGGAAGAAAATGGTGAAACCTTTCAAAAATGTAAAATGGTGATTTGAAGGGTCAAATAGTTTTGTGAAGAGCTCGTGAGAGCATAAGGATTCTAGTTTTGTGAATTTTGTCAAATTTCGAGACGTGGGCCCGGGGCTCGGGTTTTGGTAATTTCAAGAATCGTGCCCTTTATTGATTTTTTTCGCTTGGGCTTTGTTCCCTTAGCATATTATGATGTATTCGTTCTGATTTTGGATAGATTCGACGCACGTGGAGGCCGATTTGAGGGGCAAAGGCGTCGCGAGCTAGAGATTTTGCCGGTTCGAGGTGAGTAATGATTGTAAATGATATCTTGTGGGTTTGGAACCCCGGATTTGCACATCGTAGTGCTGTATTGAGGTGAGACACGCGCTGGATGACGAGCGTGGGCTCTTTTACTATTGGGGATTGTGACTTTGTCCGTCCCGATTGATGATTTTACCGCGTATTTAACTGAAAACTAATTGTTATCATCATTATTTGGGCTGAATGCCTTCTTTGGGCCTAGCGCCAGCTATTTGAACCCTTCGGGGATTGTTGTTTGATATTTCCTCACTGTTTGATTATATAGTTGAACTCAGTCATGTTATTTTCTACTGTTTTCAAAACTCAGCCATGTTTACCCTGCTCTAACACTTGAAATGGTATTTTAAATAATATTTTGGGCTGAGTATCATGTTTTACTTTTGCCCGAGGGGCTTATGTGAATTTCTACTGAGTAAGGCCGAGGGCCTGTATTGTGAGGATACTCTTGGATCGGGCTGCACGCCGCAGCAGTGAAATACTGATTTATATGAGGCCGAGGGCCTAGATTTGATGCCACGAGATGGCTTGATTTTGCGCTTGGGCCGTAAGGGGCCCCTCCCGGAGTCTGCACACCCCCAGTGAGCGCCATCAACGATAAATGGAACGGGTTGCACGCCGCAGCGATGTTGGTACTATTTTATGTGTTTACTTTATTTCATATGTCTACCATTATCTGTTGTTGTGCTACTTCATGTGATATCTATCTGATTGTCTGGCATTATTTGTTAATTGAGTGTTGCGCCCGAGGGGCAGATTTCCGTGCTTATCTGCATTATTTGTTTTGCATTCATTTGCGTAACTGTTGAGAAAGTCATTTTCAAAAGAGTTTTAAACTGAGCTAAGATATTTCTAAAGATTTCACATCTTCACTTTTTTTCTCAAAGGGTTTTCCACTGCCTCTCTACAACATGTTGGTTGCTTTACGTAATTTCTTACTGCTCAGTTGTTATTTACCTTTATTACTCACTGAGTTGGAGTACTCACTTTACTCCCTACACCTTGTGTGCAAATGCAGGTATCTATACACCCGGTGCGGGTTTTGAGCCGATCAGAGGCTAAGTTATCGGAGTTTAGCAAGGTGACCGCCAGCGTTCGCGGCACCGCATTTCTTCCTTTTGTTTATCAGTCCTATTTTGTATAATTCAGACCGTGTAGTTGTATTTATACTCTAATAGATGCTCGTGGCTTGTGACACCCCGGTTTGGGCTGTGTCGGGATGGTTTCTTCTATTGTCATCATTATTTTTCGCAAATTATGGCTATTATATCATGTTTAGAACTGTTTATGATATTTAACTATTTAAAAGAAATGTTCCGTTTTGGTCTGGCTGGCCTTGTCTTCACGAGAGGCGCCATCACGACCGGGTTCGGGAATTGGGTCGTGACAAGTTGGTATCAGAGCCTAGGTTACATTGGTCTCACGAGTCATGAGCGGGTTTAGTAGAGTCTCGTGGATCGGTACGGAGACGTCTGCATTTATCCTCGAGAGGTTGCAGAACCTTTAGGAAAACTTCACATTCTTGAATTCTTATCATGCGTCCTTGATTCAACTTGAAAAGTAACTCTTGAAATTCCTTCCACGCGTTTGCATGTGCGCATGAGCACTCAGTATCAGATGTGCCTTGATGGCTTGTGATCCCCCGATCGAGGGGTGAGATGCAATCTCTGTGAGTTGATATTGGGCCAGTCTGGAGGACTTGAGGCCAGATCTCTACCTATGGCTTGAGCACCGAGGTGCTGATTGTGTGAGCAAGTATTTTGAACTTATACATTCGGTATTGCCCCTATTGGTGTGAATGACGGCTGGGTAGCTATGTGATGAGTATGTTAGTACTGCGAGATGTATCTATATGACTCGGAAGTGGAGAGGAAGGTCTGCTAGATGATAGATGAGCCATTAAGTGTTTGATTTCCATTGTAATTGGATGTGTAGCCCCGAGTTATGGGCGCGTGAAGAATCTTTTCATGTCTCCTAGTTGGAGTGAAGTAAATTTCATGTTGCGGTATGAGTTCAGACTCAGGAAGATTAAGTAACTGTGTAATGTGTATGACGGCGGAAGGTATACAGAAATGTTATATTAAGGCGAAGCAGGCGGGTTGTCTCCTGTGGTGTTTTGAGATTGTGTGATCCTTATGTTGTCTGTTAGAAGATCTCATTCCCAAGTGAAACATATGTGTTGAAATTTAAATTTGGGTCACTTAATAGAGTGGGTTTAACTACTACGAGAGTGAATGCGAGATTTGCATAGAGTTAAAGTACCCGATGGTCAGTGTTTCAAGAGCTTATGAAGGACTGAGTCTAATCTCACTATGGTATTATGGAAACAATAAAGTATATGCGTTATAAGTTGTGGTGCGTGTTTCGATCTATGGCTTTGAGCCAAGTGGGGGGAGTCCGCTATTGAATAGTTGATTGCATGGTTATGTGCTCTAATGGTTCCAGTTTGAGGCGTAATTGCGAATCAGTTATGGCTCGAGTAAAGGAAAGTTTAATAAAGGTTATGTTATGCCTTATGGGTATACGAGAATCGGGGAATGACTTGAGTTGTGGTTGGTAAGGAATGCTCGGTGCATGGGGCAGGATGTTGCTTGGTTATATTGAAATGAGGTCACATTCTGCAGTGTCAGAGTGCTAATGAAGCACAGATTGTTCGGTTCATTTAATCAATCTAACTGCGGTTTGAGTAGAGTGGATGCCTCTAGAGAATGGTCCTATTGTGTTCAAAAATTTTCATGCAATAATTGGAGGCTTTCAAGTTGTACTTATGGATAGAAACTGAGTTTCCTTGGAAGACGTCAAGACTTGTGGTGTTTTCTATATTAATTGTGGGATTCTATGTATTAATATTAGGAGATAACGGATTTAGATCCGCAGGAAGTTCTTCAGAGCGAAGTATTTCGGATGTAGTGCTTTTGGGAATAATTAAGAAAGAATATCAAGTTGAATATGAATTAGAAGGAAATTTAGATAGATGGGGTAGCTTTATAGTAGACCGAATCGGTATGGTAAGGATATGATTAATTCCTGGTGTGTGTTCGAGGTAATAAGTTCTTTTAGGTATTTTGCGGCTATGCTCTTAGGTTTTGATGTCTTGCTTAGCTTGGTTGAGTTAGAAGGATTCGGTCCTAACATGTCTGATTTGTGCAAAGGGAACTCAGAGAGTTCTTGATGGTTTCCACCACAGTTAGAGAGGTATATTTTTCCTATTGGCGTAAGAAGCATGGGATGTATAGTGGTTCTCTTCTAGATGGAATCAATGGGGAGTTCTTGGTTAGTGGAATGCATAGCTGCTTGTGATTCGGAAGGGATATGAAGTTCTCATGGTTATCCTAGGATGGTACAGGCTGTGTGGTATGTTGTGAAGGATTGAGAATCGCGTGTGTAAGGTTACAGTGCAGTTCTGAACGGAAGGCCATAAAATTCTTAGGAAGCACGGGCAGTTTCGGATTATTAGAGAAATTAGCTTCAGATGATTAGGGGGATGATCTTCAGATGATTAAGGAAGTGATATTGCTAATTGGAGTGATTTAACGAGGGTATATGTTTCAGGAAAGGCAATGTGATTAAGCTAATGGTACTTCGGTAGTATTGCGGCTCCTTCTTTTTGGATCGATTATGGGTATTCGAGTTTGCTTGGTGGCATCAAGGAATTTCAAAGTATCTCTCGTGGAATGATTGAGTATTTGAGGTGTGGTATGAATTCGTACGATGGAATTGGGATCAGGTTTGTTGAGTTATGTGCCATATGGATTGGAGTCAGAGAAGTTCTCACATTTATCTATGTTGTAATTGTGAGTCGTGTGTATCGGAACTATTTAGTGATTACCTGGATTTGGAGGCCCGAGTGGATCTTTCTTTTCTTGGCATATTAGATTTTGGATGTGATGTTGGGGTTTAGACTGGTTGTCTCCGTGTTGGGTTATTCCATACTATTGCGCTTGGGGCTATGCCGGAAATGCCACGGGTTGGGTGGTGAGGTGCGTCGGTTTATGTTATAGTAGAGTGGTTTATATTTCAAGGACCCAGCAGACGGCTGGGAAGGGTTGCCTTTCTTAATTGAGCTTTCGTGATGGATGTCAGTGCAGAGGATTCTACCACTAATTCAGTTCCGGTGTTGAGGGACTCTCCGGATGTGTTTCTTGTGGCCGAGCATGTCGCCGGGCAGGGTCGTTGATTTCGGTATTGCCTTGGTGCCGGGAACTGTATCGTATGGCTCCGGCAGGAGTTATAGTAGTGGAAGGAGCAGCTTCAGGCTTCCTTGATAAGGAGTTCGTTGGCAGGCCAATGTGGATGCGTGTTCTAACGGAGTCGGCTTAGTTGGCCCCAAACTGTATTGTTGAGGGACAGGTTGATGCAACCGTTATTGAGCTTACTAGTGATCTGGGAGATCTATGAGTTGCCTTCCTGTATTGGGAGACGTTATGATTTTTGGGTTATGGGCACATATGGTGCGGTTCTATTGGGGTTCATAGTGGAAGTCGAACGGGGAAAAGTAATTGGGTGTTGCTCGGCGAATGGCGTATCGGTTATGTCCTATCGGGTTTGAGTGGTATATAATATTTGTTTCACTGTCAAATTGTCCGTGATTGTAGATTTCGAGCAAATGGCTTGAGGTGTTCCATGTGGAACAGTGGTTGGATAGAATCGTGCATTGCAACGAAGATTCCGTGGAGGCATAATCCTTTGGGTTAGATTCATGTGTTCTATTTCGATGATGTGAGATGGGTCCTCAGCCTTGTGTTGTGGTGGATCTGGTGAGCTTGAGGTACAACTCTTTCATTTAAGTCATTTTCATGATTTGAGTAGGTTTGGACCGTTGCTTATTGGTGCGCGTATTATGCAAGTCGTGTCTTAGGCCTCTATTGACGTGTCATGTTACCAGAGTGGTGTGTTGGACTAGGGAATATTGCCGGGATCATTAATGAATACGAACGGATTTGATTTCAGCTTGTTGGAAGGATAATATTGAGGTTCGGTTCGGAAATTGCTGTGGTATTAGCCAAAAAGGGAAGCGGCTTCATAAATGGTTGATCTGGGAAAATGGTTATGGCTTACGACGTTTTTTTGTGATCATTGGCCGTATATGAAAGTGTTGGGGTGAGGCTTTAGTTGATAAGAGTTTTTCTATTGGTATTCGGGTGCTGTGGGCAGCTGCTGTAATTAGAAGTTATCATTACGAGTGTTTAAGTCATGTGGTATATCAAATGATTGCATCTGAGATTGCAAGTATGGGTAATTACAGCTTGTTCGGGCTTATTCTGAATATAGATATGAGATTCTGATCTTGTGAATGATTTCAGAAGTGAAAATGTGGTTCTAAGGCTTATGGGTTAGATTGGGTTGTGAAATTTCAATTACTGTGTGTTATCGGACCTATATGAGATAGAGTGACGTGGGATCACCCCCGGGTATATGCATGGTAAGATTATTCAGCGATTGGTTGGCTTTTAGAATAACTCTGGGCACGTTCGCGGACGAACTTATGTTTAAGTGGGGGAGGATATAATGACCCGACCGGTTGTTTTGAGCTTTTGCACTTCGCTCGCCAGTTCTCGGGCATAACTTACCCCGTGTGGTGTATTATGACTTATGTAAATCGTTGGTGTTGGATTTCAGGTTAATCAGAATGAATTTGGAAGAACAGTCTCAATTGAAAGCTTAAAATTTGAAATGTTTGACCAAGATTTGACTTATGTGTATTTGATCTCGGATTGAAATTTTTATGATTTGGTTAGCTCCGTTAGGTGATTTGGGAATTAGGAGTGTGATCGGAATGCATTTTGAAAGTCCGTGGAAGGTTTAGGCTTGGATTGGCGAAATTGAGATTTCGGCGCTTTCCGGTTGATAGGTGAGATTTTGATATAAAGGTCGGAATGAAATTCCGAGAGTTGTAGTAGCTTCGTTGTGTCATTTGGGATGTGTGTGCAACATTTCAGGTCATTCGGACGAGATTTGATAGACTTTTTGAGCGAAAGCATAATTTAAGAGTTCTTGGAGTTCTTAGGCTTGGATCCTATGTTAAATTGGTGATTGGATATTGTTGTGAGCGTTCCGAAGTTTTGAGCTAGTTTGAACGATGTCATGGGATGTGTTGGTACAATTGGTTTGAAGTTTTGGGTAGGTTCCGGGATGTTTTAGTGCAAAAATCATAGCCGTAGCAGGTCCACAGGGGTTGCAGGCCCCGGAACTCACTCACGCGGTTCGCACAAAAATAAGTGCGCCCGCGGTGAGTGCTGTGCGGACCGCACAAAAGCGGATGCGGTCGCGGTAGGCGTCGCATGGACCGCACAAAAGTGGGCGCGGCCGCGGTGAAGAACCTTCCCGCTGGTCCTACTTCGGAAGCTCATATCTTTTGATCTACAAGGAATTTTGAGGTGATTCAAAAACGAAAGTTGTAGCTCTTCGTGTCTAGTTTCTAAAAAATAAGGATATCTCAATTTGGATATATGTAGGGAAAGTTATGATTAAAATACTAAAGACTATCACTGTGGAGGAAGGCCTGTGCGGCCGTGGTTGTTTTTGCGCGGACCGCACTGGCTAGCACGGACCACGGTCAATTTGATGTGGCCCGCGGTAGCTAAAATATGAGGGACACTCTATAAATACGAGGTTTTGGATTTTATTTGATATTTTGACCTAGAGAGCTCGGATTTTGGCGATTTTTTGAAGGTTTTTGAAGAAATTCATCGGGGTAAGTGATTCTAACTCAGATTTGGCGAGAGTACATGAATCTATAATTGAATTCATCATTTAATCCGTAATTTGGAATGGAATTTGGGAAGAAAATGGTGAAACCTTTCAAAAATGTAAAATGATGATTTGTAGGGCCAAATGGTATCAGAATTGGATAATTTTCATATGGTTAGACTCGTGAGAGCATAAGGATTCTAGTTTTGTGAATTTTGTCAAATTTCGAGATGTGGGACCGGGGCTCGGGTTTTGGTAATTTCGGGAATCGTGCCCTTTATTGATTGTTTTCACTTGGGCTTTGTTCCGTTAGCATATTGTGACGTATTCATTCTGATTTTGGATAGATTCGACGCACGTGGAGGCCGATTTGAGGGGCAAAGGCGTCGCGAGCTAGAGATTTTGCCGGTTCGAAGTGAGTAATGATTGTAAATGATATCTTGAGGGTTTGAAACCCGGATTTGCATATCGTAGTGCTGTATTGAGGTGAGACACGCGCTGGATGACGAGCGTGGGGTCTTTTACTATTGGGGATTGTGACTTGGTCCGTCCCAATTGATGATTTTACCGCGTATTTAACTGAAAACTATTTGTTATCATCATTATTTGGACTGAATGCCATCTTTGGGCCTAGTGCCAGCTATTTGAACCCTTCGGGGATTGTTGTTTGATATTTCCTCACTGTTTGATTATATAGTTGAACTCAGTCATGTTATTTTCTACTGTTTTAAAAACTCAACCATGTTTACCCTGCTCTAACACTTGAAATGGTATTTTAAATAATATTTTGGGCTGAGCATCATGTTTTACTGTTGCCCGATGGGCTTATGTGAATTTCGACTAAGTAAGGCCGAGGGCCTGTATTGTGAGGATACTCTTGGATCGGGCTACACGCTGCAACAGTGAGATACTGATTTATATGAGGCTGAGGACCTAGATTTGATGCCACGAGATGGCTTGATATTGCGCTTGGGCCGTAAGGGGACCCTCCCGGAGTCTGCACACCCCCAGTAGTGCCATCGACGATAAATGGATCGGGCTGCACGCCGCAGCGATATATGGATCGGGTTGCACGCCGCAGCGGTGCTGGTACTATTCTATGTGTTTACTTTATTTTATTTGTTTGCCATTATCTGTTGTTGTGCTACTTCATGTGATATCTATCTGATTGTCTGACATTATCTGTTAATTGAGTGTTGTGCCCGAGGGGAGGATTTCCGAGCTTATCTGCATTATTTGTTTTGCATTCATTTGCGTAACTGTTGAGAAAGTCATTTTCAAAAGAGTTTTAAACTGAGCTAAGATATTTCTAAAGATTTCACAGCTTCACTATTTTTCTCAAAGGGTTTTTCACTGCCTCTCTACAACATGTTGGTTGCTTTACGTGATTTCTTACTGTTAAGTTGTTATTTACCTTTATTACTCACTGAGTTGGAGTACTCACTTTACTCCCTACACCTTGTGTGCAAATGCAGGTATCTATACACCCGGTGCGGGTTTTGAGCCGATTAGAGGCTAAGTTATCGGAGTTTAGCAAGGTGACCGCCAGCGTTCGCGGCACCGCATTTCTTCCTTTTGTTTATTAGTCCTATTTTGTATAATTCAGACCGTGTAGTTGTATTTATACTCTAATAGATGCTCGTGGCTTGTGACACCCCGGTTTGGGCTGTGTCGGGATGGTTTCTTGTATTGTCATTGTTATTTTTCGCAAATTATGGCTATTATATCATGTTTAGAACTGTTTATGATATTTAACTGTTTAAAAGAAATGTTCTGTTTTGGTCTGGCTGGCCTTGTCTTCACGAGAGGCGCCATCACGATCAGGTTCGGGAATTGGGTCGTGACACTAAGTATTGGATTGACATGAGTAGCTGAGTATTGAACTGACTTTAATATCTGAGTATTGAACTGACATGAGTATCTGAGTACTGAACTGGCATGAGTATCTGAGTACTGAACTGACATGAGTATCTGAGTACTGAACTGGCATGAGTATCTGAGTACTGAACTGACATGAGTATTTGAGTGCTGGAAACTTGAATGTTATAACATGGCTCGTGAAATACCGGTTGTACCAGCGCTAATTCTGGTGGTAACTCCAACTCATAATCTAATTGACTGATCCTTCACAAGATTCTATACGACCCAATATAGCAGGGACTATGCTTCCCCTTCTTTTCATATCTCATAACGCCTTTCACAGGCAAAACTTTCAGAAACAGCCAATCATCAACTTGAAACTCTAGGTCTCTATGCCGCACATTCGAATAGGACTTTTGGCGGCTCTGATTTATCTTCAAATGCTCTTGAATCAACTTAACTTTCTCTATAGTCTGATAGACCAAATTTGGTCCCATCAACTCCCTTTTACCAACTTTCGACCAACCAATTGGTGATCTACACCTTCGGCCATACAAATCATGCTTTCAAAATGAGCAAGATAATCCTATTATAAGGCCCATATTTACCATCTCCACTCAAAATATGTGTATTCTGTGATAAAATACTGGGTTTTCTGCTGCTCAACTTTTACTTACTGATAATTCAGATACTTGTCCATAAAGTCTGCAATGTCCTTTTTCATGTCGTTCCACCAATAAATCTCCTTAAGACCATGATACATATTTGTGGTACCTGAGTAAATAGAATAACTGAAATTCTGGGCTTCTAGCATGGTCTTCCCTCTTTAAGTCCATCTATGTCTGGAACACACAATCTGTCATGGTACCTGAAAGCACTATCATTTCCCCCTTATTCCAAAGCTATCATTTTATAACTGTGAATGCCCTCTTTCAGCTACAACAAGTAGGGATCATCAACTATTTCTTCTTCACTTCGCCTACAAAGGGGGGAACAAGTCATATTCTAGACAACAACTCTACTATCTTTGGAGTATGCAAATTGAACTCCTAGCTAGGCTAAGCGATGAAATTCTTTCACCAGAGTTGTCTTATCTACCTCGATCATGAGTTATACTTCCCACACTTGATTATCTTCTTAAGTACTTCCTGAAAACACTTATAGAATTGTTGTGAGCTAAGTCTATACTCTGAAGTCTCATGTGATGGCACTACCCTTGTGATATATAACTGGGCATGATTTTATAGCTTTTCTGTGATCACTTTATCATCAATAACTAAGCTCGGTGATCATTCTACTCACTTTGTTTTTCTTACACATGCTAGACATAATCCATGTGGTAATTATACAATTTTTCCTCATTACCGAACTGATTTTCTTTTCATATCCCATGCTAACTATTCAGGTTTCAAATCGGACTTACTGATGGTTTTCACATCACCCCTTAGACCATAGGTCTTATACTTGTGGATCCTTTTCCTTTTTGTTGGGATCCAAATAACTTTCCTTATTTTCTGCAATTCTTTGCACTCTACGTCAATGACAACTCATCTTCCAACTTACTTTTGAGAAATCTTTCTTACTAGGAAAAACGAAATTATTCACTTAATGGAAAGTTAATGTATTCACAACTATTATACACAATCTTAATGATTTAACTCTACTCACACTGTCAATCCTGGAGAAACCATATTACAAAAATTCCTAAAGGCTATTCTTCTATATTTTTCTCTCTCACTGCCTAGCTGATTTTTTTCCCACTGCCACTGTACTTCGAGTTTAACTTAAACTCTTTGGGTTCTAATACATGCGTTTGGTATTTCAAACTGCCATCCATCACTAGAGATAACCTGGCTAAGTAAATTAAATTGTACCTCTACTAGCTCTGGTGAAATTGCTAATTTGTTGTATCTACTCAATACTTACTTAATATCCTTTTTCTAACCACCTGCTAGCATCATATTTTCTTCTCTGCTTTGAATAACTAAAATGAAGAATAAGGTTACTCCTAACTTCCCTCATCATCTGACCATATTCTTTTGTTGTGCACTATCATTCTTTTGAACTATGCACATGGATCGCACTTAGGGAAAGTTCATCTGTCTTAAACAAAATTGGAATATCTAACCCCAAACTTTCTATACACTTCAAAATCATATCAGATTATAAACCTCCAACCTAAACACATAGTCACATCAAGGGGAACTGTCATATTCTTTTATCTCACAATAATAGCCACTTCGTATATAAATTCACTAACATGGTACTTTCTAGTTCTGATTTGAATAAATATGAACAACTTAAAATCATTCCCTGAAATTCACTATTGGCTGCTCTTGTTTCTCATTTCATACATCATATCTTCTAGTCATTTGCATGAATTGTACGAAATCATATCTTTGGTCATAATAAACGTTTCTGACTCTTAGGTATTTTGCCCTTAGGCTCTTTTCTGTCCAAAACTATAATGACCAATGCTAGGGTCTGACATCTCAACTATCATCATCCAACTTGTGGCTCCATTTCCAAAATTAAAAGAAATTGTTCTCTGAGGTAAAACGCATACGAATACACTACCATGCACAAACTTATCCTTCAAAGTATACCATCATCTGATAAATCACTTTTTGCACCATCCGGTGAGTCTTGGTCTTAATCCAGACCTAAAGTATGCAAAGGATTCGCTATAATCACTATTACTTATATTTTCTTTGAGAACCCATATGCATCACTGTATACTCAAAAGTCACCTGAAATTTCGATACACTGAAAATCGGATATTTGATAAACATATAACTGAATACTGGAGTACTGAATAACCATAAACTTGCTAATTGAGAAATTACTAAAAGACTGTATAACTGGTAACTAAGGTAAACTGATAACCATAAGACACGATAACTGCTTTTGTACTTTCTGATAAGGTTATGCTTTAATTTGTACTACTATCCATTTCATCCCACTTTTAACGTCCTCTCAAGTCTCATATTTACCAACCTGTACTCCATAATTATAGCCCAATGGAAATTATCCTCTATAAGACCTTAGATTTCTTATGGGCGTCGCTTGGGCATCCAATACGTTTGGAACTCGATAGGAAGAAAAGGTTAACAATTACTCTAAGCTACATGGCACGATCTAGAGTAGAAAGAATGGAGACAATCCTGGATGTCTTGGTAGTTAACCATTTATATGAGTGGCCGGCACACACATACAAAGGAAACTCCACTAGACACAGCTTCATAGACTCCCTAGGACTCTTGAACCTAGTGCTCTGATACCAAACTTTGTCACGCCCCGAACCTGGACCTGGACGTAACACGACACTCAGTGCCTGACTACATGTGACCGAGCGAACCAACTGGCTGGCTGAATCAACATGTGGTATCATAACATACTGAATGCAGAAGATAAACTAACGCATGATGATATACTGAAAGTCTGGATGATATAAATCAAAGTGTGGAAATACTATTACAATTCTGAAGCATATTTGTAGCCAACATAGCTTAATATAAAAAGTCTGAGACTCTGTCTAACTGTTACTCTAATCTATGAAGCCTCTATTTGAGTACTGAAAACACTGAATGTATGTGAATACTGAAGACTGTAGTAATGATAATGCCCCGAAAGAACTAGGGATCACCAAATAGCTGGTACGAGAATCCTAGCGCACTGAATCATCAACCTGTAAATCATTACCTGCATCGTGAGATGCAGGCCCCGGGCAAAAGGGACGTCAGTACATTTGAATTGTACTGGTATGTAAAGCAACTGAAAGAAAGAATTATAAATGCTGAAACTAAAACTAAGCTGATAACTGAGAATTTATAATTGATAACTGAAATGATAACTATTCATACTGAAACTGAAATGATAACTGATAATTGATAACTGATATGATAGCTGATAACTGAACGGTAACTAATAATTGAACTGAAAGGAAGTAAGGATATGAATACTCCCTCTTCTGAATGATGAACAACCTGTTTATCTGAATTTTAAACTGCAGCCTCAGGCCCAATATATATATATATATATATATATATATATATATATATATATATGTGTGTGTGTGTGTGTGTGTGTGTGTGTGTGTGTGTGTGTGCGCACAAACTGCGGCCTCGGGCCCAAGTATACGTATACAAAACTGCGACCTCAAGTCCAAAATGCATAAAGCATAAACTGCGACCTCAGGCCCAAAGATGCATAAAGCATAAACTGCGACCTCATGCCCAAAGATGCATAAAGTAGTAGCTGCGACCTCAGGCCCAAATATAGGTGTTCAACATTCAACGATTTAAAATCAGGAACTGAGAATCATACTGCAATGCATAATAGTGAAATACTGAATCACGCTGAGTTACATGATACTGGAATACTGGATCATACTGAGTTATATTATACTGAAATACTGAATCATACTGAGTTACATAATACTGGAATACTGAATAGGACTAGAATGAGACATGTATTCTTGAACTGGTTGTGAACACTGAAACTTCAACTGTTTATGACATGTTGAGTAAGCTATACTGAGACTTAGGGACATCAAGCCCAAGTCTATATTGAATACGAACTGAGCTCACAACGTTCAGAATGAAAGTCATGAATGAGTTATGAAGCTAGAGAATAGAAGTCCGACAACTATTCAAGGAACTAGGCTTAACTATATTTCTGAGGCAATTGATACGTCGTAAAAGAAACATAGAGTAGGGAGAATCATTAAAATTCCCAAACATAGAGAGTTAGCCTCACATACCTTAACTTCCTGCTCTTGAGCATAATACAACATCTGCCAATCCTTTCAACTTTAATCTATATCAATACAAGTCAAAGGGATTCCAAATTAGCAGCAATAGTCATGTTTTGGTCACTTAGGCATTTTATCAAACACTCGGTGGCATAAAACTTCATAGCCCTTATTAATGGTGTTTCTACACCCAATAACACATTCTCTTGCTCTTCGATAAATTCTAAAGTCTCAAATGGTTATAAACAACATTATTCTTTATCACCTATAAGGTAATCAACACCCATAACCAATAATAACCTATCAACAACCCAAACCTATCACCGTTCATGCTTTTCTGTCAAACCCATCAACTCATATCTCATGAAGTAGAGTCTATAATCATTAATTCAATGATAAAATCAACTAGGGGGTGAATATATTACCTTTTTGACGTTCAATCTTCTTGAATTCGAGTTCTAGGGTTTCTCCTCTCAACAATGGTGTCCCAAATCAAATATCTAATGATATGGAGGGTTTACCCATGTTAATAAGATGTTGGAAAATTAAAATTAACTTAGAATCACCATTAGAACTTACCTTGGATGGTGGAGGGACCCTTGAGGAGTTAGGTTTTTGAGAGTTTTCTTTTGTAGAGCAAGTTTTTATGTTTTGGGGCTGTGGGGGACGAAATAGGGCTAAAAAAATGACCTCCCAAGTCATCCACCGCGTCCTGGTTGGCGTAACCGCGGTC
The DNA here is from genome assembly GCF_000393655.2 of Nicotiana sylvestris. Lineage (NCBI taxonomy): Eukaryota > Viridiplantae > Streptophyta > Magnoliopsida > Solanales > Solanaceae > Nicotiana > Nicotiana sylvestris. The sequence goes on from NC_091058.1 coordinate 20,396,976, forward strand.
CCGACCGCGGCAAATCGCTGAGACACTGCCTCGCCACCGCGGCCACGGTAAAATGCAGCAGGACCGCGGTGGTTGCACACCTCTCTGTAAAACGGGCATAACTTTTTGTATAAAGCTCTGTTTGGACTCCACAATATATTTTTGAAAATCTATTTCAAAGGCCTACAACTTTTATGCTTTGAGTTTTCCCAAATGCCTTACAAATTTTCACTAAAACCTGCTGGAATACGAACCTTCTGCAAACTTAGTCGATTTTGTCAAATCTTATGCACCTCACTTTCCATCTTGATTTTGAAATAACTATTTTCACCCATAATCATCCCGATAGGACTTCACATGATCAAAATATATCCTTACTACTCCTTTAACTCATTTATACCTAAGTCGAATTTTTACGGGGTGTTACACGAATTCTGTTTGATATAAATCAGTTAGAGGCACACGAAGTAAACGAAGCTTGAATTATTATATTACTTTATAAAAAGTCTAGTGACTGCTATTTAAAAAGCTATTATTAACAACACTTCGGAAATGTGGCCACAATTATTTCGATTCGGTTTTGATGTGAAAATTCGAAAGATATAAATAGCTTTACAAATCTTCCCTGGGGTCATTTTCAAAGCTTAAAGAAGGCCTTGTTATAAGGTCATTTTCGGTAGTGTACTGTTCCTTTCATTTTCTAGGAAGCTTCATTTCCTTATAGTAACAGGAGGGGTTGCTCTGATGGTAAGCAACCTCCACTTCCAACCAAAAGGTTGTGAGTTCGAGTCTCCCCAAGAAGAGCAAGGTGAGAAGTTCTTGGAGGGAAGGATGTCGGGGGTCTATTTGGAAACAGTCTCTCTACCCTAGGGTAGGGGTAAGGTCTGCGTATACATTACCCTCCTCAGACCCCACTAAGTGGGATTATACTGTGTTGTTGTTGTTGTAACTACTTTCTCTTTTGAAGCAAAGCAATGTGATTAAAAGAATTATACTAAGAATAGTAAATAAGTAGTGCAACTATTACTATATAATAGTGCTAATTTATAGTGGCGGATCCAGAATTTTACACAAGCGGGTTCATAAAAAAAATAACGAAAGGTATTAGTACAAGTAGTGTTGGCCTGTTGGGTATGACAAGCATATAAGGTTTGATCACTTTTTTTCTTCTTAAAACAATCTAAAAACAAAGTCATTTTAAAGTCTGCGCTCTATTGTTTTAACAAAATGAAAAATATTTTTAAAAAGATATAAAAAATTATATTTTTTTATTTTAGCAGTTTATCTTAATTTAACAAATTTTACTTCAAGAAATTCAGTTTAAAAAAATATTACTAGCTTTAAGATCATATAAAATCTAGAATTTTTCTTGTTTTTATGTTATAAGTTGTTATTTCTAAACAAAAGAGAATAACAAAAATTATAAATACTAAATTAGTTCCAATAATTAGTGAAAAAGAGTTATATACCAAATCCAAAAATCTAGTATAAAACAAATAGACATTTCAACATAGACTAAAATTATTTAAACTAACAAATGAATAATTTGAAAATATATACTTGCATTTTAATCAAATTTTAAGAAATAATCAAAATTCACTTTGTAAATAGGTTTAATTTTGTAAAGCAAATTAAACTAAAAAGAATTAAAATTCACTTTGTAGATAGGTTTAATTTTTTAAAGCAAATTAAACTATAGAATAATTATTATTGATTTCAAGCAAAGAAAATAAAGTAAAATAGTAAAATGACAAAGGAGAGGACATGAGAGTGTAAATTCAGAAGAGAAAATCGTCTTTGCCTTACGGTATGTAATTCTTTTCGCTACATGCGAAAAATTAAATTTGATTCTTTCTTAAATTTTGATTAAAATGCAAGTATATATTTTCAAATTAAACTAAAAAGAATTAAAATTCACTTTGTAAATAGGTTTAATTTTTTAAAGCAAATTAAACTATAGAATAATTATTATTGATTTCAAGCAAAGAAAATAAAGTAAAATAGTAAAATGACAAAGGAGAGGACATGAGAGTGTAAATTCAGAAGAGAAAATTGTCTTTGCCTTACGGTATGTAGCTCTTTCCGCTACACGCTAAAAATTAAATTGGACTAAGAGCCGAGTGGATTCGAACACAGTACTGCCTATTTGTTTGAACCCGTTGTATCAACTCAACAGAGAGTGCAAGTGCAACAAGTGGGTTCAACTTATAATTTCTATAAACAATTTCTTTGTTTTAAATATAATTTATCTATATTTCAACGAAGCGGGTTCAGTTGAACCCACTTGACACTACGTGGGTCCGCCCCTGCCAGTTTATCCAGCAGGGGTTCCACTACGCCTTTAAGTCAGTACTATTTTGCTATTAAGAAGCAAATACGTCAATTATTCATTTAGTTTTTAATCCAAATTTGAATCAATTAACATGATTGCTGTGCTTATTACTAATTGATCTAAACCTTTACCTAATCAGAGAAATGGACTTAACACTAGCCTTATTTGTATACATATCAAAGTGTAGACCGAGATGCATCAATCTCTTTCCATTAAATGTAACTGAACCCCATCGCATCCAGTAAATTCTTACTCACACATGGTGTTTACCTTAAATCACATTGATTTACTGGAGTTATATGATACAAATTGAGGTCAGAATACATAATATATCATGGTTAAGTGACAAAAGTATAGCTAACAAACACGTATCATATTTAGGGCCGGCTGATGGGTGAAGCAGCCTCACTCTTTTGGGGCCCCCAAATTTTACCCGAAATTAAGTACTTAGTTAACTTGGTACTAAGTATTTTACGTAGAAAAATAATTTAATTTGTGATTGATTTACTGTTTCACCAAAAAACTGGTAATGTGAATCTTCTCCCAAATCCTTTATGTGTGAATAAACTGGGGAATAGGTTTGACATGCACATTATTGTTTTCTCTCTTTACATTTTCTCAATAGAAAACTTTAAAGTTTAAAAAATTATTTATAACTTTACAAATTAAAATGTTAAAAACAGACTTTATATAAAATAAATATTAATTTTTTTTTCAAAATTTATGGTCTCTCCTTAAAATTTGGCTTTAGGCCACTAAAATTGTTGAGCCGCCCTGATCATGCTTTTATATTTTTGACTTCTACATTGAGTGAGGATAAATTTTTCAAGAAAAGGGAAGTAGGGATATATGCAAGTAGCTTGAATGAAGTAGTTCTTGAGAGAAAACTGTTTTTCATATAGCATTGAGCAGATATGACTTGTCTATTTAGAATTTTTTAATTCACCAACCTTGAAAAATGAATTATGAGCCTTTGTGCTTGCAACTTTCTAAAAATATCAATTTCGTCATTATGGTCTTGAAGTGGATTGAAACCCGATAATGGGATGTACTTTGCAACTTGTTCAGAGAGTTTCAGACAATGGCATAATCATTTATTAATTAAAATTAAGTTGCTAATACTGTTAAAATAACAATAATATATAGGAGTAAGTGATACCGACTGTTAGGAGTACTTGATTAAAGTAAGTGAAAAGAATAGTTAGGTAAGTGTCTAATATGCAAATTCAATGGTGGAACTTAAAAGGTGCCTACCTGACGTACAATAGTTCTTGTGTGACGAATAGATGCAGCCAACTCTGGTCAATAAAGTAGGATTACTTTTTCGGATATATGCAAATTAATTAAGGGCTCTAAGTTAATTTCTTTATTGTTATTAAGGTTTATTAAAGTGGACACCGTCATATGATTAATAATTCTTATTGGAATCTTTGAACCTACCATTATGTTAAATCATTTGTTTAAGCTGTCAATTCAATTCTCTGTATTTAGTATTGATAATAATAACTATGTCATCAATTCATCAACTAACGCGGCTAAGAAACACTATTTGGACCGTCAGTATATAATAGTATTGCTTTATCATCACAAAAATATTGGCAGAAACTATTCTAGGATTTCAAACTAGTGGTCTCAACCTTCTCTTCAATTTTAGTTTTAGACTTTATTAACAAATATCACCTTTCACCGTAAGTGGATCCGAAATTTTAAATTCACATGGATGATTTGGTAGTCTTTTCACAACTAAGAATCGATCACATCAACTATTTATGCAAGGTTTTCAAAGATTACGCGAATATCAATAGTTTTTCGCTGGTCAGTTACCAATCAAAGTGCTACATGATAATTTTGTGTTGGTTTTGACAGAATTAACAGTACTAAATAAATTTAATTAAGCTGGTAAATAAATTCACTTATTTAATATGTAACGTATCAGTGCACTTGCTTCTCTTTGTAATAATCATATTAATAAATATAAGTTTTTATTAACCTACTGCATAGATGTACACAGCAGATTAGTGTTATCCTTATTTTTCCAATCTCTAGTTTTCCCTTAAGGGTTATAATTATACATTTGAGCAAATAGTTATGTCTGACCACTTCTTGGCGGCTATTTAGAGAGATATCGGATTAACGTAGCTAGAGAAACATCAGACTGAAAAATAGAGACGATGGAAGACAAAATGTCTATATTTTTAATGTGCTTGCGTCATTTTATAAAACTAAAAAACAAAGACATACTAGCTTGTTTGGCCAAGCATCTCTAATCTTAGAAGCATTTTTTTTTTTAAAATGCTTTTTGTTTAAAGTTGAAGTGTTTGGCCAAGCTTTTGGAAGGAAAAAAAAATACTTTTGACAAGTAGTTTTGGAGAAGCAGAAAAAAATAGTTTCTCTCCAAAAGCATTTTTTTGAAAAGTAATTTTGAGAAAAATACACTTATAAGCAGTTTATAAGAGCTTGGCCAAACACTAATTGTTGTTCAAAAGTATTTTTCAAGTTAATTATCCAAATACAAATTATTTCTCACCAAAAATACTTTTAAAAAAAATATTTTTAAGTAAAACACTTTTCAAAATAAGCTGATTTTTGCAGCTTGGACAGAGAGATTATAAGCATGCTTAAAATTGGTGTGCTCGCATTCGCTGCACAAGGTTACATACGCCATCACATCAACAAGAAGCTAAGGACGTAGCAAGCTCGAGTTCAGAACCCAATTGTGATTATTTTGGACTTAAATTACGTAAGTAAGTGTAAAAAAAATTACTTTTTTATATATAACTCCAAAATATGTCACACTATACTTTAACGGTAACTTTTGCCGTTAAGGTATAGCGTGGAGTATTTTAGCGCTATATATACTGACGATTTGACTGACAGGTATAATGTGCTGTATTTAATGCTATACATATAGCGTAAAAATACAGCACGGTATACCCCTGATTATGGGCCCACCAATAAGTTAGCTGACATAACAATAATTCAAATGTGTATAGCGTATATTCAAAGAGCGCTATACATCAAAAATTTCAACCCCCCGGGCTAGCCATTTCCTATATAAAGGGGTTAGGATTTTAGGAAAATCCATTCACAAAAAATTCTAACTCCCATTCAATCTTTTCTTCTTGTTAAACTCTCAAGCATTTTTTGGTATGTCTGAAGAGCGTAGAGTACGTGACGACCCAAAAGGTTTTGGGTCATCACTTATTATAAAAGTAAATTCTGCATTCCGAGGCCTTAAAAACCTCTTTGTCTCACCTCAATTTGCGTGCGCAGTCCGGGCATGTAACCGGAAAGCCATTATATGAAAATCTGTGAAAAATGATAAATTTTTACTTTAAAATGAATTTAAGTTGACTTGGTCAATATTATGGGTCAACGGACTCGGACCCGTGACTAAAATATGAGACTTGGACGTATGCCCGGAATCGAATTCCGAGGTTCCAAGCCCGAGAAATGAATTTTTAAAGAAAATGATTTTCTGGAATTATTTATGAGTTTTGAAAATGAAATGCGTTTAAAATTTGAGGGTATCAGGCCTGTATTTTGGTTCCGAAGCCCTGTACATGCCTTATATGTAATTTAAGATGAGTCTATAAAATTTGGTAAGAAACAGAAGTCATTTGAGGTGATTCGGACCCGTAGTTGTGAAAATTGATACTTTGGAAGTTTTGAGATTTTTCTTAGATTTCTATGCTAAATTCATAGTTGTTGATGTTATTTTAGTGATTTGAATGCACGAGCAAGTCCGTATGATGTTTTTAGGTTGGTGTGTATGTTTGGTTTGGAGCCTCGAGGGCTCGGGTGAGTTTTCGATAGGCCACGGGGTGGATTTTGGACTTGGAAAATTGCAGACTTCAACTGTTGCATTACAGGCCTGCAGGCTTCGAAGGCTTTGTTACAAATGCGAAAATAGCCCAGGTCAGCCTACCTCGCAAATGCGAGGGATTTATCACTAATGCGATCCCCCAGTTTGTAGCCAGTCATCGCAAATGCGACATGTTGTTCACAATTCCCACTTCGCAAATGCGAAAAATGCTTCGCAAATGCGAGCTTAGCAGAACCATGGTCGCAATTGCGACATCTGCGACCTACAATTTTATAACTTAGCTGAAAATCTTTCATTTTTCACACTCTTTCTAAACCAAAACACTCTTGGGCAATTTTTCAAAGACAACTCTTCTTCCAAATCGATTGTAAGTGATTTCTAACTAGTTTTCTTCAATCTTTAACATCTTTTCACATGATTTCAACTCAAAATAAAGGATTTTCATCGGGGGAAATTGGGTGTTTTGGATAAAATCTAAGTTTTTCAAATTTTGGGATTTGGACCTTGATTTGAGGTCCGATTTCAAAACAAATTATATATTTGGGTTCGTGGCGGAATGAGTAATCGGATTTTGGTTCGAACCTCGGGTTTTGACCATGTAGGCCTGGGGGTAATTTTTGACTTTTTGGGTTAAACTTTAGAAAACTTATTTTTCATGTATTAAAATTGATTCATTTAGTATTTATTAATGTAATTAAGTAACTTGTAGCTAGATACGAGCGAATTGGTGGTGGAATTAAGAGGTAAAGCGATAGTTGAGACTTGAATTATGTTCGTGGCATCGAGATAAGTGTTTGGTCTAATCTTAGCTTGAGGGATTAGGAGTTGTGTCCTATTTGCTACATGTTACTTGTTGAGTACGACGTATAGGCATGGTGACGAGTATCTATATGTTGGTGTCAAGCATGACCGTAAGTCTTAAATTGAAATTGTTGTGTTCTTAATAAATACTACAAATGCCTAAATTGTTGATTCTCTGTGTTGAACAAGGATTATGATTATTCTCGTGGGAATTACTTATGATTGAGTATTGGTGCTAGTTGAGGTAGTTAGATGTTGGAACAAGTTTGGTTATAGCTGATTTTCCCTTGCAGGGACGTATTTACTTATACTGTCGATTCCCTTGCCGGGATAGTGTTGTTTTTTTATTGATCCCTTGTCGGGACTCTTGTTGTGATTAGTGTTGAACTGTATATGTGGATCGGGGTGCGTGCCGCAATAATATTATATTTGGATCGGGTTGCATGCCGCAACAATATTATATATAATTGGGTCGGGTTGCACGCCGCAACAATATTATGCTTGGATCGGGTTGCACGTCGTAACAATGATATAATTGGATCGGGTTGCACGTCACAACAATAATATAATTAGATCGGGTTGCACGCCGCAAAAGTGATAAATAATATGAATCGGGCTGCACGCCGCAACAGTGTCATTATATTTTGGGATCGGGGTGCGCGCCGCAACAATTGAGAAAACAAAGTGTTTATGGATTGGTTACGAGTTCCTTATTGTTTTGCTGTAAATTCTAGATTGCCCTTATGCCTTTCTCTTAATTTACGGTTGGTAGTGATATTCCCCCGCAGCATGTACTGTGAGCACGTGATTTTTGCCCCATATGAATCACTCCCACAAATTCAAAATAAAATAATTTTTTCCATTATTTGCAATTTTGTGAATTTTTGTGGCATTTTCTATTAATTGTTTGCATATGTCTGTGCATATTTATTTCATTAATGAAAAAATACAAAAACATGTGGCATTTGCATTTAGGATTTAAGTCTACATTTTAAGATTAATTAGCAAATTAGTTGTTTATAAAATGAAAAAGTTACAAGAAAAAATAGTTTAATTTGCACTTTTTAATTTTAAGTTTGAATTTTGAATAGTTTTTCTTTTAATTTGTTTTCTTTATTAATTGTGGTAATTATTAGGTTTAATTAGTGTTTTTGATAAGTTAATTAGGTTTTAGGATTTAATTTAGATTTTAATTTAATTTAGAAAAAAAAGAAATTAGAAAAAAGGAAGAAATGAAAAAAGAAAAGGAGTTAGATGAAGGCATGAATTTTCGGGCCAAGGTTAATTGATATTTACCCAGCCCAATCGAAAGTCCACCTAAGCCCAATGTCAGTACTCGCCCAAGCCTAGCCAAAACCCGGTCCAGTTTTGTGTTTAAAAGTCAAAACGACGTCGTTTATAGTTCCTTGTCCCGGAATGATCTGAGCCTCTCATTTCGGCTCATCCAACGGTGGAGGTTGTTTCGCTTATTTTAGTTAAATATGTCCGAAGGTCTGAGATTAACTCAGAACAACCCCCCCCCCCTTTTTCTTTTGTCCATCACCCCTGTCTCTCGTCTCCCTTGCCAAACCCTAACACCGCCTAACGCCGCCCTTCATCTCTTCGCCATTCCCAGCCGGCGACAGAGCTCAAACCACCACCAAAATCCAACCACACAACCACCATCCATCCAGGAGTCCCAATCGATCACCATTCCTCCCAAAATCCTCACCAAATCGGGTCAATTACAAATCTAAAAAACGAAAAAAAGAAGATCTTTCAAGCTTTCAAGTTTCTATGAGTGATTGGGCCTGAAGCTAGTATTGTACGGTTGTTCTCAAAGATAACAGGCGACTAATATCAGTTTTGGGTCAAATCGGAAGTTGGCAGACAAGCTTTTAAAGCCTGTTGGTCTCCGACCTTAGGTATTCCATGTCTTTTCCGGATTCTGTTTCTCCTCCATCTTCATTCTTTCTTTTTCTTTTCTCTTCCCTCCATTTCTGTGTTTAGTCAGTTAAATTCGTATAAGCAGTAGCTATGAGTTAAGCTTGGTTAATTTTTGTTATAGGGATAGAATTAATTCGGTTTGCTTTCATAGTCAGTATTAAAATTGATTGAATTCTTTTGGGCCGTTGTTTGAGTGCTAATCTGTTTGGATCAGAGTTTTAGGTCTCAGATACTCATGGGCTGGGTGAAATTCTTGGGCCCTCATCTTATTTTGATTCGTCCCAACAACAGCCTTAGAATTTTGTTGTTTGGGTCGGCCTGACCCATAGTTGGTTTAGGTTGGGAGGGTAAATAACAGAAGTTTAAAAGGGTACTCCGGGCAATCAGCATAGGGAATATTTTGATAACAGAAATAGAAGCTTCTAGGGAGGGGTTCTGGGATATTTCAGACCTTTTGATGGGTTAACTTGGGTAACAAGTCATAAATTTAGGGATCCCTAAGCTAAAACAAGAGTTTTAAAGGGGGTAGAAAGGGAATACGTGATTCTGAAGTTTGCCTTATGGCCTGGCCTATAAATGCATATCATTCTTGCCTTTGAAGGCAAGGATTGAAGGGCTAAAAATACAGAAAATAGAGAAACGGCTAAAAGAGAGATAAAACGACTGTTCCATTGAAATTCATTTGGTGATTTTGAAGTTTTTTCCAGTTCTGAATCAAATCTCTGGTTTATTTGAGTTGAAAATGGTTTAAGCATTCTTATGATTAACGTATAAGGTTCTTTTAAAGCTCCTAGGGTTGTTTTTGAGTTTTAAACTTGGGCATTCAAGCTGGATTTGAGCTGATTTCTGCTGCTTGACACTGTTTTGCTGTTGCTGTTCACTGCATTCACTTTTTTTTTCCTTTGGCAATCTTCAAGTACTCCTTTAAACTATGGTGGAAATGAAGCCTGATTGAACTTTGTATAAATATCCGTGGTTAAGCTGGAGTTAAATGAAAACATTAGTCCCTATTGCAATTATTGTTCGATTCTGCCATGTTATTAACCATGTTTTAGCCTAGCTTATTGTGAATACTCCATTCCATGATATGCATTTGGTTCTAAAAAGGATTCGAACTTTGTTTGAATATAAGAGATTCGAGAATTTTTTAGGCTTGGTAGTACATGTATTCATTAAGGACTGTGATTTGTAGTTTAATTAGCTGAAACTGTCTGGTTTTGGATTTTTTTCTTCATAACCATGGTTTAGACGTCTGTCGATTCAGACCATTGGTCTAGTAAATTTGGTTCAGGTTTGTTTCTCAGTAATCATGCTCAAATTTGCTCCTGTATAGCTTGAAACCTGGTTCAATGATTTCATAATCTATCACGTAATTCTGTTCTTGTGCATGTATTGAGCTCTTTGAATTTTTCAAGGCGATTTTTAAGATGAATTTGAGTCTGATTTTAGACCTGAAAACTCCCAGACTTGGGTCAATTCACTGTGTTTGGGTTTTCCTTTTCTTCGAAAGTTTCGAGTCAGTATGATTTAATCAAACGTGTCAGCCTAAATCAGATGTTGCATGAGTTTGTAATAGTCGAGCTTTGATTTCAAACGATAGGCAATTTGTGCTAGGGCTTATTATCATAAATGGGAATTCACTTTACCATAGAATGCATGTACTGATCTCCAAATGCGATTTATATGTGTTTAACGTGTGTCAATATATTTGGTTCAGAGCCGAAATTGTATGGGTGATGTAATGTTACCTCAAGTGCAGTAGCACTGAGTTGGCTACCAGCATGGATCCTTACGCGCCGAGTTTCCTTTTTGCGTTAAGCTCTTGATTTGGGCTTCGTGGCATAGCGCAATCATGTCTCCGTGTTCGTCATGATAATTAGCTATTGGGCCTCAGGTCAGGCCCAGGCTCTGAAATGAAAATAGATTAGGCCTCATCTAGTACTGGCCCTTAAACCAACGATTTGAATCTAACCGTAGTCTAGAAGTAGCTGTAATTCGTTTAAGCCTTACTCAATTAGTGGATCATTGTAGTTAATTTGAAACGTGTCGTACTAGCTAGACATACAATTTTTGGCCCTCACTTATTTAATTTTAATCATTTAGAAATCGAGGTGTGCCATTTAGCGAATTTTCAATTGCACTCGCAAAGTTGCAATGTGAAATTGCTTTAGGCGCGTTAGTTTAATAATTTTACCTTCCTAAACTCGGATGTGTATTTCATGTGACCCAAATCTAAATTTAAAACGTTGAATAAAATATGTTTAGGATTGCGGGTGTATTTCATATGGCGCGATCCAAAGACATGTTTTAAACGACGTTCAATCTGCTTCAAATGAGATAAAAGCGGTTAACAGCTAAAATTTGCACATAGGTTCATAATTATTTAAAATCAGATAATTAAGCCGATTATAACAGTTGAGCGACCGTGCTAGAACCACGAAACTCGAGAATGCCTAACACCTTCTCCCGGGTTAATAGAATTCCTCACCCGGATTTCTGGTTCGCGGACTGTATTACTGAGTCAACATTTTCCTCGACTCGGGATTCGAACCGGTGACTTGGGACACTATAAATCTCCCAAGTGGAGAATCTTAATCTTTAAATGAAATAATCTCGTTCTGATTATCCTTTAATTGGAAAAACTCCCTTATAATACAGCCCTTTACGGGGTACAGGTAAAAAGGAGGTGTGACAGCTCTGGCGACTCTGCTGGGGACTGAACCCAGAATCTCTGGTTCAGGGTTCAAGAATTCGAGCTTAGAATAATTGTTATAGTTGGCTTTATCCATTATCTGAATTTGTTACATGATTTGGGCCTAATGTACTAATTGATTGCTTTTACCGCTTTGATATTCCGTGAACTGTATATAAACTGTTGCGAAATCCTTCCTCTCTATGAGTCTTCTAAATCACGAAGAAGTGTGCACTTCGTGTGACTTCTTTTCTGTTAGAGTCATATTCCAAATGTAGAACGAGGTTCGGACAAGTTGCAAAGCCGATGAAGCTTCTGTATTCCCGGTACGCTACCCCTCTCGGCTCGAGCTGTCCGCTCGGGTAAGCCGGGTCTAGAACAATAAATCCCAGGATTTAAACCTAGCAAAACACAGCTTCATGCCGGATCCCTAGTAGGAACGTTTGTTTGCATCATGTGCATTTTGACTTTGGAGACTTAACACAGGGGTTGGGTCTATCTAGGACAGGTGCACCCGAAATAAAAAGACCATCCTGATGCATCCTACTTGCTACTTGTGCATTTATTTGCTTCGGACTTGCATGCTGACCGGCTTATGAATATTGGGAGAGGTTGAGGAAAGGGAAATGGTAGTATGAGGGTTAAAGAGAGTTAATCGCCTATTCTGAAAAAACCAATGTCCAAATAGTGTCGAAACTCTGCCGAATTTTCGAGAAAATAAAAAGAGGGAAGAAAAGGAAAAAAGTTTTTTTTTTTCGTTTTCAAAATAGATTGTTTTATTTACCAATGAAATGAAAACAGGAAAAAAGAGAGAAAAAGTTTTTGTTTTCAAAAAATAGTTTTATTTGCCAATAAAATAATAATAAAAAAAAGACTCTTGTTTTCAAAAATAGTTTATTTTATTTGCCCGAACTACGCTAGTTTGATTCTCACAGGGTGTGAGATACGTAGGCAACCCCCATCGGGTCCAACTTTCTTTTTGCAAAAATAGCCCAAAAGCCCAAAAATTTTACTTTGATTTGAAAATAATTAGGGTGATGCCATTCTTGTCAGAAATAGCCGAATGTCCCTAAAAGGGCGTCGGAAGGCTATTTTTGCAAGAACAGCCACTTTTGTCACTTTCAAAGGTTTTTGGCCGGTTAGCTGACACAGCCTTAAAATCTTCGTTTTTGAAGTGCTGAAAGGCCGTGTTGGCAAGGCCGGATGTTTTATGAAAATTTTGGAATTTGTCATTTCTCTTAAGACAAAATGAGTCATGGTTTTCTTTTAAATTAAAATCACCTTAATAAATGTGCAGGATGAGCACAAATCAAAATGAACCTTTCTCAGTCCGTGAAGAGATCCCTTTGGAGCTACATATGTGGTGGCATGATTTGGGGGACGACAACAGAAAAATTGTGACAAAAGCACTGGGCGGTCTTGTTGGGCTTTTGAAGGTCAAGCCCAAAAAAGACGTGATTGAGGCCTTAATACCGTTTTGGGACCCAGCACATAATGTGTTCCACTTTGCGGATTTCGAGTTAACTCCTACGCTAGAAGAGATAGCAGGCTATGCCGGTTCCGAAGGGAATATCAGAAGTCAATACCCGGTAGCACCAAGAACAGTGACCCCCCATAAATTTTTGGACTTGTTAAGCATCAGTCGGGATGTCCAAAATGGAAATTTGGCCAAAGGATTTTGTACCTTCTACTTTTTGTACCGACGATACGGGAATCCACATGGCTTCGAAACAACAGATACTGGTGTTACTCATGCTGGGAATCAAGACAAGTGGGAAGCTCAGAGAGGATTAGCTTTCATATTGGCGATCCTGAGTATTTGGTTTGCCTGAGAAAAGATGGGAACATAGAGATGGGATTAGTAGGGATAGCTGACTTTATGGTGAAGAAGGCAAATGGGACTATAGTGCCGTTGATCTTGGCAGAAATTTACCGAGATCTTACTCGTTGTCGAGAAGGAGCAAAGTTCTTTGAAGGGTGCAATATGTTGTTACAAATAGGGATGGAGGAACACTTTTGCCACCGTCCCTGATACTTGAATTGCGGTATGATTGGCCTCGAGCGCATCGAAAAACATGAAAAGCGAGTAGAGAGTTATGAGTTTCCAAATGGTACGGAAGCATGGCATGCTCATTTGAGATCTTTGACCGCAAATAAGATCGAATGGACATTCGGATGGCTCTCGGTCAACCAAGTAATCTATATGTCGGCTGAGGTGTGTTTTTTGCAATTGATGGGTCTGCGGAGTATCCAGCCTTATGCTCCGCACAGAGTCTTGCGTCAGTTGGGCCAGTACCAGACCATCCCACACAATGAAGATTTGAGTCAGCAAGTCATTGAGTTAGATCCAAAAGATGCCTTCCTAGATGAAAAAGTGCGTCGGGTTTGGCATTAGTGCAGATTCTTAGTGCCTGACACACAAGTACGAGACCTATCCAGAGGCAAGGTGGAGCCCAGTTATATTGCTTGGTATGGTAAAAGATCCCGAGTTCAACATGAGCCTGACAGGCCCGCAAAGAGACCCCATGTCCAGCAATTCACCAACGGAGCTCAGGTACAATGGAATTGGCTGACCAAAGAAAACGAGTACAGGGCTGCCATAAGCAAGTTGGAAAAGCAAGTCAGAGAACTTCAATTCGAGAATAGATTGCAAATGGCGGTGGGTGAAGGAGAAAAGAAAAGGCTAGCCAAAGAAAATGAAGCCCTTCGAGCTCAAATTCAGAAATTGAAAGTAGCGGCAGAAAATCCAGTCCAAAGTGACAGAGATGAAAAGCTCATAGCTAACCTGAGGCAGAAAGTAAATGACTACAGTTTTGATTTGAACAAAGTAGAAAGTGAACTAGCCAAGGCCCAAAAGCAATTGGCTAAAAACGCAGAGGAACGAGTACGCCTGGTTAAGCAATTGAGAGAAAGGTACGACGATGAGGTCGCAGGGTTGAAGAAAAGGGTCATTACCACGGAAAACAAAATGATCAAACAGGCCAAAGACTTCAAAGTTGAAAGAGAACATTGTTATACAGCATTGGTGCAATTAGAAATAAATTTGCAACAACTTCAGAAGCAAAATCATGTGGCTGAGCAAACTTTGGAAGCCAGGGCCCAGCAGATTGGGCATGTGTTACAAGAAAAGGGCGCCATAAGAGAGAGAATTAGAAGCATTGCCGACTACATCGTTATGAAGTGTCACATCTGTGAGGATATGACTCGCACTACATTCTTTACAACGGTGATGACCTTTGTTAAACAAATAATGAATGACTTGGACCGACTTCAAAGGGATCTTGCACATAGGCCTGTGGCGAAACCGAATGATGTCCCGCAGGAACCAGGAGCTTTGATGTATTCGTGATTTTTTGTTTGAGTCTGTATTTCCTTTTCTGTCGGAGTCTGTAAGTCATGTTGAGTTTGTATTTTCGTTCTGTTTTTGAGTCTGTATTTCTTCGGAGTATGACAGTCTATTTTTGGAGTCTGTATTTCATCTTTGCATCGAAATCTGTTAGTCTTTTGGAATTTGTTAATTTTGAGTTTGTAATGGAGGCATTTGTTGTTTTATTTTATGAAAACTGAAAATCCCAAAAAAATATATTTTATTTTGCACATATTTACAAGAACTATGTTTGGTCTGATTCATGTGGGGTCATGATACGTAGGCAATCTCCATAGGATTCGACCGTAACCAAATAAAAGAGAGTAAAGAGAATAAAAGAGCGGAAAAACAAAAGAGAGAG
Organism: Nicotiana sylvestris; assembly: GCF_000393655.2. NCBI lineage: Eukaryota > Viridiplantae > Streptophyta > Magnoliopsida > Solanales > Solanaceae > Nicotiana > Nicotiana sylvestris. The sequence goes on from NC_091058.1 coordinate 20,412,260, forward strand.
AAAATAAGAAATAAGAGAGAGTAAATACAAAGAGAGAACAGAGGCAGGAATGAAATGAAAGGAAAAGGAAAGAAAAGAAAAAGGGATGTTTGCAACTAAAAGAAAGAAAAGGTCGGGATGACGCATGCAACCAATCAAATACACAATAGAGACGGTTAACTGTTTAGGTGCATTCATGCCCAATGTGCGGTTACCAATCTGTTAAAGCCTAATCGCTAACAAGGTTGTTTGTTTGATGTATTAAGTTCAGGCAGGTGGTTAGTTGACTGGCATTCTGGCAACTCACTCCTACAACACCCAATCGAAAGACATGCTGAATATGGTCGACCAGGAACCGGAAATAAGTATTGTCGACCCATCGAAAGAGATGGAAGAAATGGACGTTAATGCAATGAGGGAAGAAATGTATAAGCTGAAACAGCAGATGGCTAAAATGTACCAAGCTTGGGCGAAAGGGCATCCACCACCGGTTTATCCCGCCAATCCTGCTTATATCCCACCATCAGCCCAACCTCCGGAGCCTCCCACTGTGAACTCATCTCCAGCCCTCCCCCTCTACCAACAATGCCATGACACCACTTCCCATACTTCTCAAGCTCCACCACCCAAACAAGTCTCGTACCCTTCCCCACCAATTACACCTGTTTTTGTGGCACCTCCACCTGCTACATTACATAGATCTTCCAATGAACCCCTGTTTTAAACTCACGACAACCAGTACTATCCCCCTGAACCCACCTTCAAAGTTCCAGAAGCATATCCTTACACTCCTCATCTTGATATCCTGGCAGAGACCGAGAAACCACCCAAAAATCCCAAGCATGAAGAGATGATCAGAAAGGTCAAAAACTTAGAGCAATCGTTCCGAGATATGAAGGGGCTGGGAGGCCAAGTGAGCGTGGCCTATAAGGATTTATGTCTGTTCCCAGATGTTCAGTTGCCAGCGGGTTCAAAATACCCAAGTTTGATCTGTACGATGGGCATGGCGACCCAGTAGCACACTTAAGAGGATTCTACAGCAAGATGAGAGGAGCAGGTGGAAGAGATGAATTGCTGATGACATATTTCAGCCAAAGTTTGAATGGGTCGGCGCTAGAATGGTACACTAGACAAGATCATAGCAGGTGGTACACATAGGACGATTTGGCCCAAGCCTTCGCCTGTCATTTTCAGTATAACCTCGAAATCATCCCAGACTGTCTGTCATTGACGAAGATTGAGAAGAAGCCCAGTGAGAGTTTCTGAGAATATGGGTTCCGTTGGAGAGAGCAAGCGGCGAGGGTTGACCCTCCGATGAAAGAAAGCGAGATGAATGATTATTTCTTACAGGCTTTGGAGCCCACTTATTTTGGTCACTTGGTGTCAGCGGTGGGCAGCCATTTAATGAAGTTGTGAAAATGAGAGGCATGGTTGAGGAGGGACTCAAGTCCAATAAAATCATGAGTTACTCAGCAATCAAAGCAACCACTCAGGCCTTTCAAAACGGTACTGGGGGTGTACTCGGAAAGAAGAAGAAAGAGGATGTTGCAATGATCGAGTCGGCAACTTGGGGTGGATCCAGGAACCTTCCCCGTTACTACAACCAGCCGCGACCCTATCCCCAAACTTACCCCCACACTCTATATAGCCCACCACAACACTACTACCCACCGCCAGATCCCCATTTTTCTGTCCATCACACACAAACCTATACCCAACCTCCCATTCATGCACAATGGCATGTTCCAGCTCCACAAAACCCATACCAAACTCCATAAAATAACTATCACACCCCTAAAAACCTACAGAAATACTCCTGGAACAGGTTGTCGACCTAATCAAGCCTTTAAGAATGAGAGGTTGCAGAAGCAGAAGATTTTTACTCCATTGGGAGAATCCTATACTAGTCTATTCCACAGGCTGAGACAGTTGGGTATGTTGAATCTGATCGAGGCCAAAATGTCGAATCCCCTTCCCAGAAATCTTGACCGCTCGGTGAGTTGTGAGTATTGTTTAGGGGCCCTGAGCCATGACACAGAGAAATGATGGAAACTAAAAATAATTGTACACGAGCTCATTGATACTCATCGGATCGAGGTTCAGGCCCCAGAAACACCAAATATCAACCAGAATCTGCTACCAACTCACCATGAGACCCATATGATTGAGTTGATACACAAGGGAGAGGAGGCTAAGAAACCCTCGCAGACGGTGATGATGATCCGCTCTAGTGAAACCAGTTCAAAGAAAAAGGTAACCAGTGGGAAATCACTGGTCCAGTTGAAAGGGGTAGACAATAAGCCAGCTGTGGTAGCCGGGAAAGGGTCGTCAGGCACTGTCACAGTGAAACCAGAAAAAGCTAAAGTGGTGGTACCTGGGGTTACAAGTAAACCTTTTGTGGTCGTGAAGGGTGCTCACGCAGAGCCTGTTATCATAAAACCAGTAACTCAGCTTGCAATGATCAACAGCAAGGCGGTCCCGTGGAACTATGAACAAGTGACAGTAACTTACAAGGGGGAAGAGGTCAGAGAAGAAGTGTGTGAGACCCATGGCTTGACTTGATCGGGGAGATGCTTTGCCCCCGAAGAGTTGAGAAAAGCTAAGACCTCAAAAGATAATCCAGTGTCGATGAAGAAAGCGGTGACCGAGGAAGAAGCAGAAGAATTTTTGAGAAAGATAAAAGTGCAAGACTATTCCATTGTGGAGCAGTTAAGGAAGATACCAGCTCAGATCTCGCTCTTGTCACTGTTGATCCATTCTGACGAGCACCGCCGAGCTTTGATGAAAATCCTGAACGAAGCCCACGTTCCTGACAAAATCTCAGTAAATTACTTGGAAAAGATAGCTAACAAGATATTTGAGGTAAACCGAGTCACTTTTTCTGATGATGAGTTGCCCGTGGAGGGTACCGAGCACAATATAGCCCTCTATCTGACAGTGAAATGCAAAGATTCTATGGTTACTCGGGTACTAGTTGACAACGGGTCTAGCGCAAACATCTTTCCTCTCTCTACATTGAACAAACTGCAAGTAGAGGATGAAAGAATTCACAAGAACAGTATTTGCGTTCGGGGATTCGATGGTGGAGGGAAAGATTCGGTCGGGGACATAGTGCTTGAGCTTACTATAGGGCCAGTTGAATTTACTATGGAATTCTAGGTGCTCGATGTGGCTGTTTTGTACAATCTGCCATTGGGACGACCCTGGATCTATGCGGCCAAAGCAGTCCCGTCTACTTTACATCAAGTGGTCAAGTTTGAATGGGATCAATAGGAAATTGTTGTACACGACGAAAATAATTTGTGTGTGCCCAACGGTGCCATTGTTCCCTTCATAGAGATTGACGATGACAAGGGACCATGGGTTTATCAGGTTTCCGACACAGTATCAGTAGAGAAAATTCCAGAAGTAAAGTGCGTCCCAACTCCAAACATGGTTGCGGCATCAATTATTGTAGCTGTTGAAATGTTGAAAAATGGTTTCGTACCAGGCAAGGGTTTAGGTTCATCTCTGCAAGGTATTGTGCGGCCAGTTTCTCTTCCAAAGAATCTAGATACTTTTGGTCTGGGGTTCAAACCCACCGTTGCAGACGTGAGAAGAGCTAGGAAAATGAAAAAGAAAGCATGGGCGTTACCAAAGCCAATCCCGCGTTTGTCTAGGTCATTCGTCAGGCCGGGTACCAGAAAGCAACTGTTGTCAAAGGTCCCTGGACCACTGATTGGTGCCGATGGAGACTTGGAGAGGTGGTTCGAAAGGTTATTTATCGAGGTCAATATGGTTCAGGCTGGGGAAGAGTCCAGCAAGGCAGATGTGCAATTTGTGGGACCACGTGCAAAAGTCAACAACTGGGAAGCTACTCCTCTTCCTAACCGGAGGGTGTCTTGGTAGTGGGTTTTGATTTTCTTTTAGTTATCTGGATTATTCCAGGGTCTGTAATTCAGATATTATGTTCCGTCCAGTTGGATGTGTTAAAACCCTGTTATCTTTATATTCAATGAAATGCAATTGTTCCTTTTCCTTCATTTCTTCTAATTTTATTTTTGTTTTGTTTTCTTCTTTTGTACAGTTCTTTTTATGCTGATATCAATGACATCACATGCATGAGGAATCTTCGGCCCAGTTTTAAAAGTCAATCCAACTCTGAAATAATAATACAAGAAATTGAGTGTGATGACGAGTTGGAATTTGATGATGATGAGGCCTGTGAAGAAATTAGTAAGGAACTAAGTCATTTTGAGGAAAAGCCCAAACCTAACTTGAACGATCCAGAAGCAATTAATATAAGGGACCAAGATAATGTTCGTGAAACTAAAATAAGCGTCCATTTGGAACCTCAACTCAGGGAGGAGATAATTAAAGCACTGTTTGAATTCAAAGATATTTTTGCATGGTCCTATGACGACATGTCGGGTCTAAGCATTGATCTAGTGGTTCACAAATTGCCCACTAACTCGGCATTCCCTCCTATCAAACAGAAGCTGAGAAAGTTCAAAATGGATATGAGTGTAAAGATCAAAGAAGAGGTCACCAAGCAGTTCGATACGAAAGTCATTCGGGTCACCCGGTATCCCACCTGGTTAGCCAATGTTGTGCATGTGCCGAAGAAGGATGGCAAGACCAGGGTGTGTGTTGACTATTGGGATCTCAACAAAGCAAGTCTGGAGGATAATTTTCCCCTGCCAAACATCCATATATTGATTGACAATTGTGCCAAACATGAGATTGGTTCTTTTGTGGATTGTTATGCGAGTTATCATCAGATCTTAATGGACGAGGAAGATGCAGAAAAGACAACCTTCATCACGCCGTAGGAAACGTACTGCTATCAGGTCATGCCATTCGGTTTGAAAAATGCTGAGGCAACCTACATGAGGGCAATGACAACCATATTCCATGATATGATACACCGGGAAATCGAGGTGTACGTGGATGATGTGATCGTGAAGTCTAAAAAGCAGTCTGACCATGTCAAGGATCTGAAGAAGTTCTCCCGAAGGCTTCGCAGGTACAATCTCAAGCTTAACCCTGCAAAATGTGCTTTTGGGATGCCGTCTGGAAAGTTGTTGGGGTTCGTAGTCAGCCGCCAGGGTATTGAATTAGACCGATCAAAAATCAAGGCCATCCAGGAATTGCCACCTCCGAAGAACAAGACCGAGGTGATGAGTTTGTTTGGGAGATTGAATTATATCAGCAGGTTCATCGCTCAGCTCACGACAACTTGTGAGCCTATCTTCAAGATGTTAAAGAAAGACGTTGCGGTCAAGTGGACAGATGAATGTCAGGAGGCATTTGATAAGATAAAGGGGTATTTGTCAAATCCACCCGTGTTGGTCCCGCCAGAACCAGGGCGACCGTTGATTCTATATTTGACGGCATTGGACAATTCGTTCGGCTGTGTATTGGGTCAACATGATATCACTGGCAGGAAGGAGCAGGACATATATTATCTCAGCAAGAAATTCACACCGTACGAGGTTAAGTACACTCAGCTTGAGAGGACATGTTGCGCCCTAACCTGGGTAGCGCAAAAGTTGAAATATTATATGTCATCTTACACTACCTATCTCATATCTCGCTTGGATCCATTGAAGTATATCTTTTAGAAGCCTATGCCCACTAGGAGGCTTGCAAAGTGGCATATCCTGCTCACAGAGTTTGACATTGTCTACGTGACTCGAACTGCAATGAAAGCACAGGCCTTGGCAGACCATTTGGCCGAGAACCCGGTTGATGAAGATTATGAACCTTTGAAAACTTATTTCCCTGATGAAGAGGTGATGCACATTGATGAGTTGGAACAAGTTGAGAAGCCTGGATGGAAACTTTTCTTTGATGGATCCACAAACATGAAGGGCATGGGGATAGAAGCAGTACTTATTTCTGAAACAAGGCAGCACTACCCTGTTACGGCTCAGCTTCGTTTTTACTATACCAACAACATGGCTGAATACGAGGCCTGCATTCTGGGTTTGAGGTTAGCTGTGGATTTGTGTGTCCAGGAAGTCTTGGTCTTGGGTGACTCGGACCTCCTGGTGCACCAAATTCAGGGAGAATGGGAAACACGGGATTTGAAACTTATACCGTACAGACAATGTTTGCATGACCTTTGTCAACGGTTCCAGTCAATAGAATTTAAGTATATCCCAAGGATATATAATGAAGTTTCCGATGCTTTTGCTACTCTAGCGTTAATGCTACATCATCCAGATAAGGCTTATGTAGACCATTTGCAGATTCAGGTCCGTGATCAGCATGCTTACTGTAATATGGTGGAAGAAGAACTTGATGGGGAGCCATGGTTCCATGATATCAAAGAATATATCAGGATGGGGGCATTCCCGGTACAGGCCACAAGTGATCAAAAAAGAACAATTCGACGATTGGCAAGTAGATTTTTCTTCAGTGGAGGGGTATTGTACAAAAGAACTCCAGATCTGGGATTGCTAAGATGCATAGATGCTAGACAAACCATAACAATCATGACTAAGATACATTCCAGAGTTTGTGGACCGCATATGAGTGGGTACGTTCTGGCAAAAAAGATTCTCCGAGTAGGTTATTACTAGCTCACTATGGAGCGGGATTGCGTCAGTTTTGTACGTAAATGTCATCAGTGCCAAGTGCACAGAGATTTGATTCATTCTCCACCATCTAAATTACATACAATGTCTGCACCATGGCCTTTTGTTGCTTGGAGAATGGATGTCATTGGTCCAATCGAACCAGCAGCATCAAACGGACACAGGTTTATTGTGGTAGCCATTGATTATTTCACCAAGTGGGTTGAAGCGAAAACTTTCAAATCTGTGACCAAGAAAGCAGTGGTCGATTTTGTGCATTCAAATATCATCTGTCGGTTTGGGATTCCGAAGGTGATCATCACAGATAATGGCGCTAATCCCAACAATCATTTGATGACAGAAACATGTTAGCAGTTTAAGATTATACATTGCAATTCCACCCCATATCGCCCTAAGTTGAATCGAGTAGTCGAGGCAGCCAACAAGACTATAAAGAAGATACTTCGAAAAATGGTGGAAGGTTCTAGGCAGTGGCATGAAAAGCTATCATTTACGTTGTTGGGTTATTGCACTACTATTCGCACTTCAGTAGGGGCTACTTCTTATTTGGTTATGTATGGCACGGAGACAGTAATACCCGCAAAAATTGAAATCCTATCCCTTCGGATTGTTGCTGAGGCAGAAATTGATGACGTTGAATGGGTCAAAACCCGCTTGGAGCAATTAAGTCTGATTGATGAAAAGAGATTGGCGGCAGTATGTCATGGCCAATTGTACCAACAGAGAATGGTGAGGGCATATAACAAGAAGGTACGTCCACGAAAGTTTGAAGTGGGTCAGTTAGTGTTGAGACGTATCTTGCCTCATCAGGCTGAAGCAAAAGGAAAGTTCGCCCCAAACTGGCAAGGGCCATTTGTTGTAACTAGAGTGTTGTCCAATGGCGCATTGTATTTGACAGATATAGAGGGCAAATGTGTATAAATGACTATCAATTTCGATGCAGTCAAAAGATATTATGTATGATTTCTTTCTTTGATTATACTTGTTTGTATTTGGTATATTTTGAAGATTGAAATGATGAAGGCGTTTTGTTCTACTATCTAAACACTTTATTCCTTGTCAAACCTTTTGAGCCTTATTTATTTTCTTTCATACCCCTCTTTCGAGATCAATGACACAATTCAGAAACATAAGTGTAGAGGATAAGTAAGTAAAAAGAAAAAGAAAGAATCAACAAGAAAGGAAAAGGAGAAGAAAAATGAAAAGAGAAAAGAAAGAGAAAGAAAAGAAAAGAAAAGAAAAGAAAAGAAAAGAGAAAAGCAAAAAGAAAAAAAAGGAAAAAAAAAGAAGAACAACAGAAGAAAAAGAGAGAAAGAAAAGAAAGAGACAAAATAAAAATCACAACAACAAAGTAATTTCTATGACATGAACTACATTCGACCTGATTTCTTTCAAGGATACGTAGGCAGCCTCACGGTTCGGTCTCATCAAAATAAAAATCCAAAAGTCCCCAATCAAGAAAATGGGGAAGAAGTTGTGATTGTTGTAAGATATCTGATTCCGAAAGCTGTAATTTTGAACCCATATGAATCGTTTTGAGCCTTTAATATCCTTTCTTTTTAACCCTGTCCAAAGGCCCATATTACGGTCCAAAGAAAGACCTTCTAATCAATCTTTGAGAAATGCCAAGTCGAGCAGATAAAGGTAATTCATGTCAGGGGAAACACTCTAGTTCAAGCAGGAAAAGATAAAAATGAGAGAGTCTTACTGGTGAAAACCTGCACAGGCACCGTAAGGCGACGGGAGTTGAGAGAAAAATGAGAGAGTCTTATTGGTGAAAACCCTCACGGGCACAGTAAGACGAAAGTGAGTTGAGAGATGAACGAATGAAAGAGGTCTGCTGGTGAAAACCTTTCAAGGCACCGCATGATGAACAAGGTCAAGGTTTGGGTAAAGTAATTAGGTCATGGAAATTCTGAGGCAATAAAGTACGACAACTGAAGTTGATTGGTTGGACAGATTGGGCCGATTAATCTGAAATGCATGTCATGATCATTGGTACCAGTTGTTCCACCCAGATAAGTTCATTTTCTTTCTCCTTTGGTAGCAGTCATTTGGTTTTGGATTCTTCTTATCCTTAACCCGCAAAGTCATTGCATTTCATTTTCTTTTGGGTATTTATCTAAAGATGTTTCAATGTCAGTCTTGTTCAAAGCAAGTGAAAAAGAAATTCAAATCTCACTACCAACTTCCAAAATCGCAAAGCATAGCGTGGTCAAAGCGTACTAAGGATAACATGATGTGAGAGGGGGGTACAAGGAATCACCGGAAGTTTCATCGATGGAATGGTTTGGTAATGTAATGGGAGATGCAAAGGTTAGGATAAAGGGGTCAGAGGTGTGAAACAACAGTGGGGGTATAGAACACTCGGCTCGTCAAAAGTCATGGGGTTTGAAAGTCAGTCAGAAAGTCAAAACGGTTCAGGGTCAGTTCGGAGAAGCCAGTCAGAACAAACATTGCAGCAGAAAGATCTTCAGCAAGAATGCCATCAGCTAACCACCACTTTAAACTAACAAAATTTTCTTTGATTGAAACAGGGGCAGAAAATTCGTTGGATTCAGAGAAACTATCCGTGGAGAAAGGCAGTCACCAAACAGGTTTGATTTTGGATTTTCAGGACCCTCCTGGAAAATGGGACCTAATTTAAAGTTCAGAAATAACATAATCTAGCATAAATGTATCCCAAAGGAATATAAGTTGGTTTAGAAGTTTGCATGCTTGAGATAAGAATCAATTAGGAGTTTTTCAGGACCCTCCTGGATAATGGGACTTAGCTTTAAGATTTAGATTAGAACAACATTTAGCGTAAAGTCTGCTGTAGGGTAGTATAATTCAGTCATAAAAATCGTCACTCTTAAGATAAAATTGGACTTTTGATTTTCAGGACCCTCCTGGATAATGGGGAGTAGTTTAAAGATCCTCTTAGATAGCAAGATTTAGCAGAAGTCACACCTGTAGAAGATATAACTTAGATTTTAAATTGTCATTTAGTTAAGAGTTGTCAGAACCCCCCTGAATAATGGGACCTAGCTTTCAAATACTTAGTAATACTTGGTAATATGATTTAGTTTTACAATCACATCTGTCCCCAGCCACCAAACTGGGGCAGAAAATTTTCTTTGTTTTTGTCTGTATTGTTGAAGTCAGGAGCCCGCCTAGAGAGCAGGGAATACATTTCAAGTTGAAGTCAGGAGCCCACCTGGAGAGCAGGGAATACATTTCTTGTTGAAGTCAGGAGCCCACCTGGAGAGTAGGGAATACTTTCAAGCACAGTAGTCAGGAGCCCGCCTGAAGAACAAGGGATTGCAATTTAAATTTTAGCTTTCAAATTCTTTGTTTTGTCTATTTTGAAGTCAGGAGCCCGCCTGGAGAGCAGAGAATACATTTCAAGTTGAAGTCAGGAGCCCGCCTGGAAAGCAGGGAATACTTTCAAATGCAACAGTCAGGAGCCGGCTTGGAGAGCAGGGAATACTTTCAAGCGCAGTAGTCAGGAGCCCGCCTGGAGAACAAGGGAGTACAATTTAAATTTAGCTTTCAAATTCTTTGTTTTGTATATTCTGAAGTCAGGAACCCGCTTGGAGAATAAGGGAATACATTTCAAGTTGAAGTCAGGAGCCCGCCTGGAGAGCAGGGAATACTTTCAAATGTTGAAGTCAGGAGACCACCTGGAGAGCAAGGAATACTTTCAAGTGCAGCAGTCAGGAGCCCGCCTTGAGAACAAGGGAGTACAATTTAAGTTTTAGCTTTTAAATTCTTTGTTTTTGTCTATGTTGAAGTCAGGAGCCCGCCTGGAGAGCAGGGAACACATTTCAAGTTGGCAGTCAGGAGCCCGCCTGGATAGCATGGGAATATATTCATGTTTTGAAGTCAGGAGACCGCCTGGATAGCATGAGAATACATATCAAGTTTAGCAGTCAAGCCCCACCTGAAGAAGGGGAAAACATCTCAGTTTACGATTCAAGGTGGCAACAAATGGATGTCTCCGGGAGAATGGAGGACAACAAGGCAACAAGAAACACAAGATCAAGTTTGAAGATCTAGATGGGACTTTTGTAATCCATAGACCATAGTTTAGTCTAGCTTCTTGTTTTATTTTGACACGGTGTAATAAGGGGGTTCAGTAAGCAGCAACAGCAGCAGCAACAGCCGTGGAAGCCCAGCTTCATGGTAGTCCCAGCTACCAAACATTCCTGAACTACACCGACTTGATTCCTTTTTAGCCAAGGATATGTAGGTAACCTCAGAAGCAGGGTGCGGTCAAATCTTTCAAAAATGCTTCACGCGGAGCATTCAAACGGGCAAAATCGCTCGTATCCGCTCACTTATCTTTGCACGAAAACTCTTCGTGTTTCCGGGCAAAGAGGGGCAGTTGTGAGCACGTGATTTTTGCCCCATATGAATCACTCCCACAAATTCAAAATAAAATAATTTATTCCATTATTTGCAATTTTGTGAATTTTTGTGGCATTTTATGTTAATTGTTTGCATATTGTCTATGCATGTTTATTTTATTAATAAAAAAATACAAAAACATGTGGCATTTGCATTAGGATTTAAGTCTACATTTTAAGATTAATTAGCAAATTAGTTGTTTATAAAATGGAAAAGTTACAAGAAAAAATAGTTTAATTTGCACTTTTTAATTTTAATTTTGAATTTTGAATAGTTTTTCCTTTAATTTGTTTTCTTTATTAATTGTGGTAATTATTAGGTTTAATTAGTGTTTTTGATAAGTTAATTAGGTTTTACGATTTAATTTAGATTTTAATTTAATTTAGAAAAAAAAAGAAATTAGAAAAAAGGAAGAAATGAAAAAAGAAAAGGAGTTAGATGAAGAAATGAATTTTCGGGCCAAGGTTAATTGATTTTTACCCAGCCCAATCGGAATTCCACCCAAGACCAATGCCAGTACCCGCCCAAGCCTAGCCAAAACCCGGTCCAGTTTTGTGTTTAAAAGTCAAAACGATGTCGTTTATAGTTCCTTGTCCTGGAATGATCTGAGCCTCTCATTTCAGCTCATCCAACAGTGGAGGTTGTTTCGCTTATTTTAGTTAAATATGTCCGAAGGTCTGAGATTAACTCAGAACAACCCCCCCCCCCCTTTTCTTTTGTCCATCACCTCTGTCTCTCGTCTCCCTTGCCAAACCCTAACACCGCCTAACGCCGCCCTTCATCTCTTCGCCATTCCCAGCCAGCGATGGAGCTCAAACCACCACCAAAATCCAACCACACCACCACCATCCATCCAGGAGTCCCAATCCACCACCATTCCTCCCAAAATCCTCACCAAATCGGGTCAATTTCAAATCTAAAAAACGAAGAAAAGAAGATCTTTCAAGCTTTCAAGTTTCTATGAGCGATTGGGCCTGAAGCTAGTATTGTTCGGTTGTTCTCAAAGATAACATGCGACTAATATCAGTTTTGGGTCAAATCGGAAGTTGGCAGACAAGCTTTTCAAGCCTGTTGGTCTCCGACCTTAGGCATTCCATGTCTTTTCCGGATTCTGTTTCTCCTCAATCTTCATTCTTTCTTTTTCTTTTCTCTTCCCTCCATTTCTGTGTTTAGTCAGTTAAATTCGTATAAGCAGTAGCTATGAGTTAAGCTTGGTTAATTTTTGTTATAGGGATAGAATTAATTCGGTTTGCTTTCATAGTCAATATTAAAATTGATTGAATTCTTTTGGGGCCATCGTTTGAGTGCTAATCTGTTTGGATCAGAGTTTTGGGTATCAGAATACTCATGGGCTGGGTGAAATTCTTGGGCCCTCATCTTATTTTGATTCGTCCCAACAACAGCCTTAGAATTTTGTTGTTTGGGTCGGCCTGACCCATAGTTAGTTTATGTTGGGAGGGTAAATAACAGAAGTTTAAAAAGGTACTCCGGGCAATCAGCATAGGGAATCTTTTGATAACAGAAATAGAAGCTTCTAGGGAGGGGTTCTGGGATATTTCAGACCTTTTGATGGGTTAACTTGGGTAACAAGTCATAAATTTAGGGATCCCTAAGCTAAAACAAGAGTTTTAAAGGGGGTAGAAAGGGAATACGTGATTCTGAAGTTTGCCCTATGGCCTGGCCTATAAAGGCATATCATTCTTGCCTTTGAAGGCAAGATTGAAGGGCTTAAAATACAGAAAAAAGAGAACCGGCTAAAAGAGAGATAAAACGACTGTTCCATTGAAATTCATTTGGTGATTTTGAAGTTTTTTCCAGTTCTGAATCAAATCTCTGGTTTATTTGAGTTGAAAATGGTTTAAGCATTCTTGTGATTAGCGTATAAGGTTCTTTTAAAGCTCCTGGGGCTGTTTTTTGAGTTTTAAACTTGGGCATTCACGCTGGATTTGAGCTGATTTCTGCTGCTTGACACTGTTTTGCTGTTACTGTTCACTGCATTCACTTTTTTTTTTCCTTTGGCAATCTTCAGGTACTCCTTTAAACTATGGTGGAAATGAAGCCTGATTGAACTTTGTATAAATATCTGTGGCTAAGCTGGAGTTAAAGGAAAACATTAGTCCCTATTGCAATTACTGTTCGATTCTGCCATGTTATTAACCATGTTTTAGCCTAGCTTATTGTGAATACTCCATTCCATGATATGCATTTGGTTCTAAAAACTAGATTCGAACTTTGTTTGAATATAAGAGATTCGAGAATGCTTTAGGCTTGGTAGTACATGTATTCATTAAGGACTGTGATTTGTTGTTTAATTAGCTGAAACTGTCTGGTTTTGGATTTTTTTTCTTCTTCATAACCATGGTTTAGGCGTCTGTCGATTCAGACTATTAGTCTAGTAAATTTGGTTCAGGTTTGTTTCTCAGTAATCGTGCTCAAATTTTCTCCTGTATAGCTTGAAACCTGGTTCAATGATTTCATAAACTGCCACGTAACTCTGTTCTTATGCATGTATTGAGCTCTTTGAATTTTTCAAGGGGATTTTTAAAATGAATTTGAGTCTGATTTTAGACTTGAAAACTCCCAGACTTGGGTCAATTCACTGTGTTTGGGTTTTCCTTTTCTTCGAAAGTTTTGAGTCAGTATGATTTAATCAAACGCGTCAGCCTAAGTCAGATGTTGCATGAGTTTGTAATAGTCGAGCTTTGATTTCAAATGATAGGCAATGTGTGCTAGGGCTTATTATCATAACTGGGAATTCACTTTACCATAGAATGCATGTACTGATCTCCAAATGCGAATTATATGTGTTTAACGTGTGTCAATATATTTGGTTCAAAGCCGAAATTGTATGGGTGATGTAATGTTACCTCAAGTGCAGTAGCACCGAGTTGGCTACCAGCATGGATCCTTATGCGCCGAGTTTCCTTTTTGCATTAAGCTCTTGATTTGGACTTCGTGGCATAGCCCAATCATGTCTCCGTGTTCGTCATGATAATTAGCTATTGGGCCTCAGGTCAGGCCCAAGCCCTGAAATGAAAATAGATTAGGCCTCATCTAGTACTGGCCCTTAAACCAACGATTTGAATCTAACCGTAGTCTAGAAGTAGCTGTAATTCGTTTAAGCCTTACTCAATTAGTGGATCATTGTAGTTAATTTGAAACATGCCGTACTAGACAGACGTACAATTTATGGCCCTCACTTAATTAATTTTAATCCTTTAGAAATCGAGGTGTGCCATTTAGCAAATTTTCAATGGCCCTTGCAAAGTTGCAATGCGAAATTGCTTTAGGCACGGTAGTTTAATAATTTTACCTTCCTAAACTCGGGTGTGCATTTCATGTGACCCAAATCTAAATCTTAAAATGTTGAATAAAATATGTTTAGGATTGCGGGTGCATTTCATGTGGCGCGATCCAAAGACATGTTTTAAAGGACGTTCAATCTGCTTCAAAGGGGATAAAAGCGGTTAACAGCTAAAATTTGCAAATAGGTTCATAATTGTTTAAAATCCGATAATTAATCCGATTATAACAGTTGAGTGACCGTGCTAGAACCACGGAACTCGGGAATGCCAACACCTTCTCCCGGGTTAACAGAATTTCTTACCCAGATTTCTGGTTCGCGAACTGTATTACAGAGTCAACTTTTTCCTCGACTCGGGATTCGAACCGGTGACTTGGGACACCATAAATCTCCCAAGTGGCGACTCTGAATCTTTAAATGAAATAATCTCATTCCGATTGTCCGTTAATTGGAAAAACTCTCTTATACTATAGCCCTTTACGGGGTTCAGGTAAAAAGGAGGTGTGACATGTACCCCCTCTCATCTTTACTTGTTTATTCCTGTTTTATTTTACGTTGTATATTATATAACTGCACAGGTTTATCTAGTAGTCTGGTCCTAGCCTCGTCACTACTTTGTCGGAGTTAGGCCAGGCACTTACCAGCACATGGGGTCGGTTGTGCTGATACTACACTCTACACTATGTGCAGATCGTGGAGCAGCATCTTTTGGGTCATAGCTTTGGGTGGCTACCTTCAGTCCAGTTAGATATCC
Source organism: Nicotiana sylvestris (assembly GCF_000393655.2). Classification (NCBI taxonomy): domain Eukaryota; kingdom Viridiplantae; phylum Streptophyta; class Magnoliopsida; order Solanales; family Solanaceae; genus Nicotiana; species Nicotiana sylvestris. The sequence continues at coordinate 20,427,270 of NC_091058.1, forward strand.
CAAGGTAGTCCTGTAGGCGTCCGCAGGCCCGGCATTCTCTTCTATCTTCATATGTATTCTGTTTTCATCTACTTCAAAGACAAATTGTACCTTTCTTTCCAGACATTTGTATGTAGTATTCGTAGTTGGTCTGTGATATTGTGACATCGGATTCCGGGTAGAGATGTATGTTGGTAATGTCATATTGGTTTTGGCTAAGATATCAGATTATGTCTTCCGCTTGTATTTATTTATCTTTAATATTTCACTGTTGATCGCATGCTAATTTAAATTGTTAAAAGGGGCTAAATAAAAGAGTTAGTGATTCTATAATACACGGCTTGCCTAGCTTTCATGAGTAGGCGCCATCACGACTCCCGAGGGTGGGAAATTCGGGTCGTGAGAAGTTGGTATCAGAGCTCTAGGTTACATGGGTCTCACAATTCACGGACAAGCTTAGTAGAGTCTGAGGGATCTGTACGGAGACGTCTGTATTTATCCCCCAGAGGCTACAGAGTTAGGAAAAACTTCACATTTATTCTTTCTTGTCATGTGGTTTGGTTTCTCAATGTTAATTGAATTTCTACTCTGTTCTTTCGCAGATGGCGAGAACACGTGCTTCCTCATCCACTGACCAACAGCCCGAGCCCCTAGCAATAGCTCCCATGAGGGGCAGAGGGCTAGGCCGAGGTCGTGCTTGAGACCGAAGTAGAGGCAGAGCTCAGCCTAGAGCAGCAACACCAGCGGCGGAGCCTCAGGTTGACTTTGATGATGAGGTTCCGGCCCAGACCGTTCTGGTGGGCCCAGCTCATGTCAGAGGGTTTATTGCTACCCAGTACTCCAGGATGCTCTGGTTCGTCTAGTGGGACTTATGAAGAGTGTCACATGGGTAGGCTTGCTTCCTGTAGCACCAGCCATCTCTCAGGCTGGAGGAGGAACTTAGACTCCTGCTATTCGCACTCCGGAGTAGATGGCTCCCCAGTTTCAGACTCCAATAGTTCAGCTAGTTGGAGCAGTTCAGCCAGGTGTGGTAGCTTAGATTGGTGATGGAGCAGCTATGTCTGCCGATGCTTTGTAGAGATTGGACAGGTTCACCAAGCTCTTCACTACTACCTTCAGCGGTGCATCTTCTGATGATCCCCAGGATTATCTATACAACTGTCATGAGGTTCTCAGGAACATGGGGATAGTGGATACCAATGGGATCGATTTTGCTACTTTTCGATTATCTAGGGTGGTGGGCCCCAGCCCCGATGTTATTCTCTTCCAGCCAGGCCTGAGGCTGAGGCTTCCGATGCAGTTATCACAGGTATTGTTCTGGTATGTGGCAGAGATGCTTTAGTTTTATTTGAACCAGGGTCTACATACTCCTATATGTCATCTTATTTTGCACCGTATTTGGTCATACCTAGTGATTCATTGAATGCCTCTTTATATGTGTCTACACCGGTGGGTGATTCTATTGTGGTAGATCAAGTCCATCGTTCTTGTATAATGGTGATTGGGGGTCTTGAGACTCGTGTAGATTTATTACTTTTGGACATGGTTGATTTTGATGTCATACTGGGATGGACTGGTTATCACCTTACCATGCTATCTTGGACTGTCATGCCAAGACAGTGACCTGAGCCTTGCGGGGTTTACCTTGTTTAGTGTGGAGAGGGACTCCTGGTCATTCTACCCGTAGTGTTATCTCTTATGTGAAGGCTCGGCGTATGGTCGAGAAGGGTTGTTTGGCCTATTTGGCATATGTTCGTGATTTTAGTGCAGAGGTTCCTTCTATTGATTCTGTGCCTGTTGTTCGTGAGTTCCCTGAGGTATTTCCTTCAGACCTGCTGGGTATACCACCCGACATGGATATTGACTTCTGTATTGATTTGGCTCCGGGCACTCAGCCTATTTCTATCCCGCCGTATCGTATGGCCCCGCCTGAATTGAAAGAGTTGAAGGAGCAGTTGCAAGACTTGCTTGAAAAAGGTTTCATTAGACCTAATGTTTTGCCTTGGGGTGCGCTGGTGTTGTTTATTAAGAAGAAGGACGGATCGATGAGAATGTGTATTGATTATGGGCAGTTGAACAAGGTTACAATCAAGAATAAGTATCCACTACCGAGGATTGATGATTTGTTTGATCGACTTCAGGGTGCCAAGGTATTTTTGAAGATTGACTTGAGATCTGGCTACCATCAGTTGAGGATTAGGGCATCCGATGTCCCTAAGACAGATTTTTGCACTCGGTACGAGCATTATGAGTTCTTGGTGATGTCATTCGGGTTGACAAATGACCCAGCAACTTTTATGGATTTGATGAACCGAGTGTTCAGGCCTTATTTGGATTCGTTCGTGATAGTCTTCATTGATGATATTTTGATCTATTCCTGCAGCCGAGAGGAGCACGAGCAGCATCTTAAGGTGGTTCTTCAAACTTTAAGGGATAGTCAGTTGTATGCCAAGTTTTCGAAGTGTGAGTTCTAGTTGAGTTCAGTTGCATTCTTGGGTCATGTCGTATCAGCAGGGGGTATTCAGGTTGATTCGAAGAAGATAGAGGCAATCAAGAACTAGCCTAGACTCGCATCAGCTACAGAGATCCGGAGTTTCTTAGGTCTGGCAAGCTACTATCATCGGTTTGTGGAGGGGTTTTCGTCTATTGCAGCCCTGATAACCAGGTTGACCCAGAATGGTGCCCAGTTCAGGTAGTCGGACGAGTGTGAGGAGAGCTTTCAGAAGATCAAGACAGCTTTGACTACGGCACCAGTGTTGGTTTTGCCCACATGTTCAAGGCCATATAAAGTTTATTATGATGCATTGTGGTGTTGATGTAGGATGGCAAGGTCATTGCCTATGCTTCGCGACAGTTGAAGATTCATGAGAAGAACTATCCAATTCATGATTTGGAGTTGGCAGCCATTGTTCACGCGTTGAAGATTTGGAGGCATTATCTGTATGGCGTAGCATATGAGGTGTTCACGGATGATATATCACTTTCTTATATCATCTGGGAAAGGCCAATGTGGTAGTGGATGCTTTGAGTAGGAAGTCGGCCAGTATGGGCAGTCTTGCTTATATTTCGGTCAGTGAGAGACCGCTTTCCTTGGATGTTTAGTCTTTGGCCAATCAGTTCGTGAGGTTGGATGTTTCTAAGCCCAAACGTATGTTAGCTTGCACGGTCACTCATTCTTCTTTATTGGAGCGCATCCGTGATCGGCAGTATGATGATCCCCATTTGTGTGTCCTTAGAGACACGGTGCAACACGGAGGTGCCAAGTAGGTTACCTCAGGTGATGATGGAGTTTTGAGATTGCAGGGTCGAGTTTATGTGCCTAATGTGGATGGACTTCGAGAGTTGATTTTAGAGGAGGCCTATAGTTCCCGGTACTCTATTCATCCGGGCGTCTCTAAGATGTATCAGGATTTGCGGCAGCATTATTGGTGGCGGAGAATGAAGAAGGAAATTGTTGCATATGTGTCTCGGTGTTTGAACTGTTGATAACTTGGGATTATGATGCATTTTACACTACTTCTTGCTTAAGTTTTGATTAGAAATATGTACAAAATAGTCCCAAAGGTTCACAAGTTGTGCTTGATTCCAGGTTTGATCAACAAGGTGAAAAGGTGTCAAAAATACTGCTCAAAAAGGAGTGAAACTTGCACAAGTACCAAGACAAGACCAAGCTCAGTCAAACAGGGCCAGTGCGGCCGCACATCATTCTATGCGATCCGCAAAGATGAAGTTCAGAGAGTATGTTTTTCAGGCCACCAGGCAATACGGCCGCAAAGGGCTTTATGTGGTCCGCATTGGGTTCATTGCGGCCGCACTCGATTTCGTGCGGTCCGCATTGCCCAAGATCAGATTGTTGCTAGATTGGATGATGAAGCCCAATGCAGTCCATGGTCCATTTTGTAAGGACCGCAATAGAAGCCACCGCGGCCGCACTTGACTTTGTGCAATCCGCAAAGCCTAAGTTCAGAGAGCAGATTAATCAAGCTAAGAGACTTAGTGCGGCCACACTCGATTTTGTGTAGTCCGCACTAGCCCCGCAGGGATATTTTTGTCCAGAATTTTCAGCCTAGCATAAATAGTTTCTTTTCCCATTTTTAGGTCATCAGATAGATTTTGGGACAGAGCAGCGCTCGTGACTTCTTCTCTTTTACCATTTTGAGTAATTTTAGCTTAGTTTCAACATTGAATCTTCAAGTTTTATTTAGTAATTACTTATTATGGGCTTATCTTCATCTATTTCTTTGTTTTCTTCTCCAATTATGAGTAGCTAGACCCATTAGCTAGGGTTGTGGCTCAACCCTAGTGTGGGTAATTGATGAGTTTTGTGTTTTGATGCTTGATTGTCTATGGGTGTTTGATATTTGGACTAATTTTGGATTTTAATATTGAATTAGTGGTTGCAAACACTAGTTTATGCCTAGTAGACTTTGGCTCTTCTTGAGAAAGAGAGCCTAAGTCCATGAAATTAGTTCAACAAGGAATTGGGGTGTATTCAAGAGATTGATAGCCCTAATTAAAAGGTTAAACCTAGAGATAGTAATACCCGACTTGAACCTTGATTTCTTGCACAAATTTGCATACCCAATTGGTCTTGAGAAAGTCAATTTTGGCAAAATCACTCAAACTACCGAGAGGTATAGAGTGAGTAGAATCGTGCAATGGTTATATCATATTCCCCAAATATGACAATCTTGCTTTAGACTTAAGAATCCGTCAATTGACCACCTAGGAGAAAGTCACTACCCTAGTGTCTTTTATCTATTTGATCAACTCTCAATAGTTTAATCTTAGCCTTACTTAGCCTAATTTAGCATTGTAGTATTATAAAATTAGAATTAATATCAAAACCAAAAATGTTCAGAAGTGCAATTAAGAACAAATACACAACTTCATTTTAGATAGAAACTCAACTACAATATCTAACTCCCTATGAAAATCGATCTCGACCTTCTCGGGTAAAAGCTACTTCGAACTCTCCTGCTACTTTATAGTAGTACAGGGTTGGCCTCGATCAACTGTCAGCAGGTTAAGTGTGACCATCAAAGGCCTAGTGGTTTGTTTCATAGGATTGAGCTTCCCGAGTGGAAGTGGGAGCAGATCACCATGGACTTCATTTTTGGACTCCCACAGACTCAGAGGAAGTTCGACGCAGTGTGGGTTATTATTGATAGGCTGATCAAGTCAACACATTTTATTCCTGTGGCAGTCTCCTATTCTTCAAAAGGTTAGCTGAGATCTATATCCGCGAGATTGTTCGTCTTCATAGGGTGCCCGTGTCTATCATTTTGGATCGAGGTACACAGTTTACCTCACATTTCTGGAGAGAGGTTCAGCGAGAGTTGGGCACACGGGTTGATTTGAGCATAGCATTTCATCCTTAGACGGAGGGGCAGTCCGAGTGGACTATTCAGATTTTGGAGGATATGCTCCGAGCTTGTGTCATTGACTTTGGAGGCTCGTGGGATCAGTTCTTACCTCTAGCAGAGTTTGCCTACGACAACAGCTACCAGTCGAGTATCCAGATGGCTCCTTATGAGGCTTTGTATGGTAGGCGGTGTCGGTCGCCTGTTGGATGGTTTGAGCCGGGGGAGGCTCGGTTGTTGGGTATGGATCTTGTTCAGGATGCATTGGACAAGGCCAAAATTATTCAAGATAGGCTTCGTACAGTCCAGTCTAGGCAAAAGAGTTATGCCGACTGTAAGGTTCGAGATTTGGCATTCATGGTCGGTGAGCAGTATTGCTTCGGGTGTCGCCTATGAAGGGTGTGATGAGATTTGGAAAGAAGGGAAAGCTTAGCCATAGGTTCATTGTCCCGTTTGAGATCCTTGAGCGAGTGGGAGAGGTGGCTTACAGACTTGTATTGCCGCCGAGCTTATCAGTCGTGCATCTAGTGTTTCACGTGTCCATGCTTCGGAAGTATCACTGTGATCCATCCCACGTGTTAGATTTCGGCACTGTCCAGTAGTACAAGGACTTGGCTTATGAGGAGGAGCCGGTAGCTATTCTAGACTGGCAGGTTCGTCAGTTATGATCGAAGAGTTTCCCTTCTGTTCATGTGGATAGGTCAGCCTAGTGAGGCATCGACCTGGGAGTCCGAGTCTGATATGCAAAGCCGTTGTCCCCATCTTTTCCTCGACTCAAGTACTTCTTTCTTATGTCCGTTCGAGGACGAATGGTTGTTTTAGAGGTGGAGAATGTGATGAGGTCATCACTTGTTTTAAAAGTAAATTCTGCATTTCAAGACCTTAAAAACATCTTTCTATTTCACCTCAATTTGCGTGCGCAGTCCGGGCGCGTAGCCGGAAAGTCATTTTGTGAAAAGCTGTGAAAAATGATGAATTTTGACTTTAAAATATATTTAAGTTGACTTCGGTCAATATTTTGGATAAACGGACCCGGACCCGTGACTTGACGGTCCTAGAGGGTCCGTGAAAAAATATGGGACTTGGGCGTATGCCCGGAATCAAATTCCGAGGTCCCAAGCCCGAGAAATTAATTTTTAAAGAAAATTATTTTTTAGAATTATTTATGAGTTTTGAAAATGAAATGCATTTAAAATTTGAGGGTATCGAGCCCGTATTTTGGTTCCGGACCGCTGTACAAGTATTATATGTGATTTAAAATGAGCCTGTGAAATTTGGTAAGAAACGGAAGTCGTTTGAGGTGATTCGGACCCGTAGTTGTGAAAATTGATACTTTGGAAGTTTTGAGATTTTTCTTAGATTTATATGCTAAATTCATAGTTGTTGATGTTATTTTAGTGATTTGAATGGACGAGAGAGTCCGTATGATGTTTTTAGGTTGGTGTGCATGTTTGGTTAGGATCCCCAAGGGCTCGGGTGAGTTTTGGATAGGCCACTGGATAGATTTTGGACTTGGGAAATTGCATACTTCAGCTGTTGCATTGCAGGCCTGCAGGCTTCGCAAATGCGAAAATAGCTCAGGCTAGCCTACCTCGCAAATGCGAGAGATTTATCGCAAATGCGATCCCCCGGTTTGTAGCCAGTCGTCGCAAATACAACATGTTGTTCGCAATTCCCACTTCGCAAATGCGAGCTTAGCAGAAGTCTGAGTTCACAATTGCGAACCTTGGTCGCAATTGCGACATGTGCGACCTGCAATTTTATAACTTAGCCGAAAATCTTTCATTTTTCACACTCTTTCAAAACCAAAACACACTTGGGCAATTTTTCAAAGATAAATCTTCTTCCAAATCGATTGTAAGTAATTTCTAACTAGTTTTCTTCAATCTTTAAAATCTTTTCACATGATTTCAACTCAAAATCATTGATTTTCATGGGGGGAAATTGGGTGTTTTGGGTAGAACCTAGGTTTTTTAAATTTTGGGGATTTGGACCTCGATTTGAGGTCCGATTTCAAAACAAATAATATATTTAGGTTTGTGGGGGAATGGATAATCGGGTTTTGATTCAAACCTCGGGTTTTGACCATGTGGGCCTGTGGGCGATTTTTGACTTTTTGGGTAAAACTTTGGAAAATTTATTTTCATGCATTAGAATTGATTCATTTAGCATTTATTGATGTAATTAAATAACTTGTGGCTAGATACGAGCGAATTGGTGGTGGAATCAAGAGGTAAAGCAATAGTTGAGACTGGAATTGTGTTCGTGGCATCGAGGTAAGTGTTTGGTCTAACCTTAACTTGAGAAATTAGGAGTTGTGTCATATTTGCTACATGTTACTTGTTGAGTACGACGTATAGGAATGGTGACGAGTATCTATACGTTGGTGTCAAGCATGACCGTGAGCCTTAAATTGAAATTGTTGTGTTCTTAATAAATACTACAAATGCCTAAGTTGTTGATTCTCTGTGTTGAGCAAGGATTATGATTATTCTCGTGGGAATTACTTATGATTGAGTATTGGTGCTTGTTGAGGTAGTTACATGTTGGAACAAGTTTGGTTATAGATGATTTTCCCTTGCCGGGACGTATTTACTTATACCATCAATTCCCTTGTCGGGATAGTGTTGTTCTTTATTGATCCCTTGTCGGGACTCTTGTTGTGATTAGTGTTGAACTGTATATATGGATGGGGTTGCGCGCCTCAACAATATTATATTTGGATCGGGTTGCACGCCGAAATAATATTATGCTTGGATCGGGTTGCACGCCGCAACAATGATATAATTGGAATGGGTTGCATGCCGCAACAATAATATAATTGGATTGGGTTGCATGCCGCAATAATGATAAATAATATGGATCGGGTTGCATGCCGCAACAGTGTTATTATGTTTTGAGATCGGGTTGCATGACGCAACAATTGAGAATACAAAGTGTTTATGGACTGGTTACGAGTTCCTTATTATTTTGCTGTAAATTCTAGATTGCCCTTATGCCTTTCTCTTAATTTACGGTTGGTTGTGATATTCCCCCGCAGCATGTACCTCATCCCATCTTTACTTGTTTATTCCTATTTTATTTTCCGCTGCATATTATATAACCGCACAGGTTTATCTGGTAGTCTGGTCCTAGCCTCGTCACTACTTCGCTGGGGTAGGCCAGACACTTACTAGCTGTGAGCACGTGATTTTTGTTTTACGCGACAATCGCTCCAAAAAGAATTAAAAATGTATGTGTCATGCGTAATTTAAACCATGACCCGTTTGTTAGATGGAAAATTACAAAAAATACGCATTTTTTCTTTTGTCCTAATTTGTTGCCGTGTTTAATTTGGCCTACTTTTAACATTTTATCCGCGTGAAATAAATATGTTAAGTGTTAATTAGTGGTGTTTAGTTTTATTTAATTAGTTTGTGTATTTAGGAAATTAGAAATAAAGAAAAAGAAGACAAAAATTGTTATAAAATTTGTTTGGGCCGTGTCCATTTCAAAATTTGGAGCCCAATTGAACAGCCCAAACCCCCAGTCCGAACAGCCCACCCCAGGACACAAAACGACGTAGTTTAACACCAAAACTACGTCGTTTCAAGGCCGATCCATCTCAACCATTCAAACCAAACTGATCCAACGGCCAAGATCTCACACCCCGTACCCACTAACTAACCCGACCCGTCTTATCCAAACCGACCCCCAAGCTCTGAATGAGAAACGACGCCGTTTCCTCATCAAAAGAAAGATCTGAGCCTTCCATCTCGCCTCATCCAACGGCTAAGATCAACCCCTTCAGCCATATATAAACCCGTAACATACCCTGCCCCCCTATCCTAACCCCAGCCTCCGTCTTCAACCTCATTCCCCATCAAACCCTAGAGCCGCCCCTGTATCCTTCACCATGGAAGCCGGCGGCAAGGACGTCGGTGACCTCGTCCCTAACACCGTAGAACCCCCTTGACATCCTGAACCCAAATCTGTCAACCACACACCTCGAATCCTATCTCACCTTCTCGAATCTTCATTCGAAGATTCGAGTCGGAACCTAATCTACACCAATCTGCCCTAAATTCATACCAGACACTCCCCAGACCCCCCTCGTGACCAAACCATACTTGGTTTGGTCCGAATCTGACCAGGGGAGTATGAATTCCCGGATCTGAGTTTGGAACTTTGTAGTTCTTCATCACTGGCCTATGTCCGTCCAAACCAAAGAGATTAAGGTCTAATGGACCTTAATCGAAGTGTTTCTCATCTGAGAAACACTTCGATTAAAGTCCGTTCACCCTTAAGAAAGTCTGTCCAAGTCCGAGTCAAGGTTTTTGATTTTTCAAGACTTGAGGTGAGTCTTGCTTGCTTTCTTTATTTCTGTTTGGTCCATGTGAGTGATTGAATGGCTGTTCATGTTTTGTTTCAATTTGTATCTTTGAATTTTTACCAACTTCTGTTTGTCCACTTTGCTTGAACCACGGTGTTTGTTTGAACCCCTCCTATTCTGATAAGGCATGTGTACTGGTCGTGTTCCAAATTTGTATTCATTAACTGATTCCTTGAAGTATAATTTTGTTTAGCCAGTACAATTCAAGTCATGTGCCCTATACTTTGAATGTCTGATTTTTGGCTACGATTGTGTATGTTAATGCTAATATAGTCGAGTCGACATGAGTCGTCAATTAGTTTCAACTGCCTGAACAAAATAAATCGATTTGCTTCTGTTGAACATTTGCCTGAATCAATTAAGAACCAAGTTCAGTTACTTATAGTTGTTAATATGATTTCAGAAACCTAAGGCTTGATCTGTAATTGAAATCTGAGTTGATAGCATGTGCACTTGTGCACAGCATGTGCATTGTGCACAGCCTGGTCCCTGTACAAAGGGCTTTTGATTTAGAAATGGTTTGACAGCATATGCTGTCAGATATATTCTACTACCCATGCTTGCTTTTAGTTAATAAAATAGGAAAGGAAAGCCTGCCAGGGAATATTGATGGGGTTATATACTTAAATAACTAATTGGGATCTGAAAAGGTAAAATACACATGGGAGGGGTACTGTGACATTTGGAAAGGAGGCTGTTAAAAGAGATGGTGTCGAGGCTTATAAAAGGAGACAGAATTAGAGGCAGAGAGGGGGAAGACATACATACACTGTGAGAAATAAAAAAAAGAAAGAGATACAGAGAGAGGATCAGACCTGAAAAGAAAATATACACACACAGTGAGGGGATTGGGAACTTTAAGAGCTGAAAAGGAAAAACAAAAACACAGATAGAGAGAGTTTAAGGGATAGAAGCTATACAACCAACAATCAGAAGCTTTTTCCTCCTATTATTACTGGGTTTCAGTTGTTAAACCTGGTTTCAAATCAATTCTGATTCTTTGAAATTCCAGTTGTGTCTATTAGTCGAGTGTTTTCATTGGTTTACTACTGGTCGGGCCTGTTTGGATTTCTGTTTCTATTCCACTGGGTGTTGCTGCTATTTGGTCATTACTTTCTATTGGCCATATTTGCATCTCTGCACTCGAGCCTGTTTTCTTGCTATTTGTTTTGCCTGCTGCTATTCTGCCCTGTTGCTGTTGGTGCTGTTACTGCTGCTGCATTTGTTCATTGTTACTCTACTGATTGCCCTTTTTCTTCAATTGCAAATATTCCCAGGTACACAACCTTTGAACCTTGTATTGTTGAAAGTTTGAAGTTGAAGCAGAAATAAAGGAATAAACGCCAGTTTATGTTATAGCATTGGTGTAAAAAGATAGTTCGAATGTTGTTTGGGCCTGTATTCTTACTGTGAACTGCAAATATTCTGTAGGAACTAGCATACATTTGTTTAAGATGAACTGTTAGATAGCATGGCTCAATAGTAATGACAGTATGACATGGACAGCATGTTTTGATTTAGTATACATTCAGTTCAAGTATAACACTTGTTTGATTTAGTATGACTGTATAACATAGAGTCATGGTAAGCATTGTATGTATTTTGCCTAGACCACTGAATTGACAAAACTGCGATACTGGGGTCCGGGATAAATGTATCCCCAAACAAACTCCCATACAGTCACACTAAGAGTATGGCTATGAATGCCAGTTCTCTTGTCAGTTCATTCGTTCCAATACAGGTTCGATACTGGGTTTCGTTACAGATTTTTATTTCGAAATGATGTAATGATTGTTGAGAAAAACTGATAATCATTTTTGAGTTCAATTAGTAGTAATTTTTCCTAATAAAACAGCCGATTTCTTTATCAATTTCGAATAGGTTAGAGTGTTAAGAATAGAACTTGGAGGTCGTTAAAACATAACTCAATATATGTTGTTAGTTTGTTTGCAATCTCACTTAGCGAATTAATAAGCATATTCACTTGTTGAAGACAAAGCATGCCGTAGCTCTCACCTCATGAACAATCAATCAAGTAATCAAACAAGTTTAGGTTCGGCAAACATAATAAGGATTCAGTCCGTATTTGTCTAAACCAGCAAAATTCGGCATCATCCTTCCCTTAAAAGATAAATGTAGTAAAATGTAGTTCTTGTAGGGTACCCTTCTAAAATAATGAGACGAGCCTCGCCAAATCAAAAGGCAAATTGCGGGGCCCTCAATAATTGGTCATAATAAATACTTAGAATTTGGGACGGGCTGTTTAGTGAATTCCACTGCCCTCCCCGAAGACAATAACGCGTTAGATTCTTTAGGCGCGACTTAATCAAATCACATTCTTAAATTCGGGTGCGCATTTATGTGACCCAATTTCAAATCTCAACGGAGTCGAAATGTGTTAACAACTACGGGTGCATTGATTGTGACGTGGTTCGAGATACATTTTCACGACGTTGCAATTCTATAAAAGTAAATGATAATAATAAAAGCGGTTAAAACTTAATAAAAGCACATAAGTCACAACATGTATTTAAATCAGATATTTAGCCATTATAACAATTTAAGCGACCGTGCTAGAACCACGGGATTCGAGGGTGCCTAACACCTTCCCTCGGGTCAACAGAATTCCTTACTTAGAATTTCTGGTTCGCAGACTTCATTTGGAAAAGTCGAAAATTTCCTCGATTTGGGATTCAAGATAAACCGGTGACTTGGGACACCAAAAGCCAAACCTTTCCCAAGTGGCGACTCTGAATTAAATAAATAATCCCATTTCGAATATTGTCACTTAAATTGGAAAAACTCCACCCGCGCATCTTACCCCTCGGGGCGGGGCACGCAAAAAGGAGGTGTGACAGCTCTGGCGACTCTGCTGGGGATGATATACCCAGAACCTCCGGTTCAGGGTTCAAGAATTCGAGTTTAGAATAATTGTTATATTTGGCTTTATTATCTGATATTTATTACATGTTTTGACATAACGTGCTGCAATGTTTTTTTTACTGCTTTGATATTATCTGAACTGTATATAAACTGTGCCGAAACCTTTCTCTCTTCACCTCCGGGGAGAAGCTCGCTGGTCGAGACTCCCTATTCTGTTAGTGTCAATACCCGAAATAAGAAAGAGGACGGATAAGTTACGAAGCCGGACGGCCTTTTGGTTCCCGGTAAGTTGCCCCTCCTCGACTCGAGTTGTCCGCTCGGGTACACAGTCTAGAACAAATACCAAGGTTTAAACCTAGTATAACTCGACTTCATGTCGGATCCCTAGTAGGAATGCTTATTTGCATCATGTTGCATTTAACTTAGGGGACTCAACACAGGGGTTGGGTCCGTCTAGGACAGGCAACCTGAAATGGAAAGACCACCATGCTGCATTCCTATCAGTGTTATGCATTTATTTGCTTCGGTTCCGCATGTCGACCGGTTCTTTTAAAAAAAAAAAAAAGAGGGGAAATAGCAGCGTAGGGGAGATAATTACTTATTTTGGAAAAATAAAACCAAAAGTTGCCTTTTAGTCTGAAAAAAAAACATATAAAAAATTATTTCTTTTCTTTTAAGAAAAAAGAGGGTATTTATTTCAAAAAAAAAATAAAAAAAAATGGAAAACTCATAATTCAAAAATGTGTTGTTTCTTTTGTAATACCCTTTTATAAATTCGGACTAATAATCCAAATATTGCAAAAAAAAAAAATATTTTTTTTAGTATTTATCTTTCTCAAAAAAAAAAACAATAAAATGCTTATTCTTGATTACTAGGTTTATTTAATTTTCTCTATGACCGAACTACGCCGGTTTGATTCTCGCACGGGGTGAGATACGTAGGCAACCCTCGGCGGGTCCAACCTCCCGTTTTCAAAAAATCTAGATAATTGTAATTTTTTGAGTCTAATAAGTTTATCGCCTTAAATAAATGTGCAGGATGAGCACGATACAAAATGAATCGTTTTCAATAATGACCAAGATCCCTTTTGAGTTGCGATTATGGTGGAACGACTTAGGCAAAGAGGGGCAAGGCAAAGTGAGGAAATATCTGAAAAATCTCCCGGATTTACTAGACATTCAGCCTCGGGGTGATATTATCAGATCATTGGTCACTTACTGGGACTCGGCGCACAATGTATTCCATTTTTCAGACTTCGAACTCACCCCGACGCTTGGAGGAAATAGCAGGATACATTGGGAGTGATGAAGCTCCGTTAAGGTTCAAGTACTTGATTGCACCTAGGGCCGTCACGGTACACCGATTTTTGGATTTTCTGAAAATACCCCGAACATTTCACCATCCAGATCTGGCCAAAGGTTTCTGCAGTCTCCATCTCATGTATGCTAGATACGGTCATGAGGGCGGGTTCAATAAGCCGGATTTCAAACTATGTAGTAAAGGCAACCGACAAAAATGGGACGAACACAGGCAGTTGGCTTTCATGACGGCCTTCTTAGGTCTTATAGTGTTCCCAAGGAAGGACGGCCACATCGATCTAAGAATGACTGGGGTTGTCAGTACTTTGCTTACCCAAGATAAAAGTACTCTGGCGCCTATGATTATGGCTGACATTTTCCGGGCTCTCACTGTTTGTCGAGCCAGGGGTGACTTTTTCGAAGGATGTAACCTACTGTTGCAAGTGTGGATGACCGATCATTTATGTCATCGCTCCTCACTTTTGGGTTATGGTTCGCCAGAGAAAACTTGTATTGGAGAATTCTACATGAGAATCAAAGGGCTCAATTTACCTGAGGGAGTCACATCATGGACCTCATTTCTCCGAACTCTCACCGCCAGCCAAATCCAATGGACGCTCGGATGGTCACCTATCGAGGAAATCATATACATGCCGGCAACCCGGCCTCATTTTCTGTTGATGGGACTGAAAAGTATCCAACCCTACGCACCGTATCGGGTTTTGAGGCAACTTGGGAGGTACCAAGTGGTACCGAAAGACGAAGATTTGAGTACCCAAGTGATTGAAATCAGTCCGCACGGTCATTTCCCTGAAGAAGAAGTTCGCCAAATCTGGAGTGAATGCCAACATCTGACAGCAAACACTTGTGTGATCGATACGGCGAAAGGGGAGGTCGCCCCAGGATATCACGCTTGGTTTAGAGGCAGCCTGTCTTACGAAAGACCGGCTAAGAGGCCGCATCTCAAAGATTTCGTAGAATCATCCCAAGGGCAATGGAACTGGTTAGCAAAAGAGAAGGGTTATCGAGCAGAAATTGGCGATTTGAAGCTACAAATAGATAGTTTGAAATTCGATAACAGCATACAAACCGCAGCGAATCGAAGCGAAAAGAATAGGTTGATCCAAGAGAATGAAGAACTTAAGGCCAAAGTCCAAAAAGTGAGATTGTCTCTTGATGAGCAACCCAGAAGTCAATCAGACCAGCGGTTGATAAAGGGTTTGAAAAGAGAGATCACGGAATGGCGAGACAGGTTAGAAGAATCCGAAAAGGTCATGACAGAATTCAAGGCACGGTGGGAAAACAAGAGTAGATAAGCATCGCCGATGTTTGAGCCAATTGAAACGTGATCACGAGAAGGCTGTTGCCAAAATAAAAAGGGAGATGGCTACACTTGAGTTTAAAGCAGTTAAGCAAGCCAGGGATTTCCAAACGGAAGTTAGATACTGTTACGACTTGTTGGCCCAAATGAAGGAAGAAGTGCGGCAGTTGAGGGATCAGCACAGCACATACAGGACTCACAGGTGTTCAAGACGAGCAGTGATCAGATAAGGCACCTACTCATAGAGAAGAAGCAAACCAGAGATAGGATCAAGGCCATTGCCCATGCCATCACCAGACGATGTCTACGATGTGAGAACATGTCCAGCACTACCGTCCTCTCGGCAGTAATGGGTTATGTCAAGCAGACTATGTACGAGCTGGAACAACTTGAGAGGGATCTCGCGCCTAGGACCGCGGCGAGGCCGAACGATGCCCCGCGGAAACCAATTTTTAAAACCATAATGCATTCATAGGTCAAATCTATATTTTTAGCATCTTCTGCTCGTTTTTTTTTATCAAGGTGATTTTCAGTCTATTTTGAGTCTAGGTTCATTTTCCAAGTTTGCTTTTCCTTTTGCAGAATGTAGCTTGTAATAGAACATTTTAACAATGAAGAGGTTGTTTCTTTCACGTCCATTTGTGTTTTTCGAACTACGTAATGATCTGATTCACGTAGGCATCGTGATACGTAGGCAATCCTCATCGGATCCGGTCGCATTTCTTTTACTACAAAAAAAAAAGGAAAAAAAAAAGGAAAAAAAAACTAATAAGAGAAAAATGCCGGAATGACGCATGCTCTCGTAGCAAACATATAGTAATCCACTTAACTGCATAGGTGCATCATGCCCAACGTGAGATTAACTATCTATTATTTGCTGCAGAATTAACCGTGCGTTTGTCATTGAGCATTTTTCCCCAGGGATTTTGAAAAGACGGTTGGTTTGGTGAAAGTCTGGCCTCGCACTCATACTTCACGAGATCAAGGAGAGGTGTTCAACTACCTATTGTTAGGACCAGAAGCAGTACTCACACTTACTTCACCAGGTCAAAAGGAAGTGTGGAAATGTCTTCGGAAATTCCATTGCAAACAGTCCCCGTCTCTGAGGAGAGCTCAATCTCAGCCGTCCTCACACCTGAATCCGCAACTGCGGAGGAAAATAGGATCCTACGGCTCCGCATGTTGGAAATGCTGGATGACTGGAACAATGGGAAAGAGCCGCCAAGTGTCGTCCCCGGATTCCCTGAACTATTCTCCAGGTCAAGTGGGACTTCTAATGTTCCCATAAATTACCCTGCTACCCCATTTGGGTACCCAGCCACCTCCGCCTTCTCTGCAGGATCACCTTCTGAGCCTCATCCCCGAATGTCGGCCAATGATGCAAGCATGAATATCTTTACTGCATCGCCTTGCCCAGCTACGGCACAGCCTGCCACATACAAGCCAAGCTTTGACTCATCCTCTTTTACATTCCAAGCACCATCGTTCTCAATGGAACCAACCAGGTTCGCTACCAACAATAATCCTCTACCGCCTCAGTGCGAACTCGCACCGGGACAGGATCAGAACCCCAGGATTGCAGGGAACAAAATGAGATTGCTAAGAGAATGAGAAGCCTTGAACAAAGTTTGAAGAATATGCAAGGGTTGAGCGGACAAAAGAGCGTCTCTTACGCCGACCTGTGCATGTTCCCTCACGTGCACCTGCCAACGGGTTTCAAGACCCCCAAATTCGAGAAATACGATGGGCACGGTGACCCCATTGCACATCTTAAGAAATACTGCAACCAATTGCGGGGAGCCGGCGGAAAAGAAGAATTGCTAATGGCATATTTTGGGGAAAGCTTAGTAGGGATAGCTTCGGAATGGTATATGGATCAGGAAATGTCCCGATGGCATATATGGGATGATCTCGCCAGAGATTTTGTAAAGCAATTCCAGTATAACATCGACATTGCGCCAGACCGAAACTCTCTGTCGAATTTGAAGAAGAAGCCTTCGGAAAGCTTTAGAGAGTATGCTATTAAGTGGCGTGAACAGGCGTCGAGAGTGAAGCCTCCCATGGATGAAGTGGAAATGGTCACTACCTTTCTCCAGGCTCAAGAGTCTGACTATTTCCAAAACATGATGTCAGCCATGGGTAAGCCATTCGCGGAAGCAATCAAGATAGGAGAGATGGTAGAGAATGGGCTGAAAACGGGTCGGATATTGAGTCAAGCAGCCATAAGGGCAACCTCCCAGGCCGTCCAAAGCGGGTCTGGAGGGACGACAAGGGGGAAGAAGAAGGAAGAAACGGCTATGGCAGCCTCTGAAGCAAGGGAGTATCGTCATCCCAGGCCCCATTTTCCGGAAAGGGCCCCACAACACTACTACCCCCACTCAAATGTGGCATATGCTCATCAACCTTATATGGTCATGAATGCCCAACCTTATAACCATTCACCACAACAAGCCAACCGAGGCCCAGCTCCACCTCCCAGAAATCAGCCTCCTTACCGCAACCACTATAACCCACAACCCCCGCAAAATAACTACCGCCCCCAAGAGCCACCTCGACGGCGGACTTTCACGCCCATCGGTGAGCCATACTCAACTTTGTTCCCAAAGTTGGTCCAGTTGGGTTTCTTGCAACCCATCCCTCAAACAAGGCAAAACCCGACATCTCCTTCTTACAAAGCCGGAGTCAGATGCGCCTATCATTCAGGGGCCGAGGGGCATGATACAAACGACTGCTGGTCATTGAAAAGAGTGGTCGAAAATTTGATAGAGCAGGGGAAAATAGTGCTAAGGGACGAGGAGATCCCGAATGTAACAAACAATCCATTGCCCGCTCACAATAATGGGCCATTGATCGGCATGATTTGTGAAGACAAAGAGTTCGACCCTGCTTTGAAAGCCATAATTGCCATTGTCGACACGGGGAAGAGGCCTGAAATAGACCAAAAATCAGAAAAGGGGGAGAAGGCCAAGGTTGCAGAGAGCAAGTCTGAAAAGAAGGTGGAAAAGAAAGTGGTACCAGCAAAGGGCGGAGTTCTTTACGTACCGCGAGGTCAAGCTGAGAAGACGCAGAAATCCGGGATCAAAAAGACAAAACCTATGTACGTGCCAAAAGGGGCCTATGTGGTCCGGGGGACGATTCAACCACCTCGGCTGAATGAGCCAGTGGTTATCGGACGCGTGCCACAAAAGCCAATGACCAACCCGTCCACAGTGCCGTGGAATTATCAAAAGACTTTGGTAACATACAAAGGTAAGGAGGTCATGGAAGAACTTCCAGAAAATACTTTCGTTGGAGGGTACTCAAATACCCAAGAACTGAACAACGCCACACAAAGGCGCTTCCCTCCAAAGGAGCCCGTGAGTGTTGAAGAAGCGGAAGTGTTCTTCCAACAAATGAAGATGCCGGATTACGAAGTGATAGATCAGTTGCGCAAGCACCCTGAGCAGGTGTCCATGCTATCATTATTGACAAGGTCGGCCGAGCATCAAAAGATCTTACTGAAGACCCTGAATGAGGCATATGTGCCGGTTGAAACCTCGGTGGAGCAATTAGAGCGGATGACAGAAAGATTCTTCGCCGTCAACCAAATCTCCTTCAGCAAGAACGATCTACCCCCGGAAGGAGCAGCACACAACAAGGCATTGCATTTAACAGTCAAATGTGAGGACTACTATGTCAAGCGGGTGATGCTGGATGGGGGATCAGGTGTTGACATTTGCCCGCTCTCCACGCTGCAAAGAATGGAAATTGAGACCGGAAGAATCCGACCCAACAACGTCTGCGTAAGAGCTTTCGATGGTATCAAGAGAGACACCATGGGAGAAATAGACCTGCTGCTGGTCATAGGACCAGTCGAATTTCGAGTCACTTTCCAAGTGATCGACATGGACACATCTTACAATTTCCTCCTTGGCAGGCCTTGGATCCATGCGGCAGGAGCCGTGCCTTCTACTCTTCACCAGATGGTGAAGTTCGAGTATGAAGACCAAGAGATCGTGGTCCATGGAGAAGATGAACATGCCATTTATCGGGACCCATCTATCCCGTATCTTGAACCAAGAGAAGGGAGCGAGCATACGGTCTATCAAGCTTTCGAGGTGGTATTGGCAGAGCAGCACGAAGAGGGAGTACCTTGCCCCCAGCCTTTCTTGTCTAACGCTTCGGTTATGGTGGCCAAAGAGATGATCCGACACGGATTTAGGCCAGGGAAGGGGCTTGGACGAACCCTTCAGGGAATGACGGAACCCATTACTTTACCAGTCATCAAGAAACCTTTTGGACTAGGTTTCAAACCTACTCCAGCAGACGAAAAATGGGCAAAGAAAAGGAGAAATGAGGGCTGGAAGTTGCCTCAACCACTGCCGGATTTACATGCGACTTTTGTCAGGCCAAGGTACACTGAAGAAGAAGAAGATGAGGTCTTCACAGCTGAGGAAATCGAGGAAATATGTGGGGCAATGAGGGATATGCTCTACGAGGTCCACATGGTTCAACCAGGCGAAGGCACGAGCACTGCTGAGATGATGTACATGGGGCCAAACGCCAAGCTCCAAAACTGGGAGATCACGCCATTCCCAACTAGACGGAAGTCCGGGTAGACCTGTCCTGCCACCTTTCCTGTATCACAAGTTATCTCCGGGACATAACTTGAACGTTTTCTTCTTTTCAATTGTTGTTCCGAATTCCTAGTTGTAAACGTTGTTGTCTTCCAATTTTCCAAAGAAAATAAAAAAAAATCATCATTGCTTTCCTATTCTTTCTTTTGTTCTGATTTTATTACTTTTCCTCTTATCTTCCTTTTCAGTCCTAATAATGCGGCTTTAAATATGACATGCTTGCGGACTTCACGCCCAGATCACAATGAGCTATTTAACTGCGAATTAATGAACCCAGAACCAGAATATGATGCGGAAGAGGCTTTTAGGGAGATAAACCGAGAGTTGGAATATTTTGAGAATAAACCTAAGCCGAATCTAAATGACACTGAACCGGTAAATTTAGGAACCCCGGAAGAAATCCGGGAGACCAAGATAAGCATTCACACGGACAAGAAAACGAGAGAGGCGATAATTCAACTTCTTTTCGAATTCAAAGACGTGTTTGCTTGGTCATATGATGACATGCCGGGACTAGGTGTCGATCTAGTGGTTCACAAATTGCCGATTCATCCTGATTGTCCTCCGGTTCAACAAAAGCAACGAAAGTTCAAAACCGAGGTCAGTGACAAAATTAAAGAGGAGATCACCAAGCAACTGAAAACAGGAGTGATCCGGGTAGTCCAATATACAACATGGTTGGCGAATGTGGTTCCAGTACCGAAAAAGGACGGGAAAACTCGGGTATGTGTAGATTACCGAGATCTGAACAGAGCAAGTCCCAAAGATAATTTCCCGCTGCCCAACATCCACATCCTCGTTGATAATTGCGCCAAACACGAGATACAATCCTTCGTAGATTGTTACGCTGGATATCATCAGGTGCTGATGGATGAAGAGGACGCCGAGAAAACCGCTTTCACCACGCCTTGGGGCACCTACTGTTATCGGGTCATGCCATTTGGTCTAAAGAATGCTGGGGCTACTTACATGAGGGCCATGACCGCCATTTTCCATGACATGATGCATCAGGAAATAGAGGTGTACGTGGACGATGTAATAGTCAAGTCCAGGACACAGGATAATCACATCCAAGACTTGAGGAAATTCTTCGAGAGGCTAAGGAAGTATGACTTGAAGCTAAATCCAGCCAAATGCGCTTTCGGAGTTCCGTCAGGTAAACTTTTGGGTTTCATCGTAAGCAGGAGAGGTATCGAGCTAGATCCGACTAAGATAAAATCTATCAAAGATCTACCTCCCCCAAGAACGAAGAAAGACGTGATGAGTCTTTTGGGCAGGCTGAACTACATCAGTCGGTTTATTGCCCAGCTGACAAGCACGTGTGAGCCCATATTCAAGTTGTTAAGAAAAGATGCGGCGATTAAGTGGACAACGGAGTGTCAAGAAGCCTTTGATAAAGTCAAAGAGTACCTTTCGAATCCCCCAGTCTTGGTCCCTCCCGAACCAGGGAGGCCACTTTTCTTGTATCTGACAGTCTTGGAGAACTCTTTTGGCTGCGTCCTCGGGCAACACGATGTGACCGGGAAAAGGGAGCAGGCGATCTACTACCTGAGCAAGAAATTCACCAGCTACGAGGCCAAATACACTCTGTTGGAAAAGACATGCTGCGCTCTCACATGGGTTGCTCAAAAGCTGAGGCATTATCTCCAAGCCCACACTACATTCCTCATAAGCAGGTTGGATCCCTTGAAATATATATTTCAGAAACCAATGCCTACTGGGAGACTGGCTAAATGGCAAATCTTGCTTACGGAATTCGACATAGTTTATGTCACTCGCACGGCAATGAAAGCCCAGGCGTTAGCAGATCATTTGGCCGAAAACCCGGTCGATGAGGAATACCAGCCATTGGATACCTACTTTCCAGATGAAGAGGTAAACACCGTAGAAGTGATCTCAGAGGAAGCTCATGTTTGGAAGATGTTCTTTGACGGAGCCGTGAACGCCAAGGGTATAGGGATTGGGGCAATTTTGATCTCACCTGCCGGTCAGCATTATCCCGCCACAGCTAGACTTCGTTTCTTCTGCACAAATAATACAGCTGAATATGAAGCCTGCATTATGGGCATACATATGGCAATCGATCAGGATGTCAAAGACTTACTGATTATGGGAGATTCTGACCTGATCATCCGGCAAGTTCAAGGCGAATGGGAAACTCGGGATGTCAAACTTATCCCATACCGACAACATGTGGAGGACCTCAGCAAGCGCTTTACCTCAATAGAATTCAGGTATATTCCGAGGTGTCACAATGAACTGGCAGATGCACTTGCTACTCTGGCTTCTATGCTACCCTACCCGGGCGACGCCCACGTCGATCCTTTGGAAATCCAAATCAAGGAAAGACACGGTTACTGCAGTGTAATCGAGGCGGGATCAAATACGCAGCCTTGGTACCATGACATCAAGAAATTCCTGAAGACACAAGAATACCCCGAGCATGCAACTGGAGATCAAAAGAGGACCATTAGGCGACATGCAAGTGGTTTCTTTTTGAGCAGTGAATTGTTATATAAGAGGACTCCGGACCTCAATCTCTTAAGATGTGTCGATATCGAGGAAGCGAGAAAGATCATGCACGAAGTACACGCAGGTGTGTGCGGACCTCACATGAACGGGTATGTCTTAGCAAAGAAGATCCTTAGAGCAGGTTATTACTGGATGACCATGGAAAAGGATTGCTTTAGCTTTGTTCGGAAGTGTCATCAGTGTCAGGTGCACGGTAATTTGATTCATGCACCTCCCACGGAACTGCATCCCATGTCCGCACCTTGGCCATTTGTCGCTTGGGGCATGGACGTCATTGGACCAATTGAACCAAAGGCTTCGAATGGACACAGGTTTATACTGGTTGCCATCGATTACTTCACAAAATGGGTAGAGGCTGTCACTCTCAAGTCGGTCACCAAGAAAGCTGTAGTGGATTTTGTACACTCAAATCTTATCTGTCGCTTCGGTATTCCTGCGACTATCATTACAGATAATGCAGCAAACTTGAACAGTCACTTGATGGGAGATGTGTGCGAGCAATTCAAGATAACACACAGGAATTCCACTCCTTATCGGCCAAAAGCCAATGGTGCTGTGGAAGCTGCAAATAAAAACATCAAGAAGATTTTGAGGAAAACAATACAAAGTTCCCGACAGTGGCATGAGCAGTTACCTTTTGCATTATTGGGGTACCGCACTACGGTACGCACATCGGTGGGAGCGACTCCTTATCTTTTGGTTTATGGGACCGAGGCCGTAATACCGGCAGAGGTAGAGATTCCTTCACTTCGAATCATTGTCGAAGCAGAAATCGAGGACAGCGAGTGGGTTAAGACTCGACTGGAGCAATTGACGTTGATTGATGAAAAGCGGATGGCTGCAGTTTGTCACGGACAGTTATACCAACGAAGGATGGCCCGTGCTTACAACAAGAAAGTCCGACCTCGGAATTTCGAAGTAGGACAATTGGTACTGAGGCGTATTCTGCCGCATCATGAAGAAGCAAAAGGAAAGTTTGCCCCAAATTGGAAAGGCCCATACATCGTAAGGAAAATATTGCCAAGAGGAGCATTGTATTTAGGTGATATCGAAGGAAATGACCCTGACACAGCGGTGAATGCAGATGCAGTCAAGAGGTACTACGTCTAGATCATACTCCAAGTGGTCCTGACACGTTGAAAATGGCGAAGGTGTTTATTCCCCACTGCTCCCCAAACACTACCCAATTCTCTCTACCAACTTTTGAGCCGCTTACAAAAAAAAAAAAAAAAAAAGTTCCTAAAGAAAAAAAAAAGAAAAGAAAACAAAACAAAACATTGATTGAGGCCTGAACTACGTTTGACTTGATTCCGAAAGGATACGTAGGCAGCCTCTCCCTGAGGTTCAGTCACACCAACAACAAAATCCCATCCACCCTGAAATTGAAAACCGGGGCATGTCGGACACTTGAGAAGTTTAGTATCAGCTACCTCTCTTTACCAAGTACAAGCCTTCAAATCAATTACCAAAGATAGTGGGAAACCAATAAGCATCACAAATGGAAACCGGCACACCCTGAGTTGAGAGAAATAAAATGAGAGAGTCTCGGCGGTGAAAACCTTCGGGCACCACGAGGCGACGGGAGTAGAGAAACCAAAATGAGAGAGCTTGTTTAGTAAAAACTCGCAAAGAGTGCTATCAAGCGATGACAGGAAGAGAAATGAGAGAGGTCAGCCAGCGAAAACCCGCAAAGGGCGCTGTTGGCCGAAAAGGAATGACGCCACCCCAAGAAGGTCTCGGCAGAGTTCCACCGGTTTTGGAATCACAGATCTGTTCTGGTTCAGGAAAACGCAAGTTCATGGAAGGTCGGACGTCCAGTCCAAAGAGCATGTCATGTCATTTAAAGCCAGCGTTATCTTCCTCAGATAAGTCTTTCTCGTCCCGAAAAGGGTATTCCTTTTCTGATTTGTTTTCCCCTTCTTTGTTTCTTTTCGAATCCCTTTTGCATTTTAACCCCGAGTTCAGGACACACCGGAAAGAGCAGGTGGCAGGTTTGTTTGCACGGAATCCCGTCTCATGAAGGAAAGCACCTCATCTCGTTGATATGATTACCCAAGCGTGATGAATCATGACGTCCCGGAGTAGAGGAAAAAGAGAGAGATCTTGAAATCTTCCCCAGCAAGTCCACCCTGTACAAATCCCCACAGAGTCTCCCCCTGTACAAAACCCCACAGAGTCTCTCTTTTTGTACAATCTCCCACAAAGTATCTCAAGCAAAAAAAAAAAAAAAATAAATAAATAAAAAATCCTTGTTGGAATTTCATCAGCACATCCCCAGCGAGTTCTTTTGTAAATATTCCCCAACAAGCTTACCCCAACAAACCCTGGGAAACCCGTTTTGAAACCAAAACCCAGCATACCCCATTGTACAGAATCCGCACAAAGAATCCACTTTGTAAATATTTCCCCCACATAGCTTCCTCTTGTACAAGTTCCCACAGAACACCTCCAATAAAATCCCCGTTGAGAACCTTCAATCAAAACGGGACAAAAAGAAAAAAAGGGCCTTACGAGGCAAATCCTCACAGAATCCGGAAATGCAAGCTTGAGCAGTCTAAAGGTTTCGCCGTTCAATTCGAATCAATGGCGGGACTTCGCAACAGAAGTAAAGACGCAACGAAGCAATTGGGAACGATCAAGGTCACCAAACCGACCGTCATTTTCGAACTAACAATTGTTCTTTGTCTGAGAAATTGAAACAGGTGTTAATCCAAGACAACCGTGCAAGAAGCAGGTGTCGCCCAAAGAAGAAGGTACACAGGTACAAGAAACATTTTGGCAATAAGGAATTCACTCGAAAGGTAGGTTTCCACGAAACTCCCTTTTATCTTCTACTAAAACAAGAAAATTCAAAAAAAAGAGGTCGCTTATTATTCTCGAACTTTGTTTCCATGCAATCAGCATTAGGGTTTTAAACCTTAAACTGAATTTTCCTTTTAGTCAGCATTAGGGTTTTAAACCCTAAACTGAACTTTTCCCTTTCAGCCAGCATTAGAGTTTTAAACTCTAAACTGAGCTTTTCCATGCAATCAGCATTAGGGTTTTAAACCCTAAACTGAATTTTCCTTTTAGTCAGCATTAGGGTTTTAAACCCTAAACTGAGCTTTTCCATGCAATCAGCATTAGGGTTTTAAACCCTAAACTGAACTTTTCCCTTTCAGCCAGCATTAGAGTTTTAAACTCTGAACTGAGCTTTTCCATGCAATCAGCATTAGGGTTTTAAACCCTAAACTGAATTTTCCTTTTAGTCAGCATTAGGGTTTTAAACCCTAAACTGAACTTTTCCCTTTCAGCCAGCATTAGAGTTTTAAACTCTAAACTGAGCTTTTTCATGCAATCAGCATTAGGGTTTTAAACCCTAAACTGAATTTTCCTTTTAGTCAGCATTAGGGTTTTAAACCCTAAACTGAACTTTTCCCTTTCAGCCAGCATTAGAGTTTTAAACTCTAAACTGAGCTTTTCCATGCAATCAGCATTAGGGTTTTAAACCCTAAACTGAATTTTCCTTTTAGTCAGCATTAGGGTTTTAAACCCTAAACTGAATTTTTCCCTTTCAGCCAGCATTAGAGTTTTAAACTCTGAACTGAGCTTTTCCATGCAATCAGCATTAGGGTTTTAAACCCTAAACTGAATTTTCCTTTTAGTCAGCATTAGGGTTTTAAACCCTAAACTGAACTTTTCCCTTTCAGCCAGCATTAGAGTTTTAAACTCTAAACTGAGCTTTTCCATGCAATCAGCATTAGGGTTTTAAACCCTAAACTGAATTTTCCTTTTAGTCAGCATTAGGGTTTTAAACCCTAAACTGAACTTTTCCCTTTCAGCCAGCATTAGAGTTTTAAACTCTGAACTGAGCTTTTCCATGCAATCAGCATTAGGGTTTTAAACCCTAAACTGAATTTTCCATTTAGTCAGCATTAGGGTTTTAAACCCTAAACTGAACTTTTCCCTTTCAGCCAGCATTAGAGTTTTAAACTCTAAACTGAGCTTTTCCATGCAATCAGCATTAGGGTTTTAAACCCTAAACTGAATTTTCCTTTTAGTCAGCATTAGGGTTTTAAACCCTAAACTGAACTTTTCCCTTTCAGCCAGCATTAGAGTTTTAAACTCTGAACTGAGCTTTTCCATGCAATCAGCATTAGGGTTTTAAACCCTAAACTGAATTTTCCATTTAGTCAGCATTAGGGTTTTAAACCCTAAACTGAACTTTTCCCTTTCAGCCAGCATTAGAGTTTTAAACTCTAAACTAAGCTTTTCCATGCAATCAGCATTAGGGTTTTAAACCCTAAACTGAATTTTCCATTTAGTCAGCATTAGGGTTTTAAACCCTAAACTGAACTTTTCCCTTTCAGCCAGCATTAGAGTTTTAAACTCTGAACTGAGCTTTTCCATGCAATCAGCATTAGGGTTTTAAACCCTAAACTGAATTTTCCATTTAGTCAGCATTAGGGTTTTAAACCCTAAACTGAACTTTTCCCTTTCAGCCAGCATTAGAGTTTTAAACTCTAAACTGAGCTTTTCCATGCAATCAGCATTAGGGTTTTAAACCCTAAACTGAATTTTCCTTTTAGTCAGCATTAGGGTTTTAAACCCTAAACTGAACTTTTCCCTTTCAGCCAGCATTAGAGTTTTAAACTCTGAACTGAGCTTTTCCATGCAATCAGCATTAGGGTTTTAAACCCTAAACTGAATTTTCCATTTAGTCAGCATTAGGGTTTTAAACCCTAAACTGAACTTTTCCCTTTCAGCCAGCATTAGAGTTTTAAACTCTAAACTAAGCTTTTCCATGCAATCAGCATTAGGGTTTTAAACCCTAAACTGAATTTTCCATTTAGTCAGCATTAGGGTTTTAAACCCTAAACTGAACTTTTCCCTTTCAGCCAGCATTAGAGTTTTAAACTCTGAACTGAGCTTTTCCATGCAATCAGCATTAGGGTTTTAAACCCTAAACTGAATTTTCCATTTAGTCAGCATTAGGGTTTTAAACCCTAAACTGAACTTTTCCCTTTCAGCCAGCATTAGAGTTTTAAACTCTAAACTAAGCTTTTCCATGCAATCAGCATTAGGGTTTTAAACCCTAAACTGAATTTTCCTTCTAGTCAACATTAGGGTTTTAAACCCTAAACTGAACTTTTTCCCTTCAGCCATCATTAGAGTTTTAAACTCTAAACTGAGCTTTCCCATGAAATCAGCATTAGGGTTTTAAACCCTAAACTGAACTTTTTCCTTTCAGCCAGCATTAGAGTTTTAAACTCTAAACTGAGCTTTTCCATGAAATCAGCATTAGGGTTTTAAACCCTAAACTGAGTTCTTCCTTTGATCGGCGTTAGGATTTTAAACCCCAAACCGAACCTTTCCCCAGCTAGCCGGTGTTAGGGCTCCAACCCTGAAGCGAGCATGCATATCCTCTTTCATCAATTTTATGAACTTCCTGGTGAATAATTAACGAAATTTTCCTAGTGAAACTGGTGTAGAAAATTTCGTTCGTTTGTTTGTTTTTTCCCGCAGGTCTAACCTCGAGCCACACAGATCGAAATGACCTACGAGATGAGTCTCAACTCAGAATCAAAGAAGAAAAGACAGAAGAAGACATCCCGAGATATCAGAGTGAATGGAGAGCGGACTGACTCCAACGTTTAATTAGGGGCTTGAACCTTGCCAATCGCGTCTCACTCAGTATCCCAGAGGTTACACAAGTCGCCGCAGCTCGCAAGCATCAAGATTCAGATCGGAGTCTACAAGCAGAATCAGCTAAGACCCAAGATCAAGTCGTAAAAGAATCATAGATAGGAATCTTGTAACTAGCAGTTGACATACATATAAGTAGTCAGTTCAGTTTCTAATTTTCGTTTGGTTGTAATAAGGCGGTCAGTGACGTAGCAGTGACAACAGCAGCAGCAGTAGCAGCAAGCATTGCAATCCCATGGTAGTCCCAGCTACCAAAACTTCCCGAACTACATTGACCTGATTCCTGTTTAGCCCAGGATATGTAGGAAATCTTTGAAGCAAGATTCGGTCAGATCTTTCAAAAAAAACATGCTTCATACGGAGTAGTCCATAGGCAAAAATCGCTCATACACGCTCACTTTATCTTTGCACGAAAACTCTTCGTGTTTCCGAACAAAGAGGGGCAGCTGTGAGCACGTGATTTTTGTTTTACGCGACAATCGCTCCAAAAAGAATTAAAAATGTATGTGTCATGCGTAATTTAAACCATGACCCGTTTGTTAGATGGAAAATTACAAAAAATACGCATTTTTTCTTTTGTCCTAATTTGTTGCCGTGTTTAATTTGGCCTACTTTTAACATTTTATCCGCGTGAAATAAATATGTTAAGTGTTAATTAGTGGTGTTTAGTTTTATTTAATTAGTTTGTGTATTTAGGAAATTAGAAATAAAGAAAAAGAAGACAAAATTTGTTATAAAATGAATTTGGGCCGTGCCCATTTCAAAAATCTGGAGCCCAATTGAACAGCCCAAACCCCCAGTCCGAACAGCCCACCCCAGGACACAAAACGACGTAGTTTAACACCAAAACTACGTCGTTTCAAGGCCGATCCATCTCAACCATTCAAACCAAACTGATCCAACGGCCAAGATCTCACACCCCGTACCCACTAACTAACCCGACCCGT
The DNA here is from genome assembly GCF_000393655.2 of Nicotiana sylvestris. Lineage (NCBI taxonomy): Eukaryota > Viridiplantae > Streptophyta > Magnoliopsida > Solanales > Solanaceae > Nicotiana > Nicotiana sylvestris. The sequence goes on from NC_091058.1 coordinate 20,456,267, forward strand.
CTTATCCAAACCGACCCCCAAGCTCTGAATGAGAAACGACGTCGTTTCCTCATCAAAAGAAAGATCTGAGCCTTCCATCTCGCCTCATCCAACGGCTAAGATCAACCCCTTCAGCCATATATAAACCCGTAACATACCCTGCCCCCCTATCCTAACCCCAGCCTCCGTCTTCAACCTCATTCCCCATCAAACCCTAGAGCCGCCCCTGTATCCTTCACCATGGAAGCCGGCGGCAAGGACGTCGGTGACCTCGTCCCTAACACCGTAGAACCCCCTTGACATCCTGAACCCAAATCTGTCAACCACACACCTCGAATCCTATCTCACCTTCTCGAATCTTCATTCGAAGATTCGAGTCGGAACCTAATCTACACCAATCTGCCCTAAATTCATACCAGACACTCCCCAGACCCCCCTCGTGACCAAACCATACTTGGTTTGGTCCGAATCTGACCAGGGGAGTATGAATTCCCGGATCTGAGTTTGGAACTTTGTAGTTCTTCATCACTGGCCTATGTCCGTCCAAACCAAAGAGATTAAGGTCTAATGGACCTTAATCGAAGTGTTTCTCATCTGAGAAACACTTCGATTAAAGTCCGTTCACCCTTAAGAAAGTCTGTCCAAGTCCGAGTCAAGGTTTTTGATTTTTCAAGACTTGAGGTGAGTCTTGCTTGCTTTCTTTATTTCTGTTTGGTCCATGTGAGTGATTGAATGGCTGTTCATGTTTTGTTTCAATTTGTATCTTTGAATTTTTACCAACTTCTGTTTGTCCACTTTGCTTGAACCACGGTGTTTGTTTGAACCCCTCCTATTCTGATAAGGCATGTGTACTGGTCGTGTTCCAAATTTGTATTCATTAACTGATTCCTTGAAGTATAATTTTGTTTAGCCAGTACAATTCAAGTCATGTGCCCTATACTTTGAATGTCTGATTTTTGGCTACGATTGTGTATGTTAATGCTAATATAGTCGAGTCGACATGAGTCGTCAATTAGTTTCAACTGCCTGAACAAAATAAATCGATTTGCTTCTGTTGAACATTTGCCTGAATCAATTAAGAACCAAGTTCAGTTACTTATAGTTGTTAATATGATTTCAGAAACCTAAGGCTTGATCTGTAATTGAAATCTGAGTTGATAGCATGTGCACTTGTGCACAGCATGTGCATTGTGCACAGCCTGGTCCCTGTACAAAGGGCTTTTGATTTAGAAATGGTTTGACAGCATATGCTGTCAGATATATTCTACTACCCATGCTTGCTTTTAGTTAATAAAATAGGAAAGGAAAGCCTGCCAGGGAATATTGATGGGGTTATATACTTAAATAACTAATTGGGATCTGAAAAGGTAAAATACACATGGGAGGGGTACTGTGACATTTGGAAAGGAGGCTGTTAAAAGAGATGGTGTCGAGGCTTATAAAAGGAGACAGAATTAGAGGCAGAGAGGGGGAAGACATACATACACTGTGAGAAATAAAAAAAAGAAAGAGATACAGAGAGAGGATCAGACCTGAAAAGAAAATATACACACACAGTGAGGGGATTGGGAACTTTAAGAGCTGAAAAGGAAAAACAAAAACACAGATAGAGAGAGTTTAAGGGATAGAAGCTATACAACCAACAATCAGAAGCTTTTTCCTCCTATTATTACTGGGTTTCAGTTGTTAAACCTGGTTTCAAATCAATTCTGATTCTTTGAAATTCCAGTTGTGTCTATTAGTCGAGTGTTTTCATTGGTTTACTACTGGTCGGGCCTGTTTGGATTTCTGTTTCTATTCCACTGGGTGTTGCTGCTATTTGGTCATTACTTTCTATTGGCCATATTTGCATCTCTGCACTCGAGCCTGTTTTCTTGCTATTTGTTTTGCCTGCTGCTATTCTGCCCTGTTGCTGTTGGTGCTGTTACTGCTGCTGCATTTGTTCATTGTTACTCTACTGATTGCCCTTTTTCTTCAATTGCAAATATTCCCAGGTACACAACCTTTGAACCTTGTATTGTTGAAAGTTTGAAGTTGAAGCAGAAATAAAGGAATGAACGCCAGTTTATGTTATAGCATTGGTGTAAAAAGATAGTTCGAATGTTGTTTGGGCCTGTATTCTTACTGTGAACTGCAAATATTCTGTAGGAACTAGCATACATTTTGTTTAAGATGAACTGTTAGATAGCATGGCTCAATAGTAATGACAGTATGACATGGACAGCATGTTTTGATTTAGTATACATTCAGTTCAAGTATAACACTTGTTTGATTTAGTATGACTGTATAACATAGAGTCATGGTAAGCATTGTATGTATTTTGCCTAGACCACTGAATTGACAAAACTGCGATACTGGGGTCCGGGATAAATGTATCCCCAAACAAACTCCCATACAGTCACACTAAGAGTATGGCTATGAATGCCAGTTCTCTTGTCAGTTCATTCGTTCCAATACAGGTTCGATACTGGGTTTCGTTACAGATTTTTATTTCGAAATGATGTAATGATTGTTGAGAAAAACTGATAATCATTTTTGAGTTCAATTAGTAGTAATTTTTCCTAATAAAACAGCCGATTTCTTTATCAATTTCGAATAGGTTAGAGTGTTAAGAATAGAACTTGGAGGTCGTTAAAACATAACTCAATATATGTTGTTAGTTTGTTTGCAATCTCACTTAGCGAATTAATAAGCATATTCACTTGTTGAAGACAAAGCATGCCGTAGCTCTCACCTCATGAACAATCAATCAAGTAATCAAACAAGTTTAGGTTCGGCAAACATAATAAGGATTCAGTCCGTATTTGTCTAAACCAGCAAAATTCGGCATCATCCTTCCCTTAAAAGATAAATGTAGTAAAATGTAGTTCTTGTAGGGTACCCTTCTAAAATAATGAGACGAGCCTCGCCAAATCAAAAGGCAAATTGCGGGGCCCTCAATAATTGGTCATAATAAATACTTAGAATTTGGGACGGGCTGTTTAGTGAATTCCACTGCCCTCCCCGAAGACAATAACGCGTTAGATTCTTTAGGCGCGACTTAATCAAATCACATTCTTAAATTCGGGTGCGCATTTATGTGACCCAATTTCAAATCTCAACGGAGTCGAAATGTGTTAACAACTACGGGTGCATTGATTGTGACGTGGTTCGAGATACATTTTCACGACGTTGCAATTCTATAAAAGTAAATGATAATAATAAAAGCGGTTAAAACTTAATAAAAGCACATAAGTCACAACATGTATTTAAATCAGATATTTAGCCATTATAACAATTTAAGCGACCGTGCTAGAACCACGGGATTCGAGGGTGCCTAACACCTTCCCTCGGGTCAACAGAATTCCTTACTTAGAATTTCTGGTTCGCAGACTTCATTTGGAAAAGTCGAAAATTTCCTCGATTTGGGATTCAAGATAAACCGGTGACTTGGGACACCAAAAGCCAAACCTTTCCCAAGTGGCGACTCTGAATTAAATAAATAATCCCATTTCGAATATTGTCACTTAAATTGGAAAAACTCCACCCGCGCATCTTACCCCTCGGGGCGGGGCACGCAAAAAGGAGGTGTGACACCAGCACATGGGGTCGATTGTGCTGATACTACACTCTGCACTATGTGTAGATCTCGGAGCGACAGCTTTTGGATCGTAGCTTTGGGTGGCTGCCTTCAGTCGAGTTATAGATCCCGAGGTAGTCCGCAAGCCCGACGTTCTCTTTTATCTTTATATGTATTCTGTTTTCATTTACTTCAGAGACAGATTGTACCTTTCTTTCCAGACATTTGTATGTAGTATTCGTAGTTGATCTGTGATATGGTGACACCGGATTCCTTGTAGAGATGTATGTTGGTATCGTCGTACTGGTTTTGGCTAAGTTATCAGATTACGTCTTCCACTTGTATTTATTTACCGTTAATATTTCATTGTTGATCGCATGCTAATTTAAATTGTTAAAAGGGGCTAAATAAAAGAGTTAGTGATTCTATAATACGCGGCTTGCCTAGCTTTCACGAGTAGGCACCATCACGACTCCCGAGGGTGGAAAATCCGGGTCGTGACATAATAAGAGTTTCATTATATTGGGGGGTGAGGTTGTGAGGAAGATATCCGTATTCCCTCACTCCGCAAGGGGCTGCTTTTTACTCGGAATTAAACATCTACGATGATGAAACTTTGAGGGATTTTCTGAGAACTCCGGATGCATAAAATTTCTTGTAATCAAAATGTTGGATATGTACGTCAAGTTCGAAGACATTTCCAACAATGAGGTTGTCGGACAGGTTCCGAATAACCCCCAGTCATCAGGTGGTTATTCTGGAGGAGTTTTTGCCGGACAGGTTCTGGATGAAAGAGTTTTTCTTGATTTAAACTTATCACTGCCTGCTTTACATAATTCACAAGACGAGTGATAAACTTCAATTTTCATGATTCCTTTGTGTTACGATGTACATTTTTGTTGTATTGAATTTGTATTAACGCTCATACATTTAACATGGGGTATCGACCAGATATGAATTTTACAAATTATGAACCCAAACATAGTTTTGGTGTGTTGGATCATGGTGGTCCATCCGGTAGTCATCACCTAAATGAAAATGTCCATCATGGTATTTCATCACATTACGACTTGTAAGTGAAGTGATACAGTTATATGGAAAGTATTTATTAATTTCAGTAGCTTATTATTTTGTTGATTGTGCAGTGAAAACGAGCAAATTGAACCACATGTACTCACTCAATTTCCCGAAGACGATGTATTAAATCGGGATCTGGCAAATGCACAAAGTAAGGAAGAGAACAGTGATTACGACAACAATGCTGATAAATTTGGAGACGAGACACCCTTTCCTTGTGAGGATGGTGATGAGGAGTATGAGAAGGAAAGGACCTGATTCGACGAGAGAGTATGCTCCACCCCCCTAGACGAAGTGTATACGAGTCCCAAGTGTCGTTTCATTCAAGGGAGATTCCTTACCTTGATAACTTGCCAAGCATGCCGGATGTAAAAGCTCTCACAAGGGATTTTGATGAAATTCGGACAGCAATGTGGGATGATTCTAGACCAACGGTGCTGGAAAAGGGTATGTTTTCCTGATAAAGCGCGCGTAAGCAGGGCTTGTAAAATGCACAACATAAAAGAGTGTCGTGAGATGACGGTATGGGAGTCAAGTCCGGTTGTATACAAGGTTGTTTGTCACAGGTGGTTTTGGCCATGTCATTGGATGTTGCGTGCGAGCAAGAAGAAGACATGTCTGTGGAAAGTGGGTAAATAAATTCCCACCCACACATTCGAAATGGACACATCCAACGGGAATCACTTCGACTTGGATATTGACTTGATTTCTTCTTGTCCTTATTCCACACATCGAAGTGTCCATAAGGTATAAAATCAAAGAGTGCATTACATCAGTCCACCAGGAACATGGCCATACCATTACCAAAATAAAGGCATATCTCGGGTGCAAACGAGCGTTTGAAATAGTCTATGGTAATTGGGATAAGTCATTTACAGTTCTGCCCAGGTACATGGCCGCACTACAACAGTTTAACCCCGGGACGGTTGTTGAATGGAAGCTTGAGCGGAGTCCGGGTAAACCAGAATATATATTCAATTACGTGTTCTGGGCGTTTAAACCAGCAATTAATGGTTTTTCGCATTGCCGGCCCGTAATATCCATAGATGACACTCATGTATATGGAGAGTACGATATCAAGCTGTTGATAGTCGTGGCAGTAGATGCTAATGGACAAATATTTCTTCTAGTTTTTGCTATTTGTGCCAATGAAAGCCAAGAGACGTGGACGCTATTTTTGAACCACTTGAAAGAGCATGTTGTCAAACAATGTTTCGGTATTTTTCTAATATCTAATCGGCAGGGTGGTATCTTAAGTTTTGTGGAGAACTTGCCTGCATGGCAAGAACCTTATGCCTAGCATCGTTACTGTGTGAGGAACTTTAAAACAGAGCGGGCGGCGCATTATATGAACCAGCGTGCGGACCGTGTGAATCATCAATACAATATTTGATTCACACGGTTTTCTACCATATGTAGTTCAATTTCATTGTTTTTATTTAACTTAAGAGTTAAGAGAAGAAAAAAAGTCTTCTTTTTTTTCTCGCTTCGCTCGAGCATCTTCAAACCTCACTCCGGCGAATGGGTACCTAGGCTTCTCTTGCCAATGTATACAAATATAAAGACCTGGCGAACTATCTTTCCAAAGACCCTTTCTTGCTGTAAGTATAATGATTAGACGAAGAAGAGGCCGTCAGACCAGAAAGAAAGTTACCCTTTTTAGCTAGATTGAGATTTAGGTAATGGGCCGTCAGACAAAGGCATATCCCAACAAGTATCTGGATGATTTGATGTGGATGGCAGCAACAGACCACCAACAGCATAAATTCCGGAGGCACATGGAATATATCAGGCAAGAAGATGAGGTAGCCTATCGTTGGTTAATACGACATGACCCTGAAAAGTGGACTTTGCATGAAGATGGTGGCAGATGATGGGGAACTCTGACTACAAATATGTCAGAGTCTTTCAACAGGTTATTGAAGTCGGCAAGAGGATTGCATGTCACGGCCATGGTGCGGATGTCGTTCAAGCAGATGGCGGATAGGTTTGTTGAAAGGTCTGCAGCTGTAACGTCATTGATGGAAAGGGGTGTTGAATTTATGCCAGTGCCGATGAAGAGATTTGAGAAATACAGACGGTGAGCACATTGGCATTCATTTTTGCATTATGATAACGAAAGAAATGTTTTTGAAGTTCGCACTGGTATCCATCAAAATCGGGGGAATAATGTACATACTGTAAATAAATCTACAAGGTTATGCTCTTGTGGGAAATGGTCCATTTACCACATACCTTGCTCACATGCCATCAAGTGCTTTCAAAAAGTTGGTTTAAGTATAACCAACTATGTTGATCAACAATATAGTATTGCGAAGTACCTAAACACATATAGTGAGCAGTTGCAGCCAGCGGGTGCTGAACATTATTGGTCGCCTGAACCATTTAAAATGGTGTGTAACAAGTCCTATTTGCGTCGAATACAGGTGCAGAAGAGAACGTGTATATGGAACCAAATGGATGTTAGTGATACCGTTTATGCGCGCAAATGTGGTATATGCTCGCAAACAAGACACGACCGTAGAAGCGGCAGAAAACCACAAACATCTCTCTGGGTGCCCATGCTCCTCCGGCACATATGCCTGTACATGTAGGCGAGAACAACAGCACCCCAGCTGTAATAGGGTAACTCATCTAGCAACTGAATATGATGAAGAAATCTCAGGCTAACTAGGTTCCCCGAAGTGTTCGGGAACAATACCCCTCCAAATAGAAGAAGAAATAACAACCTCGTATACCGGGTAATATGTATATCCTCTGTATCATCGGTGATATCGGGGTGGAGTACCTCCAGGTACTGTCTAATAGGGGTTAAAGTCAACTGACTGGCACCCAACGATGCAGTCTCGTCCGGTGGCCTGAAACTCGTGAGCTGCTGCAGCATGTCTAAATAATCATCGCGCGACATAGATCTTATAGCAATAGGCAGTGAAACGGTCATGCCATCAATGGGCAGGCCATATAAAACCAATACATCCTGCAGTGTGATAGTGGCCTCGCCAATGGGCAGGTGAAAAGTGTGCGTCTCCGGTCGCCACCGCTCAATCAACGCCGTGATCAAAGCCTAGTCGAGCTGCATTCGCCCGATCTCAATAATCCTATAGAATCTCGTATCCTGTAGGCGCTGGACTACACGGGAATGGAGATCTCTGGGCCTCAAAAAATCCCACAGGTCATCCACTCTCCTAGCGCGGAGAGTATGGGACAGTAACTCTCCGTCCTATATATGGGTGGACCTATGATCTCCATATAGCTCACGAGAGTAAGGGTCGGGATGTATAGGCTACGCGTACATGTCGTCAACTGTAAATTAAACAATATTAATTGTATGTTTAATATGCGATTGTACAAAGTATATATACCTATTGGGTTCCAGGCTCGATATTTGAGGCCCAATAGCACCAAACTATCATGAATAATTATGTGTGTCAAATTCAATATTTTGATAATTTTGTGTGTGTTTGTTTTATAATTTAAATTCTTGATTTTTAATTATTTAATTGTACAAAGTATATATACCTATTGGGTTCCACGCTTGATATTTGAGGCCTAGTAGCACCAAACTATCATGAAGAATTATGTGTGTCAAATTCAATATTTTGATAATTTTGTGTGTGTTTGTTTTATAATTTACATTCTTAATTTTTAATTATTTAATTGTATAAATTATATATTTTCATCTACCAGTATAAGAAATACTTAAACTATAGGGATTCTACGCTAAAATACTCTACAATTTACTATGCTAAAAGGTTCTACATTTTACTATGCTAATAAATAATCTAAACTAAATATAAACAACAAATACATTTTAATCACATAACATTCACAAAAATATATATAACATACTAGTTTCGCAAATAAAACACAAAACGACATGGAAACACTAATATCTAAATTCAGATATTAACAGAAAAAATTATTTCTCAATTTTACATTTTTTTAGAACACTAATATCTAAGTACGGATAAATATAACATACTAATTTCGCAAATAAAACACAAAACGATATGGAAACACATTCAATCAACTAATATGCATTATTATACAAGTTTTGACATAAAATAAATCGAAATACCTCGTTGTAGTGTTTTGTGTGAAAATTTGAGTCTGAAAGAGTGAAACCACAATAATACGATGCTCTACTACGATATGGGACCTGCGTTCTTAACGTTTTGTGTGACGGGAAGGGCCTACAATTTTTTTTTTTGAAAGACGACAATGGAGTGGGGGACCAGAAACAGGTTGAAGTAAAAAAATGGGGAGGGGAAGTTCTGGTCGGGAAAGAAGACGAAGGGGATTATTTAATCAGAGGTATAGCGTATTGTATTTTTATGCTATATGTATAGCGTAAAAATACAGCACGCTATACCTTTCAGTCAAATCGCCAATATATAGCGCCAAAATACGTCACGTTATATCTTAACGGTAAAAGTTACCGTTAAGATATAGCGTGACATATTTTGGCGTTATATATAAAAAGGTAAATCTTTTTTTTATACTTATTTACGTAATTTGAGTCCAAAAGAACCACAATTTGGTTCCGGTCGGCAGACTCTATAATTCATAGCCGGGAGAAGTGCTTCTGTAGATTGATCACGCTTTGAAAAGATTGGAAATAATAGGACAAATTAAAAGTACTGTGCAGAAACAATTGAGTTGAGATTTGAGCCCACCTACTTACTTTGCTTAGTGTAACTGTGGCAGAGATGGTGTCATTTTCAACCTGTTTTGGCCACATTTGATGCCAACTCGTCATTTCCGTCTTCTCTGTTACATTTATTTTCCCCTTACTGTTTTTGCTGCTTTCCTTGAGCCTTGAGATGTTATTTCTTTGAGGGCAGAGGCTTAGCCAATGAAGAAGCTATCGGTTAATTTGAACCCAGTAATTTCGGTTCAGACCTTATATATATATATTAAAAATTCAATTAAATAAGCGCAAAGAATAGATTTTGAACACAGTAAATTAAATGTGATACGGTAAAATTTCAAATCTGTACCTATAAAATTAAAATCCTAAAAATTCGCTCTATTTGAGGGTTGGGGGTTGAGGATGAATGGGGGTAGTATTTCAATAGCAAATGTGATCGCACCCACTAAAATGAATCATATCAATAACTCAACAGATTTAAAAAGATATACCTTTTTTACAAAGTTTTTGCATGCACTCACTATTTCTGCTTTGAACCATATATATGCACATGTATATATTTGCACTAATTAAGTTTAGCACCCATTGGTATAAAGTATATAGAGCACTGGTTTAGGTATGTTCTGTATTCACTAACTTAAAGGTCTATAGAACCATGTACGCTCTACCATTTAGGTGTTCACTTCATTCTTTTCCATTTTATTTACCGTTAGAAAGGATAATGTGGTAATCATTTACAATTGCAAACATGTACGTTATACGATATTCAGAGACGGGCCAGGATTAGAGGTTTATAGGTTCTGAAATTATTATCGAACCCATAAATCGTTTAGTTACTGGATTCGCAATTAATTATTTATATATATTTAGTGACCACTAATTATATGAAGTTTAATTCTTTAGTCATCACAATTGATATACACGATCTACTAGATGTATTTATTAGTACCCGTTCCATCAAATTGAAGTTTTCAAATGAGAAAAATATAAGTTCACGTATTGGATTTGAAAACTGATACAAGTTTAAGTAGTCATTTGACCATATTTTAATGTGATATTATCGGTGGAACAAATCAACTTTTACACCAATGGAATAAATAAGAAGAATCATCATTCCTCGGCAGAAGAGGTTACCACACGCTTCACAAACGCGCGTATGCCAAGTCTTCGATTCTAGAATCAGAGAGGCACACGGGAATTGGCTGGACTCACTGACATTCTGACAAAACCCCTGAAATATGCCCACATAATTACAATAAAGCCGTAACTATAATAAAAATATAAAAATGCACCTCTTGTTTTTAAATTATTTACTTTAGTACAAATAATATCTTAAATTAATTAGCAGAGGCAACTTTCACACCTAAAATAGAACCTGAACCATCCAACAATAGTACAATCATTTCATGTCTATGATTCTCCAGATCTCCTTTAAACCAAATTATAAAATATAGCCACCAAATAATACTACTAAAAAAATGTTGTGTGCACAAGAAAAGCACGAAGTTTAATTGAAAAGAGTAATGTCTCTCTGTGGTCCGTAAGCATGTTGACAGTTTAATGCTTGTTTAATTTCCACTTATATAATACTACTAGTTGTAATATGAAAATGGATCTTACATTTTTAAGTTAGATTACCACTTGCATCAATATGACTTCATTTTTTTCTGGATATAGCTAGTGGATATCTTTATTATTATAAAGGGGTCACATTTTTTCCATTTTACAGAAGATGGAATGACTAACATTGTATTAAAGGACTGACTAGTGTAGTATGATATTGCTAAATTAGAATATGTAATTTTCTGTAGATTATCTTTTTTATGTTTTCTTTTGTCATGCTTATTAATAAGAAACATTTATGATATAATTATAATAATTCCGAGTGATTGATGCTTGTTTGTATTATCACTTTTAACTCGCGCCAGAAATTAATTACATTCGATAGCCGGAAAAGTGTATAAAATTTGTATAATTATTGTATATAAAATACATAATATATATATACAAAAAAATATATACTTTTTCGGCTATTATTGGTATACAATGTCATTTTCCCAAATACAGTAGCCAGCATAGGAAAATAAAAACATTTATGAAGTGAAAAGGGTACTGCACAATGAGATATTATTCACTGTCCAAATATTAATTGTTTTAGCAAACTGAATTGTTTGAAGATACTTATTTGGCATTGATCAGTAAATAAGAGTTATCTCTCGTTCATGCTTTCTTATCTTGGCAAAAGGACATTAATGACTTACGATATATAGTCAAATAAAAGAAAGAAATAAACCATACGGTTCACATAGTTTAACTTTATGTAGTAGCAAATAATTCTTAAAACTGAATTGATCCTTATAAATCTTTTGTTATTAGACAGATGCTACTGATTGGTTTCCAACTACATTGTGTTGGATAATTTGGATTATCTATGAAAAGAAAATTTATAGTACATCTGTAGTCCACAACATGATCACATGGGAATCACTAGAGAGAATAGCACTTGAGATTCTGATTCTATACAAGAAATGCCAACCAAAGTCTTGTCTTTGGTACTCTAAAATCGCTATATCAATCAGAGAATAAATAGAGAAATCAATGACGAAACCAAACCTCCTAAGTTGGGGTAGCCCACAAAATTTTCTCCTACCATTTGCCACTACAAAATGTATCTTATTTCTCAATATCTAAATGAAGGGTTATTATTAAGTTGTAAATTTATATGAAATATATCATTGATTGGTGTACTTTCAACAAAATAATCTTTTTTCATAATTATGTTCCATGGCCAGTGAAAGAAGAGTGGATTGAGGGGGGGATGGGATTGCTCGATTGACAATTTGAGATTGTCGCTTAATTAGTGATCTTTAATTCCACCTTGTATCACTTAGGTGTATTATTCTAATCCAACGAAAGATTGTCCTGCGGTTTTACATTCCCTTCTTTTATTATTTTTCGGCTGATCCCACTTAAAAAAATGGAAAAGAATTGCTTAAAACTTACCTCGTGAGTTATATTCTTATAGGAAAAAGATAGACCATCAAATTCCATTTTTGAAATAAAGATCCACAATTCGTAGTTATCAAAGAATTTGTTGAAGCATAAATAGCAAATGTCCAACCAATGGATGATGTTAAAAGAGAAACCATGATTTTTCAAAGGGAACGTGCAAAACTAAAGCACATGCATAGACATGCAGAATATATTGTGAAATCCTCTTATTCATGTCAGGTTATAAAAGCTAAAAAAACCAACAAAGTCAAGACCCTCACCTGATGGATGTCGTTTAAAAATAATGTATCTTCGTTCGCAAATAACACGTGGTAAATAATTCTTATTCGCAATTAATAATTCATTTGCTTATACAAGCAAAATGGTTTCCAAATGATCAATTTTGCCAAGTTCAATAATAATAAATTAAATCTGTAGTGGTCAGAAAAGCCAAATTAGATAAGCATCCACATTAATTATATGTAGATAGATTTATGTATGTTTGTTTGTTTCAATATGATAGTATTGAAAACAGTTCCATTTACCACTATGAATTAGCCTACAAGCGAACCCCAGCATAGGATACTTTTGTCAATCCTAGCTAGCACCATCAAATTGGTATTTAGGGTACAGTTAAACTGGGTCCAACCCCTAGCCGAACCCAGCAGGTTGATGTGGGTCTAGACAAGTACTCTTGATGTTCAGTCACTTTGAGCTTGGTCTCAAAACTACGTATTACCTTCACAAAAAAAAAAAAAAAAAAAAGAATTAACCCAAATAGCTGTTCACCAACCACTTAAACTAAAAATAACCGGTGAAGGTATAATATATGTATAATTTATATATTATATGTGTATAATTTATGTATATTGTTAGAAGAAGTAAACGATAAATATGGTATGCTATTTGTCTAAAGATCCCAAAAAAATATACTCCGAGGGTAAAAATAATTTTGTATGTATATAAAATGTTTAATTCTCTTAATTTTAGAATAAAATTTCGTGTAACATCAAATGCGGCCCTAAAAATTGTTATAGATTGTAACTTTAATTTGCTCCCCAAACTCCCAAGTATGGCATACTTATATTTTTTTGAATCTTATTGTTAAAATTCCTGACTTTTTCACTATCGAAACCATAGAAACATTTAGGTAATCGTTAACAACGGAAATTGTGTTCTTCCCTTTTGATTTGAGTCACTCTCTCACACACATATATAAATAAACTATTTACTGCATATTTCCTTTGAATTGCTACATCTCAGATTCGCCTCTATTAATAACCTTTTTTATTTCCAATTCTTCCACTTTTGATCGAAGTGAACAGACCGTGACGGAGGCAAGATTTTTCCTAAGGGAGTCATAAAAGGAAAAAGTTAGAAAAATTAAAAGGCAAGATTTTTCCTAAGGGAGTCATAAAAGGAAAAAGTTAGAAAAATTAAAAGAAATTGTGGCCAATGGAATTGAACCAGTGATCTTACAAAAGTTTTTAACTTTCTTCAACACTAAGCTACAATTATCAACTGTGACAAAAAAATTTAAAATATAATATATAGAGGTACAAAATAAATTTTGTTTTATATATACAGTGTAATTTTTCGGCGAAAGAGATTCGGATAAACCCTTCCGCGCCTCCTAAATTCGCCCCTGGTTGCAGAGGAGACCGATGTGGTGTTTGTGTGCGACAACCGCGAAAAGAATAATTTCTCTTCTTTCACAATTCCAGTAACAGTAACATCAACTAACAAAAATCTGAGGGGAGATTTTAATAAATAACCAACCACCTCGAAATCAACTGCAGCAAGAAATTAAGCTCTAAAAAATCCTTCATATTTTTTGGATCATCTTAAGGGACGGAAGAGATCCCTATGTACTTTAATGTTGGATGATGATGATGATGATAACGTTTTTTTGGTTTACTTCTTAAAAGACAACTTCCTTGTGGGTTCCATTTTGTGTCCTAGCTATATAATATCCAAACACTTCTCAACCGTCCAATGTGCTCTTTATAAGTTTTATTAAACTCATTCATTGTTTTGGTATTCAGTTCAGAAATCAAAGAGTCCAAATTTTACGGAAACCTTATGATACTTCAGGACAAGAATTAACTTCTTGAAAGTGAAATTGCACAAGACTTTAAATTTTGCTTAGAACTTCTCACTAAATGAATGACATAATTTGTGGGTCATCTTCTATTTTAGGATTTGAATCCGTGTTCTGAGGTTTTAAAAATCTTATTTTATCTTTTCTCGATTTGTGTACGCAATCCGAGCATGATTTCAGAAAGCCTTTATTGGGAAAATTTATGAAATAATAATTGTTGGCCTAAAAGATTGATTTTTGTTAACTTCGGTCCACGTTTTAGGTAAACAGACCCGGATCCGTGATTTGACGGTCCTGGTAGGTCCGTAGTAAAATATGGGACCTGGGCGTATGCCCGATGAATTTCGAGGTCCCAAACCCAAGAAATGAATTTTTGATAAAAATTGTAAGACTAAAAATGTAAAGAATTAAAGAAATTGATTAATGTTTGATCTCGTTGGTATCAGGACCGTATTTTGGTTCCGGAGCCCGGTACAGGTTTAATATAATATTTAAGTCACGTCTATGAAATTTGGTGAAAACGGAGTTTATTTGACGTGATTCGGACCTTGGGTTGAGAAAATAAATGTTTTGAAACTATCTTGAAAATTTCAAGCAATTTGGTGCTAAATTCGTAGTTGTAGGCGTTTCTTTGTTGAGCCATATATATATATATTAACCGCCTAATTATTATGTATCGTAGTTAACCCCTTTGAGCCTGTAATCTTGTTTCTTTGGCAACCACATTACAAGCCTTACCCATTTGTTTGAATTAACCATCCATTTGAACCTTCTAACCTCTCATGAGCACTTGAATTGTTATGAGCTGTGTAAAAGTTAAAGTGTGGGGTGGTTGGTTTGGCTTTTGAATGGAACTAATGAAATAAGGAGAAAGGTGCACTGTTTTGAACAAGTAAGAGCCACTTGAATTGAAAAAAAATAGTTGTATTATTGTGAAAAAAAGTATTCCTTGATAAGTGGTGACTCTTAATGTAATTGTGCTTGTGCTTAAAGAAGTATGGGGTAAAATACATTGATGTGAAGGCGGAGTTGGTTTGACATAAGTATGGGATTTGAGTGTTAAAGTATATGTATTAAAGTGCTTAAGGAGGTGTAGTCACTCTTATATCTAAATGTATCCTACCCGTCCCGCAGCCTACATTACAACCAAATAAAGTGTGACGACCCAAGGGGTCATCACCGTAATTCTTCCTTGTTTCGTGCTCCCGAGGCCTTGAAAACCTCGCTTTTAGTTGCCTCGATTGGCGTGTGCAGTTCGGGCGCGTAGCCAGAAAGTTTTTTTTTATGTTAGAATATGTGAAACATTTGATGAATTTTGGTATTAATATGCATAATGTTGACTTCGGTCAACATTTTGGGTAAATGGACCCGGACCTGTGATTCGACGGTCCCGGAGGGTTCGTAGAAAAATATGGGACTTGGGCGTGTGCCCGGAATCAAATTCTGAGTTCCTAAGCCCGAGAAATGAATTTTTAAAAGAAATTGTTTTTCTGAAATTTGATAAGAAAATTTGAAATGAAAAGGAGTTAGAAAATATAGGTATCGGGCTCGTATTTTGGTTCCGACACCCGGTACAAGTCTTAAATATGTGTTAAGCACTATCTGTAAAGTTTGGCTAAAAACGGACGTCATATGACGTGTTTCAGACTAAAAATGGAGAGTTTGAGTTATGAAAGTTGAAGAAAGAAAATCATGTGTTTGAGGCTTGATCCTATGTATATGATGTTATTTTGGCGATTTGATCGCACGAGTAAGTCCGTAAGATGTTTTTAAGGTTGTGTGCATGTTTGGTTTGGAGCCCCGAGGGCTCGGGTGAGTTTTGAATGGGGCCCGGGAGGTCTTGGACTTAAGAAAATGCAGGTTCAGGTGTTGCAGACACCAGCGCGGCCGCGGTCATTTCCGCGCGGTCCGCGCTGGAGCCGCGCGGCCGCGATGCATTTTTGTGCGGTCCGCATGGCTGAGTCTGAGGGCTAGGGTTTCAGGTTAGCCAGCGCGGCCGCGCACCAAAATAGTGCGGTCCGCGCTTGAAGGGTTCAGAGAAGCCCCACTTTTCTCCCACTCGGCGCGGCCGCAACACATTTTTGTGCGGTCCGCGCCAAGTCCTCAGAAAGGCATACAAGTTCGGAAATCTCAGTCATTTTTCAATTTTCAAAAACCCAAAACCTAAGAGGCGATTTTCCAAACAACTTTTCTTCTCCAAAACGATTGGTAAGTGATTTCTAACTTAATTTCTTTATCCCTTAACATCTTTTAATATAATTTCAACTTCAAATCAAAGATTTTCATGGGGAAAATTGGGTGTTTTGGGTAGAACCTAGGTTTTCTACAAATTGAGAAGTTGGACCTCAATTTGGGGTCCGATTTAAAAACAAATCATATATTTGGATTCATGGGGGAATGGGTAACCGGGTTTTGGTCCGAACCTCGAGTTTCGACCACGTGGGTCCGGGGGTATTTTTGACCTTTTTGGGAAAAACCTTGAAAAATCTATTTTCATGCATTGGGGATGATTCATTTAGTAATTATTAATGTGATTAAGTAACTTATGACTAGATTCGAGCGGATTGGTGGTGGAATCAAGAGGTAAAGCTATACTAGAAGCGTGAGTTGAGTTTGGAGCATTCGAGGTAAGTGTTTGTTCTAACTTTGGCTTGAGGGAATAGGATTAGGATGATATTTGCTACTTGCTAATGTGGAGTACGGTGTATAGGCATGGTGACGGTTATCTATGCACCGGAGTCTAGCATGACCGTGAGTCTTGATTGCTTTTAATTCGAATAATGTGACACAAGCTCCTTGTTTATTTGATAAGTTTCATATAATGTGAACGGTTGAGGAAGAATGATTTAAAAGGAGAATGTGTTGTGAATACTCCCTTGTCGGGATGTGTAGACTGATATATATATTCTTCCTTGTCGGGATATTTTGGGCTGTTAGCTGTACCCTTGCCGGGTTAAAGATATTGAGTTGTTATTCTCCCCTGAAGGGGTCTACTATATGAAGTCAGATATTATGAACTATAATATGGGATCGTGTGGCACGTCGTCCACTTATATATGATATTATGGGATCGTGTGGCACGCCGTCCACTTATATATGATATTATGGGATCGTGTGGCACACCGTCCACTTATATATGATATTATGGGATCGTGTGGCACGCCGTCCACTTATATATGATATTATGGGATCGTGTGGCACGCCGTCCACTTATATATGATATTATGGGATCGTGTGGCACGCCATCCACTTATATATGATATTATGGGATCGTGTGGCACGCCGTTCACTATATAAATATATATATATCATGGAAACCGGAGTTTCTTCTGTTTATTTTCGATATTTCACTTTTATCTGTTACTCCCCGATAGCATGTCCCCTCCCAGTTTTACTTGGTATTATCTTGTTATTGTTTTCTTGCACTTGTTGTATATATATCTGTACAGGTTAATTGTGGTAGGTACTATCTAGCCTCGTCACTACTTCGCCGGGGTTAGGCCAGGCACTACCAGCACATGGGGTCGGTTGTGCTGATGCTACACTCTGTGCATTTTTGGTGCACAAATCAGGGAGCAGCTTACGGACCGCACCAGTAGGACTTCTGGGAGCTATCTTCAGTCCAGGGACTCTCGAGGTAGCCTAGCTGGCGTTTGCAGGCCGAAGTCCCTTTCCATGTTTTTTTTGTTTGTTTATCTTGTATCAGACAAACATGATGTATTTTCCCTTCAGACATTGATTGTAGTATTCTGTAGTAGTCCGTAAGCTAGTGACACCAGACTCTAGGTAGCATTTTGGTTCAAACTTCCGCACTTTTGGTTTTCAGTTGCTTTAGATTTAAAGTCTTCCGCTTAGATTTTGTCTCGTTTATTATATTGTTTGAAAGAAAGCAGGAAAGGTGTTTTAAATATTTGGCTTGCCTAGCTCCGATAGTAGGCGCCATCACGACACCCGATGGTGGGAAATCCGGGTCGTGACAAGTTGGTATCAGAGCACTAGGTTACTCAGGTCTCACAACTCACGGACAAGCTCAGTAGAGTCTGAGGGATCGGTACGGAGACGTCTGTATTTATCCCGCAGAGGCTACCGAGTTAGGAAAACTTCACCTTGTTCATTCTTGTCGTGCGATTCTGTTTCTCAAGTACTGATTGTCTTTCCACTATGTTCTTTCGCAGATGGCGAGGACACGTGCTTCCTCTTCTACCGCGCAACAGCCTGAGCCCCCAGCAGCAGCCCCTATTAGGGGCAGAGGGCGAGGCCGTGCCAAAAGCCGAGGCCGGGGCAGGGCTCAGCCCCGAGCAGCATTTCCAGCGACGGAGCCTCAGGTCGATTTTGAGGAGGAGGTTCCGGCCCCAGCTGTTCCAGTGGACACAGCTCAGGTCCTAGAGGGTTTCATAGCCACACCAGTGCTTCAGGACGCTTTGGTCCGACTGGTAGGCTTTATGGAGGGCATTTCTAGAGCAGGTTTGCTTCCCACAGCTCCAGCCACATCTCAGGCTGGGGGAGGAGTTCAGACTCCCGATACTCGTACTCCAGAGCCGGTAGCTCCTCAGGCTCAGGTTCCAGCAGTTCAGCCAGCTGTGGCAGCCCAGCCAAGTATTGCGACTCAGTTCAGTGATGGTGCGGCTATGTCCACGGATGCTTTGTGGAGGCTTGATCGTTTCACCAAGCTCTTCACTACTACATATAGTGGCACTCCCTCAGAGGATGCTCAGGATTTCATATTCAGCTGTCATGAGGTTCTACGGACTATGGGCATTGTAGAGACCAATGGGGTCGACTTCGCCACTTTTCGCCTGGCAGGATCCGCCAAGACTTGGTGGAGGGATTTCTGTTTAGCCAGGCCAGCATGGTCGCCATCATTGACCTAGGATCAGTTTTCAAAGTTATTTCTGGGGAAGTTTCTCCCAGTTACTCAGCGAGATGCTCTTCGCAGGCAGTTTGAGCGTCTCCAGCAGGGTCCTATGACGGTCACCCAGTATGAGACCCGGTTCATTGATCTTGCTCGTCATGCCATTGTGATACTCCCCACCGATAGGGAGAGGGTACAGAGGTTTATTGATGGGTTGGCCCAGCCGATCCATGTTCAGATGGCCATGAGTGCCGGTAGTGAGATTTCATTTCAGGAGGTGGCAGATGGTGCCCGCCGGATAGAGATGGCACTTGCTCAGGGAGGTGGTCATGGGTCTGATAAGAGGCCCCGTCATTCTGGTAGATTCAGTGGTACCTCGTCTGGAGGTAGGGATTCTTATGGTAGAGGCCATCCTTCGAGGCCCTTTCAGTCAGCTCTCCAGGCTTCTCATGGTACACCAGGTGGTCGTGGTTCTCAGCCGCAGTATTCTGACCAGCAGCTCTTCGGTTCACCATCAGCACCTATCAGTGCACCACCACTTTGTTATTCTCAGCAGCCGAGGGCTTGTTATACTTGCGGCGATGTGAGTCACATTGCTAGATATTGCCCTCGAGTTTCCAGCAGCTCGCAGCAGCAGGGTTCTCGCCCGATGATCCAGGCACCGGTTGCCCCACTGCCTGCCCAGCCAGCTAGAGGCGGGGGTAGAGGACATAGAGGTGGAGGTAGAGGTTTTAGAGGTAGAGCTCCGACCGTTAGAGGTAGGGGTCAACCAACAGCAGATCGTCCCAAGGATATGATTCAGGGAGGTAGGGCCCAGCCCCATTGTTATGCTTTGCCAGCCAGGCTAGAGGCTGAGTCATCAGATGTTGTGATTACAGGTACTATTCTGGTCTGTGATAGGGATGCTCCTGTGCTATTTGATCCCGGATCTACGTATTCATATGTGTCGTCCTATTTTGCACCCTATTTGGTTATGCCTAGTGACTCGTTGAGTATTCCTGTTTATGTGTCAACACCGGTGGGTGATTCTATTGTGGTCGACCAAGTTCATCGTTCTTGTATCGTAGTGTTTGGGGGTCTTGAGACCCGTGTTGATTTGTTGCTTTTGGACATGGTCGACTTTGATGTTATATTGGGGATGGATTGGTTATCCCCGTACCATGCTATCTTGGATTGCCATGCCAAGACCGTGACCTTAGCCTTACCGGATTTACCCCGTTTAGAGTGGAGAGGGACTTCTGGTCATTGTACCCGCAGCGTTATCTCGTATGTGAAAGCTCGGCGTATGGTCGAGAAGGGATGTTTGGCCTACTTGGCGTATGTTCGCGATTTTAGCGCGGAGGCCCCTTCTATTGATTCTGTGCCCGTTGTTCGGGAGTTTCCTGAGGTTTTCCCTTCAGACTTGCCGGGTATGCCGCCCACAGGGATATCGACTTTTGTATTGATTTGGCCCCGGGCACTCAGCCCATTTCTATCCCGCCATATCGTATGGCCCCGCCGGAGTTGAAAGAGTTAAAAGAACAGCTGCAGAATTTGCTTGAGAAAGGTTTCAGTAGACCCAGTGTTTCGCCTTGGGGTGCGCCGGTGTTGCTTGTTAAGAAAAAGGATGGTTCGATGAGAATGTGCATCGATTACCGGCAATTGAACAAGGTTACAATTAAGAATAAGTATCCACTGCCGAGGATCGACGATTTATTCGACCAGCTTCAGGGTGCGAGGGTGTTTTCAAAGATAGACTTGAGATCTGGCTACCACCAGCTGAGGATTAGGGCGTCTGATGTCCCTAAGACAGCATTTCGCACTCGGTATGGGCACTATGAGTTTTTGGTCATGTCATTTGGATTGACTAATGCCCCAGCAGCGTTCATGGAGTTGATGAACCGAGTGTTCAGACCTTATTTGGACTTGTTCGTGATAGTCTTCATTGACGATATTCTTATATACTCCCGCAGTCAGGAAGGAGCATGAGCAACACCTCAGAGTGGTCCTTCAGACCCTAAAGGATAGTCAGTTGTATGCTAAGTTCTCAAAGTGCGAGTTTTGGTTGAGTTCGATCGCATTCCTAGGTCATGTCGTATCAGCAGCAGGTATTCAGGTAGACCCGAAGAAGATAGAGGTAGTCAAGAACTGGCCTCGACCAGCTTCAGCTACGGATATTCGGAGTTTCCTAGGGTTAGCAGGTTACTACCGTCGGTTCGTGGAGGGGTTTTCATCCATTGCAGCCCCTATAACCAGATTGACCCAGAAGGGTGTCCAGTTCAGGTGGTCGAACGAGTGTGAGGCGAGCTTTCAGAAGCTCAAGACGGCTCTGACTACAGCACCAGTATTGGTTTTGCCTACAGGTTCAGGGCCATGTACGGTCTATTATGATGCGTCTCGTATTGGGCTTGGTGCAGTGTTGATGTAGGAAGGCAACGTCATTGCTTATGCTTCGAGGCAGTTGAAGATCCACGAGAAGAATTATCCGGTTCATGATCTCGAGTTGGCAGCCATTGTTCATGCCTTGAAGATCTGGAGGATTACTTATATGGCGTGACGTGTGAGGTTTATACTGATCACAAGAGTCTTCAGTATCTGTTCAAGCAGAAAGAGTTGAATTTGAGGTAGAGGAGGTGGTTAGAGTTGCTAAAGGATTATGATGTTACTATCTTATACCACCCGGGGAAGGCCAATGTAGTGGCCGATGCATTGAGCAGGAAGTCCGCCAGCATGGGTAGTCTTGCTTATATTCCAGTCAGCCAGAGATCGCTTGCTTTTGATGTTCAGGCCTTGGCCAATCGTCTTGTGAGGTTGGATATTTTTGAGCCTAGCAAAGTGTTAGCTTGCACGGTTGCTCGTTCCTCACTATTAGAGCGTATCCGCGAGCGGCAGTTTGAGGATCCCTATTTGTGTGTCTTGAGAGACACAGTGCAGCATGGAGGTGCCAAGAAAGTAACCTTAGATGATGATGGTGTATTGAGATTGCAGGGGCGAGTTTGTGTGCCCAATGTTGATGGGATTCGAGAGTTGATCTTAGCGGAGGCCCATAGTTCTCGGTATTCTATTCACCCGGGCGCCGCGAAGATGTATCAGGATCTGAGGCAGCACTATTAGTGGCGTAAGATGAAGAAAGACATCGTTGCGCACGTGGCTCGGTGTTTGAATTGTCAACAGGTTAAGTACGAGCATCAAAGACCCGGTGGTCTATTTCAGATGACTCAGAAAAAGTTTGATGCAGTTTGGGTCATTGTTGATAGGCTGACCAAGTCAGCGCATTTTGTTCCTGTTGCAGCCACCTATTTGTCCGAAAGGTTAGCCGAGATTTATATCAGGGAGATTGTTCGCCTTCATGGGGTGCCGCTATCTATCATTTCGTATCGGGGTACGCAGTTTACCTCGCATTTTTGGAGAGCGGTTCAGCGAGAGTTGGGCACCCAGGTTGAGTTGAGTACAACATTCCATCCCCATACGGACGGTCAGTCCGAGAGGACTATTTAGGTTCTTGAGGACATGCTCCGAGCTTGTGTCATTGATTTTGGAGGCTCGTGGGACCAGTTTTTGCCTTTAGTAGAGTTTGCCTACAACAACAGCTACCAGTCCAGCATTCAGATGGCTCTGTACGAGGCGTTGTATAGTAGGCGATGTCGGTCTCCAGTTGGATGGTTTGAGCCGGGAGAGGCTCGATTATTGGGTACGGATCTGGTTTAGGAAGCCTTGGACAAGGTCAGGATTATTCAGGATAGACTTCGTACAGCTCAGTCCAGACAGAAGAGTTACGCAGACCGCAAGTTCAGAGATGTTTCCTTCATGGTTGGTGAGCGGGTATTGCTCCGTGTATCACCTATGAAGGGCGTGATGAGATTTGGGAAGAAGGGCAAGCTCAGCCCTAGGTTCATCGGTCCATTTGAGATTCTTGATCGTGTGGGAGAGGTGGCTTATAGACTTGCCTTGCCACCTAGCTTGTCAGCTGTGCATCCCGTGTTTCATGTATCTATGCTCCGGAAGTATCGCGGAGATCCATCGCACGTGTTAGATTTCAGCACTGTCCAATTGGACAAGGATCTGTCATATGAGGAGGAGCCGGTGGCTATTCTAGACCGGCAGGTTCGACAGTTGAGGTCGAAGAGTTTTCCTTCGGTGCGTGTTCAGTGGAGAGGTCAGCCTCCTGAGGCATCGACCTGGGAGTCCGAGTCCGATATGCGGAGCCGTTATCCTCATTTATTTCCCGACACAGGTACTTCTTTCTTTTGTCCGTTCGAGGACGAACGGTTGTTTTAGAGGTGGAGAATGTGACGACCCAAGGGGTCATCACCATAATTCTTCCTTATTCCGTGCTCCCGAGGCCTTGAAAACCTCGCTTTTAGTTGCCTCGATTGGCTTGGGCAGTTCGGGCGAGTAGCCGGAAAGTTTTTTTATGTTAGAATATGTGAAACATTTGATGAATTTTGGTATTAATATTCATAATGTTGACTTCGGTCAACATTTTGGGTAAATGGACCCGGACCTGTAATTCGACGGTCCCGTAGGGTTCGTAGAAAAATATGGGACTTGGGCGTGTGCCCGGAATCAAATTCTGAGGTCCCAAGCCCGAGAAATGAATTTTTGAAAGAAATTGTTTTTCTGAAATTTGATATGAAAATTTGAAATGAAAAGGAGTTAGAAAATATAGGTATCGGGCTCGTATTTTGGTTCCGACGCCCGGTACAAGTCTTAAATATGTGTTAAGCACTATCTGTAAAGTTTGGCTAAAAACGGACGTCATATGACGTGTTTCGGACTAAAAATGGAGAGTTTGAGTTATGAAAGTTGAAGAAAGAAAATCATGTGTTTGAGGCTTGATCCTATGTATATGATGTTATTTTGGCGATTTGATCGCACGAGTAAGTCCGTAAGATGTTTTTAAGGTTGTGTGTGTAAGCACGTGATTTTTGCTTCACGAGCAATCACTCCCAAAGGAAAACAAAAAATAATAGTGACAGATGACCCCGCAGTACAAATTTTTCATGACATGTATTGCTAGTCATTTGTGGGTCTGTCCATTTTTTTTGCATTTTATCATTATCAAACAAAATACAAAAATATGTGTCATTAAAAGAAAGTTCAAAATATATATATGCATCGTTCGTTCTAGGTTGTGATTTAACTTACTTAAACATTTTAATTTGGTATGATAATTACGTTGAAGTACTACATTGTTATTTGTTTTAATTTGTTTTATTATTTATTTTGTTTTGTTATTTTTCATTTTTTTAAATTAGAAAACAAAAGAAAAAGAGTTGAAATCAATTTGGGCCCAAAAATAAGACAAAAACAGGCCCAAACCAGCACTCAAATCCGGTCCAAACCAGGCCTGCCCTGACCACCTCCCGAAACGACGCCGTATCATGCGTCTGATCTAGGCCGTTCAAACTCTCGATCCAACGGCTCAGGACCTCTTTCAGCAACCCGTGTTCAAACCCGACCCAGGAACCAATCCGACCCAACCCCTCACTTAAACCAAACGACCCCGTTTAACTACCAAACGACCCCGTCTCATTTCTCACCCTCAGATCCAAGCCGTTGAGATCATCTGATCTAACGGCTCAGATCCAATCCCATAGACCATATATAAACCTTCCCTTACACCCCACGCCCCCTATACCAGCACCCCATCCCTTCGTCCCCAAGATCAAACCTGAAACCCCAAACCCTAGCAAGCCGCCCTAGTCTCCCTCGCCATTAAAGCCGGCGGCACGAACGCCGGTGGCCACCTCCTGAACACCCTAGGACCACCGCACTCTCCTGAACATGGATCTACTATCCATTTGCCTCGAATCACTTTCGTTCGTCTCGAATCTTCATTTGAAGATTTGAGTCGAACCCGGACCTATGCCAAGTTACCCCATCTTCATACCAGACACTCCCCTGACCCTCCTCGTGACCAAACCAAGCTTGGTTTGGTCCGAATCCACACACAACTCCTAAAAAATCAGATCTGGAGATCCGAAACCTAGAACACTAATAGCCTTGGAATCCGGTCGGTCTTAACAAAGGTTTGAGGTTTAATGGATCTTAACCAAGGTGTTCTCATGTGAGAACACCTTGGTTAAAATTTGTTCGGCCTCAAAGGGTCAAAGCTAAGTCGAATTTGAGACAGTTTGGTTTAAACTCTTTCAGTAAGTTTTCTTTCTCTTTGTTTTAGTTTTGATTGAATGGTTAGCATGCTTTGTTGTGCCTATTTGTTATTGTGTGATGTTTTCTTAATTTCTCCCGTCTCTGTCAAAGACCTTTTATTTGGTCGTTTGATTTTCTATGTGTGCTCTGATTATACTCTGTGATATACATGTTCGTCAATTAGATTAGTCGTCAAAAGAGTTTAATTCATCTAGGTTCCCAGTGTTTGAACAAAGTTGCCTGAAGTTATTTGGGACTATATACGTGTTGTTTATATGAACGATTGATTGTTATGTGTTACGATTAATATAGTTGAGTCGATATATGTCGTCAATTAGTTTCAGTCATTAATGGTAACAACTTGATTCATGTTGTTTATTTTTGCTGTGATCGTATTTGAATCCCATTAGGAACTGAATTGTATTGCCTATTGATTTTGTTCAAATTGAATTAAAGAACATCTAGGGGAAAGGTTATAATGGCAGATTCAGACTTTGATTTTAAAACACGATGCCATTTGGTTTAGACCGTGGGCAGCATGTGTATGGTTAGCTTTAAGGAATTAAAATAATTGGACAGCATGTGCTGTCAGATTATATTCCTACTGCCCATACTTTGGTTAAATAAACAAGTGATTAGTACATTTTAACAACAAAAGAGAGAGAGGCTGTCAGGGATTTGATGGGAGTTTTGTTTATTTAAAAGAAGTGAGTGGAAAAACAATCGGGGGGGGGGGCAATTTTGAGTTGTAAAACAGACTGTAAAGTGTTAAGGTTAGGCTATAAAAGAGGCAGACCTTCCATTAGAAAGGGGGTTCATTTTTTTTGAGTCTGGAGAGATCTGGGGAGTAAGAAAAACTGAAAAGGAAAAACAGAAATAAATTTCAGAACATTGTGAATGAGTATGGTCTAGAAGAAACTGTGCAAGAGTCCAGTTTGATCAGATTTTCTGTGGGGTTTTGTTTTTCCTGTTGTCTGCCAAGCTTCCTTGTGGTCATTGGATTTCTGTTGCTGTTACATTCAACATTCTGGGCTGTTGTTTCCTACTCTGTTCTTTTTCTGGGATTGTTCATTTGTTGCTCGAGTCCTTGCTGAGCTTCACCATTATTGGCTGATTGTTTGTTGCTGTGTTGTTGCTGTGAATCTGCTGTTGCTGTTGTTTGCTGTGTGCTACTCAGCTGATCTTTTCCTTCTTCTTCTGTTCCTCTACATCAGGTACACAACCAAGGCACTATCAAATGTAATTGGAACATTGAGCATGAATGCAAAAAAGGAAAAGACTTGAAGTTGATTTTCATACATATATTGTTATATTAGATATCATGTATTGTATGATAATTTTCATTCTTGTGTTGACAGTCGAAGCAGCTTGTATGCCTAGTGTATATCAATATAAGTTAGCTAAATGGTAGTTTACATATGTATGCTGATAGGTGATAATATGCTCAATAAGATAGGTTGCATCTCAGATTTTAGTTTACTTTGCAGTATATGTTGTAATGTATGCAAACTGTACATCATGGATTAAGTTCTTCCTTTTTAGATTTATGGTCTCCTATAACTAGTAAACCACCTGTTAAGACAAAGAACATCAAACTTGCAATCTCAACCTCATAAAGGTCGAGTTCAGGCCAAAACAGGCCAAGCCGGCCTGCTTCGAACGAACAGTGGCCCAGGTCTGGCCTATTACGCATGGGCTGGATTTGGGCCCGGGATTATTCGTTCGGCTGACTGTACATGCAGCCTCATTTCTGATTTTTTAAGCTTTTCTGAATGTCGTTACAAACAACTTGCAAGCATTTAATTAATTAGGACTATCTACTGTTTTCAATTGATAAAGATAAACACGACAAGAAACGTAGTTGCTATAAGATATCCTTTTAAAAATAAGAACGAGATGAGCCTCGATGAAAATAAACAAAACGCGCAGATGCGGGGCCCTTGTTAAATGTATATTATTGAAGCGTTTAGTTTCCAGGATGGGTTGTTTAGCAAATCTCACAACCCGCCTAAAATAACAATACGTTAGACTCTTTAGGACGCGCCTTAATAAATCTTACCTTCTTAAACTCGGGTGCACATTTATGTGACCCAAATCCAAATCTCAACGGATTTGAAATGTATTTCTAATCGCGGGTACATTGATTGTGACGTGGTTCGAGAGGCATATCCATGACGTCGCAAATTTCTTTTAAAAGTAGAATGAGACGAGCCTCGTCAAACAAAAATGTACACAGCTGCGGGGCCCTCTGACTGTATATATATTAAAACACTTAGAATTCGGGACAGGCCGTTTAGCGAATTTTTCGGCCTTCCCCAAAACAACAATACGCTAGTTGCTTTAGGCGCGTCTTAATAATTTATTCTCCTTAATTCGGGTGCACATTTATGTGACCCAAATCCAAATCTCAACCGAGTCGAAATATGTCAACAACCACGGGTGCATTGATGTAGCGTGGTTCGAAATATGTTTTCACGACGTTGCAAGTCTTATAAAATAACAGTAAATGATAAAAGCGGTCAAAAGTTAAATTTTGCACATAAGTTCACTTGTATAAAATTAGATAATCAAGCCGAATATAACAGTTGAGCGACCGTGCTAGAACCACGGAACTCGGGAATGCCTAACACCTTCTCCCGGGTTAACAGAATTCCTTATCCGGATTTCTAGTATGCAGACTGTAATATAGAGTCATTATTTTCCTCGATTCGGGATTAAAATTGGTGACTTGGGACACCCTAAATCTCCCAAGTGGCGACTCTGAAATAAATAAACCAATCCCGTTTCGGTTGTCCTTTAATTGAAAAAAACTCCCCTGCGCCCCTCGGGCGCGGAAAAAGGAGGTGTGACAGCTCTGGCGACTCTGCTGGGGATGACTGACCCAGAACCACTGGTTCAGGGTTAAACATTCGAGCTTAGAATAATTGTTATTATTTGACTTTATTTATTATCTGATTATTACATGTTCTGAGCCTAATGTGCTAAATGCTGCTTTTACCGCTTTGATATTATTTGAACTGTATATAAACTGTGCTGAAACCTTTCTCTTCTTACCTCCGGGGATGTGCTCACTGGTTGAGACTCCCTATTCTGTTAGTGTCATACCCTAAATAAAAGAGGCTCGGAAAGTTTCTAAGCCGGCTGGCCTTTTGGTTCCCGGAAAGGAGCTCCTTCCTCAACTCGAGTTGTCCGCTCGGGTACACTGTCTAGAACACCGACCCAGGTTTTGAACATAGAATAACGTGACTTCATGCCGGATCCCTAGTAGGAACGCTTATTTGCATCATGTTGCATATGACTTAGGGGACTCAACACAGGGGTTGGGTCCGTCTAGGACTAGCGACCTGATATGAAAAGGCCATTCTGATGCATCCTATTGTTTTCCGTGCATTTATTTGTCTCATGCCCACATGCTGACCGGTGTTTGAATATTTGGAATATTGTGGAAAAAAAAGGAAATAACGGTTAGGAATTGATTGTTTATTTTTGAAAAAGAGAAAAAAAACAAATACTGTCAAAACTCTGCCGAAATTTTGAAAAGTCGTTGTTCTGTTTTGTTTTTCAAAAAAATAAAATATAAATAGAAATATATAGTTTGTCTTGTCATAAAAAATTTTAAAAAAAAGAATCTTATTTTTAAAATGGTTTTTTTTTATGAAAATTCGAAAATAATAATAAAAAAAAAAAAAGGGAGTCTTATTTTGTCTTTACTTTTATTATTTGTTGCAAATATATGTATATATATATATATGTGAAAAATTCAAAAGTTTTTCTTTACTTTAAAAAATGTATATATATCTTTATTTGTTGCAAAAGTATTTGTCTTGCCAAAGGTCTAGAAAAGTTCTTTTAGGCTCCCAGTTTTCGAAACAAAAATCCAAAATATTTTCCGTTGATGACTTCTTTAGAAAGTTTTTTTTTATATATACGAAAATTCAAAATTCAAAAAATCGCATATATTTTTGTTTTATCAGAATAAGTGTCGTTTGTTAAAATCTTATTAATAAATGTGCAGAATGAGCACGACTCCGAATGAACCCTTTTCAATCATGAGTAAAATCCCTCTCCAATTGCGGCTCTGGTGGAATGATTTAGGCAAAGAAGGACATGACGAAATCAAGAAGTATCTGAAAGGCCTCACGAGTTTGTTGGATATCAGGCCACGAGGAGATATCATAAGGGCACTAGTCCCCCACTGGGATCCTGCGCACAATGTCTTCCGTTTCTCAGATTTTGAACTTACCCCAACTTTAGAAGAAATAGCAGGGTATATCGGCAGCGCTGAGACTCCTTTGAGGCACAAATATCTGATTGCTCCAAGAGCTGTAGCAATACACCGGTTTCTGGACTCCTTAAAGATAGTCAGAACAATTCATAACCCTGACTTGGCAAAAGGTTTTTGCAGCATGAGTTTCATATATCAAAGATATGGTCACATAGGAGGATTCGACAAGCCAGAAAACCAGTTGTGCAGCAAAGGTAATCGCCAAAAGTGGGAAGAACATAGACGGATTGCTTTCATGATAACTTTCTTAGGACTACTAGTATTCCCAAGAAAAGACGGGAATATTGACATAAAGATAGCAGGGGTCGTCAGTACGTTGCTCACACAGAGTGATAGTACGTTGGCGCCCATGATAGTATCTGATATGTTCCGGGCTCTCACATCTTGCAAAGCCGGAGGAAGCTTTTTCGAGGGTTGCAATTTGTTGTTGCAAATGTGGATGACCGAACACCTATGTCACCGAGCCCAGTTTCTGAGCCATGGATCCGCTGGAAAGACCTGCATAGAGGAGTTCTATACCAGAGTTAATAAGACCTACCTACCAGAAGGAGTCACAGCATGGACCTCATATTTCCATACCCTCAACGCCGGTCAAATACAGTGGGCGCTAGGATGGTTACCGATCGACGAAGTCATATACATGCCAGCAGCCAGACCCCATTTTCTCTTAATGGGACTCAAGAGCATTCAACCATACGCGCCGCATCGGGTTTTAAGGCAACTGGGGAGGTATCAGATAGTGCCGAAAGATGAGGATCTAAGCACCCAGGTGATCGAGATCAGTCCCGACGGCCAGTTTCCCGAAGCAAGGGTGCGTCAAATTTGGAGCCAATGTCAATACTTAGAAGCAAATACTTGTGTAATGAATCGGGCAAAAGGGGAAGTTTCGCCCGGGTATCAGGCCTGGTACAAAGGGGAGACATCATCTGGAAGACCGACCAAAAGACCTCACCTGCAAGAATTTGCCAAATCTTCACAAGAGCAGTGGGGCTGGTTGGCCAAAGAGCGGGAATATCTTGCCGAAGCAGGCAAACTGAAGCAACAAGTTCAGGATATGAGGTTTGAGTGCAAATTACAGTCTGCTGCCCATAAGGGAGAAAAGAACAGATTAATCAGAGAAGGCGAGATCCTCAAAGCTCAGATCCAGAGAATGAAAAAGGAGGCTAATAGCCAGCTGAGAAGCCGGGCAGATAAAAGATTGATAGCAGGGTTAAAGGATCAGGTTGCGGAATGCCAGGAAGATTTGGAAAGAGCCAAGGCCAGCACAGCAAGATTGCGGACCAAGTGGGCAAAGGGTGCGATAGCTCGGAGGCAGCGCCTGCAACGAGTCATAAGGGATTATGAACTGAGCATCGGGACATTAAGGGAAACGAATGCCTCTCTTCAAGAGAGGGTCTTCAAGCAAACACGAGATGCCCAAGCCGACAGAAGGCAATGTTACGATGCAATGACCAGAATGGAAAGGCAAATGGAGATGTTCCAGGACCAGCTTGCCAGCAATGCACAAACACTAGGATTGAAGAACCGACAGATAAGGCAGTTGTTCGCGGAAAGGGACAACATTCGGGGAAAGATCGACGAGATTGGGCATTACATCTACATGAGATGCCTGGCATGCGAGCAAAAGCCTCGGAAGACCCTCCTTGTTTCCATCATGGGTTACGTCCACCGAATCATGAATGAGTTGAAAAACCTGCAGAGGGACCTCACACCAAGGGCCGCGGAAAGGCCGAATGATGCCTCGCGGGTCCCTAAGTTGGAAAATTAATCTTTGGTTGAGTCCTGTTTATTTGGCTTTGTCGCTTTTCCATATGTTGTTTTCCTTTCTTTTAGTCAAAACGGGTTAAGAACTGTGGAGTCTGTACTATTGCTATTCCTTGCTTGAAGTAATTTGTAATAGCAAAATTTTGAGAATGAATTTAATGATTTCACAAGAATTGTGTGTTTCTTTACTTTAAGGCAGAACTACGCCTGGTCTGATTCACGCGGGGACGTGATACGTAGGCAATCCCCATAAGATTCGACCGCTTTTAATAAATAAAGAAAAGAAAATGTAAATAAAATAAAACGCAGGGTTTCGCAAAATACTTTAAAGAGACGAATGAGAAAACCGGGATGACGCATGTTGTTTGAAGCAAAGCATGTAGAAACGGTTAACTGCCTAGGTGCATTGCATCCTCTATGTGTTATGATCAAATCTGTTAAGCTCTAACGCTAACAAAGTTTGTTGTTGTCTGATACCAGACAGTTAGTGGTTAAAGAATTCTGGCAACACATTCATACCAAACCAGATTCAAAGGACCGGTAGCAACAAGCATGACTACTTCGGAGAATAGCAACGAGGAAGAAAGGCCGATGAGCCAGTTGTTAAAAGAAGCAATGGAAAAGATTGAAAGGATGGGACTAGAAATGAATGCAATGCAACTAGCCCTATCCAAAACCCAAAAAAGCCCCGAAACACTAGGACACATGCCGGAGTACCCTCACTCTGGCCCTTCCACAAGCCGCCCAAATCCCCTCTATCATCAAGAAAGAAGCCCTCATGATTCCCAAGCTCCACCACCCCATCAACCTCTCCCAACACCCAATATTCCCATTTTTGTGGGACCTGCATCAGCCCCTTTGCAGCGAACGACCAGTGAGCCATTGTTTCAGGCTCATGATACACAATACTATCCCCCTGAGCCTACATTCCATGCACCCGAACCACAGGCTTACAATCCCCATTTGGAAGTACCGGCAGAGGTTGAGAAGCCGGTTAAGGCCCCTGAACAGGATGAAGTGTTGAGAAAGTTCAAAAGCCTGGAGCAATCCTTCAGGAACTTGCACGGGCTGGGCAATCAAGTCAGCGTGGCATACAAAGATCTGTGCCCTTTCCCAGACGTCCAACTCCCGGCTGGGTTCAAGATGCCCAAGTTTGATTTATATGAAGGGCACGGTGATCCCATGGCACATTTGCGGGGATTCTGTAGCAAAATGAGAGGGGCAGGAGGCAAGGATGAGCTTTTGATAGCTTATTTCGGCCAAAGTCTGAGCGGATCTGCACTGGAATGGTATACCAGGCAGGATTTCAGCAGGTGGTACACGTGGGATGATCTGGCACAGGCTTTTGCAGGTCATTTCCAGTACAATCTAGAGATAGTCCCTGACCGTCTCACGTTATTGAGAACTGGGAAGAAACCCGGGGAAAGTTTTCGCGAGTTCGGGTTCCGCTGGAGAGAACAAGCAGCTAGGGTCGATCCTCCCATGAGAGAGGGAGAGATGGTAGACTATTTTTTGCAGACATTGGATCCAACCTACTTTGGTCACTTGGTGACAACGGTTGGAAAATCTTTCAACGAGGTGGTCAAAATAGGGGTCATGATAGAAGAGGGTTTGAGGTCGGACAAGATCTTGAACTATTCGGCACTCAAGGCCACAACCCAGGCTATTCAAAACGGCACGGGAGGTGCGCTGAGAAGAAAGAAAGAAGAGGTTGCCACGATCGAGGCAGGCAGTTGGTCCAGGGCTGGCAGGCCGCACTACAACCAACCCAGGCCTCACAGGTCAAACTACCCATACAACCCACCACAAAATTTCTATCCACCTCGAGAACCACATTGTTCCGTACACCAAGCCCAGGTATACACTCAGCCTCCGGTTCGCCCACAATGGCGCGCACCGGCTCCCCAGAACATATATGCACCACCACAAAACACTTACCCTCCACCAAGGGCATATAGAAATCCTTCAGGGGCAGGCTTCCGGGGAAATCCAGATGCTAGGAATGACAGGTTGCGGAAGCAAAGAACCTTCACGGAGCTGGGAGAAACCTACACCGCTTTGTTCCACAAGCTGCGGCAATTGGGTTTGGTTAGTCCTGTCCAGACTCGAGAACCAAATCCCCCACCTCAGAATGTAGATCGATCAATCAGTTGTGAATACTGTTCAGGGATGCTCGGGCACGATACCGAGAAGTGCTGGAAGTTAAGGCATGCCATACAGGATCTTATTGACACCAATAAGATCGAGGTCCAGACACCGGAGGCTCCTAACATCAACCAAAACCCACTGCCAGCGCACCACGAAACTCACATGATTGAGTTGGTGTGTGAGGGAGGAGAATTAAGAAAACCCTCACAAACAGTGATGATGATCCAAGCCGCCCCGAAAGAAGTCTTAACCAGTGGAGGAACGAGTGTACAGTCGCAGGGAGAAGGCGTCAAGCCGGTAGTGATATTGGGGAAGAGCCCGTCCATCATAGCAAGCAAACCCGAGCCAAGCAAGTTGGTAATACCATGGATCCTGCCCACATCGGTAGTCGTGTTGAAAGGGGTATGTAGAGAACGGGTGACCATAAAGCCTGTGGTCCAGCTGCCGATGATTGATAGCAGGGTTGTGCCTTGGAAATATGAAAAGGCGGTGGTGATGTACAAAGGAAAACAGGTGGAAGAAGTCAGTTGTGAAGCGCAAGGGCTGACTCGATCAGGTCGATGTTTTGCTCCGGTGGAGCTAAGAAGAACCAACCCAGTTGCAACCAAGAAACCTGTGTCCGAAGAAGAGGCTGAAGAGTTCCTGAGGAAGATGAAAGTACAAGACTATTCTGTGGTCGAACAGCTGAGAAAAACACCGGCCCAGATCTCACTATTGTCATTACTCCTCCATTCAGAGGAACATCGTCGGGCCCTGTTGAAGATATTGAACGAGGCTCATGTACCCAGTGAGATTTCTGTAAACCACCTGGAAACCATTGCCAGCAAGATTTTCGAGGTGAACAGGGTAACATTCTCAGATGATGGACCTGCCGGTGGAAGGTACAGAGCATAACAAAGCTCTATACCTAGCTGTCAAATGTGAAGACTCGGTGGTAACTCGAGTATTGGTGGATAACGGCTCAAGCGCCAATATTTGTCCATTATCCACCCTGGACCAGTTAAAGATTGACCGTGGAAGAATCCGGGAGAATAGCATCTGTGTCCGGGGGTTTGACGGAAACGGAACAGCCACTGTGGGGGATGTTGTACTTGAACTGACCATTGGTCCGGTCCTGTTTACCATGGAATTCCAGGTATTGGACGCCACAGTATCTTATAACCTGCTGTTGGGACGACCCTGGATTCATGCAGCCAAAGCGGTGCCTTCCACCCTACATCAGATGGTGAAGTTCGAGTGGGAAAGACAAGAGGTCGTGTTACACGGCGAGGATACAACGTGCACCATGGGCGGAACCATTGTACCTTTCATAGAGACCGCTGATGACAAAGGTCCTTGGGTCTACCAGATTTTCGATACAGGGTCGGCCAACAAAATTTCTGAAGGAGAAATCATCCCGCACCCTAGGGTAGCTGCCGCAACAGTCATGATGGTCTCAGAAATGCTGGGTAACGGATTTGTGCCGGGAAAAGGCCTGGGAGTCGAACTTCAAGGGATTGTCCAACCTGTCTCCCTTCCTAAAAATCTGGAAACTTTCGGATTGGGGTTCAAACCAACCGCAGCAGATAGAAAGCAAGCGCGAAAAATGAAGAAGAGGGTCTGGTTTCTGCCTAAACCAGTGCCACGCCTCTCAAGGTCTTTTGTCAAAGCAAATGCCAAGGGGCCACCGGTCCCAAAGATTCTAGGACCTTTGATCGGTATAAATGAAGACCTGAATCAGAGTTTTGAGAGGCTATTCGCGGATGTCAGTATGGTGGAAGCTGGAGAAAGTTCTAGCAGAGCAGAGATACAGTTTGTGGGGCCTGAGGCCAA
This sequence comes from Nicotiana sylvestris, assembly GCF_000393655.2. Classification (NCBI taxonomy): domain Eukaryota; kingdom Viridiplantae; phylum Streptophyta; class Magnoliopsida; order Solanales; family Solanaceae; genus Nicotiana; species Nicotiana sylvestris. The sequence goes on from NC_091058.1 coordinate 20,491,618, forward strand.
GACCAACAATTGGACGGTTACTCCTCTTCCTGTCCGAGGGGAGTCTTGGTAGTAGGCTTTGATTAATGTTTTGTTTGTTTGTTTGTTCGGATTATTCAAGGGTGTAATCCAAATTTTACTTTCGTTTTTGTAAAAGTGTGAACCCTTTTATCCCGCAAGTTTAATAAAGTTCTTTTCTTTTGTCCCATTTTAATTTTGTTTTGTTCTTTTTCTTTCTGAACAGTTCTCTTTTTACTGGTTCTAATGACATGGCATGCACAGCGGATCTTCGACCTAGTCTAATAAATCAATCTGAAACCGACTCAATGATGCAAGAGGTCGTTTGTGACGATGAATTTGAATGTGACGAAGGTGAAGCCTTCGAAGAAATAAATCGAGAATTGTGCCAATTTGAAGAGAAACCCAAGCCTAACCTAAATGACACCGAGGCCGTGAATCTAGGAGACGCTGATAACGTCTAAGAAACCAAAATTAGCATCCACATTGAGCCAAATGTCAGAGCAGAATTGATCAAAACTCTCATGGAATTCAAAGATGTTTTTGCATGGTCATATAATGATATGCCTGGATTAAGCACCAATTTAGTGGTTCACAAATTGCCCACTGACCCGGCATACCCTCCGGTCAAGCAAAAACTAAGGAAATTTAAAACAGAAATGAGTGTAAAGATCAAAGAAGAAGTGATTAAGCAGTTGCAATCGAAGGTCATTCGGGTCACTCGATATCCCGAGTGGTTGGCCAATGTGGTACCAGTCCCAAAGAAGGATGGAAAAATCAGGGTGTGCGTCGACTACCGCAACCTCAACAAAGCAAGTCCCAAGGACAATTTTCCGTTACCCAACATTCATATCCTGATCGATAATTGCGCTGGGCGCGAGATCGGATCCTTTGTGGATTGCTATGCGGGTTATCATCAGATCCTAATGGACGAGGAGGATGCTGAGAAGACAGCGTTTATTACGCCATGGGGAACCTACTGCTATCGGGTAATGCCGTTCGGGTTAAAGAACGTCGGGGCAACATACATGCGAGCAATGACTGCTGTGTTTCATGACATGATACACAAGGAAATCGAGGTGTACGTCGATGATGTGATCATCAAATCTTGGCGTCAGGAGGACCATGTGGCAGACCTAAGGAGATTTTTCCAAAGACTCCGAAGGTATGACATCAAGCTTAACCCGGCCAAATGCGCATTCGGGGTTCCATCAGGAAAGTTGCTAGGATTCATCGTCAGTCGACGGGGGATTGAGTTAGACCCATCCAAAATTGAGTCCATCCGAGATTTGCCACCGCCAAGGAACAAAACAGAGGTAATGAGTTTGCTGGGTAGACTCAATTACATCAGCAGGTTCATCGCTCAACTCACAGCAACTTGCGAGCCCATATTTCGGTTGCTGAGAAAGGATGCCGCGGTAGGTTGGACGGCAGAGTGTCAGGAGGCTTTCGACCAAATCAAAGGGTATCTGTCTAATCCACCCGTATTGGTCCCGCCTAAGCCCGGGAAGCCCCTAATTCTTTACCTGACGGTCTTGGAAAATTCATTTGGTTGTGTGTTGGGGCAACATGACGACACAGGAAGGAAGGAGCAAGCCATCTACTATCTTAGCAAGAAATTCACAGTGCATGAGGTCAAGTACACTCAACTCGAGAAAACATGCTGCGCCCTAACTTGGGTAGCTCAAAAGTTGAAGCACTACCTGTCTTCATATACTACTTATCTCATATCCCGCTTGGACCCATTGAAGTATATCTTTCAGAAACCTATGCCCACGGGAAGGTTGGCAAAGTGGCAAATTCTACTCACAGAGTTTGATATCATCTACGTAACGAGGATGGCCATGAAAGCCCAGGCACTGGCAGACCATTTGGCAGAGAATCCCGTTGATGAAAAATACGAGCCCTTAAGAACGTATTTTCCTGACGAAGAGGTGATGCATACGAATGATTTGGAATTACCTGAGGAACCAGGTTGGAAGCTTTTCTTCGATGGAGCTGCAAACGCAAAAGGGGTTGGAATAGGAGCAGTACTCATTTCTGAAACAGGACGGCATTATCCTGTTACGGCTCAACTACGCTTCTATTGCACCAACAATATGGCCGAGTATGAGGCTTGCATTCTGGGTCTGCGCCTGGCTGCTGACATGGATGTCCAAGACGTCTTGGTCTTGGGAGACTCGGACCTCTTGATACATCAAATTCAGGGAGAATGGGAAACACGAGATCTAAAACTCGTACCATACCGACAATGCTTGCATGATCTGAGCAAGCAATTTCGATCGGTGAAGTTCAAACACATCCCTAGAGTTCACAACGAGGTTGCGGATGCTTTGGCCACCTTAGCATCAATGCTGCACCATCCTGACAAAATGTATGTTGATCCTCTACACATCCAGGTCCGTGATCAGCATGCCTACTGCAATGCCGTAGAAGAAGAAGCAGATGGCAAACCCTGGTTTCATGATATCAAGGAATACCTCATAACGGGGATATATCCAGAACATGCCTCTGGAGACCAAAAGAGAGCCCTTCGGCGTTTGTCGAGTGGTTTCTTCTTCAGCAGAGGGGTATTGTACAAAAGAACCCCCGATTTGGGATTGTTGAGATGCATAGATGCCAGTCGAGCAACGACGGTTATGGCTGAGGTACATGCTGGAGTTTGTGGACCACACATGAGCGGGTATGTGTTGGCAAGAAAGATCCTTCGAACAGGGTGTTATTGGCTCACCATGGAACACGACTGTATCACTTTCGTGAGGAAATGCCATCAGTGCCAGATACATGGAGATTTGATTCATTCTCCGCCAACAGAGTTACATACGATGTCAGCACCCTGGCCGTTTGTAGCATGGGGCATGGATGTCATTGGGCCCATCGAGCCAGCAGCATCCAACGGTCATAGGTTCATTCTAGTGACCATTGATTACTTCACCAAATGGGTTGAGGCTAAAACCTTCAAATCAGTAACCAAGAAGGCAGTGGTGGACTTTGTTCACTCCCATATCATCTGCAGATTTGGGATCCCAAAAGTGATCATCACGGATAACGGGGCGAATCTTAATAGCAGCTTGATGAGAGAGGTATGCCAACAATTCAAGATTACACACCGCAATTCCACCCCATATCGTCCTAAGGCAAATGGAGCAGTCGAAGCAGCCAATAAGAATATCAAGAAGATACTGCGAAAAATGGTGGAAGGGTCCAGACAATGGCACGAGAAATTACCCTTTGCTTTGTTGGGTTACCGCACTACCGTCCGGACTTCCATAGGCACAACTCCTTATTTGTTGGTGTATGGAACTGAGGCCGTGATACCAGCGGAGGTCGAAATTCCGTCCCTCCGAATTGTCGCTGAAGCCGGGATTGATGATGATGAATGGGTCCAAGCTCGATTGGAACAGTTGAGCCTGATAGATGAGAAAAGATTGGCAGCAGTGTGCCATGGTCAGCTGTACCAGAAGAGAATGGCAAAAGCGTATAATAAGAAGGTGCACCCCAGGAAGTTTGAAGTAGGGCAGCTGGTATTGAAAAAGATCCTCCCACATCAGGTCGAGGCGAAAGGCAAATTCGCCCCAAATTGGCAAGGGCCTTATATCGTGACCAGAGTATTGTCCAATGGTGCTTTGTGTTTGACAGATGTCGAAGGTAGATGCGTCGACATGGCTATCAATTCAGATGCAGTCAAGAGATATTATGCGTAATTTCTTTAATTATGGCAATTTTTTTTGGTTGGTTTGTTTGTATTTGGCATTTATTGGATAATGAGATGACGGAGGCAATTCTTTCTTCTACCCAAACACTGTTTAACCCTTGCTTCCCCCCGTTGAGCCTTAAGTTATTCTTTTATACCCCTCTTTTGGAATCACTAATGGGAAAGATATAAAAAAATGAAAAGAAGGAAAAGAAAAAAGAAGAAGATAAAATCACAAGAAATACAAAACCGTGGGAACTACGTTTGACCTGATTCCTCAAAGAGGATACGTAGGCGCCTCACGGCTCGGTCATAGTATGCATCATAGCGAATATAGGATGCATAATGTACATAGTGTGCATAATAGGCACAGCGTGCGTAACGCACATAGCGCAACATAAGTGTAAAAAAATAAATTCCCCAAGCAAGAAAACTGGGGCAGAAGTTATGTTTTAAATTCCAACAAAGGTTTGATTCCAAAGGTTGTAGCACATCACCCATCAAATTATGTTCATTTTTCATAGCCTTTCTTTAACTACACACCAAAACCAACATCAACGTCCCAAAGACCTCCCGATCAAAGTTCAAGAGATGTCGAGTCAGGCAAATAAGACCGAGAATAATACACCAATCCCCAGCAAAGAAGAGGATCGTAAGACTGGGAATGAATTGATAGTCAAAGGAATCTCCAGAAGAGAGGGTCGTATCTACAACGCCCCGATTCCTCGAAAGAAATAAAATGAGAGAGTCTCATCGGTGAAAACCTTCGCAGGCACCGAGAGGCGATGTAAGATGAGGGATATGAAATGAGAGAGTCTTATTGGTGAAAACCCTCGCAGGCACCGAGAGGCGATGTAAGATGAGGGATATGAAATGAGAGAGTCTTATTGGTGAAAACCTTCACAGGCACCATAAGGCGCCGGGAGATGAGAGAAAAGAGAGAGTCTCATTAGTGAAAACCCCTCGAAGGGCACTATGAGGCGACAAGACGAATCAGCAAAAGCTACCACATTTGCAACAGAATGGACAGTCATTTATCATCCCCAGCAAGTCAGACCATCCGGCAAATCGATTGATACAAATAGACTGGGTCGGGAATCTATGGTGCACGTCATGATCACGGGGACCAGTCATGTCCTCCAGATAAGTTCTTTTGAGTTTCTTCTCCCCACCAAATATGGGTTCAGAAAGATTTTTTCCCTCTAGCTTTTATTTTCTCTTCCTAAAATTTGTCTTGAAAAGAATTTTTCAAAGCTTACTACCAGAAACCGGAGGGGAATTCACCCAATGCAAGGATCGTGCCCGGCAATTTTGGAAGAAGTGAGCTCCTAAAGGGAGTGGTTTCGGGAGTTAAAAGCAGACTCCCACAGAATATGCTTCAAGAGAAAGCGGAAAGGGGGATTAATTGAAAGCCAATCCCCAGCAGGCTAGAGGCCCCCAGCAGGCAACTTTGCCCACTAATCAATTGGGACATAAAGCAAGAGAAGACAAGAAAGGAAAATCATCCGCCAAAAGGCACCCTCTACCACCACAATGAAAACTGATTAAATCCTTTTGTCTGCTGCAGGAAAACAAAGGATTGATGATGGCTGCAAGATGCACCGCCATGGAAGTCACCAAAAACCGGGGCAGAAAATTTTCTGCCGATTGTCGAAAATTTTCTCGGAAGAACGGGGAAACAATTTCAATACATTTAAGTTCTAGGTCGCCCACCAGTATAATGCGGGAATACATTTAAGTTCTAGGTCGCCCACCAGTATAATGCGGGAATACTTTTAAGTTCTAGGTCGCCCACCAGTATAATGCGGGAATACATTTAAGTTCTAGGTCGCCCACCAGTATAATGCGGGAATACTTTTAAGTTCTAGGTCGCCCACCAGTATAATGCGGGAATACATTTAAGTTCTAGGTCGCCCACCAGTATAATGCGGGAATACATTTAAGTTCTAGGTCGCCCACCAGTATAATGCGGGAATACATTTAAGTTCTAGGTCGCCCACCAGTATAATGCGGGAATACATTCAGCTCTAGATTTTGGAATCAGTCACCCCACCTGAAGACGGAAGGGTACAACAGAGATCCCCAAACGGGAAACAATGAAATCCCCAGCACCAAGAAGCAGACAACTGCAGAGGCAAGCGCGCATTTCAAAAGGAAAAAGGAACGCGTCTCAAAAGAAGCAGTTTGGGAACGTTATAGCATGCCCAACATAACAATTTTGATGAAAAGACATACCACCAAAGAAACAATGGAAAGGCTTGAAGAAGAGGGCATGTTCCCAGCAGATCAAGCGAAGTGATGAAAACTGGCATTCAAACGTTAGCAAAGGACCAGCATCATCTCCCAAAGTCACAAGATAAAGGCATCGGAGGAAAGCGTTAGCCGACAAGAAAGTAAGGCAACAAGAACAAGTTGAAGATGGATGAGATCTCATGATCTTCAGTCTAGCTTAGCTTCTTGTTTTTCCTTTTAGAGCAATGTAACGGGGAGATCGGTTGAGCAGTAGCATCCTGCGGCAACATGCAACAGCGCACAACGACAGCAAGCACTACAGTCACACGGTAGTCCCAGCTACCAAAATTTCCCGAACTACATTGACCTGATTCCTATTCAGCCCAGGATATGTAGGAAACCTCTGAAGCAAAGGTTCGGTCAAATCTTTTTTTCAAAAAAATGCTTCGCACGGAGTATTCGGACGGGCAAAAATCACTCGCTTTATCTTTGCGCGAAAACCCTTCGTGTCTTCGTGCAAATAGGGGCAGCTGTAAGCACGTGATTTTTGCTTCACAAGCAATCACTCCCAAAGGAAAACAAAAAATAATAGTGACAGATGACCCCGCAGTACAAATTTTTCATGACATGTATTGCTAGTCATTTGTGGGTCTGTCCATTTTTTTTGCATTTTATCATTATCAAACAAAATACAAAAATATGTGTCATTAAAAGAAAGTTCAAAATATATATATGCATCGTTCGTTCTAGGTTGTGATTTAACTTACTTAAACATTTTAATTTGGTATGATAATTACGTTGAAGTGCTACATTGTTATTTGTTTTAATTTGTTTTATTATTTATTTTGTTTTGTTATTTTTCATTTTTTTTTAAATTAGAAAACAAAAGAAAAAGAGTTGAAATCAATTTGGGCCCAAAAATAAGACAAACACAGGCCCAAACCAGCACTCAAATCCGGTCCAAACCAGGCCTGCCCAGGCACCTCCTGAAACGACGCCGTTTCAGGCAAATCAATCTGAGCCGTCTGTCCAGGCCAATCCAACGGCTCAGGATCTCTTTCAGCAACCCATTTTCAAACCCGACCCAGGAACCAATCCGACCCAACCCCTCACTTAAACCAAACGACCCCGTTTAACTACCAAACGACCCCGTCTCATTTCTCACCCTCAGATCCAAGCCGTTGAGATCATCTGATCTAACGGCTCAGATCCAATCCCATAGACCATATATAAACCTTCCCTTACACCCCACGCCCCCTATACCAGCACCCCATCCCTTCGTCCCCAAGATCAAACCTGAAACCCCAAACCCTAGCAAGCCGCCCAAGTCTCCCTCGCCATTAAAGCCAGCGGCACGAACGCCGGTGGCCACCTCCTGAACACCCTAGGACCACCGCACTCTCCTGAACATGGATCTACTATCCATTTGCCTCGAATCACTTTCGTTCGTCTCGAATCTTCATTTGAAGATTTGAGTCGAACCCGGACCTATGCCAAGTTACCCCATCTTCATACCAGACACTCCCTGACCCTCCTCGTGACCAAACCAAGCTTGGTTTGGTCCGAATCCACACACAACTCCTAAAAAATCAGATCTGGAGATCCGAAACCTAGAACACTAATAGCCTTGGAATTCAGCCGGTCTTAACAAAGGTTTGAGGTTTAATGGATCTTAACCAAGGTGTTCTCATGTGAGAACACCCTGGTTAAAATTTGTTCGGCCTCAAAGGGTCAAAGCTAAGTCGAATTTGGGACAGTTTGGTTTAAACTCTTTCAGTAAGTTTTCTTTCTCTTTGTTTTAGTTTTGATTGAATGGTTAGCATGCTTTGTTGTGCCTGTTTGTTATTGTGTGATGTTTTCTTAATTTCTCCCGTCTCTGTCAAAGACCTTTTATTTGGTCGTTTGATTTTCTATGTGTGCTCTGATTATACTCTGTGATATACATGTTCGTCAATTAGATTAGTCGTCAAAAGAGTTTAATTCATCTAGGTTCCCAGTGTTTGAACAAAGTTGTCTGAAGTTATTTGGGACTATATACGTGTTGTTTATATGAACGATTGATTGTTATGTGTTACGATTAATATAGTCGAGTCGATATATGTCGTCAATTAGTTTCAGTCGTTAATGGTAACAACTTGATTCGTGTTGTTTATTTCTGCTGTGATCGTATTTGAGTCCCATTAGGAACTGAATTGTATTGCCTATTGATTTTGTTCAAATTGAATTAAAGAACATCTAGGGGAAAGGTTATAATGGCAGATTCAGACTTTGATTTTAAAACACGATGCCATTTGGTTTAGACCGTGGGCAGCATGTGTATGGTTAGCTTTAAGGAATTAAAATAATTGGACAGCATGTGCTGTCAGATTATATTCCTACTGCTCATACTTTGGTTAAATAAACAAGTGATTAGTACATTTTAACAACAAAAGAGAGAGGGGCTGTCAGGGATTTGATGGGAGTTTTGTTTATTTAAAAGAAGTGAGTGGAAAAACAACGGGGGGGGGCAATTTTGAGTTGTAAAACAGACTGTAAAGTGTTAAGGTTAGGCTATAAAAGAGGCAGACCTTCCATTAGAAAGGGGGGTTCATTTTTTTTGAGTCTGGAGAGATCTGGGGAGTAAGAAAAACTGAAAAGGAAAAACAGAAATAAATTTCAGAACATTGTGAATGAGTATGGTCTAGAAGAAACTGTGCAAGAGTCCAGTTTGATCAGATTTTCTGTGGGGTTTTGTTTTTCCTGTTGTCTGCCAAGCTTCCTTGTGGTCATTGGATTTCTGTTGCTGTTACATTCAACATTCTGGGTTGTTGTTTCCTACTCTATTCTTTTTCTGGGATTGTTCATTTGTTGCTCGAGTCTTTGCTGAGCTTCACCATTATTGGCTGATTGTTTGTTGTTGTGTTATTGCTGTGAATCTGCTGTTGCTGTTGTTTGCTGTGTGCTACTCAGCTGATCTTTTCCTTCTTCTTTTGTTCCTCTACATCAGGTACACAACCAAGGCACTATCAAATGTAATTGGAACATTGAGCATGAATGCAAAAAAGGAAAAGACTTGAAGTTGATTTTCATACATATATTGTTATATTAGATATCATGTATTGTATGATAATTTTCATTCTTGTGTTGACAGTCGAAGCAGCTTGTATGCCTAGTGTATATCAATATAAGTTAGCTAAATGGTAGTTTACATATGTATGCTGATAGGTGATAATATGCTCAATAAGATAGGTTGCATCTCAGATTTTAGTTTACTTTGCAGTATATGTTGTAATGTATGCAAACTGTACATCATGGATTAAGTTCTTCCTTTTTAGATTGATGGTCTCCTATAACTAGTAAACCACCTGTTAAGACAAAGAACATCAAACTTGCAATCTCAACCTCATAAAGGTCGAGTTCAGGCCAAAACAGGCCAAGCCGGCCTGCTTCGAACGAACAGTGGCCCAGGTCTGGCCTATTACGCATGGGCTGGATTTGGGCCCGGGATTATTCGTTCGGCTGACTGTACATGCAGCCTCATTTCTGATTTTTTAAGCTTTTCTGAATGTCGTTACAAACAACTTGCAAGCATTTAATTAATTAGGACTATCTACTGTTTTCAATTGATAAAGACAAACACGACAAGAAACGTAGTTTCTATAGGATATCCTTTTAAAAATAAGAACGAGATGAGCCTCGATGAAAATAAACAAAACGCACAGATGCGGGGCCCTTGTTAAATGTATATTATTGAAGCGTTTAGTTTCCAGGATGGGTTGTTTAGCAAATCTCACAACCCTCCTAAAATAACAATACGTTAGACTCTTTAGGACGCGCCTTAATAAATCTTACCTTCTTAAACTCGGGTGCACATTTATGTGACCCAAATCCAATTCTCAACGGAGTCGAAATGTGTTTCTAATCACGGGTACATTGATTGTGACGTGGTTCGAGATGCGTGTCCATGACGTTGCAAATTCATTTTAAAAAATAAGAATGAGATGAGCCTCGCCAAATAAAATACAAATTGCGGGGCCCTCTGACTGTATGTATATTAAAACACTTAGAATTCGGGACAGGCTGTTTGGCGAATTTTTCGGCCTTCCCCAAAACAACAATACGCTAGTTGCTTTAGGCGCGTCTTAATAATTTATTCTCCTTAATTCGGGTGCACATTTATGTGACCCAAATCCAAATCTCAACCGAGTCGAAATATGTCAACAACCACGGGTGCATTGATGTAGCGTGGTTCGAAATATGTTTTCACGACGTTGCAAGTCTTATAAAATAACAGTAAATGATAAAAGCGGTTAAAAGTTAAATTTTGCACATAAGTTCACTTGTATAAAATCAGATAATCAAGCCGAATATAACAGTTGAGCGACCGTGCTAGAACCACGGAACTCGGGAATGCCTAACACCTTCTCCCGGGTTAACAGAATTCCTTATCCGGATTTCTGGTATGCAGACTGTAATATAGAGTCATTATTTTCCTCGATTCGGGATTAAAATTGGTGACTTGGGACACCCTAAATCTCCCAAGTGGCGACTCTGAAATAAATAAACAAATCCTGTATATGATGTTATTTTGGCGATTTGATCGCACGAGTAAGTCCGTAAGATGTTTTTAAGGTTGTGTGCATGTTTGGTTTGGAGCCCCGAGGGCTCGGGTGAGTTTTGAATGGGGCCCGGGAGGTCTTGGACTTAAGAAAATGCAGGTTCAGGTGTTGCAGACACCAGCGCGGCCGCGATGCATTTTTGTGCGATCCGCATGGCTGAGTCTGAGGGATAGGGTTTCAGGTTAGCCAGCGCGGCCGCGCACCAAAATAGTGCGGTCTGCGCTGGAAGGGTTCAGAGAAGCCCCACTTTTCTCCCACTCGGCGCGGCCGCAACACATTTTTGTGCGGTCCGCGCCAGGTCCTCAGAAAGGCATACAAGTTCGGAAATCTCAGTCATTTTTCAATTTTCAAAAACCCAAAACCTAAGAGGCGATTTTCTAAGCAACTTTTCATCTCCAAAATGATTGGTAAGTGATTTCTAACTTAATTTCTTTATCCCTTAACATCTTTTAATATAATTTTAACTTCAAATCAAAGATTTTCATGGGGAAAATTGGGTGTTTTGGGTAGAATCTAGGTTTTCTACAAATTGAGAAGTTGGACCTCAATTTGGGGTCCGATTTAAAAACAAATCATATATTTGGATTCGTGGGGGAATGGGTAACCGGGTTTTGGTCCGAACCTCGAGTTTCGACCACGTGGGTCCGGGGGTATTTTTGACCTTTTTGGGAAAAACCTTGAAAAATCTATTTTCATGCATTGGGGATGATTCATTTAGTAATTATTAATGTGATTAAGTAACTTATGACTAGATCCGAGCGGATTGGTGGTGGAATCAAGAGGTAAAGCTATACTAGAAGCGTGAGTTGAGTTTGGAGCATTCGAGGTAAGTGTTTGTTCTAACTTTGGCTTGAGGGAATAGGATTAGGATGATATTTGCTACTTGCTAATGTGGAGTACGGTGTATAGGCATGGTGACGGTTATCTATGCACCGGAGTCTAGCATGACCGTGAGTCTTGATTGCTTTTAATTCGAATAATGTGACACAAGCTCCTTGTTTATTTGATAAGTTTCATATAATGTGAACGGTTGAGGAAGAATGATTTAAAAGGAGAATGTGTTGTGAATACTCCCTTGCCGGGATGTGTAGACTGATATATATATTCTCCCTTGTCGGGATATTTTGGGCTGTTAGCTGTACCCTTGCCGGGTTAAAGGTATTGAGTTGTTATTCTCCCCTGAAGGGGTCTACTATATGAAGTCAGATATTATGAACTATAATATGGGATCGTGTGGCACGCCGTCCACTTATAAATGATATTATGGGATCGTGTGGCACGCCGTCCACTTATATATGATATTATGGGATCGTGTTGCACGCCGTCCACTTTTATATGATATTATGGGATCGTATGGCATGCCGTCCACTTATATATGATATTATGGGATCGTGTGGCACGCCGTCCACTTATATATGATATTATGGGATCGTGTGGCACGCCGTCCACTTATATATGATATTATGGGATCGTGTGGCACGCCGTCCACTATATAAATATATATATATATATATATCATGGAAACCGGAGTTTCTTCTGTTTATTTTCGATATTTCACTTTTATCTGTTACTCCCCGATAGCATGTCCCCTCCCAGTTTTACTTTGTATTATCTTGTTATTGTTTTCTTGCACTTGTTGTATATATATCTGTACAGGTTAATTGTGGTAGGTACTGTCTAGCCTCGTCACTACTTCGCCGGGGTTAGGCCAGGCACTTACCAGCACATGGGGTCGGTTGTGCTGATGCTACACTCTGTGCATTTTTGGTGCACAGATCAGGGAGCAGCTTACGGACCGCACCAGTAGGACTTCTGGGAGCTATCTTCAGTCCAGGGACTCTCGAGGTAGCCTAGCTGGCGTTCGCAGGCCGAAGTCCCTTTCCATGTTTTTTTTTGTTTGTTTATCTTGTATCAGACAAACATGATGTATTTTCCCTTCAGACATTGATTGTAGTATTCTGTAGTAGTCCGTGAGCTAGTGACACCAGACTCTGGGTAGCATTTTGGTTCAAACCTCCGCACTTTTGGTTTTCAGTTGCTTTAGATTTAAAGTCTTCCGCTTAGATTTTGTCTCGTTTATTATATTGTCTGAAAGAAAGCAGGAAAAGTGTTTTAAATATTTGGCTTGCCTAGCTCCGATAGTAGGCGCCATCACGACACCCGATGGTGGGAAATCCGGGTCGTGACATAAAGTCCTACTTGATCCTAGACTGAATAAGTTCGATTAGTAGAGTAGTACACTACGGGCAAGCCTGTGGTGAATCTTTTGTGGCATATGAATGTTATTTCTGAGAGTGAGTGAATTCTTTCCATCTTGAGTTCCTAAGTATTCTTAAATTTTATAGTGTGGATTTACTCTCTTTTGTTGTGTGAGGGCATTTGATTCATAAAGGAAAGGTAACGTCAGTGACCTCTATATTAGAGTGAGTGGGTGAGTTGTGAATAATGCGTGGTACTTGTGAGTCAAATCTTGAGGTTAAGCTGTTACGCTTTTGTGCTTAGTCAATTTTAAATATTTTTAGTGTGATGAGTTAGGAGAATTGTTTAAAACAAAAGGTCGTGTCTATATAAAGTGTAGTTTGATTGCTCGAGGACGAGGAATGGTTTAAGTATGGGGTGTTGATGATAGGCTATAATTACGTATTTTAGTCGCTTATTACACTCTAATTTACTGCACTTTAATTGAGTTTGAGCTTTAATCGCTAGTGTTTTGCGCTAATAGTGTGTTTTATGCCTTGTAGGAGTGATTCCGAGCTATATAGATGTTATGGAATGAATTCAAGTGATTTGGAGCTTTAAGGTCTGAGTAAAAGCCCAAGGAATTAAGCTGGGATCTTGTTTGGGGATCAATGAAGGATAGTTAAGAATGAACGACGAATCGAGTAGGTATATTGCACATTGTAAAGTAAAATGCACATAATGTTTCTCTCATAACTCCATTATGGCTTCACAATATATGGTTGGAAAGCTAACTCAACGGCTACAACTTTCATATTTTACGTTTTTCCAAATTCCCAAAAGAATAGGGCGAAAAGTGTGCGGCTGCGCTCAGGCAGCGCTCGTCAAGCAGAATCAAAGTGGATATGCGCAGTCCAAGCACGGTTCAAGCGCGGCCGCGCATGTCCTGTCCGAAAATTGTGTCATTTTTCGCATAGGAGAAGGTGTAATTGTTTGGGCTCAAGCCTACTTAGTATATATATATGAAAAAATGGTATTTTGAGGTTGGACATACTTTTGACACAGATTCGACCTAAGGAAGCAGAGACACAATAGGAGCAAGGCGGGGAATTCTTCTACGAATTTTCCTTCCTCTTCCTATTTTTCATTGTTGGTTATGACTTTTAGTATTGTAGTTTTACATACTATTATGAATAGCTAATTTGTTATCTAGGGTTTTGATGGAACCTTTTGTAGGATAAATTCTTGTTATGTTTTTATATAATTGAGTCGTAGTATTTTCTCTATTTGTTCAACTATATTATTCTTGTGGTTGATTGAAGGGCCCTCAATTAGCTGTGCCTATTTAGTATGTATTACTCGGGAGAGAGTGCATATTTAGGTAGTTGTTGAACAACATCACTCCCAATGTATGTGAGGAATCAATAATCAAGGGTTTAAAGGTGAGATTAGGGATAATGAAATCTTGGGTGCGATCTAAGTGAGCTGTAATTAAAGCCAGCTAGCGTAACTCGAGAGAGTATGTCTAGTAAATTGTCGTAATTACTCGGGAGCAAATTACAACACGCAGAGTGCTCATGATCGGTAGAGAATACTTAAGCGAAATTATAGAAGATATAGCGGGAAGGATTCCGACAATTGAGAAAATCATAACTCTAGACCTCCTTAATCTTTTCTCCAACCTGTAGTATCTTTAGTGTTAACTTATTATTTTAATTTGTTAGTTAATTAGTTAAACACAAGAATCTTAATATCTATAAGTTAGGAATTGTTCAAACTTGTGTTCTTAGTGATAGTGAACAACTGTAGCTAAGCCTTAGTTCTCTGTGGGATTCGACTCCAGACTTGTAAGCCACATTATATTTGAAACGACCGCTTTGTCCTTTTTATAAAGTATAATTGGGCGTGATCAGTGCTTCATGGTACATTTTGGTTGGTTTCGTTGTGTAGTATTAATTGAGTGAAGTTTCATAATGGTATAGATTTCTGTTTGCTGTAGTTTGAGGCGTAAACATTGTGGAGGGTTTTAAGCTAAATTGTGAAATACTTATTCTTATTGTGTGATTAGTACTGATATGGTGGGATCGGGTTGCATGCCACAACAGAAGGAATAAGGGTAAAATATGATTGTCTGGTGGGATCGGGTTGCTCGCTACAACAGGAGTAATAAGGGTGGACAGGTGGGATCGGGTTGCACGCCGCAACATGAGAAATAAGAGTGATATATTGAAGAGTAATAAGGGTGGACTAGTGGGATCGGATTGCACGCGGCAACAAGAGTAATAAAGGTGAATGTTCATATTGTTACTGATTATATGGTAGGATCGGGATGCACACCGCATTATTTTGCTATTTACGTTTTCTTCTTTTGCTGTGATTTTATTTTATAGCATTGTAACTCTCTTAAGGATTGGTTATAGCTAAGTACTGGCAGGATAACTGGGTTCCGTATTTATTTATTGCAAGCTATTGTTCCACTTCGTTTCGTACTTCCTTTTGTTTTATTATAAACTATATGCAGGTTATATTATAAACGCCCCGTCGTAGCCTCATCACTACCTCGTCGAGGTTAGGCTCGGCACTTACCAGTACATGAAATCGGTTGTACTGATACTGCACTCTACACTTTCTGTGCAGATTTTAGAGCTGGTTGTGGCTGATTGAGAGGTCGGTTGCAGACATTTATCTAGTTGACCCAAGGTAGTCTTGCAGGCGTCCGCCGGCCCTGGCGTCCCCTCCTATGTTCTTCATTCCTGTTTTATTTTCTTTCGAGACAGATGTACTTTTCTTTCAAACCAATACTTGTAGATATTCATAGAATGTTCGTGAGTTGTGACACCAGTTTCTGGGTGATAACAGTTTCAGTATTTTAATAGTATATAGATCACCAGTTTATTATATACTTCCGCTTTTATTTCAGATGATTTAGTTTTGTTAAATTTCAATTATAAATGTAAAGGAAAAGGGTGAATAGAACTCTAACGTTGGCTTGCCTAGCGAGTGCGATGTTAGGCGTCATCATGGTCCCGACGGTGGAAAATTCGAGTTGTGACATAATTTGTCCCCATATCATTTGCCTCCAAAAATACGATTGCTGAGAAGTTCAGAGTATTACTCCCTTGATGCATATTATATGTTTAAAATGAATTTCACGCACCTCTTAAGAAAGGAACTTAATACCATAAATTATAAGAAAAATTGTCTAAAACACTAGTACTATTTATCTCTTATTCAAACGTTTTTTTTAATTAACACTTTATTAATTAGAGGAGTAAAAGTGAACTTTTCTTCTTATTTTTTGGTGCGGCAGGAAGGGTGAACGTGAAAAGAATGAGTACTAAATGGTTCTTGTTTTTTTAAATGTAGAATAAGCTCAACAAATTCTATTTGTCAAAGAAACTAATATTACGGGAGGGAGTACTTATAAGTATAAATTAGTGGTTATAGTATTGATAGGGCCATTTGCATCTATATCCGCTTTTTGTGTCACGTTTTAACTTGTGCTTGTTTTGTAAAAACAATTGCAAGCGTACCCGTTTTTTCGAACTTCAGCTCTAAAGCTGAAGTTTTTGTTTGTAACTGGCGAACTTCAGCTCTAGAGTTGAAGTTTTTGTTTGTAACTGGCGAACTTCAGCTCTAGAGCTGAAGTTTTTTCTGGAAAAATCAGCTTTTTATGTTATCGTCCGCTTTAAATGCAGCAACCTCATTTCGTCTACCTCACACTCAGCTTTGCTCAACCATTTTTATTGCTAAGTAACTGATATTCGAAAATACATTATACAGTTCTATTATACATTCAGACAACATAGATTTTTCTTTTTCTGAACATAAAAACATTTAATTCACATATACAAGGTTAGCTTTCTACTTGCTTCAATTATGCTTCTGTCTATAGCAATAAGTTCCTCCACAAATTACGTTGGAAAAATCCCAAGTACTAGAGGCTCTTTCTAAAAATGATTATTAATTTCTTGAAAACGAAATCCTAGATAAAAATGTTGTGCGAATACAGGTTATATACATAGCCGTAACAGATTTCTTGCAGAAAAGGGAGAAGGAGAAGTTTGAGAAAGAAGAGGCGGATATAACTTTGAGGAGGAGAAGGAGGAGGAGAAAGAGGGCTGAAGTTGTTTAAAAAGTGAGTACAAGTTAAAAGTTTTTAAATAAATGGGTATAAGTTAAATGATGGCGATCAAATAAGGCGCCCCGTATAATTTTAACTATTTATAGTTAGAAACTTTTGGACCTTTTTAAAAGGAGTTAGTTCGAGTTTAAAGGTACAACTTTGGGTGCATGTCATGGTACCACACGCATAGTAAGATGTATTGTGTAATCAATCGGTTCAAGTTCTAAGTTCAAGTATTCAACTAAACTTACATTTTTTAAACAAAGCATAGCATTACAATGGGTTTAGTGGTTTGAACCAAAAAAAAAAAGGGTTGAAACCGGATAATAATAAAAAGGTTCAACCCATCAAATTTATAGCCCGTTTGGCCAAGCTGCAAAAATCAGCTTATTTTGAGAAGTGTTTTTTTTTTTAAAAGTGTTTTTCTCAAAAGTACTTTTGGTGAGAAGCAGTTTATGTTTGGTTAATTAGTTTGAAAAGCATTTTTAAGCAGCAATTAGTGTTTGGCCAAGCTTTAAAAAACTGTTCTAAGAGTATTTTTCTCAAAAATGCTTCTCAAAAAAGTAGTTTTGGAGAGAAACTATTTTTTTCTACTTCTCCAAAACTGCTTCTCCTCAAAAATACTTTTTCCCTTTTCAAAAGTTTGGCCAAACACCTCAATTTTTGGCCAAAAATATTTTTGGCCCAAAAAAAACACTTTTGGCCAAAAATGAGTTTTGCCAAACATGCTATTAAAGTAATATGTGGCACGCATAACTTGAAGACAAGGAAAAATTTGTATGATTAAATCATCAATCAGTCACATTCCTGTCGTACAATAATTTCTTTTCCAAACTAATTAAACACATGTTAAAATGGCATGAGTAGATATAACCGGTATGAACAGGTCTGTTTGAAATTTATTACAACCAGATCTATTTGTTTGAAATTGAATTTTTTTCAAAATAAAATCAAAAAACAACCCTAATACCTTTCTGCCTCTTTTCCAAAACCAAATTGAAACACAACTCTATTTCCTTTCTGCCTCTTTTCCAAAATCAAATTGAAACATAACTTATTTCGTTTCTGCCCCTCTTCAAAAACAAAATCGAAACATTACATATTTCGTTTCTGATTCTTTTGCGAAACCAAGTCGAAAAACAAAAGCATTTAAAAAAATAAAAAATTTTAAAAAAAGATCTCATTTACCATATAATCTTGCTTGATGTATGAATCTTTCATGAGCACTTCAAATGATGGATTTTTATCTTCGTCGTTTTCATCAGAGGAGTAGTCGGATGGGGATCATTTGGTAGCGCTGGGAGAGAGGTCCATGGTTGGGTTCTAGGGTTTGTGTAAGAGTTAGGGTATTAAAAGTTGTGTGTGTGTGAATAGGTATAACTATATATGTACACACATTTAAATTTGTGACCATGTTAAATTTAAAAATAAGTAATATTTAGTTAATATCTTATAATATGGACGATATTACAGTTGTGCACATTATTTATATTTATAAATAAAATAATCTATTTAATGTAAATATTACATATAATTACCAAATAAAATGGTAAGTCTTAGATATTAAGAGTAAACTTGAACCAATTTTTCCCCCTTTTTGGGATAAAAGAGCAAATTATTTTCGTTCATCTAAATTCCTTTTATTTATAATTAAATTTAAAATAATTAGTAAAGAGATATAAAAAACTTATAGTAACATAGAAAACTCGATCTAGCCAATTTAATTGTGAAATCCAATTGCTTTAAGGTTAATTTCATTTTGTTGCTCTTTATAGTTGTATTGAACGTCTATATATATATTGTCACGACCTGAATTTTCCACCCTCGGGAGTCGTGATGTCGCCTACTAGTGTGAGCTAGGCAAGCCAATCCTTTAAACTAATTACTCCATTATCCAATTAATTATTTTTTTTAACATATATAAAACGATAACGTATAAACAGCGAAAAATTTAATTAAGTGAAAGAAAAATAATAAAATATCTGATTCTGTAGCTATTACTACTACTTAAGCTTTAATCACCCAAAACCTGGTGTCACAGACGGTCTAAGACTGTTAAATAAAAGGTCCGAGAATAAAAGACACAATGTTTCTGAAGTAAAAAAATGAAACATGAAATAAGAGATAGAGGAGACGCCAGGGCCTGCGGACGCCTACAAGTCTACCTTGGATCTCTGCATGAACTGAAGGTAGCCTCCAACTACGGTCCAAGAGCTGCTCCGGAATCTGCACACAGTGTAGAGTGTAGTATCAGCACAACCGACCCCATGTGCTGGTAAGAGTCTAGCCTAACCTCGGCAAAACAGTGGCGAGGCTAGGACCAGACCACCAAAAAAATCTGTGCAGTTATATAATATACGACGAAAAGTAAAGCAGGAATAAACAAGTAAAGATGGGAAGGGGGAAACATGCTTCGGGGAATAATAGGTAAAACAGAATATCAAGAGAACTATAAAGGAATCAAAATCCAACCACTAACAAGAATAAGGAAAACAAAGGCAAATTTCACTTTATTTTCACATCTTGTTGCAGGCGTGCAACCCGATCCCATTTCCTGTATCTCGTGGCAGTGCCACCCACTCCCATTTCATGTATCTCGTGATAGGCGTGCCACCCGCTCCCATTTTATTATATCTTGTGGTAGGCGTACCACCCGCTCCCATTTCATTATATCTTGTGGTAGGCGTACCACCGACTCCCATTTTATTATATCTTGTGGTAGGTGTACCACCCGCTCTCATTTCATTATATTGTGTGGTAGGCATACCACCCGTTCCCATTTCATTATATCTTGTGGTAGGCATACCACCCGCTCCCAGTTACAAGCCAACAATAATCACAAGGAATCACGGCAAGGGAACAAGAGCAATATAATAACTTCCCGGCAAGGGAACAATAATATTTCAACAACATCCCGGTAAGGGAACAATACTATCAAAACAAACATCCCGGCAAGGGAACAATAATATCAAACAACATCCCAGTAAGGGAACAATGGTGATAATAACATATGAAGCGCAATAAATCACAACTGAGACATAACAATTATAATATAAGACTCACGGGCATGCTTGACCCCAACGTATAGATACTCGTCACCATGCCTATACGTCGTACTCCACAATTAACATGTAGCAAATAAGACACAACTCCTAATCCCTCAAGCTAAGGTTAGACCAAACACTTACCTCGATGCCACGAACACAATTCACGATTCAACTATAGCTTTACCCCTTGATTCCACCATCAATTCGCTCGTATCTAGTCACAAGTTACTTAATTATATCAATAAACGCTAAATGAATCAACCCCAATGCATGAAAATGAGTTTTCTAAAGTTTTGTCTAAAAAGTCAAAAATCGTCCCCGGGCCCACATGGTCAAAACCCGAGGTTCGAACCAAAGCCCGATTACCCATTCCCCCACGAACCCAAATATATGATTTGTTTTGAAATCGGATCTCAATCGAGGTCCAAATCCCCAATATTTTTGAAAAACCTAGGTACTACCCAAAACACCCAATTTCCCCCATGAAAATCATTGATTTTGAGTTGAAATCATGTGAAAAGATGTTAATGATTGAAGAAAACGAGTTAGAAATCACTTACCAATGTTTTGGAGAAGAAAGCTTGTTTGAAAAATCGCCTCTTATGTTTTTGGGGTTTGGAAAAATGAAAAATAACTGAAAATCCCGTTATAATATACCCTTCTCAGACCTTCTGTGCGGACTGCAAAAAATCGAGTGCGGTCGCACAACTCCCGTGTGGACTGCAGTGATATGCTTTAGTATTTTGGCCATAACTTTCTCTACATATGTCCAAATTGTGATTTCTTTAGCCTTCTAGAAACTAGACACGAAGGGCTACAACTGTTATTTTTGAATCATCTCAAAATTCCTTGTAGATCAAAAGATATAGGCTTCCAAAATTAGACTAAACTTTTTCTTCACTGCGGACCGCACAAAATCCAGTGCGGCACACAGGCCCCTCCGCGGAAGCATTCCATTTTGTGCGGACCACACTGGTTTGTTTAGAGGCCTTTCACTTCTCTGAACCTGTAACAACTATGTTTTTAAGCCTAAGACATCCCGGAACCTACCCGAAACTCATCCGAACCCTTGGAACTCCAAACCAAGTGTGCATACTAACTCAAAGACATCATATAGACCTACTCGTGCAATCGCATCATCAAAATAATGTCACGACCCAAACCGATGGGCCGCGACGGGCACCCGGTACCTTACTCAACCGAGTACCAACGTAACGTATCTTTCATATTACATCATCATATACACGTGACATACGGGCCTAATAGGCCAATATTATCATTTACAAACTCAAAACAAAGGATGACAAGGCCGTACAATCTTTTATATACACGACATATGTCTACAAGCCTCTAAGAGTACATAAATGTCATAAAGGTCGGGATAGAGTCCCGCCTTACCAAACAATACACGTCTAAATCATACTAACCAAACGAGCAACTCCGAAGTAAATGGAGCGCACCAACATCTTTCGCTGAGCTGATAGCCTACTTGGAGGGCTCTCGACCTGTCTATCGGGACCTGCGGGCATGAAATGCAATGTCCACAAGCAAAAGGGACGTCAGTACGAATAATGTACCGAGTATGTAAGGCACATAAATAAATATATAAGAGGCATGAAAGACATATAGAGTACATGACTTAACCTGTAAGTCTGAATAACTTTGTAAATCAAAAACTACTTTTAGCATCGTGCATATGCGTATGAATGTCATGTCATGCATAGGTACATATTTCATAACAACATCAGCCTCTGAGGGCATCCCATCATATCATATCGGCCACTATGAGCAAAATCATCATTGTATACCAGCTGATCAGGTGGTGGTGCGTATATAATGCCATAACCTTTCCCATATCCCATATACATATATATATATATATATACATATATACGCGTATATAACGCCGTTTGAATCATACTTACATATATATATATATATATACGTATATAACGTCGTTTGAATCATATTTCGGCCACTGTGGGCAATATCATCATCATATACCAACTGATCAGGTGGTGGTGCGTATATAACGCCGTAACCTTTTCCCATTCCATATACATATATTTACATATATACGCGTATATAACGCTATCTGGTCATGGGTCAATGCACATGAATGCAATGCATGAAAAGTACGTCAATAAAATCATTTAGAAGGTCATAAGACCACTTTGCCTCTTGAGCAATATCATAAAGTAACATCTTTTCAACTTTCGTATTTTTCTGAGACCCAAGAACAGATGATAAAATATTATGACACGTGAGAATTAAAGAACATAGATATTTCTATTACTTCTATGAGTAGAGTCACTTATAGAATTTGTGCATTTGCATGTTTCGTTCATATCGTATGGATCATGCCAAAAGAAAGAAGGGATAGCCTTAACATACCTGGAGTAAGAAAACTCTGTATAATATTCCGTTGGAAAACCTTCATTGATTGAATGAAATTTTCCTCTCCTCCTTAAAGATTTATGGATGAAATTTGTTTTTTGGTTACCAAAATTTTTGGAACGAAAGAATGATTTTGGCCTCCTTGAAAGTGGGAAAAAACGTTTTTTTTGGTTGAAGTTTGGAATGAAATTGTTGCTGAACGAAGCAAGTGAAATTTGTTTTTGTTTCCACACCTTTGTTTTCAAACCAAAGATAACTTTGTTGGCTTGATTCTTTTACCAAGAATGATGCCAAGCATTTGATTGTTGTTGAGATCCTTCTTACAAAGAAGTGAGATCAATTCATTCTTTGAAATGACTCATTCTCATGAGTCATTTAATAAACTTACACGTTATATTTCCTTACTAAGCATATATGACTATGAGTCATATACTTGAGTGGTGGCATATTGCCACGTTGGGAGTAGGGGTGGGATAATTTATTAATTTTTTATCCATTTATTAGTTAACAGGGTAATGTCCCGTTACCCAGTAATTAACCAATTACCGGAAAAATTGAGAATTATTCTCACTTGCTTAAAATATTACTCACTTTTCACATACCTTATACACCTCTCTAGCATGGGCATGTAGTACCTTGCATGTCACTAGTCCATAAATACTGGGTATTTTAGCTCGGATCGTATTTTACCCCAATATGCCAAACTTGGAGGAAAAAATTATTTTCTTTGACTTGCTTATCCTTTCAACTTTACGAATTTGTTCATCACTTGTGAAATGGCATAATTCTTATAATCTCCAAATAATCTTTTACTTGGACTAATGTCAATTACCTTACGACAAAATCCAACGTAAAATATTGCAGGGTGCAACATTGTCGTAACTTATTACTACGGAGCATAACTTCACCGTAAGGTAATACTACAAGGTGCAAAACTGTCGTAACTTATTACTACAAAGCGTAATATCACCGTAATATAATACGGTCGGGTACAACACTATCGTAACTTAATATTGTAGGACGTAACATCAATCGTAATATATTACTGCAGATGGTAACACCATCGTAACATATTACTGCAGAGCATAACATCTTCGTAATATAATACTGCGGGACGTAATATTGACGTAATATTGTGGGGCGTGTAACATCATTCCCCCCTTTGGAACATTCGTCCTCGAATGTTGACTGATGATCTTATCATTTTCGTATCTTATAGCTCTTGTGAATACCTTAATACTCTTCTTGCCATTTAAGCATTTGCTCTTTGATTAAATCCAAAATCTAGGGTATTCCCTCCTTTAGTCTTTTTGCTCATATCATGACATGTGGTCGAAATCTTCTTAATCTTGCAACTTCTGTTACCTCCTGTCAAGCAGCCTGTATGACCCTGGCTTTGTAAGTGCACTTACGCGATTCATCTTTCCTTTTTTCCTTTTATCTTTTAGTCAATCTGTAGGCCTTACTTTGTATATACAAGGTTTAATAGGATGTCTCTCTAGGCCTCTATAGATATATTGAAGTCATTTACTCGATACTTTGTAGAACTTGCGAATATGGCCATATCTTATTTCATAGATCTGGTTACCCATTCACATGACTTTACTCCATTTACATGGGTTATACTATAACATAATTTTTGCTTCAATCAACCTGTACTGAGGTATGCTTACCAAGTTTCCAGTTACTTTTGTTGCATATCCTTTAGGTATAATTCTTAGTCCTTCAATGCTCATTCATTATCGTTCGTCTTAAGAATGGCGGCTTAATCTCATCTCATACTTTTTGAATTTTGTCCATCTATTATTGATTTACCTCAATATTGATCTACAATATACCACCGATAACTTAACCTTTTATTTTATGTAATATGGCTGCTAAGATTCACGTTTTATCGGGGAGCATCTGAAATGATTAGATTGATCCACCTGGGTGATACCCTACTTTCATAACCGTACCTCACAGTATCCCAATGCGATTCACCTTGCGTGAGTACTTTAATCATGTCCAATTTATATGATCCGTTTCTTTTCTTCGTTGAATCATTACTCAATCGAAGGCCCAAACGTCATCCTTTATCTATCACAATTACACCATTATTCTATTACCATGGCAACATTCCATCTCTTCTAAATGCTATTAGTCTTAGTCTCCTTTTAGCTTATTAAGGCTATAGTGAGCTTTGTATAACATAGAAAAATTGTCTGCTCTTCTTGTTTTCATGGGCTTAATCCTAAAGACTTATCCATTCTCGTCACATTTTCACTTGCCTTTCCTCATCCTTACTCATGTTTCCTTAAAACTTTGTCGCCCTACCATACTTTAGCTTGCGACCTATACATATCTATTTATAAACTTTCTTTCAACTTGCTTGCATCATAGATTTCCTTATGTTATTCTGTAAAGTCAATTGAGACATCACATCATCTCCAACTTTTCTCTATTCTCTTAACTAGATCTCTCAGTACATAGAAACCATAGGCTGGAAGGTATGCCACCGACGACGCTGCTATCATTCCTGGATACTGAATCCCCGTGCTTCTAGCCCATTATCCGCAGTATGGACTATTCATAACCTTCTATATTTGAGTATCTTGTATGTTGTTTTACATTTTCCTTACTTACCTTAAAATATTGCCTCACATTCTTCTATCTTTCTTTCATAACCTCCCTTCCGCATGGGTAGAATTCACATCCACAATTTAAAACTCTATTATAATACTGGCACCTCTGGTGCCTATACAATCTGATAGGAGTTCCATACTGACTTCTTATGAGGCTGGTACTTCTTCTAACTGGCTTTATCGTATAGCCGTTATAGAATATAGTTGTTGTGCTATCTCTCTTGCACCTCTAATATTAAGAGTGATTATGTTATGTTCTCAATCATGATTCCTATAACTTCTGGGTCCAATAATCGGATTCTTGATTTACTTTGTTAATGTAACTCTTTTAGTTTCCTCTTCATTCTGATAAGTCTTTATGTAGGCTTAATCTATTTTCCAATCTATGGCTCATGGTATTAGTTATTACCTTAGCCTTTCATGAGCGTTATGGAATATCCATGATACAATCTTCTAACAATTCAATCCTTTGTCTATGCCCTAGGCTCAATTCTTTCTTTTAACTTATACCGGAGCCTTTTGTGGTTGTATGATTGTCACCAAATATGATGCCTGGATAATGCTCCAAAATCTTGAGTGTATCCATAACATACTAACTCTGAATCATTGATCGAATAACTCTTCCGTTCCATCTTAGTTTTCTTTCAATGTGAGCTATTACTTTTCCTGGTCTTTCTACCCCCTTGTTGCGTCCATACTTAGCTTATCTTAGTGCCCACACTTGCCAGAGTTTTTATACAACTCATATAATCTCGAATATTACTTTTAATTTTTTATTTCTCGTTCATTAGCCATTGTAGGTGACAGTTTCCTTTGGAATGCTTACAATGTTGTTGCGAGATTGTTGGTACACGACCATTTCCTCTTTAGGTCATTGTGCTTAGGTCGAAGCCTTCTTTCTTATTTCCTCAGCTAGTCTTTCGTTGTAGTACTTAGGGAGAACCCTTGACTCTCGTAAAGCTGTGAGCTTATTACGGACCTTTTCTGATGTCCTTACTTGCCTATAATCATCTGTAGTTGCTTACTTCCATGCCTTTATACTTATATGGTTGCTTCTGAACTGATATTTTGACTGCCTTCCCAGTGGCACCTTTTTTTATCCCCGTAACACTCATACGATACCTTTCACTACCCCGACTCTTGTTTGAATATATCTCAAGTATTATAATGATATTCTCCGAGGCTGAATTCTCCATGTTGGATTTTACTATGTTTATCTTACATGATCTGATGACTCATTTGTAACCTCCTGTTTAGCCACAACTGAGATCTTCCTGACAAATTACTAACTACTCGTTGGCCCATTCTCATATCAATATTCCTTGTAATCTTTCTTGGGTTATTTACTTTGTTTTAACTTACGTCTCGTACTGGCTCCTTATGTATTAATAACAGCTCGGGCAGGAACCCTTAATTCCTCTCCTTGACGTCGTGCTTGCACAATATTCTTGGATCGTAGTGTATCTGTAAGATTTGGATAAGTGCCATATCATTCCTCTTTCATTTATCACATTCTTCCTTTACCATTCCATGGTCACTAGAACCACTTAATTCTGACTTAATGCCGCATTACTCCATATTCCCCGCTTTAGGGGTGTACTAAAAGTTGAAGCCACGAGGATCTACCTATAGATGTTTTACCTCTTCATCTTTGGCGTCGTTTTTCAACATCAATGATCCTTACTCGCCTTGCGGCAACTCTTCTGTACCAAGGATGACAAATTTCCTTACTCGCGAGGGTGTCACTTAGCGTAATTGGAACATACAGTCTCTTAAGCTTAACTTTGCTCACATTGCTTGCTCTAGGGAAGCATCTCCCTGAATGACTATTCTCTGAATTCATCGTGACTCTTCTTCTGTGGTCCATTCTATTACCACCGGAACAAAATATGAAATTCTCATGATGCCGAGTACTTTTCAATCATTCAGTCCCTAACTGGGTAATCTTTCGCTTTTAGCTTTCCTTTGCTCCATCCAATGGCTCTTCAAATTGCTTAACGTTCTCACTTTACTAGGGTCGCGAGCCACACTAAGGTAATATTTATCCCTTCAAGGCTTATAGTGCATGTCTTTGTAGTACTCATATCTAGTTGTACTATTTTAGGGTGCACTATCGAGGTGTCTCACAGGGAGATCCATTACCACGTTTACTATCCTTCAGAAATGTCAACTAACTCTACCAATCCATCCACTATTTTGGGTTACTATATCCCTAGCTGGATCCTGATAACTCGTCCTTTTCTTAAACTATGTTTGTTAGCCCCCCACAGGGCATAACTGAGATGGGTACGGCCAATTATACTTACCTCTATTACCATTGAATATAACTCAAAAAGCTTACATTCCTCTGTTTGAATTATAAACACCGTTAATCTTCATTAACTGAGCGCCTCGTACTTTTCTTCATCTTACTTCTTTTACTTATTAACACTTGTATTTACCTTCTAAAGCTCTCGTTGTCTTTCACCATAAAGGTGGATAGACATTCTTACCTTAAGGCTCCTTATCAAGAGGCTTACACCTTTCAGTACGCACATGATCTGCTGAAGACCTCATATTTACTTATCATAAGCATGATACAAAGTCGAGTTCCTCTAATTCAGCACTTCCACAGCTATATCTCTTATCGATCATCTTTCTGAACGTAGGCATCGTCTTATTACGAATAAAAAATAGAAGCTCGGGACTTGAATTCTTATAAGTGAGCTCTACCATACAATCTAGAGTAAGAAGAAAGAGTGATAGTCTTAAATGCCCTGTAGCCTCCTGCTTATAAGTGTGGTGCACGACACACCCATAAACAAGACTCTACTAGACACGGCTTGTAGACTCCCTAGGACAGAACTGATCTGATACCACTTTTGTCACGACCCAAACCGATGGGCCGCGACGGGCACCCGGTACCTTATTCAACCAAGTACCAACGTAACGTATCTTTCATATTACATCATAATATACACGTGACATACGGGCCTAATAGGCCAACATTATCATTTACAAACTCAAAACAAAGGACGACAAGGCCGTACAATCTTTTATATACACGACATATGTCTACAAGCCTCTAAGAGTACATAAATGTCATAAAGGTCGGGACAGAGTCCCGCCTTACCAAACAATACATGTCTAAATCATACTAACCAAACGAGCAACTCCGAAGTAAATGGAGCACACCAACATCTTTCGCTGAGTTGATAGCCTACTTGGAGGGCTCTCGACCTGTCTATCGGGACCTGCGGGCATGAAATGCAGCATCCCCAAGCAAAAGCGACGTCAGTACGAATAATGTACCGAGTATGTAAGGCACATAAATAAATACATAAGAGGCATGAAAGACATATAGAGTACATGACTTAACCTGTAAGTCTGAATAACTTTGTAAATCATAAATTACTTTTAGCGTCGTGCATATGCGTATGAATGCCATGTCGTGCATAGGTACATATTTCATAACATCATCAGCCTCTGAGGGCATCCCATCATATCATATCGGCCACTGTGTGCAAAATCATCATCGTATACCAGCTGATCAGGTGGTGGTGCGTATATAATGCCATAACCTTTCCCATATCCCATATACATATATACATACATATATACGCGTATATAACGCCGTTTGAATCATACTTACATATATATACGTATATAACACCGTTTGAATCATATTACGGCCACTGTGGACAATATCATCATTATATACCAGCTGATCAGGTGGTGGTGCGTATATAACGCCGTAACCTTTTCCCATTCCATATACATATATTTACATATATACGCGTATATAATGCCATCTGGTCGTGGGTCAATGCACATGAATGCAATGCATGAAAAGTACGTCAATAAAATCATTCGGAAGGTCATAAGACCACTTTGCCTCTTGAGCAATATCATAAAGTAACATCTTTTCAACTTTCGTATTTTTCTGAGACCCATGAACAGATGATAAAATATTATGACACATGAGAATTAAAGAACATAGATATTTCTATTACTTCTATGAATAGAGTCACTTATGGAATTTGTGCATTTGCATGTTTCGTTCATATCGTATGGATCATGCCAATAGAAAGAAGGAATAACCTTAACATACATGGAGTAGGAAAACTCTATATAATATTCTGTTGGAAAACCTTCATTGGTTGAATGAAATTTTCCTCTGCTCCTTAAAGATTTATGGATGAAATTTGTTTTTTGGTTACCAAAATTTTTGGAACGAAAGAATGATTTTGGCCTCCTTGAAATTGGGAAAAAACGTTTTTTTTTTGTTGAAGTTTGGAATGAAATTGTTGCTGAACGAAGCTTGATTTTGAAGTGAAATTTGTTTTTGTTTCCACACCTTTGTTTTCAAATCAAAGATAACTTTGTTGGCTTGATTCATTTACCAAGAATGATGCCAAGTATTTAATTGTTATTGAGATCCTTCTTACAAAGAAGTGAGATCAATTCATTCTTTGAAATGACTCATGAGAATGAGTCATTTAATAAACTTACACGTTATATTTCCTTACTAAGTATATATGACTATGAGTCATATGCTTGAGTGGTGGCATATTGCCACGTGGGGAGTAGGGGTGGGATAATTTATTAATTTTTTATCCATTTATTAGTTAATAGGGTAATGTTCCGTTACCCAGTAATTAACCAATTACCGAAAAAATTGAGAATTATTCTCACTTACTTAAAATATTACTCACTTTTCACATACCTTATACACCTCTCTAGCATGGGCATGTAGTACCTTGCATGTCACTAGTCCATAAATACCGGGTATTTTAGCTCGGATCGTATTTTACCCCAATATGCCAAACTTGGAGGGAAAATTTATTTTCTTTGACTTGCTTCTCCTTTCAACTTTACGAATTTATTCATCACTTGTGAAATGGCATAATTCTTATAATCTCCAAATAATCTTTTACTTGGACTGATGTCAATTACCTTACGACAAAATCCAACGTAAAATATTGCAGGGTGCAACATTGTCGTAACTTATTACTACGGAGCATAACTTCACCGTAAGGTAATACTACAGGGTGCAAAACTGTCGTAACTTATTACTACAAAGCGTAATATCACCGTAATATAATACGGTCGGGTACAACACTGTCGTAACTTAATATTGTAGGACGTAACATCAATCGTAATATATTACTGCAGATGGTAACACCATCGTAACATATTAATGCAGAGCATAACATCTTCGTAATATAATACCGCGGGATGTAATATTGACGTAATATTGTGGGGCGTAACAAATAACATGTAAAATCATGAATTAAACCTCAAAGCTCAACATTTTCATCAAGAACTCTCAAAGTTCATAACTCTTCAACCGGAAGTCCAACTCACATCAAATAAACTCCGTTTTTCACCAAATTTCACAGTTATCTTTCAAATACTATAACAAGTTTGTACCGGGCTCCGAAACCAAAATACAGGCCCGATAACAATGGTTTCAAACATTAATTCTTTTCTTCATTTCTTAGATAATTCAATAAAACAATTTCTTTCAAAAGTTGATTTCTAAGGCTTGGGACCTCGAAATTCATTTCCGGGCATACACCCAAGTCTCATATGTTACTGCGGATCTCCCGGGATCGTCGGAACACGGATCCGGATCCGTTTGCTCAAAATATTGACCAAAGTCAACCATAATCAAATTTTTAACTCTAGAAATTTCTATTTCTCATATTTTCACATAGAAAGCTTTCCGGATATAGGTCTGAACCACGCACGTAACTCAAGGTGAGTAAAGAGGAGGTTCTTAGGCCTCGGAACACTGAATTCACTTGCAACACAAGTGATGACCTTTTGGGTCATCACACACACACACACACATATATATATACATATATATATATATATATATATATTTAATTTAGTAGCTGATATATAATTTCATTCATTATGGTCATACGTATCGACCACTAATTCTTCGTAGCAACTATATAATTCATTTATTTTAAGGTTAATTTCATTTTGTTGCTCTTTATAGTTATATTGAACGTCTATATATATATATATATATTTAATTTAGTGGTCGATATGTAATTTTATTCATTACGGTCAAACGTATCGGCCACTAATTCTTCGTAGAAACTATATAATTCATTTTGTTGCTCTTTATAGTTATATTGAACGTCTATATATATATATATATATATAAAATTTAGCAGCCGATATATAATTTCATTCATTACGGTCATACGTATCGGCCACTAATTCTCGTAGCAACTATATCATTCAATTGCTTTAAGGTTAATTTCATTTTGTTACTCTTTATAGTTATATTGAATGTCTATATATATATATAATTTAGTAGCCGATACATAATTTCAATTATTACGATCATACGTATCGGCCACTAATTATTCGTAGCAACTAGGGGTGTTCATGGTTCGGTTTGGATCGATTTTTCCCTAAAAAGAAACCAAACCAAGTAAGTCGGTTTTTCAAATATTAGAACCAATCCAAACCAATTAAGACGGTGTTTTCTCGATTCGGTTTATGTCGGTTTTTCGATTTTTTCGGTTATTTGTCGGGATTTTTCTTAAATATAAGACATACACTACCAAACACTAACGTAACACTATCAAATCAATTGCCCTTTGAGAAATATATTATTTACCAAGATATATTGATGATAATTGAATCAAATAGTGATGAATAATTTAAGGACTCAATTAAAAATATATTATTTTTAACATGAAATAGATTCTTACACTTAACAAAAGAAAACTACTAATCAAACTAGAATGTAAAGGTAAAGAATTGTACTAAAAGTGCAAACGATTAACATTTACTATAAAAGTATACATATATATAGGTGTAATTCTAAATTTAAAATAGCTACTCCTATATTCGGTTTGGTTCGGTTTTTTTTATTAAAACCAAAACCAAACCAAATTTGATTGGTTTTTAAATTTCAAAACTAAAACCAAACCAAACCAAACCAAAAAGTATCGGTTTTATGGTCGGTTTGATTTGGTTTACGATTTGGTTCGGTTTTTCGAATTTTTATGAACACCCCTAGTAGCAACTATATAATTCATTTGCTTTAAGGTTAATTTCATTTTGTTGCTCTTTATAGTTATATTGAACATCTCTCTCTCTCTCTCTCTCTCTCTCTCTATATATATATATATATATATATATATATATATATATATATATATATATATATATATATATAGTAGCCGATATATAATTTCATTCATTATGGTCATACGTATCGGCCACTAATTATTCGTAATAACTATATAATTCAATTGCTTTAAGGTTAATTTCATTTTGTTGCTCTTTATAGTTATATTGAACGTCTCTCTCTCTCTCTCTCTCTCTCTCTCTCTCTCTCTCTCTATATATATATATATATATATATATATATATATATATATAATTGTAGTAGTCGTTACAATTTCATTCATTATGGTCATACGTATCGGCCACTAATTCTTCGTAGCAACTATATAATTCAATTGCTTTAAGGTTAATTTTATTTTGTTGCTCTTTATAGTTATATTGAACGTGTATATATATATATATTTGATTTAGTAATTTAGTAGCCGATATATATTTCATTCATTACGGTCATACGTATCGGCCACTAATTATTCGTAGCAACTATATAATTCAATTGCTTTAAGGTTAATTTTATTTTGTTGCTCTTTATAGTTATATTGAACGTGTATATATATATATATTTGATTTAGTAGCCGATACATAATTTTATTCATTATGGTCATACGTATCAACCACTAATTCTTCGTAGCAACTATATAATTCAATTGCTTTACGGTTAATTTCAATTTTTGCTCTTTATAGTTATATTGAATGTCTCTCTCTCTCTCTCTCTCTCTCTATATATATATATATATATATATATATATATATATATATAATTTAGTAGCCGATATATAATTTTATTTTTTTGCTCTTAGTTTGTGAGTGATATGAAATCAAATACAATATTTGAAACCAAACTAAAATTTGAAATAAAATATTTGGAGGGAAACAAAGGGACTCTTAAAGTAATGATTGGAGGGAGGGAAACGTTTTTGTCTCTCTCTCACACACACACACACATATCTAAACATAAGTTAACATATATTTTCTATGGAAGAAACATTTCATATGAATGCTAACGGGTGGATTGAAGAATAGGAATTCTATCTATGGTTTAGGATGAAATTGCCAGATCGTACATCAAGCTCGATTATATGGCAAATTCAATTTTTTCTTTTTTTAGTTAACATGAAATGATTTTTGCCCTATCTTTCCATTACGCTTGTGCAGTACCGTTCAAAGAAAATTTATCAATATCTTCCTCCTAGTACGGTTAAGACATTACTACGATGTAACGGGAAGGAGTGGAATGTGACTCTAACAGGTGTTGTTCGAAGAAGACTCGTTAACGGGTGAAAACAATTTGTTGTCGACAACAAGTTGAAGAAAGGGAGTGTTCTTCTTTTTGAACTTGTAGAGGCTATATCAAGTGCAGTGATATTCGCTGTTGAAGTGCAAGGATAGGAACATCTAATGCTTAGGTTTTTCATGTACGCCTGTGTTCAACCCTTGTCATTAAAATATTTATGGATTAATATGATTTTCTTATAATATTGTCTGTTATTTTTTCTTGTATTATTTTTATACTTATTAAAGGATAGTGGAATTATCGTCTGTGATTTTTGCTTGTTATAGTTTTTTTTTTTGTTTTTGAAAATTATTTTATACATTTAGTATAAGAAAAACAAATACACCTCCTCATCATACGACTAAAACCTCCTCAAAATACGACTAAACCTAAACTACTGGGAAGAGGACTGCAAATTACACCTCCTCATCTTCTATCAGATGTAATAGAACCCAGAAAAAAATTAAAAAAAAACTCTTGAAAATCTTAATACAATTTGGTCATAGAGAATTGGAAAAGTAATCAAGAATAACGAAAAGTTGTATTAATTAGTGAATCAAAGTATTGGAGACCAAAATATTAAATACAATTCAACCACCTCTAGACTCTTCGGATGAAAACAAAAAGGAAAGAACAATGTTAAAGCCGGGATTCGAACCTGCGTGTGTGAGTATGAATGGGAAAGAAATTGGAGGTTTGATCAACCAGCAGGTCTATGGGCATTTCTGGTTGGATTTAATATTAAAAACAGTTTTATTAGTGAGTTGATAAAAAAAAGAATAATTTATTAGTGGTTGTATTCAATATTATAAATACCTCTCTTTGTTGAGTGCTATAGTTGTTATACACAAATATAAATATATGTGCTTATATTTACTACTGTATCTTTTTTTTTTAGCTTTTGAAACTTATTTGTGAATCTAGGTGAACATGAACTCTTATCAGTAATAAATATTATTGAGTATTGTCATTAGCCAAATTATTCAACAGAATCACGAAACAATACCTATGAATATAGCTACGATTTGTCTTTATTGTATTCTCTAATCATCTATATGAAGACAATTATATTAAGCTAAATTATCCACAACTCCAGTTGTGACGACCCGACCAGTCGTCTCATGAGTTACCGCTCCGTTTCCCCCTTTTCTGCTTCTTTATGTTTCGTTATCCGTGTTTTATGTGGTCGAGTTGATTGGTTTGCGTTTGGTGTGCTTTTGGTAAGAAAATGAGACACTTAGTCTCTTTTAAGAAGGCTTAAGTTGGAAAAGTCAACCGGATATTGACTTATGAGTTAGAGGACTCAGATGTGAGTTCTGGTTCGGTTAGCTTCGGGAGGTGATTTGTGACTTAGGAGCGCGATCGGAATGGGTTTTGGAGTTGTAGAGAAGATTTAGGCTTAAATTGTCGAAGTTAATATTTTGGCGATTCCGGTTGATAAGCGAGATTTTACATAGGGGTTGTAATGGAATTTCGAGATTGACAGTAGCTTCGTTGTGTCATTTGAGATGTGTGTGCAAAATTTTAGGTCATTCGGACAAGATTTGATAGACTTTTTGATCGAAAGCATAATTTAAGAGTTCTTGGAGTTCGTAGGCTTAAATCCTATGTTAAATTGGTGATTTGATATTGTTGTAAGTGTTCCGAAGTATTGAACAAGTTTGAACGATGTCACGTGATGTGTTGGTACAATTATTTTGAAGTTTCGGGTGTCCCGGGTAGGTTCTGGGATGTTTTAGGCCAAAAATTATAGCTGTAGCAGATCCAGAAGGGTTGCAGGCCTCAGAAACCACCCGCGCGGTCCGCACAAAAAGAAATGTGGCCACGGTATGTGTTGTGCGGACCGCAAAAAAAGAAGTGCGACCGCGGTAGGTGTCATGCGGACCGCACAAAATGGTGTGCGGCCGTGGTTGGGAACGATTCGCTGGTCCTACTTCGGAAGCTCATATGTTTTCATATACAAGGAATTTAGAGATGATTCAAAAACGAAAGTTGTAGCCCTTAATGTCTAGTTTCCATAAAGGTAAGGATATAGTAATTTGTACATCTGTAGAAAAGGTTATGACCAAAATACTAAGTACTGTCACTGCAGAGGAAGGCCTGTGCGGCCGCAGTTGTTTTTGCGCGGACCGCACTGGCTTGTGCAGACCGCGGTCGATTTGGTGTGGCTTGCAGAGGCTGAAATCTGAGGGGAACCCTATAAATATGAGGTTTTGAGTTTTATTTGATATTTTGACCTACAGAGGTCGGAGTTTGGCGATTTTTCGAAGGTTTTTCAAGAAATTCATCGGGGTAAGTGATTCTAACTCAGATTTGGCTAGAGTACATGAATCTATCATTGAATTCATCATTTAATTCGTGATTTGGGATGGAATTTGGGAAGAAAATTGTGAAATCTTTCAAAAATATAAAATGATGATTTGAAGGACCAAATGGTATCAGGATTGGATAATTTTCATATGGTTAGACTCGTGAGAGTATAAGAATTCGAGTTTTGTGAATTTTGTCAAATTCCGAGATGTGGGCCCGGGGCTAGGGTTTTGCTAATTTCGGGATTTTTGATATTTTTTGATTGTTTTCGCTTGGGCTTTGTTCCCTTAGCATAAAGTGACGTATTCGTTCTGGTTTTGGATAGATTCGACGTGCGTGGAGGCCGATTTGAGGGGAAAAGGCATCGCGAGCTAGAGTTGTAGCCGGTCTTCGGTGAGTAATGATTGTAAATGATGTCTTGAGGGTTTAAAACCCCGAATTGTACATCATAGAGCTATATTGAGGTAAGACACGCGCTAGATGATGAGCGTGGGGTTTTTTACTACTGGGGATCGAGACTTGGTCCATCTCGACTGATGATTTTACCGCGTATTTGATTGAAACTTATTTGTTATCATCATGATTTGGGCTAATTGCCATATTTGGGCTTCGTGCCAACTATTTGAACGCTTCGGGGATTTTGACTGATTTTCCTCACTATACTTGTTAAAAATCATATCCTCAGTCATGTTTCTATCTGTTTTAAACGATTCGAGCCTGTTTTTATCATACTATTCCTAAATGAGAGGAAGTTGTGGGCTGAGATCCCTATCTTCTATTATTGTGCCCGAGAGGCTGTGAGGTAAATGACTAAAAGGGGTTGGGAACCCAATGGTGAGGATATTATATATGTTATAGATCGGGTTGCATGCCACATCAATACTTATATGGATCGGGCTACACGCCGTAGCAATATAACGCTTGGGCTGTAGGAGCCCCTCCGGAGTCTGCACACCCTCAGTAAGCACAGTCGGCTATCAATAAGGATCGGGCTGTACGCCGCAGCGATGTACAGATCGGCCTGCACGCCAGAGTGGTTTTTTCTGATTTCTGTTATTATGAGAGATATATGGGTCATGAGTTGAGAATGAGCACTAAGTTATGAGAGTGAGCTCAAGGAGCTGATACTGTTCTGAGTGATTGATACTGTGCCCGAGGGGCGGATTTCTACTTGTTAATTACCTGCTAAATTACCTATTTTACTTGGTTTAAAGGGATTCCATTTGACTTCTTCACTGATCTACTGCTTTAAGTGATTTTACTGCTTGATATAGAACTGTTTTATGCCTTTACGTGTTTTCTTGCTTTCAGCCATTATTTATGATTATTGCTCACTGGGTCGGAGTACTCACATTACTCCCTGCACCGTGTGTGCAGATTCAGGTATCGCAGAGTCCGCTCCTGAGTGCTGATCTTTCCGTCCAGGCAGTGTTTCTGAGATCACGAGGTAGTTGTTGGCGTCCGCAACCCCGTGCCTCCCTTATCTTACTATTTTCATGTCCTTCAACTGTTGTATCGGATTTCGTATCTGGTAGACCGGTATCTGAATTTATTAGTTGCTCATGACTTGTGACACTCCGGTTTGGGCTGTGTCAGGATGGGTTCCACTGTTGTTATCGTTAAATTTTTGCAATCTTTGGATATTATATTATGTTTATTACTGTTTATGATAATTAATTGCTTAAAAAGGTGTTCCGTTTTGGTCTGACTGGTCTTGTCTTCACGAGAGGTGCCATCACGGCCGGGTTCGAGAATTGGGTCGTGACACCAGCATTAGCATTTAATACTACAAATACCTCTGTTTGTTAGAATACAACGTAACTAATCCAAAATCGTGGGGGAGAGATAGCAACAATCATGTAGTAGCTAAATATGCCATTACAAATACTATAAGAAAAATATTTGATATGTTTAAGTTTCATAAATAATTAAACACCAAAGTTTATACAAAACAAGAAAATTTCTTCAAAATCAAAAGTTCTACACCAAATAAAACAATAATGCAATTAGGCCAACTGATAACTCCAAGTTTCAGCAATATTCTTTATTATATTTCCAAGTCTGGTTCGGCATTGAGATCAAATAAGCTTGATTGTGATTGTGTAACGTCAATTTGGTGCAATTAAAATCAAACAAACACTACAAGAAAATATGATATGTTTTAAGTAATAAATCAAATGTAGTCACAAAATTATACCCCATTCACACCTAGGGAACCATCATGCTCAACGTTTGTACCTCTGCCTTGCCCATTACCCCTACCCCTATGTCTACTACCACCTCTACCACCACGATTGCCACCAATCCTTCCACCCCCTCTAACACCAGTTCTTGCGCCATTACTAGCTCCAAAAATACTATGTGGTTGTGAACTTGTAAAGTAGTATTCAATTCTTCCTCTATATCGATTCAAACGTGGCCTACCACGTGAATTAGTGTATTGGGGATCTCATAGAGTTGTGCCTTCAGTTTCATCTAAGTCATCCTGGTCTTGGTTTGGCACGATCATTTCATCGTCCCAGTTTTGAAGATCATGCACCATCTTCTTCAAATTATGCTTAACATATTAAACTTTCACGCTAGTGCCCAGTGCTATATCACAAGCCATGTCAAAATACTTCAACATGCTCATGTATGTCTTATACTCAGGAGTCATGTTTGGGTAACCAACTTGATGGAACCGATTCAAGTGTGGCCTAATAATATCACTTCTCCACCTTGTCAGTATATACCTTTCATCAATTTTATCAATCTTCTTGTGCGACAAGATCTTGATTATATGGCAGCAAAGTATCCCTCTAGACTCGAACCATTTGCAGCTACAATAATCGCCGATAGGTATATAATTAACAATGTACTCAACTGGATTTTCATCATTTTTGTAATAATTGAATAATCACTAACGATGAATTTCTCAACACCGGGGACAACTTGATGATCGTCGGGGCTGCTGACTTCATAATGATACAATTTCCTTAGTTGTGTCTTGAAAAATTCATACACTGTACACGTATAACACTGAATTGCCTGCTCCTCCCACTTGAACATTGACTCGCACACAATTTGAAAGCCCTTTGACCTGTATTCCACTTCCAACTCTTTCTCATGCTTAGCTCTTATAGCTAACTCATACTGGTGAACAAACATTCTAAGAGTGCTTTGACGGGTAATATATCCATCAAAGAACGCATGCATCCCTCACTTCTTTGAGTAGATAGCATACCAACCCAAAAATACACATCAAGGTACACATGAACCCATTTTCCTTCTCAGAGTAAAGCTTGTTAAACCAATTCCTTGTATGAAAATTATACCTTGCAATATATTCTGTCCATTTTCTCTCGAAAACTTCAACAGTAATGCTATCAAGGACCATGGATTTAAATTTTCCACGTGTAATTTAGAAAGACGAACACCACTTAAGTAAAGAGGCAACTTTAAAAATATATGCCAAATATAATACATATGTATTGTATTTGGCATCACTTCAGCAATGGATACCTTAATGCTCTAACACTAATCAGTTATGATCGCATCTGGATAAACATTTCACATGGCATAGCCAAGTTCTAAAAATTAATTTGTAACTATCGATATCTTCATGAGACATGAGAGCATATCCTAGTAAGATGGACTGTCTATGGTGATTGATGCCAACAAATGAAGCACATGGCATATTATATCGATTCACAAGGTACGTCGTATCAAAGCATATCGCATCATGGAATTGCTCATGCGCTACCTTAGAGTGTGAATGCACCCACAACCCATTTCATAGCCTACCAATATTATCAATGTCGATTGAATAGAAAAACTTCGTATCCTTTACCTGGATTTCACGAAAAAAGTTGAGCAGCGACTGTGCGTCCCCTTCTTGCATTTAAAAATCCCTACTCTTCAAAATATAATTTCTACAATCCTTTGGAGTGCAACCCAAATTTTGCGGTCCACCACGTTGAACCTCAGCAAGTCTAATATTCTTGGAGGATCTAATTCCAGATCGATCGTGAGCTACAAGATCCCTCTTCAAAGAATCACAAACGCGATACAAATGGGAGTAAATCATCATTGTGATCGTGAACGACCTTAGAGACGCGCCAACAACCAGAATAATCCAAAACAGCTGCTAGCCTAGCTTTACAATTGTTACTCTTGGTGGTAAACTTGATTTTACGAATCCTAGTCCTATCACGACAGTAGGTTATATATCTGGCAGTGTCACCACCCTTCTTGTTGGAATTTCTTTTGATGACGGAGAATCCTTTCAGTCGTGCATGTTCTTTGTAGAATGCAAACAAAGTATCTTTATCTCTAAATCACATTCTAGAGATTGGACCTACAACCACATCCTCTTCAGTGAATTCATTCTCCATTTCCCGATCAACATCACATAACTCTAACTCATTTCCTAAAACCTGCTCCTCATCATCGTTAACTTCTCCGTGATATTCTCCATCAGCTTCTTCATCATCATCATCATCTAAGTGCACAACATTGTTGAAACTGCCGTGAGAATCAACATTGACCCATTCATATTCATTCAACAAACTATCGTCTGATGCCATCCCTAAAGATC
The DNA here is from genome assembly GCF_000393655.2 of Nicotiana sylvestris. Taxonomy (NCBI): domain Eukaryota; kingdom Viridiplantae; phylum Streptophyta; class Magnoliopsida; order Solanales; family Solanaceae; genus Nicotiana; species Nicotiana sylvestris. The sequence continues at coordinate 20,531,807 of NC_091058.1, forward strand.
TGTACAACTCGTCCCTAACTCGATCAAACCTATTATCTTGCTTGATATTTATGGTTGTTATATTTGTGTTATGTTCATTTGGACTCATATTTTGTTGCACCACCAAGTTTTCTTGGTTTGAATCCACTTTTTGAGAAGGAGAAAGTGTCCGCTGGTTTAGGGATTAGCAAGGAGGAAAGTGTCCGCTGGTTTAGGGTTTGGTAAGGAGGAAGTATACAAAATCGTATACCATATTTGTTTTTAAGAAAGGAAGAAAAATCGTATACCGTATTTATTTTTAAGAAAGGAAGAAAATATGATAATTTGTTAAAAATTAAAAAACGTATAATTTGTATAAAATACACATAAATACAAATATAATACACAAGACTCTTCATCTCCCAACCTTTAATTTTTGCATACTTCAAGACTTGGAATTTAATTTTGTGTTTTGGAGGGAAAAATGTAGGCTAATTAGTTAGAGGGTCATTTATGTCTTTTTACTGGTATGGCTAAAGTTGGGTCACAACACTCATCTCCCTAAAATAAAACCAAACATAATCTAAATTTAATCAAATGTTGTCATATAGTAATCCAAAAATGCATGGGCAAACAGGTATTAGTGCATTTATTAGTTATCCAAATCTTTATCTTTATCCAAATCCTTTCCAAAAAAATTCTTGGAAGAATCTTAAAACAAAGGATGGGACAATCATACTTACATTGTCTCAACCTTTTCAGTGTTAAGGTAAAGATAACGTTTTCATTCATGTTTGTAAAAAGTGAACTTTAGTTTTAGTTTTACTTTTACTGCAAAAGTTACTACTGACAATCAGAATCCAACATCTTAAATCCTCCCTAATCATTCCAATCTGACAAGACATTTTTCCTTCAAGTAATTGGCACGTGTCCTCCACTCTCTTCCCTGTAGGCGTTTAATTCACCAGCCGCACCTCTATAAAAGTATTTTATTCTACTCCTTGTTTTAATTAAATTCATATAAGATCGTCTAGAATTTATTCATAATCATAATTGACTATAACTAATTTTAATAGTTTATTGTCACGATCCGAATTTTCCTATGGAAACTGTGATAGCGCTTAACATCACACTCGTTAAGCAAACCAACGTTAGAGTTCTATTCACCTTTTTTTTTTACTTTTTATAATTAAAATTTAACAAAACTAAATCAACGGAAATAAAAGCGGAAGCATATAATTAACGGGTTTTCCTTATACTATTAACAAACCGAAACAGTTACTACTCAGAAACTAGTGTCAACCCTCACGAACATTCTACGAATACTACAAGTATGAGTTTGAAAGAAAAATACATCTGTCTCGAAAGAAAATAAAACAGAAATGAGGAAAACATAGGAGGGGAAGCCAGGGCCTGCGGACGCCTGCAGAACTACCTTCGGTCTCCTGGATGAATGCTTGCAACCGACCTTTCGATCAGCCACACCAACTCTGAAATCTGCACAGAAGTGTAGAGTGCAGTATCAGTACAACCGACCCCATGTACTGGTAAGTGCCGAGCCTAACCTCGACGAGGTAGTGACGAGGCTAAGGCGGGTCATTTACAATATAACCTGCATACAGTTAATAATAAAGCAAAAGGAAATACAGAACGAAATGGAATAGTAATTTGCAGTAAAATAAATACGGAACTCAATTATCTTGCCAGTACTCAGCTATAACCAATCCTTAAGAGAGTTACAGTGCTACATAATAGAATCACAGCAAAGAAAAAAATACATAAACAACAAAATGATGCGGTGCGCATCCCGATCCCACCATATAATCAGTAACAATATGAACTTTCACCCTTATTACTCCTTGTTGAGGCGCGCAACTCGATCCCACCAGTCCACCTTTATTTCTCCTCAATATATCACCCTTATTCCTCCTGTTGCGACGTGCAACCCGATCCCACCTATCCACCTTTATTACTCCTTGTTGCGGCGCGCAACTTGATCCACCAGACAATCACATTTCACCCTTATTCCTCCTGTTGCGGCGTGCAATCCGATCCCACTATATCATTACCAATCACACGATAAGAATAAGTCTTTCACAATTTAGCTCAAACCCTCCACAACATTTATGCCTCAACCAAATCAAATGGAAATCTATATAATTATGAAATCTCATTAATTATTACTACACATCGAGACCAACCAGAATGTATCTTGAAACACCAGTAAACCAACTCAAACCAATAATGTAATACAACGAAACCACGGAACAATTAATACTTTCAATAAAGTAAACTACATCTAACAAGAAACAATTAGACATGGAAGCAACAATAAACATGTAGCAATTAAGGTAGGAAGACAATATATTGGAAATGGGGAAGGGAACATGCTAAACAAATAATTTGGCGGCGCATAGATACTCTTCACCACACCTATACGCCACACACATGGAATTTCACATAGTAACTAAGTAGGGGATCCCTAATCCCTCGAGTCAAAGTTAGACCAAATATTTATCTTAATCCAAGGGCCAATTCAAATCTCAATTACCGCTTTACTTCTCGATTCTACCTCCAATCCACTCGTATCTAGTCATAATTAACTTAATAACATCAATTACTGCTAAAAAAATCAATTCTAATGCATAATTATAGATTCCCCAATATTTTTCCCCAAAGGGTCAAAAACTGACCCCGAGCCCGCTTGGTCAAAATCCGAAATTCGAACCAAAACCCGATTACCCATTCACCCTCGAGCCCGGATATACAATTGGTTTTGGAATCCAACCTCAATTTGAGGTTTATATCTCCAAATTTCAAAATTCCTAAGTTCTACCCAAAATCCCCAATTCCACAATGAAAACCCTAGATTCTAGGATGAAATCTTGTAAAAAGAAGTAAAAGAGTGAAAGAAATGAGTTAAGAATCACTTACTTATGATTTGGGAAAGAAAAAGTATTTTAAAAATCGCCCTTTACTTTTTAGGGTTTTGAAAAATTGAAAAATGAATGAAAAGTCCCGTTTATATAGCACTCTCTGATCCTCACTACGCGGTTCGCCAAATTTCGGGCGTGGCCGCGAACCTTCACCGTAGTCCGCGAAATTATGGGTGCGACCGTGAAACTGAGCCTTACCCTACCGCATCCGCGAAGCCCCCCACCGCGGCCGCGTTCATCAACCCGCGGCCCGCGAAGTTTCCACCGCAACCGCGTTCTTCTACCGTGGTCCATGAATTTCACCCCGCGGCCGCACTCGTAAGAGCTGAGACCTGCAATCTCTGCAACTATCCAACACCAGGTCTTTTCTTAAGTGTAGACATCCCATAGCCTATCCGAAACTCACCCGAGCCCTCGGGTCTCCAAACCAAACACGCACATAAGTCTTAACACACCATATGAACTTGCTCGGGCGATCAAATCGCCAAAATAACACTTAGAACTACGAATTTAGCACCAAATTGCATGAAATTTTTAAGATAGATCAACTTCTATTTTCTCGACCCAAGGTCCGAATCCCGTCTTCACAAACATGACTTAAATATTGTATTAGACCTGTATCGGATTCCGAAACCAAAATACGGGGCCTATACCAACGAGATCAATCATTATTCGATTTCTTTAACTCCTTAGATTTTCAATATTACACTTTTTATCAAAAATTCATTTCTCGGGCTTGGGACCTCGGAATTCAATTCCGGGCATACGTCCAGGTCCCATATTTTACTACGGACCTACCAGGACCGTCAAAATATGGGTCCGGGTCCTTTTACCTAAAACGTTGACCGAAGTCATCAAAAATCACTTTTTAGGCCAAAAATCATTATTTTCATAAATTTTCCAAATAAAGGCCTTCCGGAATCACGCCCGGACTTTGCACGCAAATTAAGAAGAGATAAAATGAGATTTTAAGGTCTCGGAACACGAATTCGAGTTCTAAAACAGAAGATGGTCTTTTGGGTCATCTCATTTATTTTCTTTGTTATCATAATAAATCTTGTTATAAAAACTTGTTATTGTATAAACTTAATTTATTAGTCTAAAAAATGTATACTCCAACAATAATACGAACTTAAGAACACGGATAAATGTCTCAGAAGTACCAACTTCATCCGGTTCCAATATTTTTATAGCGAAATATAAATATATAGAAATTTACTAAAAATTTCAACTAATATTAAATCTGAATTCCTAAACTGATATTTATTCAATTTAAAATGGAGCGAAGAGAATAATAGTAATTAGCAGGTTTTAAGAATCCTAAATGTAGAACTAATCAAAGTTCCATCTTCTTTTTGATGTTTTTGATTTTAAATATTCTTGATCATCCCCCATTCTTTCCATATACTTTTTGTCGTTATTAATGCAATGATGAAATGCAAACAAAATGAACTCCACATTCACATGAAATGCAAGTCGAGTTCCCCATCTCCCAATCATATCTTATATATACACTTCCTCCATTCGAAGCTGAGTCTACGTTATTTATAGCTTTTCTTTCCCACCATGAAGCTATAACATTAAATTACTAAGACACAGATACAACTGTTTTTTCTTTTCATTTTCTTAGTTGGGTCGCCGGAACATCAAGATTCCGGTAACCCTCTATAGGAAAGGAATCATTTTGTATATACATATAGAATTCTTTCCTGTCGCCGGGAAATAAACAAAGGTGATGATAAATGGCAAAGGGTCGGAAACTGACCAATAGTAGAAGCGAAATGTTATTAGGAAACTACAGCTACAGAAATGGAAGTGAAACAGTCAATGGTTCCTCAGAACTAGGAGAAGACGATGTCTGGTCAACGATTGATGACGTGGTCAACGGGAATGATCACGGCTCCAGGGGCGAGTGGAGTCCACGCGCCACCGCAGATAGTAACGGTAGCTTTGGTGGATTTAACAGCCGCAAGCAGCCAATCCCACGAGCTGACCACCACAGCCGCCGCCGTCAGGTGGGGGGCTTGTCATTGGCGTTTGATGATTCAGGTAAAATGGCATCTTCTCGGATCTTGCACCAGTTTCGCGGACAAGACGCGCCATCCCCACGTGCGTGCCACATGGCCACCTCGGCCCCAGTGAATGTCCCTGATTGGTCCAAGATATACCGAGTTAACTCGGTCGAGTCATTACACGACTCGGATGATTGCGTCGACGATCATGACTCGGAGATGGTTCCGCCGCACGAATACGTTGCTAGGAGCCGAAACTTGGCATCCCACTCGGTGTTTGAAGGCGTTGGACGAACGTTAAAGGGTCGAGATTTGAGTCGGGTCCGAGATGCTGTATGGAGTCAGACCGGGTTTGATGGCTGAGTTCACCAATGAATTAGTAATTGGTTTTTGATTAAACAGTTCTATAAGTAGTAGCTGTTGGAGAAAAAAGAGGCGATTTGCTAGATAAATTTTTGGTCCTTGGGCAATGATTCAGTTTGAATGAATACAAACTCAGTGAGTCAATCAGCTGGGATTGAGTCCAAGTTTAATTAATCTATTGTTTTTTCTTATTACTTTTTATTGATATAATCCCTCAATTTGATATGTACTTTTACTATGTTGGATTTTAGCAAAATGTTCTTTTGTCATTTTCAGATGTCAAATATGGTGAAATTTTGAGTGCAAAGGATGTTGTCCCACTGAATAGTGACTGGATAATAAATTTCAGGTCTTCATCACATCTCTATTAGTCCCACAAAGTTGCTGCAATTGGTTTATGGTTACTATTCGAATATCAGTAACTATTTGATAAGATTCAATGTTTATAATACGTTTTTAATGAAATTGATAAATAAAAAGGTTCGATTTTTATAACAACTTTTGAATGAAAATATGAAATTGTTTAATTAGTTTCCCTTGTAAAATGGTTGTGATAGCTCTCTATATATAAAAAGGTTAATTTGCTATCTGCTTAAACAAGTGATACATAGTATAGGTAGAACGTCCTCATCATTTTGGTTTAGATGTTGACGTAAGATTCCAAGTCCTTTGGAGGGAAACGCTTGGATTTTCTTTTTTGCCTTTTGATATTTCATTACCCATGCCTAGGCTGTTGGGTTGCTACTCTTTTATTTCAATCCTGAGTTTTGTTTGTTTATGTTGAAGTCAATTATACTTAACGAAAATTAGCTACCGTTTCGTCATAGATTTCCTAATTTATTTTGAAAAATCTGATTTGGGTGAAGTTTGGTTTGAAGATAAAAATATGTTTGGACATACGTTTTCAAAATATATTTCCCAAATTTATTTTGAAAAAATATGTATATTCTTAGTGTTTGTAAAGGTTTTGGCCCAAAACTAGCTCAATAACTAGTTTTGGGATTTGAGATTTTGCCAAAATATAGGCAAAATCTATGGCCAAACATGTGTTTGCCAAATAAAATCCAAGTTTATTTTGGCAAAATTTATGGCTAAAGGGGTCCTTAGTTAACTTTGCCTTTGAGAGTTGCGCTAGGTAGGGGTGTACATGGACCGGGTTGGTTCGATTTTTATCAAAACTAAACCAAACCAACTATATCGGTTTGGATTGGTTCGGTTTTGTCAGATTTTCGGGTTTTTTGTTACATGAATATTAATTCAATCTTACTTTGTTAAAATTATAGATAAAGCTTTGATAAGCGAATATATGTTTAGTAAATATGAAAAAAAAAATGACAAACATATGATCTATTAAAATATTCTAATGGGAGAATTTTTTTAGTAACACATGATAGTTATTTTTCGTAGTCGTCTAATAATAATTTTTCGTTAATTTACGCTTTCAAGGTTAATACATGAGAGGACCCCAAATATTTCTACATTTTCTAAAGAAAATTCACTATAAAGTCTTAAAAATATAAATAAAATTTATATATTTATATGTCGGTTTGGTTTGGTTTTTCGGTTTGGTGCGGTTTTCCGGTTCGGTTTGAACACCCCTAGCGCTAGGTAAACCATCAGCTTAATTAGACAACATATTTAAGGCTTAAGGCAAAAATTAAAATTATATTATATTTCCTTAGAGATATGATCATTAGCCATGTACAAAGAAATTTAAGTACGAAAATGACAAAAATCTCTAGCTTTTAATTAGACAACCATTTTGAAAGTTTAAGGCAATAAAAGGGCAAGAATTCAAAAGGAGACTTTAGCCTGTTTGGCCATAAGAATTTTTTCACTTTTTTTTTCGAATTTCTTTTACTTTTTTCCGAAATTAGTATTTAGTCATAAAATTTTTGATTTTCACTTGAAGATGAATTTTAAAATTTTTCGAAAATTTGAAAAACTCCAAAAGACAGTTTTTTAAAATTTTCACTCAGATCACTCACAAAAATTCAAAACAATCCAAAATTATATTCATATCCAAACACAACTCTAATTTTCAAATATAATTTCACTTGAATTTTTCTTTTCTTTTTAATTTTTTGAAATTTTATGATTCTTATGTCCAAACGCCCACTAAACAAGGAATAGTTGAAGATCCTAGAGGTATTTTTCCACAACATACAAAGAACGGAGATCGAAGGTTCTCGAAAAAACAAAAGAAGGAAGATTAGAGAAGAGGAAATAAGAACCGAGAGAATTGAATTCGCACATATTTTTCTAAAATACTTTCAAAGGCTAGAATATCTAAAAATAAGATATTTAAAAAATAAAAAAAAAGGAATGGAGACAACTAATTGTGGGGGCCTAAATCCAGAGCCCAGAATTTTGGGATCCAATTACTTTTTGGAGAAGATGATAGATAGGATTCTAACGCCACAATCAAACATAAACCATTAATATTTTTTTATATATAAAAAGAATTTTTCTAACAGCAAATGTAAGATTTAAACTAGAAAGAGTACACACATAAAAAAGTATGAAGCCGTGAAAGATAAAAAACCTAGATGCATTTTTACAATATTTTCTCGTCTGCTCCTTGATTTCCTTTTACAAATATTTAATACATGGGATGATAAAAAAAATCAATTTGTGTTATTTTTAATATATTTTTTGAAATATTAAAATTGTATTGAGAAATACAAATGGGGAAAGAAAGGCCAAAATTAAATGAGAAGATACCCTTCTGCTATGCCTTTTTAAAGAAAGGGACATGAGTCAATTCAATGGGCTCACGAGTGCTGTGAGCCAGTGGTTTTTTCTTCTTTTCTGTTCTGTCATCAATGCAAAAGAGTGATTTTTTTGGATATCAGTTGGGACCCACAGGTCAACATAGGTGTCAAAAAATATTTCCAATATAAAAAAAGTACAACTTGTTGTGAATTTGCAATATAATTTTCTTTACCTCTTCTTTATGCCGGGTTCCCCTACTATTGACTCAAAGCCCGGATAAATAAGGAGATCGTAAATACTTGATGTGGATAAATTTGGGGCAAGTGCATAGATAGTAATTTTCAGGTATTTTATTTAGAGATTAGTCAGTACTTATTTTGTCCAGAAATTTTAAACTAAAAATCTTATTTTCGGGACATTTCAGGATATTTTTATGCCAAAAATTTGAATTAAAAAACTGAAATTCATAATGCACTGGCTAATTCTTAAATAGCAGCTCTTTAAAGTGACTTTCTACGTAAATTTTTACCTCATATGGACCCAATCGACCGAAATGAATATAAAAGAATCTGTATACCCTATTCAATTAGTTTAAGATAAAGAAATAGTTGACTGATTGAAAGCATAACAACAACGTATTTAAAAACTCTATTATTGATGGGCTTAAACTATAGGAGTATTAAAGTGAACAAAGGTTGATAAATGCAAAAAAAAATAAAAAAAAATCAGTAGTTTGTTATAGTTGTTACGACCCAAATTTCACTAAGGGTTGTGATGGCGCCGGACACCACTGTCAGGCAAGCTAACCAACAACAACAACAACTACCCAGTAAAATTCCACATAATGGGGTCTGGGGAAGGTAATGTGTATGCAGACCTTACCCCTGTCCCGATAGGGCAGAGAGGCTGTTTCCAATAGACCGTCGGCTCAGAAAGACGGAAATAAAAAAACAAAAAAAGAGAATTCATTAGTAACTCCAGTAGAAACAATAATAGTAACAGAAGCATAAAAACCAAAAAATGAATGACATGCAATAACAATAACCAGAGTCTAAGGCCCGGGGCTAAGATAAACAGCAAGAATAGTGTGTGTTCAACATAAACTGCAAGCCATCTAAGATCAACCTTAATCCAACCCTGCCTCACCCCCGATATAAAGTAAGGAGAGCTCAACTACCCCTATTCTACAACCCTAATGCTTGACCTCCAGGCCTTCCTATCAAGGGTCATGTCCTCGGAAATCTGCAGTTGTATCATGTTCTGCCTGATCACCTCTCCCCAATACTTCTTAGGTCTCCGTCTACCTCTTCTCGTACCCACCACGACCAACCGCTCACACCTCCTCACCGGTGCATCAAGGCTTCTCCTCTACACGTGCCCGAACCATCTGAGCCTCGCTTCCCGCATCTTGTCATCCACAGGGGTGACGCCAACCTTCTTCGGAATATCTTCACTCCTAATCTTGTATGTCCTAGTGTGCCCGCATATCCACCTCAACATCCGCATCTCTGCTACTTTGATCCTCTGGATATGGGAGTTCTTAACCGACCAAAACTCTGCCCCATACAACATGGCCGGTCTAACTACAGCTTTATAAAACTTACCTTTGAGTATTGGTGGCACTTTCTTGTCACACAAGACTCCAGATGCAAGCTTCCATTTCATCTAGCCCGCCCCTATGCGGTGAGTGACGTCCTCGTCGATCTCTCCGTCCCTCTGAATCATCGACCCAAGGTACTTGAAGCTATCTCTCTTGGGGATGACCTGTGACCCAAGCCTCACGTCCCCGTCTACTTCCCTCGACTCAGCGCTAAACTTGCAGTCCAGGTACTCTGTCTTAGACCTGCTCAATTTGAAACCCTTAGACTCGAGAGTCTGTCTCCAAACCTCCAATTTCTCATTAACACCGACCCTCGTCTCGTCAATTAGAACTATGTCATCAGCAAATAACATACACCATGGCACCTTCCCTTAAATATGATGTGTCAAAGTATCCATCAACAAGGCAAATAAGAACGAGCTAAGCGTAGAGCCTTGGTGTAAACCCATAATAACCAGAAAATGCTCCGAGTCGCCTCCCACAGTCCTAACCTTAGTCTTAGCTCCATCATACATGTCCTTGATCGCTCTTATGTAGGCTACCGGCACGCCCTTCGCCTCAAGACATCTCTAAAGCACCTCCCTAGGAACCTTGTCATACGCTTTCTCCAAGTCAATAAACACCACGTGCAGATCCTTCTTCTTATCCCTGTATTGTTCCACCAACCTCCTAATAAGGTGGATAGCTTCCGTAGTAGAGCGGACCGGCATGAACCCAAACTGATTGTCGGATATAGACGTTGTCTTCCTTACCCTCACCTCCACCACCCTCTCCTAGCCAACCAAAATACTTAATTAAATTCTTGTTTTAATAATTTTGAAAACTATAATTTTCCTTCAATTTTACCAGAGCTTCAAGTGGGGGTTTTCATCATCATCAACAAGGTAAGCTAACCTCACCTATCTTGAGTTAAATACATTGATTATGTATGAATATTTGCATGTAAATTGGTAGAAATTTGGGGGTTTGAGGAAAACCTAGAAAATTCATATTCTTGGATTTTGACCACGGGTTTGGGTATGAAATTAGGATAAAATCATATATTTGAGTTCGTGAGTTCATGGGTAAACTTTATCTTCGAAACTTTTTGGAATCCAGGCACGTGGGCCCGAGGGAAATTTTGTCAACTTTTTGATCGGGGTTAGGAATTGTTATAAATTGGATTATAATGAGTAATTGAACATATATTAATGGATTTGCATAATTATTGGCTGGTTTTGGAGCATTGTGCATCGATTCGAGTCTTCGAAAGAGTGTGGAATGCCGGTTATGGATCTTCCGAGCGAGGTGAGTCTCCTTTCTAACCTTGTAAGAGGGAATTGTCCCCATAAGTGAAATAATTGGTTATGTGCTCCTATTTGTGGGGGCTATGTACACACGAGGTGATGAGAGTCCGTATGTAGCTACTAATATGTGTAAGTCCGGGTAGTCTAGGACCCAAAAGCAAGTACTTGGAATATCTGTAATCTTATTGACAGTTGAATAGCTTAAATCCTATCGAATTGGTAAATGAATTTCTAAAAGGATTAAATTTCATTTTCTTAAATCGTTAAAAGAGAATTGGCTTTTATTTGGATAAATGTTCCCCGATAAATTCTTAATTAGCTGTTTGAGCATGTATTACTATGTGTACCTGCGTCGCATGTATGATTCGTGAGCAGGATGATTGTTTATTTAAAATTGACCACGTCGTATGTATGATTCGCGAGCGGGGTAATAGATGCATCTATGGTTTGCGCGGTTCGACCCTCGGTAGTGCACATTTTACATTTATGTTGGATCGGACCGTACAACCTCGGCATGATTTGCGCATGCTTGTATTACTTGCCTGGAGATTTATTGATATTGATATTTGCTCTCCCCGACTTGAGATAATTGTTAATGAATGAGTTATGAATTCGGAGACTATTAATTAAAAAGGAACTTTTACCTGTTTTGTGACTTATTTGAATTTACTATTGTTCTTAATAAATCTGTGATTTATCGCATTAATAATATTACTATTGGACCACTAGCAAGTGTCGAAGTCGACCTTTCGTCTCTACTTCTTCGAGATTAGACGGGATACTCATTGAGTACACGTTGTTTTCGTACTCATACTACACGTGCTGTGCATTTTTGTTGCACAGGTTCATATGTGACTAGTGGCCTAGTGGCATAGCGGCATGGTCGATATGGAGACTTAGGTGAGCTGTATTTATCGAGATTGTCACACCTCCTTTTTCGCCCGCGCCGCCCGCAAAGGGGCGTGGAAGGGAGTTTTTCCAATTAAAGGACAATCAAAACAGGATTTATTTATTTATTTCAGAGTCGCCACTTGGGAGATTTATGGTGTCCCAAGTCACCGATTTTAATCCCGAATCGAGGAAAATAATGACTCTGTTTAACAGTCTGCGCACCAGAAATCCGGATAAGGAATTCTGTTAACCCGGGAGAAGGTGTTAGGCATTTCCGAGTTCCGTGGTTCTAGCACGGTCGCTCAACTGTCATATTCAGCTTGATTATCTGATTTTATACAAATACGAACTTATGTGCAAATTCTAAGTCTTTACCGCTTTTATTTTTATTATTTTACAGAGAATTGCAACGTTGTGAAAATGTATCTCGAACCACGTCACAATCAATGTACCCGTGGTCGTCGACATATTTCAACTCCGTTGAGATTTGGACTTGGGTCACATCAATGTACACCCGCGTTTAAGAAAGTAAATTATTAAGGGCGCGCCTAAAGCGACTAGCGTATTATTATTTTTGAGAAGGCCGTGAAATCGTGCTAAAACGGCCCATCCGAAGTCTAATTAATTATTAACCATTTATTGAGGGCCCTGCAGCTTGCATTTTATTTTGGCGAAGCACGCTCCATTTATTTTAAGGATATCCTAAAGTGACTACATTTCTATTAAATTCGTCTCTAAAATAAAAGAGAGAAAATCCTAATTAATTACATGCTTGAAAAAAAGGTGTAACATATTAAATGCGAGATTAAGACAAATGTTAACGGAAAGGAATATTACTAAAATTGAAATTATAAATAAAATACGGAATCGACAAATAATATATTCAAAAGAAACTAATTATCCTATAACTAGATTAAACTCGCATTGTTAGATGACTTGAACCGTTGGAATTAATTATTTACAACTATTTGAAACTAGAATCAATCTTAATTACTAATGCATATTCGAAAGTTTATTAAATTTAAACGTTAACTCGTCTTGTTTGAACTCAAATCATGCCATAATGCCTAATTCGCGAAATTAATTTAAATTCATGCTTTAACTAAATTTAGCTACATGTTCACGATTAACCTAATGTTGACAATATTAAAACCTTCATAGCTAGTGAACTAATCAGTTTTGCCAAGTCGATTCACTAAAGACCAACTTATGTTATTTTTCTCTTATTCCAATTATTAAACAGTTTGACAGTAATGAGCATGCTTAAATATATACTATCTAATAATCAAACTAAAGCAGAGTATTATTTAATACATCACTACAAGATGCCTAGTTATACAAAGCAACAGAAATTTACAGAATAATTAATATATGAAATAGCCTAAATACAATCAGTAAAAGAAACAAAGAAAAGGCTAAATTAAAACTTCAAAATTCCATTCTTCATATGTATTCATGCTTTCACATTTCAGTTTACAATATCGACAAGGTTACAGCCGTGTACCTGGTATTGGAAGTAAAAGAAAAGGAAGATCAGCAGAAATGCAGTAGCATACAACAACAACAACAACAACACCCAGCAACAGATTTAAAAACCGAGAAGAAATCCAGCAACACCCAATGAAACAGTGGCAAATAACCAAATAGCAACCTAGGAAAAACCAACTTGAAACCCAGCAATACCAAACAATCACAGGCAGAATGCAGAGTGAACCAGAAGCAAAAGATGCAATGGAACCGTTCTGATTTTTGTTCTTTTAACACTCAAAATAGAACACGCTCAAACTACCGACTCTCAAAAAGAAACTGAATTCTTAACGTTAAAATCTAGTCTTTTTCTCTCAAATTCTGACTCTCCAAGATTTAAAAGTCCTCCAATTTTTTTAACTTAAATTCTGAATTCCCCCAATCTTTTCTTAATATTCAGAAAAACCTTTTAAACTCTCTTCAAATTCGAATCCCCTTATTTGTGTGCAGCTCCTCTTTTTTATAGCCAAACTTGAAGCATTTAAACTAAATCTCACCATCTTCTACCCATCCCCCTTTAACTTCCCACTACTTAATGTTTTGTCCCCCACTATATTAAACAATGTATTAATTCTCACTAACACATATCTTTTCCTTATTTAATTCCCTTATTGCCCCACTACCGCTTTGTCCCCCACTATATTAAACAATGTATTAATTCCCCACTATTATGTCTTGTCCCCCACTACGTATTATTTTATGTATTGTTTTAATATTATTTAATACTTAGTGGACAGAACACTCATTAATTATTTTTAATACTCATTTAAAATCCCGAAAATGCCCCTAAAATTACCATTCTACACCTAAAAATACTGCAATTTACCATTCTACCCTCATCAGCTATAACCAATTCACTTAATCAATTAACCAAAATACAGCAGCTATAACTAATTCCTAATCAAATTTCATCAACAAATTTAAGCTAGAAACTCAGATTATGTCAAATATCATCAAAACAAAGACTAAGGATTCAGGGGACCAAACCATATGATACAATAAAGAAACAACTGAAATCATTTTGACTGAACAATATTTTTTAACAACAAACATACTTTCAGATTCAATAACAATAATAAATTGAACATAACAAGCAAGTAGATTCAAATCACTAAACTCAATAATCAATTGAACTTCAAATTAAATCTAACAACATTATAACCAACACACTTCTATATTAAACTAAACAAGAACAAATGAATAAAAACAAAATGAAGAAATAATCAAGAAATGATAAACAACGAACAAGAAAAGAATCAAACATATACTGATTTCAAATCCGAGAATATCAAACAAAATACGGACAAAAATAAAACTTAAACCAACTAACCGGAAATGAACAACGACGAACTCAATTTGAAACCCTTTAGACTCGAGAGTCTGTCTCCAAACCTCCAATCTCTCGTTAACATCGACCCTCATCTCGTCAATTAGAACTATGCCATCAGCAAATAACATACACCATGGCACCTCCCCTTGAATATGATGTGTCAAAGCACCCATCACCAAGGCAAATAAGAACAGGCTAAGCGCAGAGCCTTGGTGTAAACCCATAACAACCGGGAAATGCTCCGAGTCGCCTCTCACAGTCCTAACCTTAGTCTTAGCTCCATCATACATGTCCTTGATCGCTCTTATATAGGCTACCGGCACGCCCTTCGCCTCAAGACATTTCTAGAGCATCTCCGTAGGAACCTTGTCATACGCTTTCTCTAAGTCAATAAACACCATGTGCAGATCCTTCTTCTTATCCCTGTACTGTTCCACCAACCTCCTAATAAGGTGGATAGCTTCCGTAGTGGAGCGGCCCGTCATGAACCCAAACTGATTGTAGTATATAAACGTCGTCTTCCATACCCTCACCTCCACCACCCTCTCCTAGCCAACTAAAATACTTAATTAAATTCTTGTTTTAATAATTTTGAAAACTATAATTTTCCTTCAATTTTACCAGAGCTTCAAGTGGGGTTTTTCATCAACATCAACAAGGTAAAGCTAACCTCTCCTATCTTGAGTTAAATACATTGATTATGTATGAATTTTTGCATGTAAATTGGTAGAAATTTGGGGGTTTGAGGAAAACCTAGAAAATTCGTATTCTTGGATTTTGACCACGATTTTGGGTATGAAATTAGGAGAAAATCATATATTAGAGTTCATGAGTTCATGGGTAAACTTTATCTTCTCAAATTTTTGGAATCCGGGCACGTGGTCCCGAGGGCAATTTTGTTAACTTTTCGATCGGCGTTAGGAATTATTATAATTTGGATTGTAATGAGTAATTGAACATATATTAATAGATTTGCATAATTATTGGCTAGTTTTGGAGCATTGTGTATCGATTCGAGTCTTCGAAAGAGCGTGGAATGCCGGTTATGGATTTTCGGAGCGAGGTGAGTCTCTTTTCTAACCTTGTAAGAGGGAATTGTCCCCATAGGTAAAATAATTGATTATGTGCTCCTATTTGTGGGAGGCTACGTACATACGAGGTGACGAGAGTCCGTGTGTAGCTACTAATATGTGTAAGTCCGGGTAGTCTAGGACCCAAAAGCATGCTATACTTGGAATATCTGTAATCTTATTGACAGTTGAATTGCTTAAATCCTATCGTATTGGTAAATAAATTTCTAAAAGAATTAAACTTCATTTTCTTAATTCGTTAAAAGAGAATTGGCTTTTATTTGGATAAATGTTCCCCGATAAATTCTTAATTGGCTGTTTGAGCATGTATTACTATGTGTACATGCGTCACATGTATGATTCGCGAGCAGGATGATTGTTTATTTAAATTTGACCGCGTCGCATGTATGATTCACGAGAGGGGTAATAGATGCATCTATGGTTCGCGTCGTTCGACCCTCGGCAATGCACATTTTACATTTATGTTGGATCGGTCCGTACGACCTCGGCATGATTTGCGCATGCTTGTATTACTTGCCTGGAGATTTATTGATATTGATATTTGCTCTCCCCGACTTGAGATAATTGTTAATGAATGGGTTATGAATTCGTAGACTTTTAAATAAAAAGGAACTTTTACTTGTTTCGTGACTTATTTGAATTTACTGTTGTTCTTAATAAATCTGTGATTTATCGCATTAATAATATTACTATTGGACCACTAGCAAGTGTCGAAGTCGACCTCTCGTCTCTACTTCTTCGAGATTAAATGGGATACTCATTAAGTACACGTTGTTTTCGTACTCATACTACACTTGCTGTGCATTTTGTTGCACATGTTCATATATGGCTAGTGGCTTATTAGCATAACGGCATGGTCGATATGGAGACTTAGGTGAGCTGCATTTATCGAGATGAACTGCAGCCAGCAGAGTCCCCTTCAGAGTATTGTACTGTGTGTTTTTTCATTTCTGTCCACTTTGCATTCGGGACGGTTACCGTATTTTATTTCATTCCCTAGTAAATGCTCATGCACTTGTGACACCGGGTTATGGGATGATTATGGGGTATCTTGTATTAACTGTTTAATATTCATCTTTGATTTGAAACGATTATCTTTTACTGGTAAAATTGAAGGAAAATTATAGTTTTCAAAATTATTAAAATGAGAATTTAATTAAGTATTTTGGTTGGCTTGCTTGACGGTGGTGTCCGACGCCATCACGACCCTTAGTAGAATTTGGGTCGTGACAACATGGTATTAGAGCACTAGGTTCCCTTAGGTCTCACGAGTCATGAGCGAGTCTAGTAGAGTCTTACGAATCGGTACAGAGACGTCAGTACTAATCTTCGAGGGGCTTCAGGACTGTTAGGAGCACTTCTCTTCTTGATTCCTCATCGTGCAATTTGATTCCTTGAGGCTTATGCCCCTATTTCCTTTTTACTCAATACTACACGACGCGAACCGCTTGCTATAAAATCGAGAATTGAAGAATTGTAATGGTACTACCGATGTGGTGCGGGATATTTCTCCCTACATAGTTGATTGGGCTATTGTCGTTGCCTTGCGGGAGGATATCTTATCATTTCAGCTCAGTAACAGTATTCCTATGAGCTTTGAGGCTATGCACAGATCGCTATGATTGCTCATGATTGGTTATCGCATAGTATTGACATAATAGTAGGATACTTGCCTATATGAGGGGCAGTGAATGATTTGGAAGGGTGTTCTCTCAGTGCATGATTTTGAGATTCAGTATTTCATTTCTGGCGGGGAAAAACAATTGGCCTATGAATGTCCAGATTTGGATCGATGGAGTAACGAGACTTGGATTTTTCGAGCGTGGTGGAATTTTCATTTGCGACATGGTATCGTCGTCCTCGATTGAATATGTTGAGTTCGCCGGTGTTATGGTTTTCCTCCATTTCGTCTTGGGGCAGAATGTTGTGAAATGATAATGGAGAGACAAATGTCAAAGATCGCGGTGTGGGGTGGTTCAGGATTGAATAGGTGTTTCTAGTATTGATGGCTCAAGAAATATGACCTCGGGGAGATTTAAAGTTAGTGACAATCTATTGGTTCCAATGTTGCAGAGAATGAGATTGAATCAAGGAAACAACCGGGCAACAAAGGATGAGGAAGGACATGTGGGAAGTGTCAAGCGGTGGTTAAAATTTCTAGAAGGCCAGGTATAAGAAGCGAAAGTTGGGTAGTTGATTAAATGAGTGAGTTCCACCAAAGTGGGAGAGTGACAGAGCAACACATGGATTCAGTCGAAGAATAACTTCACACCTAAGGAAGGTTTGGAATGATTTGGGAATTTTAGTGATTAGTGATTGGGCCTACGGACTTAATTTGAAGTATTGGATATTATATGGTGGGAGATCGGATATGACGGAAAGGAGTTTCTTGATATGAAGGAGGATCAACATGACTTGGAATGGAAGGATATGGTCGCACATTTAATTGATATCCATGAGGAGGGAATAGACTTGTGCAGCTGGTGAAGGAGCACGGGCTTAGAAGGGGTTATTGATGTCGCAGTGATTGTACCATGTGCCGTAGCATTGGAAGATGTCAGTAGGTAATTTCCACAGGTGGGTTATCCCCTGTGAGCAGGTTAGCGGTCGCGTGGTTGGCGAAGCTTCTGCGAAGGATTTTACTGGCCATCCGCCAGAGATTGAATATGGGGTTATTGATGTGAATTCAGAGTGTTCATGAAGTGCTAACGGGAGGGTTTCAAGGAATCTGGCGGTTTGATTGCGCAAAGTCATGTCAATGGGAGAGAAGGACTCTTGGTGGGTTCCATAGTTATGTAATAGTGGCTTCAAGCTAAGTGGGAGAGTCCCACCTCCTACGGTTGGATTGCATGGTCATCTATTCATGAGATTTCCGGTTATTAGCATATTGATGGGTTATTTCAGCTAAGGGAGAGTAACATAAGTGGCAATTTGAGCAAAGGGATTGTTAAAGGTGTGCTATGGTTGGCCTTATTGGCTCATGTTCAAACTTGGGGAAGAATTCAGGATTTATGCCTTGTATAGATGCGGGTTTCAAGGAAAGTAATTCTGTCGGGTGCTTCGTCGAGAAGGTATTAATGTGCTAGAAGATTCATGGAGTAGATTATATTCGGGGCCAAGTTAGAGCGGGTGGCTCTCTACAATGGTCCTGGTGGATATGGTACCTAATGATTTCGAGCTTATAGGCACGGTTAAGGATCAAGCTTTGTAGCAGCTTATGAGAAGAGGCCCATAATATTCTATGATGTTTTGACTTGCAGTGTTGCATTTGGGAGGAAAATGATAAAGGACTTCGGATTTGTAGAGATATTATCAGAATGGGCGTACCAGTTGAGGATGCGAATGTGCGCACAAGAGAGGTATGAAATAGTTCGTGGAATTTGAGACAACATGGTCTCGTGATTCAAGGTCACTCGAGATGAGTACGGATGGAGTGAGCTATATGTTGAATGGTGTTATTATTATTTCAAAGGTAATCAAGGATAAATTGAGTGAAGATAAATTGGCTAGCCATAGTTGAATTGGCATATTAGTGGTAGTGATCAGTTCCTTCAACGCGATCAAGTTATGCAAGTGATTTGTGACGGTACGTGTGAGGCTTGTTGGCTGCCATAATTGATGTTATTCAGAAGTATTCTACTGTTATGGCCTATTATGTGTAGGCGGATCTCGGAAGGGCTATGGTGGCTTAGACCACTATTTAGAGATTTGCATATTTTGCGGTTATGAGAATTCACCTGTGTGTTGTTATGGTTCTCCTGAAGTGAGTTAAGTGAAAAGTTTTTATATGATAAAGTGTTAATCTATTAGTGGTTCCAGAGTTAGGACGAAAATCATGTTCTATCGTATATTGGCATGATGGGTGGAGTGAGTGGTATGGAATTTGAATTGAGGATCAAGGTTGCACTTCGATGTTGACAAGGATGTCACGAGCTCGATGAGTAGGAAAGGAGTTTCGATGTTTAAAGTAAGTGGGTATTGCCTTCAGCGTCACCTGAGATCGGTGTTTTGTGAAAAAAAAGGCTTTGCATCCTGGTCAAGGATTCTTGATCGTTTTTCAGCGTTAGTGCAGCCGGTGGATTGGATGTACAGACCTGTTATCTGTCACGGAAGGTTGTGGGAGCGTGCCACAAGGGAAGGTTGTGTAAGTATGGCATGTAGTCACTTGATTAATTGAAAAGTTAAACCAAGTATGAAGATTGTGGTGATGACGTTAAATTGAGAATTGATGCCTGGAGGGCACTCGGTCTATTGGGTTGTGGATTGTGGAGGATTACTCCGGTTATGATGGTTGTTCTTGTGTATTATGAGAAAATGGGAGTTATTATGGACCTTTAAAAGGTTATTAGCTTAGTTCAATGTGATCAGAATTATTTTGAGGTCTTTGGATTGATTTAAACGTGAATATGGGCTATATATCAAGCCATATGTGTTCATTTCAGCAATGCGCTCCTTATGGAAGAGTAGTCAGGGTGTTATTTCGTTGTCAGCTATTTCATGTAATGATAAATTGCGCCGTGTGAGTTGTGAGATGGCTTGGTGAATTTTTTATGTGTTGAGGTTCCGCGTAGTGATGATGTTATATGAGCGGAATGGCTCTTGAGATTCAGATCGTATATTGCACCTCAGTTGCGCTTGAGTTCGTAGCTTGTAGCGCTATATGTCTCCCCAGGGATGGTATTATGCACTTAGCGTGTTTGTGACCGATATTCGATATTTTGTTGTAATGAGCAATCTAGCTCGGTGTGTAACTCCTTTGTGAATTTTATGTATGGATCGGGTGGCACGTCGCCATTGGTATGTTGTTTAGATCGGGTTGCACGCCGCAATAGTGTGATGTTGAGTAAAGATTCCTATATCTATTTTTATGTGTTTTGTTTCCTATCTTTCTGAGCAAAACTCATATTAGTTGTGTGCCCGCGTCACATGTATGATTCGCGAGCGGGGTGTTTGTTTAATTATGTTGACCGCGTCGCATGTATGATTCGCTAGCGGGGTAATCGGATTTCCTTTTCAAAGTTCGTTTTCCTTTTGTATCACGTTTGAGTTGGTAGCATATTGGCATATTGTGGTATCATATGAGACTTTTGGTCATGTCTGGATGGCTTATTGCCTGAGCAGTTCGTATTGGGCGAGATGGGATTATCAGAACTAAGATCAGTGCAATCGGATTATATGAAGAATATTAAAGAGCAAATACCATTACTTGGTTCAGAAGGAGGTAATGATTCTTATCATGAGTATAGCCCCAATGATTTGTTGATTCAGTAGTTGGTTATGAATTTCTACACATCTCTTCCGTCGTGGCGGTATTGTAAGAGTTAGAGCAAAACCTATGTATGTCATGAGGTGCAATGAGAGCATCAGATTCGTGGAATTTCGACTATTATGCTCAGAGAATGTTATTGTGGTTCTGTGAATAAAGCGGTGCAAGGTGTGAATTCAGCAAGGGTATGTAGTCATGTTCTGGTACATCGTGTGGTGATTGATACGATGTTTGTATGTTGAAAACAGGCCTGGCAGAGAATTCTAGATGTTGGAATTGGGCTCTAAGGCTTATTTGCCTAAGTGAAAAGGGTATCTTCAGATTGATCGAGCTAGGGTGCCCAGCTGAGTTGTGGTAGCACGAGTAGGTGCTCGAGGTGTTCAACAGTGATTTCGGGCAACCCCAGCATAGTTCATAGCACGTTCTAGGACGAACGTATGTTTAAGTGGGAGCGAATGTAACGACCCGACCGGTCATTTTGAGCTCTAGCACGTCGTTCAGCAGTTTGAGGCCATGAGCAGCTTCACTTCAGGTATTATGACTTGTACGCATGGTCAGAATTGAATTTCGGGAAGTTCGGAGTTGATTTGGAAAGAGAATTCTCATTTCGGAAGCTTTAAGTTGAAAGAATTAACTAAAATTGGATTTTTAAGTAAACGACCTCGGAATCGGGATTCGAAGGTTCCAACAGGTTGTATGATGATTTCGGACTTGGGCGTATGTCCGGATCGGGTTTTTGAAGACCCGGGAACGTTTCGGAACCTATTGTAGAAGTTAGCATTTTTGGAAGAGTTTCATAAGTTTGGGTTGAAGTGCATTTCAGTGTTATCTATGTCCGTTTGGGATTCCGGGTCTGGGAGTAGCTCCGTATGGTGATTCTGGTGTTGGGAGTGCGATCGAAAGTAAATTCGGAGGTTAGTGGGTTGTTTTGGAGTCATTTGGCTAAAGATAGAAATTTGAAGGTTTTTGAGAAGTTTGACCGGAAGTGGACTTTTTCATATCTGGGTCAGAATCCAATTTCGGAAGTTGGAGTAGGTCCGTAATGTCAAATAAGACTTGTGTACAAAATTTGAGGTCAATCGGACGTGATTTGATAGGTTTCGTCATCGAATGTAAAAGTTTGAATTTCTAATGTTTATTAAGCTTGGATTGGAAGTCGATTCATGATTTTAGCATTGTTTGATATGATTTGAGGCCTCGAGCAAGTCTGTAATGTGTTTTGGGATTGGTTGGTATGATTGGTCGGGGTCCCGGGGGCCTCGAGTGGATTCCAGATGGTTAACGGATCGAATTGGAACTTGAAGGAAGAGCTGAAGTTGCTGGTTGCTGGTGTAACCGCACCTGCGAGACTTGGGCCGCAGATGCGGAGCCACATAAGTGGCCCTTGTGTCGCAGAAGTAGAAAATGGCTGGGCTTGGCTGGGGTCGCAGGTGCGACAAACCTTCCGCAGAAGCGAGACCGTAGAAGCGGCCCTGGCTCCACAGAAGCGAACTTGAGAGAGTTGGCTGAGACCGCACCTGCGGTAGAAATTTCCGCAGGTGCGACTGGTGCACCATAGGTGCAAAAATGCTGGAGGTAGTGTGTTCTTTTAAAACTTGGGAAATGATCATTTTTGTCCCATTTTCAGTTGGTATGGGCGATTTGGAGAGCTTCAAGTGGGGTTTTTCATCATCATCACCAAGGTAAGCTAACCCCACCTATCTTGAGTTAAATACATTGATTATGTATGAATTTTTGCATGTAAATTGGTAGAAATTTGGGTGTTTGAGGAAAACCTAGAAAATTCATATTCTTGGATTTTGACCACGATTTTGGATATGAAATTAGGAGAAAATCATATATTTGAGTTCGTGAGTTCATGGGTAAACTTTATCTTAAAAAAATTTCGAAATTCTGGCACGTTGGCCCGAGAGCAATTTTGTCAACTTTTCGATCGGGGTTAGGAATTGTTATAAATTGGATTGTAATGAGTAATTGAACATATATTAATGGATTTGCATAATTATTGGCTAGTTTTGGAGCATTGTGCATCGATTCGAGTCTTCGGAAGAGCGTGGAATGCCGGTTATGGATCTTCGGAGCAAGGTGAGTCTCCCGTCTAACCTTGTAAGAGGGAATTATCCCCATAGGTGAAATAATTGGTTATGTTCTCCTATTTGTGGGGGG
The DNA here is from genome assembly GCF_000393655.2 of Nicotiana sylvestris. Taxonomy (NCBI): domain Eukaryota; kingdom Viridiplantae; phylum Streptophyta; class Magnoliopsida; order Solanales; family Solanaceae; genus Nicotiana; species Nicotiana sylvestris. The sequence continues at coordinate 20,554,948 of NC_091058.1, forward strand.
ATACGTACACACAAGGTGACGAGAGTCCGTGTATAGCTACTAATATGTGTAAGTCCGGGTAGTCTAGGACCCAAAAGCATGCTATACTTGGAATATTTGTAATCTTATTGACAGTTGAATTGCTTAAATCCTATCGAATTGGTAAATGAATTTCTAAGAGGATTTAAATTTATTTTCTTAAATCGTTAAAAGAGAATTGGTTTTTATTTGGATAAATATTCCCCGATAAATTCTTAATTGGTTGTTTGAGCATGTATTACTATGTGTACCTGCGACGCATGTATGCTTCGCGAGCAGGATGATTGTTCATTTAAATTTGACCGCGTCACATGTATGATTCGCAAGCGGGGTAATAGATGCATCTATGGTTCGCGCCGTTCGACCCTCGGCAGTGCACATTTTACATTTATGTTGGATCGGTCCGTACGACCTCGACATGATTTGCGCATGCTTGTATTGCTTGCCTGGAGATTTATTGATATTGATATTTGTTCTCCCCGACTTGAGATAATTGTTAATGAATGGGTTATGAATTCGGAGACTTTTAAATAAAAAAGAACTTTAACCTGTTTCGTGACTTATTTGAATTTACTGTTGTTCTTAATAAATTCATGATTCATCGCATTAATAATATTACTATTGGACCACTAGTAAGTGTCGAAGTCGACCTCTCGTCTCTACTTCTTCGAGATTAGACTGGATACTCATTGAGTACACGTTGTTTTCGTACTCATACTACACTTGTTGTGCATTTTGTTGCACAGGTTCATATGTGGCTAGTGGCTTAGTGGCATAGCGGCATGGTCGATATGGAGACTTAGGTGAGCTGCATTTATCGAGATGAACTGCAGCCAGCAGAGTCCCCTTCAGAGTATTTTACTGTGTTTTTCATTTCTGTCCACTTTGTATTCGGGACAGTTACCGTATTTTATTTCATTTCCTAGTAAATGCTCATGCATTTGTTACACCGGGTTCTGGGATGTTATGGGGTATCTTGTATTAACTGCTTAATATTCATATTTGATTTGAAACGATTATCTTTTATTAACTGTTTAATATTCATATTTGATTTGAAACGATTATCTTTTACCAGTCAATTATGCATTGTAGTTGTTCTTTTTCATGAAATCTTATATATCATATCATATATGCAGTTTTTGGGGTAATGTTCTTTAGGTTATAGCATTATTTTCAAATTAAAACACAAAAATCTCTTTTTAATAATACTAGTATTAGGCTACGCGCGTTGCGCGTGTACCTAATTCAATGAGTATAAACTTTTTAAAAATCATAGATATTTTCTTAAAAATTTATATTTGAGTTAAAAAAAGGAAAGTTAAAAAAAACTGTTAGGTAAATGAAGAATATTGATTTAGTTAAATGAATAGCAATTTAAGCAATTTAACTCTTCATATCATACTATTCAGAAACAGCCTCCCTACCCTAGGGTAAGGGTAAGGTCTACGTACACTTAAGATATGTGTACACACTGCCTTCCCCAGACCCCACTTTGTGGGATTATACTGGATTGTTATTGTTGTTGTTATTGTTGTTGTAACTCTTCATATCATACTATAACTAATTTTTCTTATTTTGAATTCCTTAGTTGTCGATTCTCTTCTTTAAGGGCACAATTTATGTCGCCTATCATGTAACTTTAAAAAATAATTTTATATATATGATGAATTAATAAAAGTATTGACTTATATTATTTTACTAATTAATTAATCCAAAGATTAATTATTTATTCTCACATTAGAAATATATTTTTTCCTTGTTGATTCGAATAGTTAACGCTAGCTCATCCCAAATTTCAAGTATTTAGTAATTATTATTTTATTCAGCCATGTTCTATTTTTAAATAGTAAAAAAATAATCAATATATAATATGATTAATTAATATACTTGTTGGCTAAAAAATTGGGTCGTGAATGGTGAAATAGGCAAATTAATAACCATAAAATGAATTAGCATGTTTTCTCATGTTCTTTCTCTTATTACTCCCTTTTTTTATCATCAAGTCATAGCAAATCTTAATTATATTAAGCCTTTGTATCTTAAGACTAACATCTTTATGTTGCAAAATTATTGTACGGATTTTTAGATAGGCAAAGAAGTTTTAAGAATATGTTTCCAACATAATCCTACAAGCAAGAGATTTTAAGAAATTGTTCCAACATAAACCTAGTTTACGTGATAATGAGTTGGACGAAATTCTTGGCGAAGTAAAATTTGATAAGGAAAATAATGAATATAATAAATTGAATAACCTACCTGCAATAGTAGTGGACGAATAAAAAATAATTACTAATAATTTAATAAGACAATTTTTATTTGATTACCAAGTCCTGAAAATTAGGAAAATAAGTAAATGACTATATTGTCTAGTGCGAAGTCATATTTTTAAAGGGCAAAGAAATCAAACGACATTTCACCAAGGGTACGCGCGTTGCGCGTGTCCCTCGTGTTAATGAAAAATATAATTTTATAAATAAAATAAATAATATTCAAAAATATGTTTATGTTATTATATAAAATTAAGAGTAGTTCTTCCTTAGGAGTTTGATCTAGTCTAATAGTTCTTCCTTCAGTAGTTTCTCTTGCTTGCTTGCTTTATTGTACAAAAATAGTTATAGGAGTAGCGTTTGATTGAAAGGTAAAAAATCATTCAACTTTATTTGAGGACTTGGGTACGTACATTGCATGTATATTTCATGTTACTTATTAAAAAATTTATGTAAGACAGTTTACCAACAATTAATTTTTTTTATCTTTACTCATTTTACGGTACTGCTAAAGCTGTAACCTTATTCTATTAATAACTTAATAATCATATAGGCATCCGAACTCGATTATTATTAACAATTTTTATATTATTTTTTTTTTGCTCAATTATTATCTTATTTTATCTAAAATTTCTTTCTAAAGTACTTTTACTCGCGACCAATTACATATATATGTTCTTTTTATATTCCTATTTTTGTGTACAAAATATATATTGATTAACTTATTCTACCATTTAAAATAATGTCACATTTAAAAAAGATTATCATTTGATTATTTCTTAATATTTAGACAATAAAAATGGACAAAACTTGTAAGTATATTTCAAATTCTACGTCCTTATTGTTAAAAGAAAATAGAATGTCACAATTGCTTTTTAAAGTCTAAATTCATGCCATCTTAATATGAATTATCATTAATGTTTTAATTTTTTTAAAATCAAAACTATGACTTAAATGCACTATTTCTTACGTGCCTTTTTAAATATTAGGCATAAAATTGATGGATCAGTTATTTACTTTAATTTTATTTAAAACACACGTTATTTACTTTTTTCACAGAATATATATCCATGAAAGCAACATGTAAGAATTATAATTATGTGACATATAATTCAAATAAGAAAAATATTTAAGTTAAGTAAAGTTTTAATTGACTTTAAAGTCCTAAATTTTAAGGTTTCCTACCTAGTGTTCAATGGAAAATAATTTAATAACAAAAATTTTAGTCAATTTCAAGAACTAAATATTAGGAGAATAATTAAATGACTATTTTGTCTAGTGTGAACTTCAATTTTAAAGGATAAAAAAGGCGAACGACATTTCGCTAAGGGCCTTCGTGCTTTTAATATAGTATAGATTAATATGAAGTGGATGTAATAATTATATTATTTTTGTAATTTTAAACCTTGATATCTGGGGAGAATTAATTTGAATCTTAATATGTTTCTTTACATATTCACAATTGACCAAGACTGACTACTTGACTCATGCTTTATTGAATTCTATTACACATGTGGGTAAACAAATTCAAATATGAAAACTTCTTTATTGCGTTAGGTACAATTTGACTTATTGCTTTTGTATTAGAGGGAAATTCTTCTTTTCATATATTTATACACTAGCACAAGCCTAATTAATTATTAGCTAAGTGACTTTGGATATAAAATGATTTTTTTTTAAAAAAGGAACAATTGATATTGTTATATTGGAGAATATGCAAAAGATAAAGTTGATCTTCCTATTTCCTTAATCATTCGTTGAATGATGTTGAGATATAAAATAGACTGAGACTTACTTTTTTTCTTTAAACATGATACTTACTTTGTTATTTCATAAATTTAATATTTTTGGTATAAAAAAAAAGCACAAGAATAAGAGTTACTATTTTAATAAATATTAAGGATGGCTTTGAAATTAACAATTATTGTTGCTTCATTGATTAGTAAAGATTAATTTTTTATAACAAAAATTCTAACAATTATTATTTATTTATATTTTGATTTCCTTTTAACGACCGCACGAAATGTGGGTAAATTAACTAGTTATTACAATGTTAGTGGATGTGTAAAAAACATATATTGTACATCTATTAGTGGTTACTTTTTGTGGTGGATGTGCCACCAGGCTAGAGGAATCGTTCATTTTGGTGAAGATGGAGCATTCAAACCCCACTATCAATTACTAAGAATGAGCAATTTCTATCACAATTCTCTAAATAAATGCAATAGCCATAGACGAACCAAAAGTTAAGATGTCCATGACATGGCTGAAAAGCTGCAGCAGTTCCTTACTTATTGTAAAGAGAGAAAATTAACTACTCCCCATCAGTGGCAAATGGCAATGCATTTCATTTGTTGGAGGCATGTGGCACGTAATACGAGAAGGAAAAAAGAACAAGTTGTGACCACAAAGTTTGATAGTATGATATTTCACCATCGAGGCATTTGTTGAGACATTGATTTATGAATTTATCTTCTTGGATGAAGTCCAGCAATAATGATAAAATTGTTTCCTTGTGATATTTAGGTATTTGGATTTTAGTTTAGTTTAATTTTTGAACAAAATAAGTTCACAAAAACTTATAGTTAGTGTTGCTTTTCTTAATTTTTATTTTCCGTTTGTGCTGGTTAACTATATGTGTTGTAATATGAGCTAATTCTAACGAGCAAATTAAAACCACGTCATTTGCAACCAAGTTAGACGATGTCATGTCCATGATAGAAGGCGGACTGACAGGGCGATTCAAGCAGAACTGGTAGGTTTTCTGGGTGGTAAATTTTTGAAGAAATGCTCCACATGGGTAAGAAGAGTCGTCGTCCCGATCATATATACCTGTACTGAAAGCAATGAAGAAAATAAAAAGGAGCCTATTCATTGTTGCCGATATAGAGGCAGCTCTCCAGCTCTCCACGACGATGTTCATGTTTCTTGCGCAGTGGAGTTCTTAGTGGTTAAGCCGGGTAAAGATCTTGCTTCCAAGTCTGAATATTATATTGAAACATATTTTAGTGAAGATAACGATTTCTCAATATCACCAAAAAAACGAAGTGAATGTATGCTTAGGTGAATCTAAAAATCAGGATGCAAGAGGAAAGTGAATAGCGCTTTATAAGGCATAACACAAGTTCATATGGTACGTGCGCTTTTGGACTCGATAATGGCATAACCAAAGGGATAAATTTGGGGTGAAGTACACAAATAACCCTCAAGGTAGATGGTCTTGACTTTTTGTCTCCGCTTTCCCGTGACAGAACTTCAACTTTAACAAGTGTGACCAGTCCTTGCCCAATGAATAACACTTTTAGCTTTTGAACAGAAATTCTGTCAATGAAACAAGTGGGATGTCAAAAATCAAAGACTACCCCAAGAAATGTGACATTTTTGTAAATTTTTAACAAAATTGTGAGGTCTATTTGGGCAAAGCGGACGACACATATTATGGACTTGGGTTCATATGAATTTTCTTAGATTTTTCTCTTTGTAATCAAATTAAAAGCACGTCATTCACACCCAAATTAGTCAGTTTATAGGAATAACTAGTATTAGTGCCCGCGCGATATGCGGACACAAATAACAAATTATAATTTGAGTTATTGGAATTACTTTAAAATTTAAAACTTCCAGATAACATGTTTCTTTTTATTTATATTTTATTTTATATCTGTAACAATGCAACTCCTTGATTTAGTACTTGATTTTATTTTATGGTCAATATTAAATAATACTAAACATATCACGTTTGTGATATGCCTTGTTTGGGCATATTATTTAACAAAATTCTTACTACCTTTTTATGTTTCACCACAAATTCGAATAAGTTTTATCCTTCTACATTTTCACCCAAGACAACTCTCTCTTTAATCTTTGCTCATAGTTATTAAATTATCTATTACTTAATAATGTTATATTCACGTGATCTTTTATTAGCTTACCAATTGACTTGATATCTTGCTTATTAACCTTTTGATAAACATATATAAATACAAAAAAAAAATTATTCCTAAAATTTAATTTATTTTTATACTTTTATCGTCTTACTTGGAACTCTTTTTTCATTTAAATATTTCAATAATATATTTGAGTATTATTTAATTATTTAATATACTTATACTTAATTAATTCCAAGTATAAATATTCTCACACTATCTTTATTTTCCTCTTTATATATCCTCTTCCCACTATGAATTTTTAATTAGTTGTTTTATATTAATATTTTACCAATAAACAAAATATATAATATCACATTTTATTTTAAGTTATAACTTTGAATTAGTTTAAAATATTAATAGATAAGTTTTTTATTATTATATTTAAAATCTATTGAATTTTCTTATAATTATTTTGTATCACGTGTAATTAAATTTTCTTTCTCTTTTAAAGTTAGGATACAAATTAGACTTTAATTTTCGTTCATAAAATTACCCATATGAGATATTTATTTTGTAATTCCTTAGTTTTAATTTGTTATCTAATTTTTAGTTTTTTATCTAGTAAAACTTTAATTTTGTAGTTCTATCCATAATTTGAGCATTTTCACCATAATTTTAATCTAAATCTCAAGTTCAAATCGTCTTTCCCTTCTATTTCTAATATTAAATATTTTTTAATTTTTGATTATTGCTATTAAGTTACCTAATATATAGTATTTTCTTTTCTTATGTGGCTTTCATTAACATGCCTCTTTATTTAATATCATAATCTATTTATATCCTTTAATATTATTATATAAATTGATGTATGATTTTTTAATCTTGAAATAAATATTTATTTTATTTAAAATTAATACTCAAAATTATTAAATTATTTAAATTTATTAATAATATTTTTAAGCATTATATATTTACTTTATTTTATTTTTTAAACTAATTCTTAGTATAAATAACCTCGCATTATCTCTAATTTATTAATATTTTGATTTTTTTAATCTATTAAACTTCAATTATGTGGCCTTATCCACATCATGACCTTTTTTCATCATACTTAAAAAAACTTTTTATATCAAATTTAAATAAGTTTTATCCTTCTTTATTCTTTATGATAGAAATTTTAATTTTTTCTCTATTTGTTTCTTATTTTGATATTGTATATTCAATACTTAATAATTAAAAATACTTATAGTAATATATATGATATCTGTATTAATGTATATTATTCGCAAATAAGGTCAGAACAAAGCGTGTACTAAATATAGAATTAATATTTCAACTTAAAATTAATGCGTAATATACCAAACGAAATTTTAATGATTCTTTCTAAAAAAAAAAGGATACCTACAGATTCTGAGAACATTTTTGTTAGCCGAATTGATGCTTAAGAAAGTTTATTTTTTTTTCTTTCTAGTGTAATTAAATTTTGTGTATAATTTTCAATTTACAGAAAATCTTGAACTATTACTTTCATTAAATATTTTTTCATTTATAATCCAAATTTTTTATGTTGTCTTAAAATTGCCAAGTGGCTTCATTTTAGCTTGCCACTTGGCTTAATCACATTGCAAACTACTATACTTTTAATATAACTAGTATCAGCACCCGCGCGATGCGCGGACAAATCATTTCAAATTGCGATGTAGGTTGTTTGAATCATGTACAAATAAACTTAAAATATAAACCTCTCAAATAAAAATTATATAACATGAGAATTTAATTATGAAACATGATATGAAATTATTGTTCAAATCTCGTAGTGAACAACCAATCTTTTTAATATATATTTGTAGCAACCTAACCCCTTGATTTTGATACTTGTATTTCGTTCCGCTGTCGATATTAAAGAATACTAAACATGCCATATTGTGATCTATCTTGTTCGAGCACATTGGATCATATTATCTTAACAAAATTCTTATTATCACTTTATTTTTATCTTGAAGTAGAATATATCTTATTCATCACATCACTTTTACATAAATTCTTTTTTTGTTCTTTTCTTATAGTTATTGTATTATTTAATATTTAATCATAATATTTTAATTATTTAAATTTATCAGTAATATTTTTAAATATAATTTAATTATTTTATTTTATCTATTTTTTAATTAATTTAAAGTATAAGTATCCTCACACTACCTCTATTTTTTTATGTACATTCTTTTCCCTGCAACAAATGTTAATTGGTTTTTATATTAATGTTTTACCTAGAGCCAAAATAATGTCATATTTTATTTTAAATTGTAGCTTTTAATTAGTCTAAAATATTAATACATAAGTTATTTGATTATCATGTTCCAAATGTATTGAGTTATCTTATAATTAATTTTGTATTAGATGCAGTTAAATTTTCTTTCTTTTTTAGCTATAAGATACAATTTAATTTTTAATTTCATTAGTAAGATTACCAATATTAGAAATTTATTTTGCATTTTTAAAATTTTATTTAATCAGAGAAGAAAATTTCTTAATTGTTTGAACACATTATTTCTAAATATTGTAGTAATATGTTTACTGTCATTTTAGTTCTTTACATAATATTTTAAAAAATAAAAAAATAATCTCATCTCAAATTCAAATAATTCTTATCATTCTATTTTCTAAAATGGACCGCATTTTTAAATAAATTATGCTATGCATTCAAACTCAAACTAACTACACTCGATTCAGATATTAATCATAGAAAAATATTTTCTTAATTGTTTGAACATATTATATCTAAATGTTGTAATAATATTTTCACTATCATTTTATTGCTTTACATAAATTTTCTTTCTTTTTTAGTTTTAAGATACAAATTTAATTTTTGTAAAATTACCTATATTAGAAATTTATTTTGTCATTTAAAATTTTATTTTTTATTATTTTTTATTTTTCATAAGTAAGACTTCAATTTCGTGGTATTATTCATAATTTGAGCATTTGCATCATAGTTTTAAGAACTTTCCAATCTCAAATTCAAATATCCTTTTATTTTAATTTCTAATAGTAAATTTCTAATAATTTAACATAATTTTGCTATTTTTTTAATCTAATATATAGTCTTATTACATTTTATGTGGCTTTTCGTTAACTTGTAAATTTATTTAATATCATTATTAACTACTTTTATTTAATAATATAAGATAAATATATAATTTTTTAATTATGAAATAAATATTTATTTTGTTTTAAAAACATTACTCGAAAATTTTAAATTATTTAAAATTTAATAATATTTTTAAGTATTGTGTATTTATTTTATTTTATTTTCTAAACTTATGATTTATAAATTACATTATCTCTAATTTATTTTATTGTTCAATTTTTTTAGTTTTGATTTTAACTATTAGACTTGAGTTATGTGGACTTATATTTTGACTTTTCTTAGTATAATATAAAAAACTTTCTTATCTCAAATTTAAATAAGTTTTACCTTTTTTTCTATGATAAAAATCTGAATTTTTATTTTTTCTCTATTTATTCTTTATTTTTGATTTTATATTATTCAATACCTAATATATTACATTGTCATGTGAGTTTTTATTAGCCTGTTTGAATTTAGTATCTATTTTTACCACACTCATTCTAATATAATATAGATAAAAATTTAAAAACTTTCTCATCTCAAATTCAAATAATTTTTATCATTCTATTTTCTTAATTGGACTATATTTTCAAAAAATTATGTTATGCATTCAAATTTAAACTAACTAACGTAATTCAAATATAATCATAGAAAATTATTTTCTTAATTGTTCAAACACATTATTTCTAAATGTTTTAGTAATATTTACGTATAAAATATTCGTTTGCACGATTTATCAGTATTAATATGAATTTATTACTCTTGTTATTAAAATATTTTTTGTTAATTATTTAATATTTCTCTTATATTATAAATAATTTGTATACTTTGTGTAAGATCTTATTTTGCCGCTTGAAATTATTTAATTTTTAAACTCAATAAATCCTTAATATCTTAAGTAAATTTTAGTTTTATTTTATATTTTAACTTACTCCAAAGTATAAATAGTTATAGGTTATCTCAATTTACATCTTTATATATTTTTATTTTTTTCTATTATAGTTTTTAATTAATTTTTCACCTCCATATTTCTAGCTAATATAGAAAAAAATCTATGAGCAGATCAATATATAAATATAAATATAGAATTATGGATATAGATATAGATATAGATATAGATACAAATATACATAAATATTTAATTATAGATATATAGATTAGATTTGTCTAAGATATATTTAGATTATGTATAAGATTCATTAAACTACTTCTCTTAAGTATGTTTCCATTTATAATTTCTAATAACTAATGTTGTCATACAATTGCCAAATGGCTTCATTTTAACTTGCCACTTGGCTTAACCACAATGCATACTACTCTCCTTTTAATATAATATACATATAGATATTTAATACTTAGGTACATGTGGACGTAGATGTACAAACCTTCAAATGTAAATAACAGTATTTTACTTGGATTTTCTTGTTTTGTTTTGTTTTGTTTTCCGAAAGAATAGCGGGTATTATATGGGGATCTTTCCATAAATAGTTGAGCATATTCATTGTTTATTGTTTCTAACCATATATATAGATTATATACAAATATATACATATAATATATAAATTATGCATATATTATATTTTCACCGGCTATTTTTAATTTAAGTGGTTGGATAGACGGTTATCTCTATTAATTGTTCTATTGTATATCGGTTATTGTCAATGACCCAAGAAAAGTGATTCGCTTGCGTCCCAAAGGTAATGGGATTTCTGAGCCCTGTACACTTCTATACATATGGGCCTACTTTGAACCGTTTTAGAGCCCATACTGGAAATTTGACATACAACTAGGAAATAAAGACTTTCTTCCTATCTTTTTTCTTTGTTCATTGGAGCCTACAATTTCCCCCTCCGATACTATGCATCTGAATGGTGAAAATTTCACGGGGCGTCCTATTTGGTCGTCCCCATTTAATTTATACCCACTTTTTAAAAAATTTTTAATTTGTACCCACTGTTTAAACAACTTCAGGCCTCTTTCTCATCCTCCTTCTCCTCCTTCGTTTTCTGAATGCTGAAGCTTGAGATATTTTTATGCGTTCTAGCCTAATAATTGATATATATCTACTTGTCCTATTATGTTCAGTTTGGTCTTATTCACAATAATTTAACCTCTTAGATATTTTAGCTTTACAGGTACATTGATTTTTGGTTCTAATTTATCTGTTGTAACTTGTTTTCATGTAGAAAATATTTTTCATTCTTTAATCTTTGAAATGAACAACATCAATCGCTTCAAATCATGATTTATGAAATTCATTGTTGTTCAGAACTTCAGCTCTAAGAATGCTAAAGTTCAGCAAATACAAAATAAACTTCAGCCCTAAAAATGCTGAAGTTCATCACAAACAGAACAAAGCTTCAGCTAAAACATGCTGAAGTTCAGCAAATACAAAACAAAGCTTCAACTATTAGAATACTGAAGTTCAACAATTACAAACGAAAACTTCACCTAAAACATGTTGTAGTTTTATTGAACTGAAGTTTGCCATTTGCACTATGAACTGAAGTTCGTGATTACCTTTGCAAGTCAGGTCAAACTTCATGCAAAAAATATCTGAAGTTTTGCTACACTTCAGGCAAAACATTCTGAGTTCAAACTTCAAACATTAATTTTTGCTACTTCATGCCCGTATGTCTGAAGTTACGCGAAAAGTGGGTGTCACACCTCCTTTTAACACCTATGCACCCGCAAAGGGGAGTAGAAGAGAGTTTTTCCAATTAAAGGACAATCGAAACGGGATTTTATTTAAAGATTCAGAGTCGCCACTTGGGAGATTTGTGGTGTCCTAAGTCACCGTTTGAATCCCGAATCGAGGAAAAGAATGACTCTATTTAACAGTCTGCGCACCAGAAATCCGGATAAGGAATTCTGTTAACCCGAGAGAAGGTGTTAGGCATTCCCGAGTTCCGTGGTTCTAGCACGGTCGCTCAACCGTCATATTCGGCTTGATTATCTGACTTTATATAATTATGAACCTACGTGCAAATTTTAACTGTTTACCGCTTTTGTTATTATTTATTCAAAGAATTACAACATCGTGAGAATGCATCTCGAATTGCGCCACATTAATATACCCGCAATTTTCAATACGTTCCAACTTTGTTGAGATTTGGATTTGAGTCACATAAATGTGCACCCGAGTTTAGGAAGATAATATTATTAAATACGCGGCTAAAGATACTAATACGTTGTTATTTTGAGAAAAGCCGTAAAGTTCACTATGCGACCTGTCTCGAAATCTAAGTATTTTAATACGAACCTTGAAAGAAGGCCTCACAAGTTAGGCATTTTATTTGACGAGGCTCATTTCATTTGTTTTAAAAGGGTATCCTAAAACAAGCTATAATTTTCTACTTAACTTGTCTCTAATAATAAAAATAAAACCTAACTAATTGTTATCTTTTAAGAAGTACTACATCTAAACCTGCAAACTCCAAACAGTCTGCGTGAGAGAATCATAATCCAGGCCCAGCACAAACTGGACCAATCGTAGATATGGGTCCAGGCCCCAAACGGATATGCATGTCAGACCCAGGCCTGGGCCATTTATTTCGGCCCTGAAGCTTACACTTTATGAAAAGGGGCTGTCGAGCCCCAACCGTCAAATTAATCAATGCTTCAGTTCAATTGTGCACAAGTGTTCATTGAAAGTTTTAAACTATCAAGTTTAATGAACCAATTCAACGAATAATTATTCTGATTTTTTTTACCCCATCCCTTATGCTAACCAAAATTACCAACTCGAGTTCATGTGTCTATCAGATTTAGAGCCGTTGTTTATGCTAGGAATTAACACGGACAATCATGGAAAAGCTTAACTTGTTGAGGTGATTAGCTACTATACCATGTTATTCGTACAATTAGTCATGTCAAATTTTATACATGTTTGTGATCCCAGCACCCTAAATATGGAAGCTATAGTAATTGACTATTACGATCCAGATTCACCTTTACATTAACATCATAGTTAACTAAATTAACTATAGCAAATACGAGTAGCTCATACAGTCCAGTACATATTCATGGTCATATAATCAATGATCCACCGTCTCTCTAGTTTAATCACAAGACAAGTTTCAGAAATTCTAATCGATACTAATGCGTATTTGAAATCTATAACTACAAACTATACTAATAGTGAAATACAGAAACAAATTCAGATGATAGCAGTGCCTCGTCATTTGATTTCATAATCGTTCAGATACATCGAATGAAACTTCAAGGCATTAGAGACAACAAGGTACCTGGTATTGATAACATAAGAAGAGGAAGAAAAGGGTCAGCAGCAGTAGCAACAACAGAAATGGCAACCAACAGTGTAGCCACAAATAACCAGCAACTATATACTTCCCCAAGTATAGAGCAGAAGTAAAAGGAAGAGAGTTCTAACTATTTTCAAGTCCTCAACCAGGCAATAAAAATAGTTATTCTCTTTTAACCTTTCAGCTTTCAGAATTCAATCTCCCCCCTTTTCTTTCAGAAAATCCTCCTTTTAAACTTACTGCCCGACCCCTCTTTCCCACTAAAATCTGAATTTCCCACTTAAAATCCCACTAAGGAAAACTTTTCCTTATTTTCAGTCTCCCATTCCCTTTTGTTCCCCATTATATATTAATTTAAAGACACTAACATCCCACTAACATAACACTAACATTAAAATATTATCCTAACTGTTTCATTCCCAAATCACCCCTGAAACCCCTTAATATTACTGCCCCTAATACAACTATTCCACTATATTAAAACTTTTGATTCTAAAATCTGCTCAACTAGCAATTAACTAAAACTAATTTGATTAACAACTATAACCAATTCTCTTAAGTTCTAAATGCAGCCTTATGACTCACTACTATCTAGTTGACATTATCATACCAATGCTGAATTCAAATCAGTTGTCAGATTCATTTCAGACCCTAGACAGTAGGATTCGATTCATCAATTGCTTAAACTTGAATCAAACAGCAACAAAAATAAAGGCTAAGGCTATTAATGACCCAGAACACCCTTACAGGGCATGACACAGCAGGTTTAGGTGACAACCAAAATAGCAGCTGTGATGAGGCAGTTCGATTGCCCAAGCAATTTAGAACATTCCAAATGATCAAGCAAAAACAATGTGATGAACTGAATATACCTACAGGCTCAGTACTAAGTTCAACTATACCAACAGGCTTGTTTCAACACAACATTTAGGACAGAAACGAAGTAGGAGGGGAAACAGACTAGCATGAACCATGAAATCAAAACCAACATTACACTACTATCATGTTAAATTAACATTCAGGCCTATCGTAATAATCGACGACACTTATTCAATCGATTACACAAATTATAATACATAACAATTACAACAAACAGAAACAATGATAGAATTGGTCCAAATAAAAGGTCTGGTGGAGAAGGACAAAATCAAATGACAACAATTAAAAAACCCATAAAACTACACTCAACAAAGTAAACAGAATAATCAAAACCAAAAACGGAATAAACAAAACAAAGAAAAATACCTCCAGAACTCGGAAACATGGGCAACCCTGATTTGAAACCAAACTCGAACTGTTTGAGGTCGAACGGACCATAATCGAGTGTTCTCAACTAAGAACACTTCAACTAAGGTCCACTAGACATCCAACTTCCTTTGATTTAGACAGATTTCAGTCTTTGGTTTTCTAGGGTTCTTGGGGGTTCGATTTGGGGTTCGAGTGTTTCCAGCCAGATTCGAATCAAACCCATGGTGGTTTGGTGACGAGGGAGGTCAGGGACATGTCTGGTATGAGTTTGGGATTGGTTGGGGTAGATCTAGTTTTGCTCGAATCTTCGATTGAAGATTCGAGACGTTGGGTATTGATTCGAGGGAAACTGATACAAGATCTGGAAAGAGGATGTCGTGGGGAGGCTATGGTGTAATTTTGGGCGTGTTTGGACCACCAGAACCGCCGTGAGGCGATTTTCGGTGGGCGGTGGATGGTGGTTGAAGGTGGCGGACATGTTTGGTCTCTGAAGATCAAAGACGAAGGTGGAAAGGGGGGGGTATGGCTTTGGGGGCATGGGGTTGATCTTATATACGGAGGGGGTGTTTTAATCTCGGCCGTTAGATCAATTAAGATCAACGGCCAGGATCAAGGAGGTTAAACCATACGGCGTCGTTTGGTTTAAGTAGGGGGTCGGGCTGAACCGGGTAATGGGTCGGGGGTCGGGTTTGGTCAAAGCTTTGGGACCGTTTGATCAGCTGAGATCAACGGTCCCGATGGAAATGCCTGAAACGGCGTCGTTTGGTTGAGGCTGGAGACGGGCTGGATTGGAGGTGACATTGGGCCTGGGTTGTTTTCTTAAGTTGGCCCAATCCGAAATTTTTCTTGTTTTCTTCTTTCTAAAAACTAAAATTCTAAGTTGAATTATAAATTAAATTAACTTATTAACATACTAATTAGCTCTTAATAATAATTATCAAACATGATTAAGTACCAATTAAAATATATGATCACACAACTAGACCTTAAATGCCTAAAATGCAAAGTACATTATTTTTGTGATTTTATTCTTAACTTAACAAATAAACAGGCACGAACGAATGCAAACAATACAAAAATTCACAACAATTGCAAATAACACAAAATTTATTTTATTTTGAATTTTCTGGGAGTAGTTCTCGTAGGGAAAAAATCATGTGCTCACAACTGCCCCTCTTTGTCCGAAAACACAAAATATTTTCACGCAAAGATAAAGTGAGCGGATACGAGCAATTTTTGCCCGTTATGATACTCCGTGTGAAGCATTTTTTGAAAGATTTAACCGAACCTTCGCTTCAAAGGTTTCCTACATATCCCTGGCTAGAAGGGAATCAGGTTAATGTAGTTCGGAAAGTTTTGGTAGCTCGGACTACCATGGGACTGTGATTTTGCCGTTACTGTTGCTGCATGCTGTTGCTACTGCTTTTCGACCTCCTTATTACACCATTGCTGAAAGATAAAGAAGTTATACTAAGCTATGATCTATGAATTACAAAATCTTATCTAGATCTTCAGTCGTGCTCTTGTGTCTCTTGTTGCTTTGATGTCTCGGTGAATGATGTTTCCTCTGATGTTTCTTTCTTTCTGATCTGTCTTGTATTCTCCCTTGACTGCCGATCTCGAACTGCTTATTTCCTTCTCGTGAGCTTCGCATTATTTTTCATCGAATCTTGAACTGCCTTCCTCTGCTGGGGATTTTTGTTGTTTCCCGCTGGGGATTTCGGTTGTATTCCGCTGCTTTACTGACTTCAAACTTCAATGTATTCATCTGTTATATGGGCGGGCTCCCAACTTCAAAACTTGAAATGTAAATACTGAAATGTATTCCTCTGTTATATGGGCGGGCTCCCAACTTCCAAACTTGAAATGTAAAGACTGAAATGTATTCCTCTGTTATATGGGCGGGCTCCCAACTTCCAAACTTGAAATGTAAAGACTGAAATGTATTCCTCTGTTATATGGGCAGACTCCCAACTTCAAAACTTGAGATGTAAAGACTGAAATGTATTCCTCTGTTATATGGGCGGACTCCTAACTTCATAACTTGAGATGTAAAGACTGAAATGTATTCCTCTGTTATATGGGCGGGCTCCCAACTTCAAAACTTGAAATGTAAAGACTGAAATGTATTCCTCTGTTATATGGGCGGGCTCCCAACTTCAAAACTTGAAATGTAAAGACTGAAATGTATTCCTCTGTTATATGGGCGGGCTCCCAACTTCAAAACTTGAAATGTAAAGACTGAAATGTATTCCTCTGTTATATGGGCGGGCTCCCAACTTCACTTGAAATGTAAAGACTGAAATGTATTCTTCTGTTATATGGGCGGGCTCCCAACTTCAAAAACAACTTCGAAAAATAGAACGTCATTCCGTTCTTCAGGCGGGGCTCCTGACCTCAACAACAACTTCAAAAAATAAATCGTCATTCCATTCTTCAGGGGGGGCTCCTGACCTCAATAACAACTTCGAAAAATAAATCGTCATTCCGTTCTTTAGGGGGGCTCCTGACCTCAACAACAACTTCAAAAAATAAATCGTCATTCCGTTCTTCAGGGGGGGCTCCTGACCTCAACAACAACTTCGAAAAATAAATCGTCTTTATTTCCCCTTACCTCCTGAACCATTTTCCTTCTAACTTGAATTATCTTCTTTCAAATGCTTCCCTCAAAACTGGTGTCTTATTCCTCCAAAAACTACTGGGGACAAACCGCTGTTTTATTCACAACTATGTTATTTTCCTTCTTCACAGACTACTTCCTTTAAAGCTGGTGCCTTCCTTCCACTTGGAACTACTTTCCTCAAGCTGGTGTTTTCACTTCTCTGAAACCTGCCGGGGATAACACTGTTGGAGAATTATCTCCTTCTTTAAGACTAGTTACTTTCCTCCCTTTAACAATGGTGGGGGATGATACTGACTCAAAGACCATTACCCTTAAAACTTGGGTTATCTTGCTTCTTCCAAGATTGCTTTCTTTAAAACTTGTATTCTTTCTCCCGTAAACTGCGGGGAATTCCCCTTCCTTCAAAACTTGTGTTATCTTCCATCTTCCCCAAGTGGGTATCTGATTTCAAGAAAATTTTCGCAACGAGAGAAAATTTTCTGCCCCAGTTTGATAATCTTCTTTGCGGCCATGTCTTCCTACTGTCAATAATATTTCCTTTCCCTGCTTCAAATCAAAGAAAAATTTGTTAGTTTAAAATGTGGTGAGTGGTCGTGCCACTTCTGCTGGGGATGGTTTTTCCCTTTTCCTTTCCCTGCTTTGCTACCAAAATTGCTGGGGATGATATTATTTGTTGGGGATGATATTCCTGCTGGGGATGATTTTTCTTTTCTCTTCCTTCCCCGCTCTGTGTTGTCCAACCATTGCGGAACTTGGTCGAGAATCTGTCGGAGTTGCTCCTGTATCTCGCAAATTTGTTGGGGATCCTCTTGGAATTTGATCCATAACTTTTCAACTGTTGTTCTTTCTGTTTTTCTCCAACTTCCCCTGGAAATTTGGTCCTCTTGGGATCTAGTCCCATTCATCATTTGGTCTTGCGACCTGCGACTAACTTCTTTTCGCTTTGTCGCCTTATCTTTAGCCTGTCCTATTCGCATTTTGTTTTGCACCGTTTTGGCAACTGGTAGTAAGCTCTGAAAATCCTTTTCAAAAACAAATTGCTGGGGAGGTAAAGTCTTTAAACCAAAAAATGAAAAAGTGATGATTTCAAAAAAAAAAAAAAAAAAGTCTTTCTGAACGAATGCTGGGGAAAAAGAAAGAAAAGAACTTATCTGAATGATAGAACCGATCCCAACGATCATGTCGTGCATTTCGGATTAATCAACCCAGTCTATTTGTATCAATCAATCTTTCGAACGGCCTCATCTTGCTAGGGATAAACAAACACTCAACTCTTTGTCAAATGCGGACCCTTTCCGCCAATCTTGCCTTATAGTGCCCTTCGAGGGTTTTTCACTAATAAGACTCTCTCGTTTCTCTCAACTCCCGTCGTATTATGGTGCCTGTAAAGGTTTTCACCGATAAGACTCTCTCATTTTGCTTTATTTTTTCAGCTGGGGATCAGAGTGTTACCGATATGACTCTCTCTGCCGAGGATTCTTTTTGGCTATTAATTCATTTCCAGTTTATGATCCTCCTCTCTGCTGTGGATCAGAGTGTTATTCCTGGCTTCCATTTGCCAGCCTGGGCACTTCTTGGAGGCTGATCGGGAGGTCTTTTTTGGGCATCAATATAGGTTTTTGTGTATGGCTAGAAGGAAAAGGGGTATCAAAAGTTCAAAATAATTTTGATGGATAAAACAGTACAACTCTTGGAATGAAACTTTCTTTCCAAAATTACAAACACAAACTTCTGCCACAGTTTTTCTTGCTTGGGGATTTTTATTTTTTTGTTACACTATGACCGAGCCGTGAGGCGCCTACGTATCCTTCTTTGAGGAATCAGGTCAAACGTAGTTCCCAATTCCTTTGTTTTTCTTGTGACTTTTCTTTTGTCTTTATTATCATTATTTTTCTCTTCTCTTTTTTCTTTCATTTTCATTACTGATTCCAAAAGAGGGGTATGAAAGAATAAATAAAGCTCAAAGGGGGAAGCAAAGGTTAAAGTGTTTGGATAGAAGAAAGAATTGCCTCCGTCATTTCATTCTCCGATAAATGCCAAGTACAAACAGACAAACATCAATTGCAATCAAAAGAAATCATATATAATATCTCTTAACTGCGTCAGAATTGATAGCCATGTCGACGCATTTCCCTTCTATATATGTTAAACATAAAGCGCCATTGGGCTTGCTCTGTTCAGATTGCGATAATCAACACACACCCTGATTTTTTCATCTTTTTTGGCACTGACACCACATTAGCCAACCGATCAGGATATCGAGCGACCCGAATAACCTTAGCATTCAGCTGTTTGGTTACTTCTTCCTTAATCTTCACACTCATGTCGGTTTTGAACTTCCTCAATTTTGCTTGACGGGAGGAAATGCCGGGTCAATGGGCGATTTGTGAACCACTAGATTGGTGCTTAAACCCGGCATGTCGTCGTATTGCCATGCAAAAATGTCTTTGAATTCAATAAGTGCTTTGATTAGTTCTTCCCTGATGTTTGGTTCAATGCGAACTCTTATATCCTCATCGTATTCCGACTCATCATCACAATCTTGTACTATAAGTTCAGAATCAGATTGATTTTTAGACTAGGTTGAAGATCCGTCGTGCATGCCATGTCATTAGAACCAGTATAAAGAGAACTGTTCGGAAGAGAAAAAATTAAAACAAAATAAGGAATGAAGAAAGAAAAACTTTCACTTTATTAAAGTACGGGATAGCAAAGTTTCACACTTTGACGAGCACAAAAAGAAATCTGGATTACAACCCTGGAATAATCCAGAAAACAAGAAAGAAAATCAGAGACCACTACCAAGACTCCCTTCGGATAGGAAGAGGAGTAGCCATTCAATTGTTGATTTTTGCTTTCAACCCCATAAATTGTACATTCGTCTTGTTGGACCCTTCCCCCATCACCATAACTGGCTTGTCATCTACACACTGCACCACTGCTTTTCCACTGGTCGGTTTTTCTTTCGTACTATTTTCACTGGCACGGATGGTCATTACCGTTTGTGAGGGCTTTTTAAGCTCCCCTCCCTTGTGCACTAGTTCGATCATGTGGGTCTCATGGTAGGCTAGTAGCGGATTCTGATTAATGTTTGATGCTTCTGGAGCCTGAACCTCGATCCTATTCGTATCAATAAGCTCTTGCACGACATTCTTCAACTTCTAACATTTCTCAGTATCGTGTCCCGGAGCCCCCAAACAATATTCACAGCTCGCTGAAATGTCAAGATTTCCAGGAAGGGGATTTGGCAATTTGGGCTCAATAGGATTCAACAGGCCTAACTACCTCAATTTGTGGAACAGAGTAGTATAGGATTCTCCCAGCGGAGTATACTTCTGCTTCCTCTCATTCTTAAAAGCTTGATTCCCACGGAAACCTGACCCTGGAGGATATCTATAGGCCCTCGGAGGTGGATATGTGTTTTGTGGATGTGGGTTTGTGTTTTGTGGATGTGGGTATGTATTTTGGGGAGTCAGCGGATGCCATTACGGGTGAGCCGGAGGCTGGGTGTAAGTTTGGGCGTGATGGACAGAGAAATGTGGCTCTTGTGGTGGGTAGTAGGGCTGTGGAGGGCCATATGGAATGTGTGGATAATTTGAGTGATGGAGTTTAGGTTGGTAGTGAGGGGGGGAGGACTCTGGATCTGGACCAAGTACCTGCCTCGACTGTTGCGACATCTTCCCTTTTCTTCTTTCCGAGCGCACCTCCTGTGCCGCTCTGGATGGCCTGAGTGGTTGCTTTAATCGCCGAATAGCTTAGGATTTTGTCGGACTTAAGTCCCTCCTGTGAGCACGTGATTTTTGCTTCACAGAAATTACTCCAAAAGAAATTGAAAGAAGAAATAAAACAAGTTACCTTTGGGTATAATTTTGAGAATTTTGGTGACGTTTTGATAATTATTCTGTCCGTAAATGCTCGCCTTGCTATAGTTAAAAATACAAAAATACATGTTGCATGCATTTAGGAATTAGTGGTGCATTTACGAATTAATTAACCATAATTTGGTTAAAAGAAAATCACAAAAAAATATGCACGTATATTTCTTGTCATTGTGTGATTTTATTTATTTTAAATAATATTGTGTGTTAATAGGTGTTAAATAATATGGGTGTAATTTTATTTTTGATTTTATAACTTGTTTAGGATTTTGGTTTAAGTTTGATAATTAAAAGAAAGAAGGAAAATGGGTAAAAATAAGGGAAATCGAGATTGGGCCACCCTAGGTGGATCCAAATCCAGGCCCAAAAACCCCCATGCCCGGTCCAATTTGGTCAAGCTTCAAGACGCCTCAAACGACGTCGTTTTGGTTCCTTTTAATCGGAGCCGTTGGACTAAATCAATCCAACGGCCAGGGTCTCATCTCCCTGACCCGTTTCCTGAACCCGACCCGTTGCCTGGTTCGAACCGACCCCCCTACTTAACCAAACGACGCCGTGTTGTTAAGCTCCCCTAATCCTGGCCATCGATCTTGATTGATCCAGCGGCCAGGATTAAACCACCCACCTCGTATATAAGGCCCAATCTATCACCCCACGCCCCAAACCAAACCCCCCCTCGCCCACTGTTCATCTTCGTCCCAGAACCCCCCCTCTCAAACCCTAGACGCCTTAGGATTCCCCCACCATAAACCCGACAACCACGGCTCCGATGACTACCAAAATAACACCCCTGATGCACCCAACCACCCTAAACATGAATCCGTTAACCATTTACCTCGAATCACCCTACAGCTTCTCGAATCTTCAATCGAAGATTCGAGAAAAAACCAGATCTACACCCACCGACCCCAAACTCATACCACAACACCTCTTGACCTCCCTCACACCCTAAACGCTGTTGGTTCCGTTTGAATCTGACTAGAACTGAATGAATCCCTAATTCAAGCCCCAAGAACCCTAAAACTCAGATCTATGAGGGTCTGTCCAAATCAACAAAAGGATCGGGGTCTAATAGACTTTAACCGAGGTGTTCTCAGTTGAGAACACTTCGATTAAAGTTCATTCAACCCCAAAAATGGTCGAGTCCGAGTTCGAGCTTGGGTCAGTTTTGATTTCAAATTCCTGAGGTAATTTTTTTGTCCTTTCTTTTGTTCTCCAATAAATTCCATCTGTTTTTCATGTTTAGTTTGGTTTGTTTCTGATTTTCTATCAATTCTGTGAACCTTGAGATAGTGTTTAGTTTGTTTTGGTGTTTTATTGATTGCCTTCTGTATATTATAGCTTGTATAGTCGTTTAAATAAGTGTCATCAATTAATTTGTTTGAAATTAGAGGAAAACAGGACAGTAGCTCATTAATACCCTCCATATATGTTTGCCAGGACAGTAGCTCATCAAAATCTGTATGCTAACTTATAATGAACCTTTGGAATATGTTCAGTTTTGTCTGTGAATTAGACTACTCATTCATTCAGTAACCTCATGATTTTCATAGAAAGCCTGTTCATTATTCATCACTGCTTCGAGCTTAGCCTGTTGGCTGTTGTCTTTTGCATTCATTGGCTATGAGTCGGTCAAGATTGGCTCCCAATATGACCAACTCATACCATTTGATTAGCACCCCTGTTTGTGATTTGATTTTTGCGTTGAATTTAGGTTGAGAATTGGGCATAACTGTTGAAGTTTAACAAATCAACCTGAAATCAGTGTTAGGCTTAAGTTGATACAGTCTATCAGTGATTATTAGCTAAATTCAGAGGGACTTATATACTGACTGTTAAGAGTTAGGGTAATACAGTAATATGCAATGGTTGAGGGGTAATTTTGGGAGTTTAGTAACATGTTAACAGGCTGTAAAGCTGAGGACTGCCTAGGGGTCATTTGTTATGACAATGGGGAACAAAACAACAAGCATGGGAATTAATTGAATATTATAATACACCCATGACTCTTGATTAGAACAAATAGGACAAGCATTGGGAACAATATAGTGGGCATCAAGAAAAGACACTTAGGCATGGGGGATTAAGGGGTATGGGCAGAATAAAGGCTGAGGGGATCAAGGTAGCCTGGGGGTTTGCCATTTCTGGCTTATAAATAGGCTGATTTTTAGAGTTAAAGGGGTTGGACAGTTAAGTTGAGGGCTGGACAGTTTTAAGGGTTGAGAGAAAAAAAAGAAAAGCAAAAAACAAGGCTGGTCTTCCAACCTTTAGAGGATAATCTATTTCAGAGTAATAAAGCGAAGAGTGTGCTGGATTTGTGACCATAACAGTCAGAAGCTACTGCTTTTCTGCATCTGTTTCCTTCTCTGCTTAGCTGGTATTTGTTTTGATGCTGCTGAGCTGCAAACTGGGTCCTTTACTTATTGAGCGCTGTTTCAGCTGAGTTGTTTTGGGTTTCCTGTTTGGTCTGAAAGTTCACTGGTCTTCTGCTTGGTTTAAATCTGTCGCTGGTTCTCTTACTGGTTATTATTGGATTTTCTTGCTGGGTTTGTTTTGGTTTTAAAAATCTGCCTACTGGGTTGTTTGCTGCTGATCTTGTTGCTGTGTATGCTACTGCTTCCACTGATCATTCCTCTTCTTCTTTTGCTTTCCTATACCAGGTACACGACTGATACACCGTCAATGTAAGCTGAAATTTGAAGCATGAATACAAAGAAAATTGGAAGAGTTGAAGTTATTATGGATTCACTTTAGAAATATACTGAACATTAGTTGTATGTATGATAGTTCGCTTTCTCTAATAGAACTATGTAGTTAGCTGTGATGTAATTGAACCTTTATACATATCATTTAGTTGGAAAACTCTATGTGTTGCTTATAATTAAAAGGGACTAATGTTGTAGTAGCCATGTTCTATTAGTCCGTTATTGTTTGTCAAGAAGCATGTTAGGTACCCAATAGTTACTTCCTTAAACAAATGGCCTGTTTTTTAAGTTGGTAGGAATATGGCTTGATTAGACAAGCAGTACATTACATTTCAGCCCTCCCCCCCTTATAAATGTCAAACATATACCAAATAAGTTAAATAGGCCCAATTGGAATAAGGATGGCCCAGGCCGAGTTCACGCTATGCACATTGGGCCTGGGCCCGTAATATCTAAACGACTGCCCATATACGTATTTATGTTCGGATTTTGCAAATCATATTCGGAACCCGGCTATAACTAACTTGTAAGCATGTAAATAAAGTTGGACCGTTCTTCTTCTTTCATTATTAGAGACAAACTCAATAGAAAACATAGCCACTATAGGACGACCTTTTAAATAAAAATGAGACGAGCCTCGCCAGATAAAACACACAGATTGCGGGGCCCTCACAAAAAATGTATGTGTTAAGTACTTAGAACTCGGGATAGGCCGCTTAGCGATCTCCGCGGCCTTACCCAAAATAACAACACGCTAGTTTCTGTAGGACGCGTCTTAATTAATCTTACTTTCTTAAACTCGGGTGCACATTTATGTGACCCAAATCCAAATCTCAGCGGAGTCGAAATGTGTCTGTAATCACGGGTACATTGATTGTGACGTGGTTCGAGATGCGTGTCCATGATGTTGCAAATTCCTTTTTAATAAAATAAGAATGAGATGAGCCTCGCCGAATAAAAATACAAAATTGCGGGGCCCTCAGTAAATATTTGCTTTAAAATTGCTTAGACTTCGGGATGGACCGTTTAGCAAAATTTCACGGCCCTACCCAAAGTAAATGATACGCTAGTCGCTTTAGGCGCGCCTTTAATAATTTAATTTTCTTAAACTCGGGTGCACATTTATGTGACCCAAATCCAAATCTCAACGGAGTCAAAGTGTGTCGACGACCACGGGTACATTGATTGTGACGCGGTTCGAGACACATTTTCACAACGTTGCAATTCCCTGTAAAATAATAATAATAATAATGAAAGCGGTAAAGAGTTAAAATCTGCACATAAGTTCATATTTGTATAAAATCAGATAATCAAGCCGAATATGACAGTTGAGCGACCGTGCTAGAACCACGGAACTCGGGAATGCCTAACACCTTCTCCCGGGTTAACAGAATTCCTTATTCGGATTTCTGGTTCGCGGACTGTAATACAGAGTCATTCTTTTCCTCGATTCGGGATTAAATTGGTGACTTAGGACACCCTAAATCTCCCAAGTGGCGATTCTGAATAGATAAATAAATCCCGTTTCGATTGTCCTTTATTTGGAAAAACTCCTTCACCCCCTCGTGGGGGAGGAAAAAGGAGGTGTGACAGCTCTGGCGACTCCGCTGGGGATGGTATTCCCAGAACCACTGGTTCAGGGTTAGAAATTCGAGCTTAGAATAATTGTTATTTTTGGCTTTGTTTACTATCTGATATTATCATGAGATATGTGCTTCATATGCCGATGACATGTGTTACCGCTTTGATATTATTGACTGTATATATAAACTGTGCCGAACCCTTCTCTTCTTACCTTCGGGGATGCTGCTCACTGGTTTGAGACTCCCTGTTCTGTTAGTGTCATGTTCAAGTAGAAAGAGCCTCAGATAAGTTACAAAGCCGGACGATCCCGCGGGTCCCCGGTACGTAGCCCCCTCCTCGACTCGAGTTGTCCGCTCGGGTAAGCCAGGTCTAGAACAAAACCCAGTTTTGAAACCTAGTAAAACATGACTTCATGTCGGATCCCTAGTAGGAAACGTTTATTTGCATCACGTTGAATTTGACTTAGGAGGCTCAACACAGGGGTTGGGCCCGTCTAGGAAAAGCAACCTGGAACAAAAGGACCATCCTGCTGCATCTTGTTTGTTGGCGCATTTAATTTGCTTCGAATTTGCATGTTGACCGGTGGGTGAAAACAGATATTCTGGAAAAAGTGAGAGTTGCTCATTTAAGAAAAAACCAATGTCCAAATAATGTGAGAACTCTGCCAAAATTTTGATTTTTTGAAGAAAGAAAATTGGATTCGTGATTTAATTAATTTTTCTCACCCCAACTACATCGGTTTGATTCTCACCGGATGTGAGATACGTAGGCAACCCTTATCGGGTTCAACTTCCTATTTTTGCAAAAAAACAAAAAAAAAAGACAAAATATTGCTGCTTTCATAAAAGAGTCAGGTGATGCCATTTTTTGCAAAAATAGCCGAATGTTCCCAAAAGGGACGCCGGAAGGCTGTCTTTACACAAACAGCTGCCTTTGGCCATTTTTCTTACCTTTTGGCCGGTTAAATCCCCACAGCCTTAAAATCTTCATCCCTGAAGAGCTGAAAGGCCGTATTTGAAAAATTAGTCTTTCTTTTCTCAAAATTAAGAAAAATGGGAAAATTAGTTTTTGAGCCAAAATAAAGATTTTGTTTTTTTTCTAAAATCACCTTAATAAATGTGCAGAATGAGCACGGGTAAGAATTCATCTGGGGCCATTATAAACCGAATCCCTTTGGGCTTACGCATGTGGTTGAACGACTTGGAAGAATCAGGGCGAGATACAGTCAAGATATACTTAGGAAACTTGGTTGGATTACTGGACATCGATCCGCGAGGGGACATTATAAGGGCTTTAATTTCATTCTGGGACTCAACACACAATGTATTTCATTTCTCAGACTTTGAGCTCACACCGACGCTAGAGGAACTAGCAGGGTACATCGGATGTCCTAAAATCCCTATGCGAGAGCAGTATCTTATTGCACCAAGGACCGTGACCGTACACAGATTCCTAGACACTGTGAAGATCCGCAGAACTGTACACAACCTAGAGTTATCAGAAGGGTTTTGTAGTTTGGCATTCCTACATGACAGGTACGGTCATCTGAGAGGGTTCAACAATCCCGAGAGTAAGATCTGCAGCGGGGAAAGCCGGCTAAAATGGGAAAGACATAGGTGTATTACTTTTATGGTGGCCTTTCTGGGTTTTCTGGTATTCCCTAGAAAGGATGAGAAAATTAACATACAAATCGCTGGGGTCGTCGGCACTTTGCTCAAACAAGACACAACACTCTGGCACCGATGATAATAGCAGACATCTTTCGCGCTCTTACTGTTTGCAAAACCGGAGGAGGTTTCTTTGAGGGTTGCAATATACTACTGCAAATGTGGATGATAGAACACCTATGTCATCGCCCTCAGTTTCTGAAATATGGGTCGTCACAAAAGACTTGTATAGAAGAGTTTTCCACAAGGGTTGATGGGTTCAGCCTGCCAGAAGGGGTCGCTGGATGGGTCACTCTACTGCGATCCGTCTCAGCAAACCAGATAGAGTGGGCATTTGGGTGGCTACCCATAGATGAGATCATACACATGTCAGCCGTCGAATCTCACTTGCTGTTGATGGGTCTCCAAAGTATCCAGCCCTATGCGCCATACAGAGTATTGAGGCAGTTGGGGCGATGTCAAATAGTCCCAAAGGAAGAGGATCTCAGTAGCCAGGTGGTCGAAATCGGGCCTGGTGGGCAGTTCCCTGAAGCAGTCGTTCGGAGAATCTGGAATGAATGTCAAACCCTGAAAGTAGATACTTGTGTACAAGATCGGGCCAAGGGCGAAGTGTCGCCAAAATACCTCGCATGGTACAGAAGAGAGCTTGAGCACCAGAGACCAACTAAGAGAGCTCACATCCAAGACTTTGTAGAATCGTCGCAAGCATAGTGGGGTTGGCTAGCAAAAGAGAAAGAATATCGGGTCGAGATTGGCAAGCTAAAACAGCGAATTGAGGGGCTAAAATACCAAAGCAGCTTGCAAATTGATGCTGATACAGGAGAGAAAAGCAAGTTGACTCAAGAAAACAAGGCCCTAAGAGCCCGAATCCGCCAAGACAGAAAAAATGCCCGTGACCAACAGAAAAACCGGTCCAATGAGAGGTTGATAGCAGAGCTAAGGAGTCAGATCAGCAAAAGCCGAGAGGACTTGGAGAGATCTGAAGCTTGCATAGCGAGAATGCTGGTCAGATGGGCAAAAGGTACAATGGCCCAGAGGAAGCATCTACAACAAGTCATAAGGGATTCTGAAATAAGCATCGGACTGTTAAGAGAAACAAACTCCACTCTTCAGGAGCGAATCCTTAAACAAGCCCGAGATGCCCAAGCTGACAGAAGGCGCTATTATGATGCGATGGCCAGAATGGAAAAACTAATGGAGAGGTTCCAGGATCGACTCGCCGACAATGCTCAAGCACTGGGATTGAAAAACCGGCGAATAGAGCAATTATTCAGGGAAAGGGACAACATCCGAGATAGGATTGACGAGATCGGGCACTTCATTTACATGAGATGCTTGGCATGTGAGCAGATGCCTCGTGATACCCTACTCACCTCCGTCATGGGCTATGTTCACCGTATCATGAATGAGTTGAAAAGCTTACAAAAAGGTCTCACACCAAAGCCCGCAGAAAGGCCGAACGATGCCTCGCGAGCACCTAAGTTGAAATCCTTAATGTATCCCTAGTTCGAGTCTTGTTTGTTGACTTTATGGGTTCGTTATCTTCCCATATGTTGTTTTTTTGTGTTATCGAGTCAGGTTAAGAATTTTGGAATCTGTACTATTGCTGTTCTTTGTTTAAAATAAGTAGTTTGTAATAGCAAATTTTGGTGATGAATTGAATGATTCCAAAAGGATTTTGCGTCTTTACTTTGTGGCAGAACTACGCCCGGTCTGATTCACGCGGGGACGTGATACGTAGGCAATCCACATAAGATTCGACCGCCACTAAAAAGAAAGAAAAAGAAAAAAGAAGAAAGAAAGAAAAAGGAAAAAAGAGAGAAGGAAAAAAAGAGAAAAGAATAATAGAGAGGGGGGGGGGGGTGTTCCCAAACACTTTAAAGGCACAAATAAAGCAAGCCGGGATGACGCATGAGTTGAAGCAAAAACATGTTAGAAATGGTTAGCTGCTTAGGAGCATTGCATCCCCAACGTGCTATTACCAAATCTGTTAAACTCTAACGCTAACAAGTTTGTTGTTTTCCTATACCAGACAGTTAGTTGTTAAAGCGTTCTGGCAACACATCCTTATCAAACCAGATCCAAGGGACCTATACCAATAATCATGACTACTTCAGAAAACAGTGCCGAGGAAAAAGGTCAATGAGCCAGTTGCTGAAAGAGGCAATGGAGAAGATAGAGAGGATGGGATTGGAGATGAATGCGATGTAGTTAGCCTTGGCTAAAGTACAAAAGAGCCCTGAACCGCTAGGGCATATGCCGGAATACCCTCACTCTGGCCCTTCAACAAGCCTCCCGAATCACCCCTATTATCAGGGGAGAAGCCTCTATGATTCCCAAGTTCCACCACCCCATCAACCTTTCCCACCACCAAATGTTCCCACTTTTATGGGACCCACACCAGCCACACTGCAAAGATCAACCAGTGAGCCGTTGTTTCAGGCTCACAATGCGCAGTACTATCCCCCTGAACCCACATTCAATACACCAGAGCCCCATACCTATAATCCGCACTTGGAGGTCCCGGCGGAGATTGAAAAGCCGGTTAAGGTGCCAGAGCAGGATGAGGTAATGAGGAAGTTCAAAAGCCTGGAGCAATCCTTCAGGAGCATGCATGGATTGGGCAACCAGGTCAGCGTGGCCTACAAGGATCTATGCCCTTTCCCGGACGTCCAACTCCCGACAGGATTTAAGATGCCTAAGTTTGACTTATATGAAGGGCACGGTGATCCTATGGCACATTTGCGGGGCTTTTGTAGTAAAATGAGAGGCGTAGGTGGCAAAGATGAGCTACTGATAGCTTATTTTGGTCAAAGCTTAAGTGGATCGGCATTGGAATGGTATACCAGACAAGACCCCAGCAGATGGTACACTTGGGATGATCTAGCGCAGGCTTTCGCGAGTCACTTTCAATACAATCTCGAGATAGCCCCTGACCGTCTCACATTACTAAGGACCGGAAAGAAGCCTGGGGAAAGCTTTCGTGAGTTTGGTTTCTGCTGGAGAGAACAGGCAGCCAGGGTTGATCCTCCCATGAGAGAGGGGGAAATGGTGGACTACTTCCTGCAAACGCTGGATCCAACTTACTTTGGTCACTTGGTGACGGCGGTTGGAAAATCCTTCAATGAAGTAGTAAAGATAGGGGTTATGATAGAGGAGGGACTGAGGTCCGATAAAATCCTGAATTACTCAGCGCTCAAAGTAACGACCCAGGCTATTCAGAGCGGCACGAGAGGTGCGTTGGGGAGGAAAAAGAAAGAAGAAGTTGCCACGGTTGAGGCAGGCAGTTGGTCCAGGTCCGGCAAACCATACTACAACCAACCCAGACCCCACAATCCAAATTATCCATACAACCCGCCACAACACTACTATCCGCCTCAAGAACCACACTTCTCCGTGCACCAAGCTCAAACATACACTCAGCCTCTGGTTCGTCCGCAAATGGCGTGCTCCGGCTCCCGAAAATGCATATGCACCTCCACAGAACACATACCCTCCACCCCAAAATGCCTATCCTCCACCAAGGGCATACAGGAACCCTCCAGGGGCAGGCTTTTGAGGAAGTCAAGCTGCTAGAAATGACAGGCTACATAGACATAGAGCTTTTACTGAGTTGGTAGAGACATATACTGCCGTGTTCCACAAATTGAGGCAGCTAGGTTTGGTGAATCCTGTCGAGCCTAGAGGGCCAAACCCCCCACCCCAAAATTTGGACCGATCGATAAGCTGCGAGTACTGCTCAGGAATGCTAGGGCATGATACCGAAAAATGTTAGAGGTTGAGGCATGCAATACAAGATCTTATTGATGCCAACAAGATCGAGGTCCAAACGCCGGATGCACCCAACATCAACCAGAACCCATTGCCAGTACACCACAAAGCTCACATGATCGAGTTGGTGTATAAGGGAGGAGAGCCAAAGAAGCCCTCACAGACGGTGATGATGATCTAGGCCGCTCTAAAAGAAGAATCGACCGGTGGGAGACCAGGGGTACAGTTGAAGGGGGAAGATGTCAAGCCAGTGGTGATATTAGGGAAGAATCCGTCCACCGCAACAAAGAAACCAGAGCCAGCCAAATTGGTAGTATCAGGGACATCATCCACACCCGTAGTTGTTGTGAAAGGGGTCTGCAGGGAACTGGTCACCATAAAGCCGGTAGTCCAATTACCAGTGATTGATAGCAAGGCCGTGCCTTGGAAGTATGAAAAGGCAGTGGTAATGTACAAGGGAAAACAAGTGGAGGGGGATAGTTGTGAGGTGCAGGGACTGACTCGATCGGGACGGTGTTTTTCTCCAGTGGAGTTGAGAAGATCCAACCCAGCCGTAACAAAGAAACCCGTGTCATAAGAAGAGGCGGAGGAGTTCTTGAAAAAGATGAAAGTGCAGGATTACTCCGTGGTCGAGCAATTGAAGAAAACACCGGCCCAGATCTCGTTATTATCATTATTGATCCATTCGGATGAGCATCGCCGGGCCCTGATGAAGATACTGAATGAAGCTCATGTGCCCAATGAAATTTCAGTAAACCACCTTGAAACGATTGCCAACAAAATTTTCGAGGTAAACAGGGTAACGTTCTCTGATGATGATCTGCCAGTGGAGGGCACGAAACATAGTAAAGCTCTCTACTTGACTGTCAAATGTGAAGATTCGGTAGTTACTCGGGCGTTGGTGGATAATGGCTCAAGTGCCAATATTTGTCCATTATCCACCCTGAGCCAGTTGAAGATTGACCATGGTAGAATCCGCAAGAACAACATTTGCGTCCGAGGATTTGACGGAAGTGGAACGGCCACCATGGGGGATATTATACTTGAGTTGACCATCAACCCGGTCCAGTTTACCATGGAGTTCCAGGTATTGGATGCCGCAGTATCTTATAACCTTTTGTTGGGACGACCGTGGATCCATGCGGCCAAAGCGGTGCCATCCACCTTGCATCAAATGGTCAAGTTCGAATGGGACAGACAAGATGTCGTGCTGCATGGGGAAGACACTGCGTGCACCATGGGAGGCGCCATTGTGCCCTTCATAGAAACCAACGGTGACAAAGGTCCCTGGGTTTACCAGATTTTTGATGCAGTATCAGCAAACAAGATTCCCGAGGGTGAAAGCATTCCACATCCCAGTGTAGCTTCCGCAACTGTCATGATGGTTTTAGAGATGCTGGGTAATGGATTTGTGCCAGGAAAAGGCCTGGGGGCTGAGCTTTAGGGGATTGTTCAACCTGTCTCCTTGCTCAAGAATTTAGAGACCTTTGGATAGGGGTTCAAACCTACTGCGGCAGATGTAAAGCAAGCGCGGAAAATGAAGAAGAGAGTTTGGTTTCTTCCCAAACCAGTTCCGCGTCTCTCCAGATCCTTTGTTAGAGCTAGTGCCAAGGAATCACTTGTCCCGAAAATTCTCGAGCCATTGATTGGGATGGACGGGGATTTGAATCAGAGCTTCGAAAGGCTGTTTGCTGATGTCAATATGGTAGAAGTTGGAGAGGGTTCCAGCGGAGCAGACATACAGTTTGTGGGGCCTGAGGCCAAAACCAACAATTGGACGGTTACTCCTTTTCCTACCCGGGGGGGGGGGTCCTGGTAGTAGGCTTTGATTTTTCTTTCCTGTTTTTCGGATTATTCCAGGGTGTAATCCAAATCTCATTTTATTTTGTAAAGTGTGAACCCTGTTATCCCGCATTTTTAATAAAATTCTCTTTTCTTGTCTCATTTTAATTTTGTTTTGTTCTTTTCTCTTTCTGAACAGTTCTCATTTTACTGGTTCTAATGACATGGCATGCACAATGGATCTTCGACCTAGTCTAATAAATCAATCTGACTCCGACTTAATTATGCAATAGATCGGTTATGATGATGAGTCCGAATGTGACGAGGATGAAGCCTTCAAAGAAATAAACCGAGAATTGTGCCAGTTCGAAGAGAAACCCAAGCCTAATCTGAATGACACCGAGTCTGTAAATCTAGGGAATGCAGATAATATCAGAGAAACCAAAATTAGCATCCACATTGAGCCAAACATCAGGGAGGAATTAATCAAAACCCTCATTGAGTTCAAAGATGTTTTTGCATGGTCATATGATGATATGCCGGGATTAAGCACCGATCTAGTGGTTCACAAATTGCCCACTGACCCGGCATACCCTCCAATCAAGCAAAAACTGAGGAAGTTTAAGATAGATATGAGTGTGAAGATCAAAGAAGAAGTGACCAAACAGCTGTAGGTAAAAGTTATTCGGGTCACTCGATATCCTGATTGGTTGGCTAAAGTGGTACCAGTGCCGAAGAAGGATGGGAAAATCAGGGTATGTGTCGACTACCGCAATCTCAACAAGGCAAGTCCTAAGGATAATTTTCCATTGCCCAACATCCATATCTTGATCGATAATTGCGCTGGCCGTGAGATCGGATCTTTTGTGGACTGCTATGCAGGATATCATCAGATCTTAATCGACGAAGAAGATGCGGAAAAGACGGCTTTCATTACGCCATGGGGAACTTACTACTACTGGGTAATGCCATTTGGATTGAAGAATGCTGGGGCAACGTACATGCGAGCAATAACTACTGTGTTTTACGACATGATACACAAAGAAATTGAAGTGTACGTAGATGATGTGATCATAAAGTCTTGGCGTCAGGAAGATCATGTAGCAGACCTAAGGAGGTTCTTTCAAAGACTTCGAATGTATGATATCAAGCTCAACCCGGCCAAATGTGCCTTCGGGGTTCCTTCAGGAAAGCTGTTAGGATTCATCGTCAGTCGACGGGGTATTGAGTTGGACCCATCCAAGATCAAATCCATCCAAGATTTGCCACCGCCAAAGAACAAAACGGAGTAATGAGTCTGTTGGGAAGACTAAATTATATCAGCAGGTTCATCGCTCAACTCACGGCGACTTGTGAACCCATATTTTGGCTGCTGAAGAAAGATGTTGCGGTAGACTAGACGGCGGAGTGTCAAGAGGCTTTCGACCAGATCAAAGGGTATCCATCCAATCCACCTGTGTTGGTTCCACCTGAGCCAGGGAGAGCATTAATTCTTTATCTGACAGTCCTGGAGAATTCATTTGGCTGCGTGTTGGGGCAGCACGACATTACAGGAAGGAAGGAGCATGCCATTTATTATCTTAGCAAGAAGTTTACAGTATATGAGGTCAAGTACACTCAACTCGAGAGGACATGTTGCGCCCTAACTTGGGTGGCTCAGAAGTTGAAGCACTATTTGTCCTCATATACTACTTATCTCATTTCCAGTTTGGATCCATTAAAGTACATTTTTCAGAAACCTATGCCCACAGGGAGGTTAGCAAAATGGAAAATTTTGCTCACAGAGTTTGACATCGTCTATGTGACGAGGACGGCCATGAAAGCCCAAGAGCTGCCCGACCACTTGGCTGAGAATCCCGTTGATGAAGAATACGAGCCTTTGAGGACGTATTTTCCAGACGAGGAAGTAATGCATACAGGTGAGCTGGAATTACCCGAGGAACCAAGCTGGAAGCTTTTCTTTGATGGAGCCGCAAATGCGAAAGGGGTTGGGATAGGAGCGGTACTCATTTCTGAAACAGGACGTCACTATCCTATTACAGCTCAGCTACGTTTCTATTGTACCAACAACATGGCCGAGTATGAAGCATGCATTTTGGGTCTGCGACTAGCTGCAGACATCGATGTCCAGGACGTTCTGGTCTTGGGAGACTCAGACCTCCTGGTGCATCAGATTCAGGGTGAGTGGGAAACACGGGATTTGAAACTCATACCATATCGACAATGTTTACATGATCTGAGCAAGCGATTTCGATCAGTGGAGTTCAGACACATCCCAAGAGTTCATAATGAGGTTGCCGATGCATTGGCCACCTTAGCATCAATGTTACACCACCCCGACAAGATGTATATTGACCCATTACACATTCAGGTTCGTGATCAGCATGCTTATTGCAACGTGGTAGAGGAGGAAATGGATGGCGAGCCATGGTTTTATGACATAAAGGAGTACCTCAGGATGGGGATATACCCGGAGTAGGCCACCGGGGACCAAAAAAGAGTCATTCGGCGTTTGTCAAATGGTTTCTTCCTCAGCGAAGGAGTGTTGTACAGAAGAACCCTAGATTTGGGATTGCTAAGATGTATAGACGCTGGTCAAGCCATGACAGTTATGGCAGAGGTGCATGTTGGAGTCTATGGGCCACATATGAGCGGATATGTATTGGCAAAGAAGATTCTTCGAGCATGGTACTATTGGCTCACTATGGAGCATGATTGTATCAATTTCGTGAGGAAATGCCATCAATGTCAGATACACAGAGATCTGATTCATTCTCCGCCGACAGAATTGCATACAATGTCAGCGCCATGGCCGTTTGTCGCATGGGGCATTGATGTCATTGGGCCTATTGAGTCGGCAGCAACCAACGGCCATAGGTTCATCCTGGTGACCATCGATTACTTCACTAAGTGGGTGGAGGCTAAAACTTTCAAGTCGGTAACCAAGAAGGCAATAGTGGATTTTGTTCACTCCCATATCATCTGCAGATTTGGGGTCCCAAAAGTGATCATCACGGATAATGGTGCAAATCTTAACAGCAATTTGATGAGGGAGGTATGCCAACAGTTTAAGATTACACACCGCAATTCCACCCCATATCGTCCCAAGGCGAATGGAGCAGTTGAAGCAGCCAATAAGAACATCAAGAAGATACTGAGGAAGATGGTAGAAGGATCTAGACAATGGCATGAGAAATTACCCTTTGCCTTGTTGGGATATCGCACTACAGTCCGGACTTCCGTAGGTGCAACTCCTTATTTATTGGTATACGGAACTGAAGTAGTAATACCGGCAGAGGTCAAAATTCCGTCCCTCCGAATTGTCGCTGAAGCCGGGATTGGCGACGATGAATGGGTCAAAACTCGACTGGAGTAGTTGAACTTAATAGATGAAAAAAGATTGGCAGCAGTGTGTCATGGCCAGTTGTATCAGAGGAGAATGGCAAGGGCATACAATAAGAAGGTGCGCCCTAGAAAATTTAAAGTAGGGCAACAAGTATTGAAACAGATCCTCCCACATCAGATCGAAGTAAAATGCAAGTTCGCCCCAAATTGGCAAGTGCCTTATGTTGTGACCAGAATGTTATCCAACGGCGCTTTATGTCTAACAGATATCGAAGGAAGATGCGTCGACATGGCTATCAATTCTGATGCAGTCAAAAGATATTATGCGTAATTTCTTTGATTATGATAGTTATTGGTTCGTTTGTTTGTACTTGGTACTTATTGGATAATGAAATGACGGAGGCAATTCTTTCTTCTATCCAAACACTTTTAACCTTCGCTTCCCCTTTTGAGCCTTGTTTATTCTTTCATACCCCTCTTTTGGAGTCACTAATGAAACAATATATGAAAAAAAAGAAGAAAAGAAAAATGAAAACAAGATAAAGGTCATAAGAAAAACAAAGGAATGTAGGAACTACGTTTGACCTGATTCCTCAAAGAGGATACGTAGGGGTCTCACGGCTCGGTCATAGTGCACCATAGTGTGTATACTGTGCATAGTGTGCATAGCTCAACATAGTGTAAATATAAAAATTCCCCAAGCAAGAAAACTGGGGCAGGAGTTATGTTTTCAAAGTTTCAAAAAGGTTTGATTCCAAGAGTTGTAACATTTCACCCATCAAAGTTATGTTAAAGGTTTGAGAGCCTTTCTTTTAACCCTACACAAAACCAACATCGATGTCCAAAAAGACCTCCCGATCAATATCCGAGAGGTGGCAAGTCAGGCAAATGGAAGCCGAGAATAATACACTGATCCCCAGCAAAGAAGAGGATCATAAACTGGAAATGAATTGATAGCCAAAAAGAAACTCCGGAAGAGAGAGTTATATCAGCAACACTCCAATCCCCCGCTGAAAAAATAAAATGACAGAGTCTTATCGGTGAAAACCTTCACGGGCACCATAAGGCGACGAAAGATGAGAGAAATAAAACGAGAGAGTCTTATCGGTGAAAACCTTCGCAGGCACCATAAGGCGACGGGAGCTGAGAGAAAGGAGAGAGTCTTATTAGTGAAAACCCCTCGAAGGTTACTATAAGGCGACAAGATAGATTGGCAAAAAGGATCCGCATTCGCGAAGCGGTGGGCACCTATTTATCCCCAGCAAGTGAGGCCATCAGGAAGATTGATTGATACAAATAGTCTGGGTCGATTAATCCGTAATGCATGACATGATCATTGGACCAGTCATATCGTCCATATAAGTTATTTCCTTTTCTTCTCCCCCAGCATTTGTTCAGAAAGATTTTTCTCTTTTTCTATCTTTTTCATTTCTTTGTCTAAAAAGACTTTTTCCAGAAATTTGTTTTGAAAAGGATTTTTCAGAGTTTACTACCAGGGGCCAAAATGGTACAAAGCAAAATGCAAATGGGACAGGCCAAAGCCAAGACAATAAGACAAAAGGCGTTTGTTGCAAAACTAAATGACAAACTGGCCTAGAAAGTTAAGGGGGGCATGAAGAAAAGCGGAAAACGACGGTTGAGGGAGTTATGGACCAAGTTCCAAGAAGATCCCTAGCAGAACTTCAATAGATCACGGACCAAGGTCCAAGGTGGTCAGACACCACAGAAAGGGGGAAGGAGGAAGAGAGAATTAATCCGCAGCAAGATAACCCCAACAGTCCTATCCTCAATAACGTTATCCCCAGGTAAAAACATTTTATGCCCTGCAGTGCTGGGAGAAAATAAACTTTTAAGGGAGTAGTTTTGGAGTTGAAGAGGACTCCCACAGCATGTTTTGAAACAAAAGAGCAGGGAAGGGATGAATGGAAAACCATCCCCAGCAGAAATACCATCCCCAGCAGACATATCATCCCCAGTAAGCAACTTTATCCCCAACCAGTTTTGGGAGCACAGAGCAATGGAAAGGGAAAGGAAAAATCATCCCCCAGCAGGAGTGACACGGCCACTCACCATGTTAAAACTAACAAAATTTTCTTTGATTGTTACAGGAAAATAAAGGTTGATGATGGCAGAAAAACACGCCACAAGGAAGGTCACCAAAATCGGGGCAGAAAATTTTCTGCCGTTGTCAAAAAATTTTCTCAGAGGAACGAAGAAATAAATTGAAATACTTTTATGTCTTAGTTAAATAGGCGCCCACCTGTATAATGAGAGGAATATTTCCATGTCTTAGTTAAATAGGCGCCCACCTGTATAATGAGAGGAATATTTTCATGTCTTAGTTATATAGGCGCCCACCTGTATAATGAGAGGAATATATTCATGTCTTAGTTAAATAGGCGCCCACCTGTATAATGAGAGGAATATTTTCATGCTTTAGATAAATAGGCGCCCACCTGTATAATGAGAGGAATATTTTCATGTTTTAGATAAATAGTCGCTCACCTGTATAATGAGAGGAATATTTTCATGCTTTAGATAAATAGGCGCCCACCTGTATAATGAGAGAAATATTTTCATGCTTTAGATAAATAGGCACCCACCTGTATAATGAGAGGAATATTTTCATGCTATAGATAAATAGGCGCCCACCTATATAATGAGAGGAATATTTTCATGTCTTAGATAAATATGCGCCCACCTGTATAATAAGAGGAATATTTTCATGTCTTAGTTAAATAGGCGCCCACCTGTATAATGAGAGGAATATTTTTATATCTTAGATAAATAGGCGCCCACCTGTATAATGAGAGGAATATTTTCATGTCTTAGTTAAATGGCGCCCATCTGTATAATGAGAGAAATATTTTCATGTCTTAGTTAAATAGGCGCCCACCTGTATAATGAGAGGAATATTTTCATGTCTTAGTTAAATAAGCGCCCACCTGTATAATGAGAGGAATATTTTCATGCTTTAGATAAATAGGCGTCCACCTGTATAATGAGAGGAATATTTTCATGCTTTAGATAAATAGGCGCCCCCCTGTATAATGAGAGGAATATTTTCATGTCTTAGTTAAATAGGCGCCCACATGTATAATGAAAGGAATATTTTCATGTCTTAGTCAAATAGGCGCCCACCTGTATAATGAGAGGAATATTTTCATGTCTTAGTCAAATAGGCGCCCACCTGTATAATGAGAGGAATACTTTTATGCTTTAGTTAAATAGGTGCCCACCTGTCTAATGAGAGCAATATTTTCATGTCTTCGTTAAATAGGCGTCCACCTGTATAATGAGAGGAATATTTTCATGTCTTAGTTAAATAGGCGCCCACCTGTATAATGAGAGGAATATTTTTATGCTTTAGTTAAATAGGCGCCCACCTGTATAATGAGAGGAATATTTTCATGTCTTAGTTAAATAGGCGCCCACCTGTATAATGAGAGGAATATTTTCATGTCTTAGTCAAATAGGCACCCACCTGTATAATGAGAGGAATATTTTCATGTCTTAGTTAAATAGGCGCCCACCTGTATAATGAGAGGAATATTTTTATGTCTTAGTTAAATAGGCGCCCACCTGTATAATGAGAGGAATATTTTCATGTCTTAGTTAAATAGGCGCCCACCTGTATAATGAGAGGAATATTTTCATGTCTTAGTTAAATAGGCGCCCACCTGTATAATGAGAGGAATATTTTTATGCTTTAGTTAAATAGGCGCCCACCTGTATAATGAGAGGAATATTTTCATGTCTTAGTTAAATAGGCGCCCCCCTGTATAATGAGAGGAATATTTTCATGTCTTAGTTAAATAGGCGCCCACCTGTATAATGAGAGGAATATTTTCATGTCTTAGTTAAATAGGCGTCCACCTGTATAATGAGAGGAATATTTTCATGTCTTAGTTAAATAGGCGCCCACCTGTATAATGAGAGGAATATTTTCATGTCTTAGTTAAATAGGCGCCCACCTGTATAATGAGAGGAATATTTTCATGTCTTAGTTAAATAGGCGCCCACCTGTATAATGAGAGGAATATTTTCATGTCTTAGTTAAATAGGCGCCCACCTGTATAATGAGAGGAATATTTTTATGTCTTAGTTAAATAGGCGCCCACCTGTATAATGAGAGGAATATTTTCATGTCTTAGTTAAATAGGCGTCCACCTGTATAATGAGAGGAATATTTTCATGTCTTAGTTAAATTGGCGCCCACCTGTATAATGAGAGGAATATTTTCATGTCTTAGTTAAATAGGCGCCCACCTGTATAATGAGAGGAATATTTTCATTTCTTAGATAAATAGGCGTCCACCTGTATAATGAGAGGAATAGTTTTATGTCTTAGTTAAATAGGCGCCCACCTGTATAACAAGAGGAATATTTTTCAGTCTTTGCATTTTCAGGTCTTGAAACCAGCAACTCACCAGAAAACTGAAGGTTGCAACAAGAGATCCCAGCGCAAATTCAAGCGCATGAGCCAAAAAGGAGATAAGACAAATCTCGAGAAGAGCGGCTTTTGAACATTAAATTATTCCCAGCATAGCAAAAGCTTTAATGAAGGAAGCCATATCCCCAGCGGACAGAACCAGATAGTGAGAATGGGTATTTCAAGAAGAAAAAGGCCGGTACCATCCCCGTCATTTCTCGGAAAAAGAAGCACCGGAATAGACGCAAGGCGACAAGAAAGCAAGGCGTCAAGAACAAATGGAAGATAGATGGGATTTTGTAATCCGTTATCTAGCCTAGCTTCTTGATTTTTCTTTTAAGCACGGTGTAATAAGGAGATCAATAAGCAATAGTAATAGCATGCAATAGCAGTAACAACAAATCGCAGTCCCATGGTAGTCCCAACTACCAACACTTCCCGAACTACATTAACCTGATTCCCATTTAGCCAGGGATATGTAGGAAACCTTTGAAGCAAAGGTTCAGTTAAATCTTATTCTCAAAAAATGCTTCACACGGAGTACTCCAACAGGGCAAAAATCGCTCGTATCCTCTCACTTCATCTTTGCACGAAAGCTCTTTTCGTTTTTGGTCAAAGAGGGGCAGCTGTGAACACGTGATTTTTGCTTCACGGAAATTACTCCAAAAGAAATCGAAAAAAGAAATAAAACAAGTTACCTTCGGGTATAATTTTGAGAATTTGCGTGACGTTTTGATAATTATTCTGTCCGTAAATGCTCGCCTTGCTATAGTTAAAAATACAAAAATACATGTTTCATGCATTTAGGAATTAGTGGTGCATTTACGAATTAATTAACCATAATTTGGTTAAAAGAAAATCACAAAAAAATATGCACGTATATTTCTTGTCATTGTGTGATTTTATTTATTTTAAATAATATTGTGTGTTAATAGGTGTTAAATAATATGGATGTAATTTTATTTTTGATTTTATAACTTGTTTAGGATTTTGGTTTAAGTTTGATAATTAAAAGAAAGAAGGAAAATGGGTAAAAATAAGGGAAATCGAGATTGGGCCACCCTAGGTGGACCCAAATCCAGGACCAAAACAACCCCCATGCCCGGTCCAATTTGGTCAAGCTTCAAGACGCCTCAAACGGCATCGTTTTGGTTCCTTTTAATCGGAGCCGTTGGACTAAATCAATCCAACGGCCAGGGTCTCATCTCCCTTACCCGTTTCCTGAACCCGACCCGTTGCCTGGTTCGAACCGACCCCCCTACTTAACCAAACAACGACGTATTGTTAAGCTCCTCTCATCTTGGCCATCGATCTTGATTGATCCAGCGGCCAGGATTAAACCACCCACCCCGTATATAAGGCCCAATCCATCAATCCACGCCCCAAACCAAATCCCCCCCGCCCACTGTTCATCTTCGTCCTAGAACCCCCCTCTCAAACCCTAGCCGCCTTAGGATTCCCCCACCATAAACCCCATAACCACAGCTCCGATGACTACCAAAATAACACCCCTGATGCACCCAACCACCCTGAACATGAATCCGTTAACCATTTACCTCGAATCACCCTGCAGCTTCTCGAATCTTCAATCGAAGATTCGAGCAAAAACCAGATCTACACCCACTGACCCCAAACTCATACCATAACACCTCCTGACCTCCCTCACACCCTAAACGCTGTTGGTTCCATTCGAATTTGACCAGAACTGA
This sequence comes from Nicotiana sylvestris, assembly GCF_000393655.2. NCBI lineage: Eukaryota > Viridiplantae > Streptophyta > Magnoliopsida > Solanales > Solanaceae > Nicotiana > Nicotiana sylvestris. The sequence continues at coordinate 20,597,237 of NC_091058.1, forward strand.
ACGAATCCTTAATTCGAGCCCCAAGAACCCTAGAACTCAGATCTATGGGGGTCTGTCCAAATCAACAAAAGGATAGGGGTCTAATAGACTTTAACCGAGGTGTTCTCAGTTGAGAATACTTCGATTAAAGTCCATTCAACCCCAAAAATGGTCGAGTCCGAGTTCGAGCTTGGGTCAGTTTTGATTTCAAATTCCTGAGGTAATGTTTTTGTCCTTTCTTTTGTTCTCCTATAAATTCCATCTGTTTTTCATGTTTAGTTTGGTTTGTTTCTGATTTTCTGTCAATTCTGTGAACCCTGAGATAGTGTTTAGTTTGTTTTGGTGTTTTATTGATTGCCTACTGTATATTATAGCTTGTATAGTCGTTTAAATAAGTGTCGTCGATTAATTTGTTTGAAATTAGAGGAAAACATGACAGTAGCTCATTAATACCCTCCATGTATGTTTGCCAGGACAGTAGTTCATCAAAATCTGTATGCTAACTTATAATGAACCTTTGGAATATGTTCAGTTTTGTCTGTGAATTAGACTACTCGTTCATTCAGTAACCTCATGATTTTCATAGAAAGCCTGTTCATTATTCATCACTGCTTCGAGCTTAGCCTGTTGGCTGTTGTATTTTGCATTCGTTGGCTCTGAGTTGGTCAGGATTGACTCCCAATATGACCAACTCATACCATTTGATTAGCACCCCTATTTGTGATTAGATTTTTGAGTTTAATTTAGGTTGAGAATTGGGCATAACTGTAGAAGTTTAACAAATCAACCTGAAATCAGTGTTAGGCTTAAGTTGATACAGTCAGTCAGTGATTATTAGCTAAATTCAGAGGGACTTATATACTGACTGTTAAGAGTTAGGGTAATACAGTAATATGCAATGGTTGAGGGGTAATTTTGGGAGTTTAGTAACATGTTAACAGGTTGTAAAGTTGAGGACTGCCTAGGGGTCATTTGTTATGACAATGGGGAACAAAACAACAAGCATAGGAATTAAGTGAATATTATAATACACCCATGACTCTTGATTAAAACAAATAGGACAAGCATGGGGAACAATATAGTGGGCATCAAGAAAAGACACTTAGGCATGGGGGATTAAGGGGTATGGGCAGAATAAAGGCTGAGGGGATCAAGGCACCCTGGGGGCTTGCCATTTCTGGCTTATAAATAGGCTGATTTTTAAAGTTAAAGGGGCTGGACAGTTAAGTTGAGGGCTGGACAGTTTTAAGGGTTGAGAGAAAAAAAAGAAAAGCAAAAAACAAGGCTGGTCTTCCAACCTTTAGAGGATAATCTGTTTCAGAGTAATAGAGAGAAGAGTGTGCTGGATTTGTGACCATAACAGTCAGAAGCTACTGCTTTTCTACATCTATTTCCTTCTCTGCTTAGCTGGTATTTGTTTTGATGCTGCTGAGCTGCAAACTGGGTCCTTTACTTGTTGAGCGCTGTTTCAGTTGAGTTGTTTTGGGTTTCCTGTTTGGTCTGAAAGTTCACTGGTCTTCTGCTTGGTTTAAATCTGTCGCTGGTTCCCCTACTGGTTATTTTTGGATTTTCTTGCTGGGTTTGTTTTGGTTTTAAAAATCTACCTGTTGGGTTGTTTGCTGCCGAGTGCTACTTCTCTTGTTGCTGCTGTTGCTATGTATGCTACTGCTTCCACTGATCATTCCTCTTCTTCTTTTGCTTTCTTATACCAGGTACACAACTGATACACTATCAATGTAAGCTGAAATTTGAAGCATGAATACAAAGAAAATTGGAAGAGTTGAAGTTATTCTGGATTCACTTTAGAAATATACTGAACATTAGTTGTATGTATGATAGTTCGCTTTCTCTAATAAAACTATGTAGTTAGCTGTGATGTAATTGAACCTTTATACATATCATTTAGTTGGAAAACTCTATGTATTGCTTATAATTAAAAGGGACTAATGTTGTAGTAGCCATGTTCTATTAGTTCGTTATTGTTTGTCAAGAAGCATGTTAGGTACCCAATAGTTACGTCCTTAAAAAAATGGCCTGTTTTTTAAGTTGGTAGGAATATGGCTTGATTAGAAAAGCAGTACATTACATTTTAGCCCTCCCCCTTATAAATGTCAAACATATACCAAATAAGTTAAATAGGCCCAATTGGAATAAGGATGGCCCAGGCCGAGTTTCACGCTGTGCACATTGGGCCTGGGCCCGTAATATCTAAACGACTGCCCATATACGCGTTCATGTTCGGATTTTGCAAATCATATTTGGAACCCGGCTATAACTAACTTGTAAGCATGTAAATAAAGTTGGACCGTTCTTCTTCTTTCATTATTAGAGACAAACTCAATAGAAAACATAGCCACTATAGGACGACCTTTTAAATAAAAATGAGACGAGCCTCGCCAGATGTATGTGTTAAGTACTTAGAACTCGGGATAGGCCGCTTAGAGAACTCTGCGGCCTTACCCAAAATAACAACACGCTAGTTTCTGTAGGACGCATCTTAATTAATCTTACTTTCTTAAACTCGGGTGCACATTTATGTGACCCAAATCCAAATTTCAGCGGAGTCGAAATGTGTCTCTAATCACGGGTACATTGATTGTGACGTGGTTCGAGATGCGTGTCCATGATGTTGCAAATTCCTTTTTAAAAAATAAGAATGAGATGAGCCTCACCGAATAAAAATACAAAATTGCAGGGCCCTCAGTAAATATTTGCTTTAAAATTGCTTAGACTTCGGGATGAACCGTTTAGCAAAATTTCACGGCCCTACCCAAAGTAAATGATACGCTAGTCGCTTTAGGCGCGCCTTTAATAATTTAATTTTCTTAAACTCGAGTGCACATTTATGTGACCCAAATCCAAATCTCAACGGAGTCAAAGTGTGTCGACGACCACGGGTACATTGATTGTGACGCGGTTCGAGACACATTTTCACAACGTTGCAATTCCCTGTAAAATAATAATAATAATAATAAAAGCGGTAAAGAGTTAAAATCTGCACATAAGTTCATATTTGTATAAAATCAGATAATCAAGCCGAATATGACAGTTGAGCGACCGTGCTAGAACCACGGAACTCGGGAATGCCTAACACCTTCTCCCGGGTTAACAGAATTCCTTATCCGGATTTTTGGTTTGCGGACTGTAATACAGAGTCATTCTTTTCCTTGATTCGGGATTAAATTGGTGACTTGGGACACCCTAAATCTCCCAAGTGGCGACTCTAAATAGATAAATAAATCCCGTTTCGATTGTTCTTTAATTGGAAAAACTCCTTCACCCCCTCGCGGGGGCGGAAAAAGGAGGTGTGACATCTTCTCAATCATACCGCCCATTTTTACTAATTCATTGAATGATTTACCAACTGACGTCACCAGGTGACCAAAGTAAGTCGGCTCCAAAGTTTGTAAGAAGTAGTCCTCCATTTCCCCCTCTCTCATCGGAGGATCAACCCTTGCTGCCTGTTCTCTCCAGCGGAAACCAAATTCTCGGAAGCTTTCCCCCGACTTCTTCTCAAGTTTCAGCAATGTGAGATGGTCAGGGATGATCTCAAGGTTATATTAGAAGTGACCTGCAAATGCTTGTGCTAGATCGTCCCAGGTATACCACCTGCTAGGATCCTGCCTCGTGTACCATTCTAGTGCGGACCCGCTTAAACTTTGACCAAAATAAGCTATCAGCAGCTCATCCTTCCCACCTGCCCCTCTCATCTTACTACAGAAACCTCGCAGATGTGCCATGGGATCACCATGTCCCTCATATAGATCGAACTTTGGCATCTTAAAACCTGCCGGCAATTGAACATCGGGGAATGGGCACAGATCTTTGTAGGCCACACTGACTTGGTTGCCTAAACCATGGATATTCCTGAAGGACTGCTCCATGCTTTTCACTTTACGAAGCACTTCGTCCTACTTCAAATTCTTAGCCGGCCTCTCAGTTTCTGCCGGTAGCTGAAGGTGAGGGGTGTAAGTGTATGGCTCGGGTGCTTTGAAGGTGAGTTCAGGGGGGTAATACTGGTTATCGTGATCCTGAAACAACGGCTCACTGGATGATCTTTGTAGCGTGGCTGGTGGAGGTGCCACGAAAACAGGAACAGTTGGTGGAGGAGGGTTTTGTTTAGGTGGTGGAGCTAGGGGATTATAGGAAGTTTCCCCCTGATAGTATTGGGCAATGGGGAAGCTCGTTGATGGACTAGTAGGAGGGTGTTCCGGAGTCCGAGCTGGTGAGAGGGTAGGAGTAGGGGGAGATATTGGTGATGTTTGTCCCCTAGCCCAAGCTAGGTGCATCCCAGCTATCTCTTGTCTCAACCTGTCTACTTCCTCCTTCATTATATGCATTTCTGTCTTTTCCTCCTCAACACTTTTGTCCGAACGAGACATACTTTCCGGAATGGGCCCTTTAGATCTTGTGTGGTAATGGTAATATGCCAGAATGTTCTAACGAGCTAACTATTTTGAAATATCTGAATTAACAACAAACTTGTTAGCGTTAGAGTTTAACACATATTGCAATTTCACGTTGGGGAATGCAATGTTCCTAGGCAAATATAACCATTTCTATCATGTCTTTGCTTTGACCGCATGCGTCATTGCGACTTCTTTTCAGTGCCTCCAAACTTTCCTTTTTAGTGGTGGTCGAATCTTATGTGGATTGCCTAAGTATCATGTCCCCGCATGAATCAGACCGCGTGTAGTTTTGCCACATAAATGCGAAAGCAAATTTTTGGGAATTTTCCATTTTCTTTACTGAAACATTATAATACAACCAATTTTTGGAAGGGAGAAAAAACCTAAAGTAAAACCAATTATGGACTAAAGAATTACTGGCACATTTTGATGCAAAGGAGAATATACAGACAGACAACAGACTCTAGAAACAAAAACACTGACTCGAACTATGAATACATTAAAGCTCCAAAAGTTGGTGCCCGCAAGGCATCGTTCGGCCTTGCCGCGGGCTTAGGTGCGAGATCCCTTTGCAGATCTTTTAAATCTTCCATAACCTGGTGGACATAAATCTTTATTGAAAACAAAAAGGTTCCTTTTGTATTGTGCTCATCGTGCACATTTATTAAGGTGATTAAGCAAAAATAAAATTTATTTGACTCAACCAATTGGCTATTCTTTTATTCATAGATTAAAAGAAAGATCCGGTTCCGAACACGACCTTTCAGCACTTCGGGAATGAAGATTTTAAGGCTGTGAGGGTCAACCGATCAAAACTCTAAAGGATGATCAAAAGTGGCCATTTATGCAAAGTCAGCCTTCCGACGTCCCTTTCGGGAACATTCGGCTATTCTTGCAAAATAGCATCACCCGACTTATTTATTTTGACAATTAAAATTTGACATTTTTTGGCTATTTTTGCAAAAGGGGAGGTTGGACCCGATGAGGGTTGCCTACGTATCTCAAATCCTGTGAGAATAAAACCGGCGTAGTTCGGGCAGATAAAACAAACTTCTTTTGAAAACAAGACTCTTTTCAATGAAAAACCATTTTCATAAACAAAACCCTCTTTCTTTTTTTTTTTTCAAAAATTCGACAGAGTTTCGACGCTATTTGGACATCGATTTTTTTTTCTTTTCAAAACAGGCGATTAACTACTTCTATCTCTCTCCTCAAAGTATTCAAAAGCCGGTCAGCATGCTAGTCCGAAGCAAACAAATGCACAGGTAGCAAGTTGGATGCATCAGGATGGTCTTTTGTCATTTTGGTACACCTGTCCTAGACAGACCCAACCCCTGTGTTGAGCCTCCAAAGTCAAATGCACATGATGCAAACAAACGTTCCTACTAGGGATCCAGCATAAAGCTGAGTTATTCTAGGTTCGTAACCTGGGTATTTGTTCAAGACTGTGTACCCGAGCGGACAACTCGAGTCGAGGAGGGGGCTACGTACCGGAGACCCGCGGGATCGTCCGGCTTTGTAACTTGTCCGGCCTTTTTCTTATTTCAAGGTATGACACTAACAGAATAGGGAGTCTCGACCAGCAAGATCCTCCCCGGAGGTAAGAAGAGAAGGGTTTCGGCACAGTTTATATATAGTTCAGATAACATCAAAGCGGTAAAAGTATCATTTAGCACATTAGGCCCAAACAGGTAACAAAATCAGATAAAGCCAAATATAACAATTTATCTAAGCTAGAATTTTAAACCCTGAACCAGAGATTCTAGGTTCCTCCCCAGCAGAGTCGCCAGAGCTGTCACACCTCCTCTTAACACCTACGCCCCCGCAAAGGGGAGTAGAAGAGAGTTTTTCCAATTAAAGGACAATCGAAACGAGATTTTATTTAAAGATTCAGAGTCGCCACATGGGAGATTTTTGGTGTCCCAAGTCACCGGTTGAATCCCGAATCGAGGAAAAGAATGAATCTATTTAACAGTTTGCGCACCAGAAATCCAGATAAGGAATTTTGTTAACCCGAGAGAAGGTGTTAGGCATTCCCGAGTTCCGCGGTTCTAGCACGGTCGCTCAACTATCATATTCGGCTTGATTATCTGACTTTATATAATTATGAACCTACGTACAAATTTTAACTATTTACTGCTTTTGTTATTATTTATTCAAAGAATTACAACGTCATGAGAATGCATCTCGAATTGCGCCACATAAATGTACCCGCAATTTTCAATACGTTCCAACTTTGTTGAGATTTGGATTTGGGTCACATAAATGTGCACCCGAGTTTAGGAAGATAACATTATTAAATACGCACCTAAAGATACTAACACGTTGTTATTTTGAGAAAAGTCGTAAAGTTCGCTATGCGACCTGTCTCGAAATCTAAGTATTTTAATACGAACCTTGAAAGAAGGCCTCGCAAGTTAGGCATTTTATTTGGCGAGGCTCATTTCATTTGTTTTAAAAGGGTATCCTAAAGCAAGCTATAATTTTCTACTTAACTTGTCTCTAATAATAAAAATAAAACCTAACTAATTGTTATCTTTTAAGAAGTACTACATCTAAACCTGCAAACTCCAAACAGTCTGCGTGAGAGAATCATAATACAGGCCCAGCACAAACTGGATCAATCGTAGATATGGGTCCAGGCCCCAAACGGATATGCATGTCAGACCCAAGCCTGGGCCATTTATTTCGGCCCTGAAGCTTACACTTTATGAAAAGGGGCTGTCGAGTCCCAGCCGTCAAATTAATCAATGCTTCAGTTCAATTGTGCACAAGTGTTCACTGAAAGTTTTAAACCATCAAGTTTAATGAACCAATTCAACGAATAATTATTCTGATTTTTTTACCACATCCCTTATGCTAACCAAAATTACCAATTCGAGTTCATGTGTCTATCAGATTTAGAGTCGTTGTTCATGCTAGGAATTAACACGGACAATCATGGAAAATCTTAACTTGTTGAGGTGATTAGCTACTATACCATGTTATTCGTACAATTAGTCGTGTCAAATTTTATACGTGTTTGTGATCCCAGCACCCTAAATATGGAAGCTATAGTAATTGACTATTACGATCCAGATTCACCTTTACATTAATATCACAGTTAACTAAATTAACTATAGCAAATCCGAGTAGCTCATACAGTCCAGTACATATTCATGGTCATATAATCAATGATCCACAGTCTCTCTAGTTTAATCACAAGACAAGTTTCAGAAATTCTAATCGATACTAATGCGTATTTGAAATCTATAACTACAAATATACTAATAGTGAAATACAGAAACAAATTCATATGATAGCAGTGCCTCGTCATTTAATTTCATAATCGTTCAGATACATCGAATGAAACTTCAAGGCATTAAAGACAACAAGGTACCTGGTATTGATAACATAAGAAGAGGAAGAAAAGGGTCAGCAGCAGTAGCAGCAACAGAAATGGCAACCAGCAGTGCAACCACAAATAACCAGCAAGTATATACTTCTCCAAGTATAGAGCAGAAGTAAAAGGAAGAGAGTTCTAACTATTTTCAAGTCCTCAACCAGGCAATAAAAATAGCTATTCTCTTTTAACCTTTTAGCTTTCCGAATTCAATCTCCCCCTTTTCTTTCAAAAAATCCTCCTTTTAAACTTAATGCCCGACCCCTCTTTCCCACTAAAATCTAAATTTCCCACTTAAAATCCCACTAAGGAAAACTTTTCCTTATTTTCAGCCCCCCATTCCCTTTTGTTCCCCATTACATATTAATTTAAAGACACTAACATCCCACTAACATAATACTAACATTAAAATATTATCTTAACTGTTTCATTCCCAAATCACCCCTGAAACCCCTGAGTTCAACTTATCCAATTTAGCTTCAAAGTTTAGTCAAATTGACTCTCGATAAGCGAAATGTGACTCCCCCTAATACAACTATTCCACTATATTAAAACTTTTGATTCTAAAATCTGCTCAACTAGCAATTAACTAAAACTAATTTGATTAACAGCTATAACCAATTCTCTTAAGTTCTGAATGCAGCCTTATGACTCACTACTATCTAGTTGACATTATCATACCAATGCTGAATTCAAATCAGTTGTCAGATATATTTCAGACCCTAGACAGTAGGATTCGATTCATCAATTGCTTAAACTTGAATCAAACAACAACAAAAATAAAAGCTAAGGCTATTAATGACCTAGAACACCCTTACAGGGCATGACACAGCAGGTTTAGGTGACAACCAAAATAGCAGCTGTGATGAAGCAGTTCGATTGCCCAAGCAATTCAGAACATTTCAAATGATCAAGCAAAAACAATGTGATGAACTGAATATACCTACAGGCTCAGTACTAAGTTCAACTATACCAACAGGCTTGTTTCAACACAACATTTAGGACAGAAACGAAGTAGGAGGGGAAACAGACTAGCATGAACCATGAAATCAAAACCAACATTACACTACTATCATGTTAAATTAACATTCAGGCCTATCGGACTAATCGACGACACTTATTCAATCGATTACACAAATTATAACACATAATAATTACAACAAACAGAAACAAGGATAGAATTGGTCCAAATAAAAGGTCTGGTGGAAAAGGACAAAATCAAACGACAACAATTGAAAAACCCATAAAACTACACTCAACAAAGTAAACAGAATAATCAAAACCAAAAACGGAATAAACAAAACAAAGAAAAATACCTCCAGAACTCGGAAACATGGGCAACCCTGATTTGAAACCAAACTCGAACTGTTTGAGGTCGAACGAACGTTAATCGAGTGTTCTCAACTGAGAACACTTCGACTAAGGTCCACTAGACATCCAACTTCCTTTAATTTAGATAGATTTCAGTCTTTGGTTTTCTAGGGTTCTTGGGGGTTCGATTTGGGGTTCGAGTGTTTCCAGCCAGATTCGAACCAAACCCATGGTGGTTTGGTGATGAGGGAGGTCAGGGACATGTCTGATATGAGTTTGGGATTGGTTGGGGTAGATCTAGTTTTGCTCGAATCTTCGATTGAAGATTCGAGACGTTGGGTATTGATTCGAGGGAAACTGATACAAGATCTGGAAAGAGGATGTCGTGGGGAGGCTATGGTGTAATTTTGGACGTGTTTGGACCACCGGAACCACCGTGAGGCGATTTTCGGTGGGCGGAGGACGGTGGCGGACATGTTTGGTCTCTGAAGATCAGAGACGAAGGTGGAAAGGGGGGGTATGGCTTTGGGGGCATGGGGTAAGGGATTGGTCTTATATACGGAGGGGGTGTTTCAATATTGGTCGTTAGATCAATTAAGATCAACGGCCAGGATCAAGGAGGTTAAACCATACGACATTGTTTGGTTTAAGTAGGGGGGTCGGGATGAACCGGGTAATGGGTCAGGGGTCAGGTTTGGTCAAAGCTTTGGGACCGTTTGATCAGCTGAGATAAACGATCCCGATGGAAATGCCTGAAACGACGTTGTTTGGTTGAGGCTGGAGACGGGCTGGATTGGAGGTGACATTGGGCCTGGGCTGTTTTCTTGTAAAGCTGGCCCAATCCGAAATTTTTCTTGTTTTCTTCTTTCTTTTATTTTCTTTTTATTTTAAAAACTAAAATTCTAAGTTGAATTATAAATTAAATTAACTTATTAACATACTAATTAGCTCTTAATAATAATTATCAAACATGATTAAGTACCAATTAAAATATATGATCACACAACTAGACCTTAAATGCCTAAAATGCAAAGTACATTATTTTTGTGATTTTATTCTTAACTTAACAAATAAACAGGCACGAACGAATGCAAACAATACAAAAATTCACAACAATTACAAATCACACAAAATTTATTTTATTTTAAATTTTCTAGGAGTAGTTCTCGTAGGGAAAAAATCACGTGCTCACAGTGGGTATGCTTGCAATTTTTTTATAAAGCGGATATAAATTAAAAGGTGGCCCAAAAAGTGGGTATAGATGCAAATGCCTCATTGGCTCCTATTTGCCCAAAGAATGCTCCTTACGAATGACGGTCGTGCTCGTCTTGGACTTGGCGGTGCCCTTTGGGTCGGCCATGCTCATGCGATGCCGGCGTCAATAAGGAATGCTACCTGGTTGATCCTGCCAGTAGTCATATGCTTGTCTCAAAGATTAAGCCATGCATGTGTAATGTCATGGGCTGCTTTCCAGACATGCCCCATGACCCCTTGGCCGCGCCCCATGGCGGCCTAGCAAGCCTCACAATGCCTAGCGCCATGGTCGGCCCCGTGGTCTTGGCTGCGCCAAGTGACAAGCGCGCATGTGCCTCTGTCGCCCCACCGATGCCTCTCGCCAGCGCCCAAGGGCTGGCCAATGACAACAGCGCCGCGCGCCCTGACAATGCCGCGCGCGCAGATCCTGATGCCTCGCCAGCGCCCAGCTGCAGGCCCATTCCAGCAGCGCCTCGCGCACAGACCCTGATGCCAAGCACCAGTGCCCAGCCTCAGGCCAGCACATCAAGTGTCGCGCGCGCCCACAGCAACGCGCGCGCAGACCCGCAAGACAAAGATGCTGCCATCGGACTTAGTTTTTCCTTGTAATAATCTAAGTCCTTTTCATTGTAATCATAGACTAGTTTTCATCATTTTCATTTCAGTGTGCTTCTACAGCTTTATTAGGACTAGTCTTGTAATGTTGGTTTATTTTTTTTAAGCATTATTAAGGGGGACCAAACAATCAAACATTTTCAAGCAAGCATTTTCTGGTGTCTCTCCCCCTCGACACCGCATCATTGTAATCAGCATTTTCATTCATCAATAAAATCATCATCATCATTCAAAACCCAATTCTCTCTCAGCTTCCGCAATTTGCTTACGACATTGGTTTTCCCGCACGGCACTGACAATCTAGTCTAGCGTGCGGCGAGGACCTCATTGGCGGACAGCAACCGCACTGACATCGGTTGCTTAGCCTTACGTTGCCCTTCCAAAGATCATCAGGAAGGCGTTGCGTAACAGTTGGTATCAGAGCCTAGGCTCGACATCGGACGAGGGAACATTTGCCATCATCACCATTTCTGACCATGGTGAATCATGGGGAGCGTCTAGCATCCCTAGAAGAGACGGTTGACCGATTACGACCCATCGTGGATACGGTGCCTGATCAAAACAACAACCTAGTGCAAAGGTTGGACGACCTGGACCGCCGAATGCGGCAGGCCGAAAATGACATTGCAAACATCAGTCGTGACTCCGACGAGGACCGACAAACGGCAGCCATCGAAACTGCCAATATTCATGGCAAATTTGAGGACCTCCAACAGGAGCGTGCCGACGATTTAGCCCATCAGCAACATGAGGCAGACAGACTAACTGCCATGCAGCAAACCATAAACGACTTGACAGACAAGCTCAACGTTGTCAATGCTGCCTTACAGAGCCTACTTCGAGAAGGCAACCATCACATCAGGGGTGCAGCAGACCTCACCCCCATTCCACAAAAGCTTAAGATACCGGAGCCAAAGCCCTACGACGGATCCCGGGATGCTAAAGAAGTGGAAAACTTCATCTTCGACATCGAACAATACTTCGATGCCGTCGGCCATTTGGAGGAATCCAAAAAGGTAGCGACTGCTGCCATGTATCTTCAGGGCGATGCCAAACTTTGGTGGCGGGTCAAACACGAAGCCATCAAGGCCGGTGAAGATACTCTTCAGACATGGGACGAATTGAAGGTAGCCATACGCCTGCAGTTCTTTCCCGAAAATGTGGAATACAATGCAAGGAGAAAGCTACGGGACCTCCGCCACACCAGATCAGTGAGGGAGTACGTGCGCGAATTCTCCGCACTCATGCTAAACATACGCGACATGGGGGACAAAGACAAACTCTTCGCATTCATAGAAGGTTTGAAACCTCATGCCCGTATGGAACTACAGCGACAACGGGTAGACACCCTGCCCAAGGCCATTCAAGCTGCAGAATGCCTTGGCGATTATCATTTGGGAACTCAGAACGACAGGCCCCAGCCGTCTGTCCGAGGGGGATTCAACGGGCACCATCCCAGCAATGGTGGCCCAAGCAAAAGTGGGGGAGATCGGAGTGCATCCAAAACTAAGACTCCTCCCTCCAACAGCAACAGTGCTGCATCCATCAACAACAATCAGGGGAGAAAGCCTCCCTCAGAATGCCGTCATTGCGGCGGGGCACATTGGAACAATGAATGCCCAAACATCAAGGTCAATGCTCATCAGACTGTCGAGGATGAGACAGATGCATCAGACACATCTGAAGACAACCAGGTAGGCGCCTTCAATGCAATTGTTGGCTCTATCCCACATGCCTTAGCGGGGACCAGTGCATGTCCTCCTAAGAAAACATCAGTCCCGATCACCAGGAAAGGGAAAGAAAAGATGGACGAAGGACCTCCTAAGCAAGCGAGGACCCTAATGTTCGTCGAATTGAAAGTGAACGGCAAGCCCCTTCACGCATTGATAGACACGGGTGCCACCCATAACTACTTGTCATCAACGCAAGTAGAGCGCCTAGGTCTTGTGGTACAAAAGAGCAAAGGCCGCGTCAAGGCTATCAACTCACCACCTCAGACATTGGGTGGAACAGCTACAAATGTCCCAGTGAAACTTGGCCCATACAAAGGAAGCATCGACCTGCGCATCGCAATCATAGATGACTTCGACATCATAGTGGGTTTGGAGTTCATGAGGCAAACCAACACCATTCCAGTACCATTTGCCAACATGCTCCTGATGATGGGAGAAAACGGGGCCAAGCCCTGCACCATACCATGCTTTCCCATAAAGATGGCCGCTGAAAACATCTCGGCCATGCAGTTGGAGAAGGTAGTCAACAGACATGAACCTCAGGTTCAGGCTACCCTTCGCAGCAACAATCAGCCATCATGTCATCGGCCTCAAAAGACTGGTGACGCTCATCATCGTGTGAAGACTTGTCAGCCATGCCACAAGGACAAGTCGGATCACTCATCACAGCCGGGACCCTCGCAGCCATTACATGTCCCTCAGAGACCATGGGAAAGTGTTTCCCTCAGATTCATCACGGGATTGCCCCAAGTCGGCAATCTTGCATCCATCATGGTTGTCATAGATCAATTTTCAAACTATGCAACCTTCATAGCAGCCCCGAAAAATGCATCAGCAGAAGATACAGCTCGACTCTTCTTCTCGCACATTGTCAAACATTGGGGCCTGCCCAAAAACATTGTTAGTAGGCGCGACTCACGCTTTACTAGCAACTTCTGGACCCATCTCTTCAGGTGCTTTGGGTCAACATTGAGTCACAACACAGACATCCATCCACCATCGGATGGCCAGACAGACCGGTTCGATGACATGCTGGAGGAATATCTCCGCAACTTCGCAACCGGATCACAGAAGCATTGGGTGAAGCTCCTGGATGCTGCTCAACTGTGTTTCAATTCTCAAAAGAGCCATCATACAAACAAGAGCCCTTTTGAAATTGTTACCGGACAGCAACCGCTTCTCCCGCAAACGGTGAATGCCTCAACCATGCCGAAATCTCCTCGAGCTGCCAACTTCTCGAGCGAATGGGAGCGCAACATGGAGATAGTGCGGAGCTATCTCATCAGGGCCCAAGAGCGGGCAAAAAGGTTCACCGAACAAAAGCGTTGCTTTTCCCAACATCAACCAGGGGACAAAGTAATGCTACGCATCCCAAAGCAGTACTTGTTTGCAGAAAGGACCCATGACCCTCGCCTGCAACAAAAATACATCGGGCCCCTGCCCATTGAAAAACATATTGGAAAGTGCACATACCAGGTAAAAACTCCATCCTAGTGGAAGATCCATCCAGTCTTCCATGTCAGCCGCATGAAATCATTGCTTCGCTACAATAGCAAGCTCAAAGAACAGAGGGGCGCAGACCTCCCATCCAACAACCATCAGAAACATCATCATCATCATCATCATCATAAGGCTCCGAGGACGGCGCCAACTCAGGTGGGGGAGAATGTCATGGGCTGCTTTCCAGACATGCCCCATGACCCCTTGGCCGCGCCCCATGGCGGCCTAGCAAGCCTCACAATGCCTAGCGCCATGGTCGGCCCCGTGGTCTTGGCTGCGCCAAGTGACAAGCGCGCATGTGCCTCTGTCGCCCCACCGATGCCTCTCGCCAGCGCCCAAGGGCTGGCCAATGACAACAGCGCCGCGCGCCCTGACAATGCCGCGCGCGCAGATCCTGATGCCTCGCCAGCGCCCAGCTGCAGGCCCATTCCAGCAGCGCCTCGCGCACAGACCCTGATGCCAAGCACCAGTGCCCAGCCTCAGGCCAGCACATCAAGTGTCGCGCGCGCCCACAGCAACGCGCGCGCAGACCCGCAAGACAAAGATGCTGCCATCGGACTTAGTTTTTCCTTGTAATAATCTAAGTCCTTTTCATTGTAATCATAGACTAGTTTTCATCATTTTCATTTCAGTGTGCTTCTACAGCTTTATTAGGACTAGTCTTGTAATGTTGGTTTATTTTTTTAAGCATTATTAAGGGGGACCAAACAATCAAACATTTCAATCAGCATTTTCTGGTGTCTCTCCCCCTCGACACCGCATCATTGTAATCAGCATTTTCATTCATCAATAAAATCATCATCATCATTCAAAACCCAATTCTCTCTCAGCTTCCGCAATTTGCTTACGACATTGATTTTCCCGCACGGCACTGACAATCTAGTCTAGCGTGCGGCGAGGACCTCATTGGCGGACAGCAACCGCACTGACATCGGTTGCTTAGCCTTACGTTGCCCTTACAAAGATCATCAGGAAGGCGTTGCGTAACAGCACTCATGGCTTGAAGTTTAGAATTTGCGCAAAACAGTTGCCCGAAAAGAAGAGAAGATGAAGGTATTTTATGTGTTGGATAATTCACAAAGAAAACTAGGAAGAAAGTAATGATTAGCTAGATGAATTCTTGGTTAAGAATTGAGTGAATATGATGGCTAACGATAATCCTATTTATAGCTTGGAAATGAGTTTAGTTTCATGACAAGTGTCTTGCTTACTTGTCAATTTCCTTTCATGCAAGATGACAACACATGTCATGCAAAATCACACTTGGCTTAGCAAGGCCATTTGTCAAACAAAATTTTTAAATCAATACCACATGTAAAAACTCTTTCCATGTACCAATTATCTAAGAGTATTTGGTCACTTAAAAATATGTAGGGTACTAGTAAAATAAAAAGACCCATGGCAATTGGTTGTAAATGGATTTTCAAAAAACAATCTTTGACTTTGCATTATAAATAATACCAACAATCCCCCACTAATGCAAAGACAAAAATAGAACAATTCTGGGCAAAAGTAGGAACATGTACTTAAGTGTCAATATCTTTCGATTTGAATTGACACGTAGTGAAATGAGGCAACAACTAACATCCACAAAGTGAAGTACTCTTGAATTGAATGGACATTAGTTGAGACCCCCACGACACGTACTATATCCTTAATTTTATACAAACTCTGTGATACTAACAAAGTGTTTTTATGGTCATGCACATACCTTGGGTCTCATGAGTGCTCTAGAAAGACATCCCAAGTCTTTCATAAAAGGCGACCGCACCTTTACACTCACGTATGTGATTCCATCAAGTCTATCTATACACAGACTACCTTAAGACTATGGAATCATTACGAGCAAAATAAGCTCAACCTTATAAAGCACTGCCACACGCCATAGGGATAGGAAATACAATGCATATTGAGGTCTCATATGGCTTCGTTTGACCACAAACGGGTATCCACCATACTTCCTCAATCCATGGGCTTTTTCCCCATCCCCCTCGATGTTTCAAGGATAACTCTTCTTGCCAAACCCTTGGTTAAAGGATCCGCCAAATTTCTTTCGGATTTTACATATTCCAAGGAAATAACACCATGTTTCAACAACTGTTTTACTGCACCATGCATAATGTGAATATGTCTTCTTTTTTCATTGTACACACTATTTTTAACAATTTCAATTGCCACTTGTGAGTCAAATGTAGAGAAACTAGTGAAGATTGTCTTCCCCACAAAGGCACGTATGCCAATAAGTTTCTCAACCACTCGGCTTATTGCCCTGCCAACTCAAGAGCAATGAATTCAGACTCCATAGTAGATCGTGCTATACAAGTCTGTTTTGAAGACTTCCATGAAATAGTACCTGCACCTAAAGTAAACACGTAGCCACTGGTGGAGCTAACTTCATCATTGTCAGTACCCCAGTTTGCATCACAAAATCCTTCTAAAACAGTAGGAAATTTATTAAAATGCAAACACCAATCCATAGTACCTCTCAAATACCTTAGCAAACGATGAAGAGCATTCCAGTGTTCACTATTAGGGTTGTGAATATATCTACTTAATCTACTAACAGCATAAGCAATATCAGGTCGTGTATAATTCATGAGAAACATTACACTACCAATTATCTTAGCATGCTCAGTTTGAAATACTAGATTCCTTATTCCTTTTCAAGTGTATGCAATGATCATAAGGAGTTCTCACAGGTGCTACATCAAAACAATTAAACCTTTTCAACATTTTCTCAATATAATGAGACTGAGACAATGAAAAACCATTAGAAGTCCTTTTGATTTTAACCCCTAAAATCACATCTGCTTCTCCAAGATCTTTCATTTCAAATTTAGAAGACAAAAAATTCTTAGTCTCATTAACGACATTGACATTAGGGCCAAAGATTAACATGTCATCCACATACAAACACATAATAACACAATCTAAGCCTATCATCTTGAAATAAGCACAAGTATCAAATGCATTAACAATAAAACCATTATCGACTAATGTTCTATTAAACTTTTCGTACCATTACTTAGGTGCCTGCTTTAGACCATACAAAGACTTTCTCAATTTACATACTTTATTCTCATGTCCTTGGATCATAAATCCCTCAGGTTGAGACATATAGATCTCTTCCTCTAAATCACCATTTAGGAAAGTCGTTTTAACATCCATTTGATGTATTACTAAATTATGAATAGCGGCTACATCAACAAGAGTTCTAATAGTCGCTATCTTAGTCACAGGAGAATAAGTGTCAAAGTAATCAATGTCTTTCTTTTGATTAAAACCCTTTATAACAAGTCTAGCCTTATATCTCTCAATTGTACCGTCAGGTCTCAGTTTCTTCTTAAATATCCACTGTGAGCACGTGATTTTTGCTTCACGGGACAATCGCTCCAAAAGAAATAAAAAATAACGACAATTGATCCTGTTGTACAATTTTTGGATTTTTATGGCACTTCGTTAATTATTTATGACTTTGGCCCATTTTTACTTTATTAAAACAAAATACAAAAAAAATGTACGTGTCACGCATAATCTGAACCGTAACATGGTTGTCAAATAGAAAGGCATAAACAGGCATCTTTGTCCGTGATTTTGTTTTGTTTGATTTTACCTGTTTTGAAATATTTTTAGTGTGTGTGCAAATAATTGTATTGAGTGTGTATTTAATTTTAATTTGATTTTTGCTTAGTTTTGTTTTTAAAATAAATAAGGAAAAGAAATAAAAATTAAAAAAAAAAAAGATCCCTTCTTCTTCCGGATTGGGCCAATTTATTAAAATTGGCCCAAACAAACAATACCCAACCCAGGCCTACCCGGTCCAGTCCAGGCTGATACCGAGGGTGTCTAAACGACACCATTTTAATCCAGTGTGGTCTGGGCCGTTGATCTCAGATTGATCAACGGCCAAGATCACCTCCCCATAACCCACTAATGGCCCCGACCCGTTTCCACCCGGATCGACCCAAACCCTCTAAAAGATGAAACGACACCGTTTCTTTCGAACTGAAGGATCTTGGCCCTTCATCACATCTCATCCAACGGCCAGGATCCACCTACCCACTAACTATATAAGCTCATAATCTTACCCTGCCCCCCCTATCCGAACCCCAGCCTCGTCGTCTTCACCAGAACCCCCAAACCCTAGAGCCGCCCCTGTACTCTTCACCATGAAAACCGGCGGCACGGACGCCGGTGACCTCCACCTGAACACCATAGAACCCCCTCACCACCCTGAACATGGACTTGTTGACCGTTTAGGTCGAATCATCCTCTAGGTCCTCGAATCTTCATTTGAAGATTCGAGTCAAAACTCGATCTGCACCGTTTAACCCCAGCTTCACACCAGACACTCCCCAGACCCCCTCGTGACCAAACCATACTTGGTTTGGTCCGAATCGGATCAGGGAAGCATGAATCCCAGATCTGAGTTTTGGAACTGGGTGATTCCTCGTCACTGGTCCGTGTCTTGTTCGAGCCAAACAAATTAAGGTCTAATGGACCTTAATCGAAGTGTTTCTCATGGATTAAAGTCCGTTCAGCCTTAAGAAAGGTCTGTCCGAGTCCGAGTTAAGGTTTTGATCTTTTGCGGTTTAAGGTGAGTTCTTTCTTTTCTTATTTGTTTTGGTTCATTTGATTGTTGTAAGGGTCTGTTCATGTTCTGTTTGTGTCCTTGACTTCTATCAACTGTGCCTTAACCACTTTGCCTGAACCTCTGTTGTTTGATTAAGCCCTTCCATTTGTCTCTGATAATGTGTATGTAAGTGTTGTGCAAGTAGCTGATTTTCAAATTTGGACTGACTAGTTGACTCCTCGAGTGCATTTCTGCTTAGTCAGTATAATTCGAATCATGTATCGATACTATTTAAATGTCTGATTTTTGGCTACGATTGTGTATGTTAATGCTAATATAGTCGAGTCGACATGTGTCGTCAATTAGTTTCAACTGTCTGAACAAAATAAATCGATTTGCTTTTGTTGAACATTGCCTGAATCAATTAAGAACTAAGTTCATTTACTTATAGTTGTTAATGTGATTTCAGAAACCTAATGTTTAGTCTGTAATGGTAATCTGAACTGGAGGGCATGTGCACAACATGGGCATAAAGGCCCTTTTGAATTAAATAGTTTGACAGCATGTGCTGTCAGACTACATCCTGCTGCCCATGCTTGCTTTTAGTTAATAAAATGGGAAAGATAAGTCTGCCAGGGAATGTTGATGGGGTTAATACTTAATTAGCTAAAGTGGAACTGAAAATGGAAGGCACATGGGAGGGGTATGGTGATATTCTAAACAGGCTGTTAAAAGGGGTAATGTGAAGGCTTATAAAGAGAGGTTAGAGGACATCTGATAAAAAACAGAAGAAGGGAGAGGAGAAAAATACACACAATGTGAGGAATTTTTGAAAGAGAGAGTTGAAATACATACAGATATATATACATACAGACAGAGCATACAGAGATAGAGAGAGACACTGAGAGGGAACATCGGAGAGTTCAAATTCTGAAAACAGGAACTGGAAAAGATTTCTTTTAATAACTTCAGTATAATTTCAAAACTGAAGATTGGTTTTAGATTTTGGAAAGAAATGAGATAGAGGGTGGATATACAGAAAGCAGAAACTGTCTTTTCTTCCTGCTAATTGTTCGATTCCCAGTTTGTTTAACCTGTTTCAAATAAGTGCTGATTTCCCCTCAAGTATCAGCTAGGTTTCTTTTGTTTTGGTTCTTATTGGTTTGCCTTCTTTTGGAGTTGGACCGTTTGAATCCTGAGCCCACTTCTCTGCTTGTTGCTGTCATTTTTGTTGCCTCTGCCCATTGGCTATAACTGCATCTTGCACTGGGATTTTGTTTCTATTTGGTTACCTGCTGCTGCTGCTGTTATTTGGTTTCCTGCTGCTGCTGACCTTTCCCTGTCATTCTCTTCTTCCTCTTTGCATTTCAGCATTCCAGGTACACATTTCAAATCCTATGTGGGTGTAAACTGTAACCGTTCGAAAGCATGAAATGAAAGGAATTCCAAGAAGTTTAAATGTCTGTCTGTAATGCTCGTGGTCTATTGCTCCTTTCGTATGAATTGATCAGTGTATAATTCAATAGTAAAAATGCCAGTTAGTTAATGCTTAAGCTGAGTTTTAGCCTCTTGTATCTTAGTTTATAGTTGTTTGTTGATATGGGTTAAGTAATGGTGTGGTACGTAGGATGTACAAATATTTGACACAGTGACTGATCAGATTCTTGTTTTAGCTATAATGATATGCATAGGATAGGATACTTCCACCTTACACAATGATGTTCTGTTTTATTTTAGTTTCTTTCGTCAAAACCCGCTAGGCAGTATATAGGAGCGCGTTCGAACCCCCAGTGATAATAATGCTTAGTGGGTTAATTCCCTTAACCTAGCCTAAATGAGTCTAGTTTGAATTCAATTCAAGAGATGTTTTGGATATGAGCATAGCATTTGTCACGTAATTTCTTTATCAAAGTAGAACATTTCTCATAAAAGTAGGACGTCTTTTACTTTACAAATAACTAATCAGAAATTGATAAGATTTAGGCCCAAAGCATATACTTGAATTGACATGTATCTTCTTTCTTCTATTTTAGATTGAACATAGTTAGAAATGTAGCCACTTTAGGATATCCTTTTCTAAAATAGAGGCGAGCCTCGCCAAACAAAAATGCAAAATTGCGTGGCCCTCAATAAATAACCATAATAATTATTTAGAGTCCAGGATAGGCCGTTTAGCGAATTTCATGGCCTTCCACAAAAATAATAACGCGTTAGACTCTTTAGGCGCGGCTTAATTAAACCATATTCTTAAATTCGGGTGCACATTGATGTGACCCAAATCCAAATCTCAACGAAGTCCAAATGTGTTGACGATCACGGGCGCATTGATTGTGACGTGGTTCGAGATGCATTTTCACGACGTTGCAATTCTATAAAAATAAGTGATAATGATAAAAGCGGTTTAAACTTAATAAAAGCACGTAAGTCATAACATGTATTTAAATCAGATATTTAGCCATTATAACAATTTAAGCGACCGTGCTAGAACCACGGGATTCGAGGGTGCCTAACACCTTCCCTCGGGTCAACAGAATTCCTTACTTAGAATTTCTGGTTCGCAGACTTCATTTGGAAAAGTCGAAAATTTCCTCGATTTGGGATTCAAGATAAACCGGTGACTTGGGACACCAAAAGCCAAACCTTTCCCAAGTGGCGACTCTGAATTAAATAAATAATCCCATTTCGAATATTGTCACTTAAATTGGAAAAACTCCACCCGCGCATCTTACCCTTCGGGGCGGGCGCGCAAAAAGGAGGTGTGACAGCTCTGGCGACTCTGCTGGGGATGGATTAAACCCAGAACCACTGGTTCAGGGTTCAAGAATTCGAGCTTAGAATAATTGTTATATTTGGCTTTATTATCTGATCTTTATTACATGTTTTTGCATAACGTGCTAAATGTTGTCTTTTACCGCTTTGATATTATCTGAACTGTATATAAACTGTGCCGAAACCCTTCTCTTCTTACCTCCGGGGAGAAGCTCGCTGGTCGAGACTCCCTATTCTGTTAGTGTCAATACCTGAAATAAGAAAGAGGTCGGACAAGTTACAAAGCCGGACGATCTCGCGGGTCCCCGGTACGTAGCCCCCTCCTCGACTCGAGTTGTCCGCTCGGGTACACAGTCTAGAACAAATACCCAGGTTACGAACCTAGAATAACTTGACTTCATGCCGGATCCCTAGTAGGAACGCTTATTTGCATCATGTTGCATTTGACTTAGGGGACTCAACACAGGGGTTGGGTCCGTCTAGGACAGGCAACCTGAAATGAAAAGACCATCATGCTGCATTCCTATCTGTTTGTGCATTTATTTGCTTCGGTTCCGCATGTCGACCGGTTCCTAAAAAAAAAAAAATAGCAGCGTAGGGGAGATAATTACTTATTTTGGAAAATAAAACCAATGTCCAAGTAGTATCAAAACCTCGCCGGAATTTTTCTTAAAAAAAAATTGTCTTTTTATTGAAAGTTAAAAAAAAATATAAAAATTTTCTTTTATCACTTTCAAAATCAAAAAAAGAAGAGAAAAGGTATTTATTTTAAAAGTAAAAAAAAAAAAAAAAAACGGAAAGTTCATAATTCAAAAAAATGTTGTTTCTTTCATAGTACCCCTCTTTCAAAAATAATAAAAATACGTATTCTTGATTTCTAGGTTTATTCGATTTTCCCTATTTACGGCATGCCCGAACTACGCCGGTTTGATTCTCACCGGATGTGAGATACGTAGGCAACCCTCGTCGGGTTCAACCCCCATTTTTGCTAAAATAGCCAAAATCAATGAATAAAAAAAAATGCGTTTCAAACTTTAAAAAAGAGTCGTAAATAAATCGGGTGACGCTGTTTTGTCATAAATAGCCGAATGTTCCCGAAAGGGACGCCGGAAGGCTGACTTTGCATAAATAGCCACCTTTGGGTCTTGTTTAGCATTTTGTCCAGTAGACCCACACAGCCTTAAAATCTTCGTCCCCGAAGTGTTTAAAGGCCGTGTTCAAAACTTGATCCCTTCTGTAAAATATTTTGGGTCAAGTCATTTTTGTTAAAATCACCTTAATAAATGTGCAGGATGAGCACGATGCAAAATGAACATTTTTCAATAATGACCAAAATCCCTGCCAAGTTACGACTATGGTGGAATGATCTAGGTGTTGAAGGACAAAATGAGGTTAAGAAATATCTGAAAGGTCTTGTGGGTCTGTTGGAAATCCAGCCTCGGGGAGATATCATAAGAGCTTTGGTTACCTATTGGGACCCGGCGCACAATGTTTTCCATTTCTCTGATTTTGAGCTCACCCCGACTTTAGAAATGTTCCTGGGTCTTCTGGTATTTCCCAGGAAAGATGGAAACATTGATTTGAAGATATCTGGGGTCGTCAGCACTTTACTCACGCAAAGTGACAGTACTCTCGCGCCTATGGTGGTATCCGACATCTTTCGAGCTCTCACAGCTTGTAAAGCTGGGGGAAATTTCTTCGAAGGTTGTAACTTGCTCCTACAGATATGGATGACCGAGCACCTCTGCCATCATTCCGAGATTTTGAGCCATGGTTCCCCGGAAAAGACCCGCATAGAAGAATCTTACACGAGAACCAAAGAGATCATTTTGCCCAAAGGAGTCCTGGCATGGACCTCGTTCTTTCAAGCTCTTACTGCCAGCCAAATACAATGGACGTTGGGATGGTTGCCTGTTGATGAGATCTTATATATGTCGGCGGCTAAAACTCATTTCTTGCTGATGGGGCTTAAGAGCATTCAACCTTACGCACCCGGCCGAGTTTTGAGACAGTTCGGAAGATGCCAGACAGTACCTCATGAGGAAGATCTTAGCGCTCAAGCAGTTGAGATAAGTCCTAACGGACAGTTCCCAGAAGCAAAGATTCGCCAAATCTGGAATGAGGGTCAATATTTGAAATCAGATACTTGCGTGCGGGATCGAGCCAAAGGAGAAACGGCGCCAGGTTACCTTGCATGGTACAGAAGGGAACTTGAGCATGAAAGGCCAGCTAAGAGACCCCACATCCGGAATTTCACCGAGTCATCGCAAAGGCATTGGGATTGGTTAGCAAAGGAAAGAGGCTATTGTGCCGAAATCAGCAGGTTAAAGCAACAAGTAGAAGGCATGAAATACGAGCACAACGTGCAAATTGCTACCGATCTAGGAGAGCGGAACAGGTTAATTCAAGAAAATGAAATGCTCAGAGCCCAGATCAAACAGATAAGGTTGGATGCAGATAAACAGCCAAGGCGTCGATCAGACGAGCACCTGATAAAAAGGCTAAAAAGCGAGATCAGAGAATGGCAAGATGGTTTGGAGAAATCTGAAAACGTCATAGCAGAGCTCAAAGCACAGTGGGATACAAGAGCAGATAAGCATCGTCGATACCTGAATCAATTGGAAGACGACCACGAAAAAACTGTTGCTAAAATAAAGAGAGAGATGGCTGCACTTGAGATCAAAGCAGCTAATCAGGCCAAGGATTTCCAAATAGAGAGCGGATACTGGTACGACTCAATAGCCCAGATGAAGTTGGAAGTACAGCGACTGAAGCATCAGCATATACAAGATGCTCAAGTATTCAAGATATGTAGCGATCAGATAAAATGCCTACTCATAGAGAAGAAGCAAGCCAGAGATAGGATCAAGGCCATCGCCCATGCCATCACTAGACGATGTCTACGATGCAAGAACATGTCCAGCATTACCGTCCTCTCGGAAATAATGGGTTATGTTAAGCAGACTATGCATGAGCTGGAGCAACTTGAGAGGGATATCACGCCTAGGACCGCAGTGAGGCCGAACGATGCCCCGCGGACACCAATTTTCAAAACCATAATGCGTTCATAGGTCAAATCTGTATCTTAGCATCTTCTGCTCGTTTTTCCCATCAGGGTGATTTTTAGTCTATTTTGAATCTAGGTTTATTTTCAAAGTTCGCTTTTTCTTTTGCAAAATGTAGTTTGTAATAGAACATTTCAACAATAAAGAGGTTGTTTCTTTTACGATCATCTGTGTTTTTCGAACTACGTAATGATCTGATTCACGTAGGCATCGTGATACGTAGGCAATCCTCATCGGATCCGGTCGCATTTCTTTTACTGTAAAATAAAAAAACATAAAAGAAGAACAAAAGAGAAAAAGAAAAAAAAATGCCGGAATGACGCATGCTCTCGTAGCAAACATATAGTAATCCACTTAACTGTATAGGTGCATCATGCCCAACGTGAGATTAACTATATGTTATTTGCTACAAATTAACCGTGCGTTTGTCATTGAGCATTTCCAGGGTTTTTGAAAGGACGGTTGGTTTGGTGAAAGTCTGGCCTCGCACTCATATTTCACGAGGTCAAGGAGAAGTGTTCAACTACCTGTTGTTAGGGCCAGAAGCAGTACTCACACTTACTTCACCAGGTCAAAAGGAAGTGTGGAAATGTCTTCAGAAATTCCATTGCAAACGATCCCTGTTTCTGAGGAGAGCTCAATCTCAGCCGTCCTCACACCTGAATCCGCAACTGCGGAGGAAAATAGAATCCTACGGCTCCGCATGTTGGAAATGCTGGACGACTGGAATAATGGGAAAGAGCCGCCAAGTGTCGTCCCCGGATTCCCTGAATTATTCTCCAGGTCAAGTGGGACTTCTAATGTCCCCATAAATTATCCTGCTACCCCATTCGGGTACCCAGCCACCTCAGCCTTCTCCGCTGGATCGCCTTCTGAGCCTCATCCCCGAATGTCGGCCACTGATGCAAGCATGAACATCTTTACTGCATCGCCTTGCCCGGTTACGACACAACCTACCACATACAAGCCAAGCTTTGACTCATCCTCTTTTACATTCCAAGCATCATCGTTCTCAATGGAACCAACTAGGTTCGCTACCAGCACTAATCCTCTACCGCCTCAGTGCGAGCTTGCACCCGGGCAGGATCAGAACCCCAGAATTGCAGAACAAAATGAGATTGCCAAGAGAATGAGAAGCCTTGAACAAAGTTTGAAGAATATGCAAGGATTGAGCGGACAAAAGAGCGTCTCTTACGCCGACCTGTGCATGTTCCCTCACGTGCACCTGCCAACGGGTTTCAAGACCCCCAAGTTCGAGAAATACGATGGGCACGGTGACCCCATTGCACATCTTAAGAAATACTGCAACCAATTGCGGGGAGCCGGCGGAAAAGAAGAACTGCTAATGGCATATTTTGGGGAAAGTCTAGTAGGGATAGCTTCGGAATGGTATATGGATCAGGAAATGTCCCGATGGCATATATGGGATGATCTCGCCAGAGATTTTGTAAAACAATTCCAGTATAACATCGACATTGCGCCAGACCGAAACTCTCTGTCGAATTTGAAGAAGAAGCCTTCGGAAAGCTTTAGAGAGTATGCTATTAAGTGGCGTGAACAGGCGTCGAGAGTGAAGCCTCCCATGGATGAAGTGGAAATGGTCACTACCTTTCTCCAGGCTCAAGAGTCTGACTATTTCCAAAACATGATGTCGGCCATGGGTAAGCCATTCGCGGAAGCGATCAAGATTGGAGAGATGGTGGAAAATGGGTTGAAAACGGGTAGGATTCTGAGTCAAGCAGCCATAAGGGCAACCTCCCAGGCCGTCCAAAGCGGGTCCGGAGGAACGACAAGGGGGAAGAAGAAGGAAGAAACGACTATGGCAGCCTCTGAAGCAAGGGAGTATCGTCATCCCAGGCCCCATTTTCCGGAAAGAGCCCCACAACACTACTACCCCCACTCAAATTTGGCATATGCTCATCAACCTTATATGGTCATGAATGCCCAACCTTATAACCATCCACCACAACAAGCCAACCGAGGCCCAGCTCCACCTCCCAGAAATCAGCCTCCTTACCGCAACCACTATAACCCACAACCCCCGCAGAATAACTACCGCCCCCAGGAGCCACCTCGACGGCGGACTTTCACGCCCATCGGTGAACAATACTCTACTTTGTTCCCTAAGCTAGTCCAGTTGGGTTTCTTGCAACCAATTCCCCAAACGAGGCAAAACCCAACATCGCCTTCTTACAAAGCCGGAGTCAGATGCGCCTATCATTCAGGAGCCGAGGGACATGATACAAACGACTGCTGGTCATTGAAAAGAGTGGTCGAAAATTTGATAGAGCAGGGGAAAATAGTGCTAAGGGACGAAGAGATCCCAAATGTGACTAACAATCCATTGCCCGCTCACAATAATGGGCCGCTGATCGGAATGATTTGTGAAGACAAAGAGTTCGACCCTGCTCTGAAAGCCATAATTGCCATTGTCGACACGGGGAAGAGGCCTGAAATAGACCAGAAACCAGAAAAGGGGGAGGAGGCCAAGGCTATAAAGAGCAAGCCTGAAAAGAAGGTGGAGAAGAAAGTGGTACCAGCAAAGGGTGGAGTTCTTTACATACCACGAGGTCAAGCCGAGAAGACGCAGAACTTCGGAATCAAAAAGACAAAACCTATGTACGTGCCGAAAGGGGCCTATGTGGTCCGGGGGACGATTCAACCACCTCGGCCGAATGAGCCAGTGGTTATCGGACGCGTGCCACAAAAGCCAATGACCAACCCGTCCACAGTGCCGTGGAATTATCAAAAGACTTTGTTGATGTACAAAGGTAAAGAGGTCATGGGAGAACTTCCAGAAAATACTTTCATTGGAAGGTATTCAAATACCCAAGAACTGAACAACGCCACACAAAGGCGCTTCCCGCCAAAGAAGCCCGTGAGTGTTGAGGAAGCGGAAGTGTTCTTCCAACAAATGAAAATGCCGGATTACGAAGTGATAGATCAGCTGCGCAAGTACCCTGAGCAAGTATCCATGCTGTCATTATTGATGAGGTCAACCGAGCATCAAAAGATCCTGCTGAAAACCCTGAATGAAGCATATGTACCAGTTGAAACCTCGGTGGAGCAACTAGAGCGGATGACAGAAAGATTCTTCGCCGTCAACCAAATCTCTTTCAGCAAGAATGATTTACCCCCGGAAGGAGCAGCACACAACAAGGCTTTGCATCTAACAGTTAAATGCGAAGACTATTATGTCAAGCGGGTAATGTTGGATGGAGGCTCAGGCGTTGACATTTGCCCGCTCTCCACGCTACAAAGAATGGAAATTGGGACCGGAAGAATCCGACCCAACAATGTCTGCGTAAGAGCTTTCGACGGCATCAAGAGAGATACCATGGGAGAAATAGACCTGTTGTTGGTCATAGGACCAGTCGAATTTCGAGTAACCTTCCAGGTGATCGACATGGACACATCCTACAATTTCCTCCTTGGCAGACCTTGGATCCATGCGGCAGGAGCCGTGCCTTCCACTCTTCACCAGATGGTGAAATTCGAGTACGAAGACCAAGAAATCGTGGTCCATGGGGAAGACGAACATGCCATTTACCGGGACCCATCCATCCCGTATCTTGAACCGAGAGAAGGGAGCGAACATACGGTCTATCAAGCTTTCGAGGTGGTACTGGCAGAGCAGCACGAAGAGGGAATACCCTGCCCCCAGCCTTTCTTGTCTAACGCCTCGTTTATGGTGGCCAAAGAGATGATCCGGCATGGATTTAGGCCAGGGAAGGGGCTTGGGCGAACCCTTCAAGGAATAACAGAACCCATTACTTTGCCAATCATCAAGAAACCTTTTGGACTAGGTTTCAAACCTACTCCAGCAGACGAAGAGTGGGCAAAGAAAAAGAAAAATGAGGGTTGGAAGTTACCTCAACCACTGCCGGATTTATATGCAACTTTCATCAGGCCAAGGTACGTTGAAGAAGAAGATGATGAGGTCTTCACAGCTGAGGAAATCGAGGAGATATGTGGGGCAATGAGAGAGATGCTTTACGAGGTCCACATGGTTCAACCAGGTGAAGGCACAAGCACTGCTGAGATGCTGTACATGGGGTCGAGCGCCCAACTTCAAAACTGGAAGGCCACGCCATTCCCGACTAGACGGAAGTCCGGGTAGACCTGTCCTGCCACCTTTCCTGTGTCACAAGTTATCTCCAGGACGTAACTTGAACGTTTTCTTCTGTTCAATTGTTGCTTTGAATTCCTAGTTGTAAACATTGTTGTCTTCCAACTTTCCAAAGAAAATATAAAAAATCATCATCATTGCTTTCCCATTCTTTCTTTTGTTCTGATTTTTATTATTTTCCTTTTATCTTTCTTTTCAGTCCTAATAATGCGGCTTTAAATATGACATGCTTGCGGACTTAACGCCCAGATCACAATGAGTTACTTAACTGCGAATTAATGAACCCAGAACCAGAATATGATGCGGAAGAGGCTTTTAGGGAGATAAACCGAGAGTTGGAATATTTCGAGAATAAACCTAAGCCAAATCTGAATGACATTGAACCGGTAAATTTAGGAACCCCGGAAGAAATCCGGGAGACCAAGATAAGCATTCACACGGACAAGAAAACGCGAGAGGCGATAATTCAACTTCTTCTTGAATTCAAAGACGTGTTTGCTTGGTCATATGATGACATGCCGGGACTAGGTGTTGATCTAGTGGTTCATAAATTGCCGATTCATCCTGATTGTCCTCCAGTTCAACAAAAGCAACGAAAGTTCAAAACTGAGGTCAGTGACAAGATTAAAGAGGAGATCACCAAGCAACTGAAAACAGGAGTGATCCGGGTAGTCCAATATACAACATGGTTGGCGAATGTGGTTCCAGTACCAAAAAAGGACGGGAAAACTCGGGTATGTGTAGATTACCGAGATCTTGAACAGAGCAAGCCCTAAAGATAATTTCCCGTTGCCCAACATCCACATCCTCGTTGATAATTGTGCCAAGCACGAGATACAGTCTTTTGTAGATTGTTATGCTGGGTATCATCAGGTACTGATGGATGAAGAGGACGCCGAGAAAACTGCCTTCACCACGCCTTGGGGCACCTACTGTTACCGGGTCATGCCATTTGGTCTGAAGAATGCTGGGGCTACTTACATGAGGGCCATGACTGCCATTTTCCATGACATGATGCACCAGGAAATAGAGGTGTACGTGGACGACGTGATAGTCAAGTCCAGGACGCAGGATAATCACATCCAAGACTTGAGGAAATTCTTCGAGAGATTAAGGAAGTATGACTTGAAGCTAAACCCAGCCAAATGCGCTTTCGGAGTTCCGTCGGGCAAACTTTTGGTCTTCATCGTAAGCAGGAGAGGAATCGAGCTAGATCCAACTAAGATAAAATCCATCAGAGATCTACCTCCCCCAAGAACAAAGAAAGACGTGATGAGTCTGTTGGGCAGGTTGAATTACATCAGTCGGTTCATTGCCCAGCTGACAAGCACGTGCGAGCCCATATTCAAGCTGTTAAGGAAAGACGCGGCGATCAAATGGACAGTTGAGTGTCAAGAAGCCTTTGATAAAGTCAAAGAATACCTTTCGAATCCCCCGGTCTTGGTCCCTCCAGAACCGGGAAGGCCACTTTTCTTATATCTGACAGTCTTGGAGAACTCTTTCGGTTGCGTCCTCGGGCAACACGACGTAAGCGGAAAGAAGGAGCAAGCAATCTACTACTTGAGCAAGAAATTCACCGGCTACGAGGCCAAATACACTCTGCTGGAAAGGACATGCTGCGCTCTCACATGGGTTGCTCAAAAGCTGAGACATTATCTCCAAGCCCACACTACGTTCCTCATAAGCAGGTTGGATCCTTTGAAGTATATATTTCAGAAACCAATGCCTACTGGGAGACTGGCTAAATGGCAAATCTTGCTTACGGAATTCGACATAGTCTATGTCACTCGCACGGCAATGAAAGCCCAGGCGTTAGCAGATCATTTGGCCGAAAATCCGGTCGATGAGGAATACCAGCCATTGAGTACCTACTTTCCAGATGAAGAAGTAAACACCGTAGAAGTGATCTCGGAGGAAGCTCATGTTTGGAAGATGTTCTTTGACGGAGCCGTGAACGCCAAAGGTGTAGGGATTGGGGCAATTTTGATCTCGCCTTCCGGTCAGCATTATCCCGCCACAGCTAGACTTCGTTTCTTTTGCACAAATAATACAGCTGAGTATGAAGCCTGCATTATGGGCATGCATATGGCAATCGATCAGGATGTCGAAGACTTACTGATTATGGGAGATTCTGACCTGATCATCCGGCAAGCTCAAGGCGAATGGGAAACTCGGGATGTCAAACTTATCCCATACCGACAACATGTGGAGGACCTCAGCAAGCGCTTTACATCAATAGAATTCAGGTACATTCCGAGGTGTCACAATGAACTGGCAGATGCACTTGCTACTTTGGCTTCAATGCTACCCTACCCGGGCAACGCCCACGTCGATCCTTTGGAAATCCAAATCAAGGAAAGACACGGTTACTGCAATGTAATCGAGGCGGGATCAAATACGCAGCCTTGGTACCATGACATCAAGAGGTTCCTGAAGACACAAGAATACCCCGAGCACGCTACTGGAGATCAAAAGAGGACCATTCGGCGACATGCAAGTGGTTTCTTTTTGAGCGGTGAATTGTTATATAAGAGGACCCCGGACCTCAATCTCCTAAGATGTGTCGATATCGAGGAAGCGAGAAAGATCATGCACGAAGTACACGCAGGTGTGTGCGGACCTCACATGAACGGGTATGTCTTAGCGAAGAAAATCCTTAGAGCAGGTTACTACTGGATGACCATGGAAAAGGATTGCTTTAGCTTCGTTCGGAAATGTCATCAGTGTCAGGTGCACGGTGATTTGATTCATGCACCTCCCACGGAACTGCATCCCATGTCCGCACCTTGGCCATTTGTCGCTTGGGGCATGGACGTCATTGGACCAATTGAACCAAAGGCCTCGAATGGACACAGGTTTATACTGGTTGCCATAGACTACTTCACAAAATGGGTAGAGGCTATCACCCTCAAGTCGGTCACTAAGAAAGCTGTGGTGGATTTTGTACACTCAAATCTTATCTGTCGCTTCGGTATTCCTGCGACTATCATTACAGATAACGCAGCAAACTTGAACAGTCACTTGATGGGAGATGTATGCGAGCAATTCAGAATAACGCATAGGAATTCCACGCCTTATCGGCCAAAGGCCAATGGTGCTGTGGAAGCGGCAAACAAAAACATCAAGAAGATTTTGAGGAAGACCATCCAAAGTTCCCGACAGTGGCATGAGCAGTTACCATTTGCATTATTGGGGTACCGCACTACGGTACGCACATCGGTGGGAGCGACTCCTTATCTTTTGGTTTATGGGACTGAGGCTGTAATACCGGCAGAGGTTGATTGACGTTGATTGATGAAAAGCGGATGGCCGCAGTTTGTCACAGACAGTTATACCAACGAAGGATGGCCCGTGCTTACAACAAGAAAGTCCGACCCCGGAATTTCGAAGTAGGACAATTGGTACTGAGGCGTATTCTGCCGCATCATGAGGAATAAAAAGGGAAGTTTGCTCCGAATTGGAAAGGCCCATACATCGTAAGGAAGATATTACCAAGAGGAGCATTGTATCTAGGTGATATCGAAGGAAATGACCCCGACACAGCAGTAAATGCAGATGCAGTCAAGAGATACTACGTCTAAATCATACTCCAGTGGTCCTGACACGTTTAAAAATGGCGAAGGTTTTGTTCCCCACTACTCCCCAAACACTACCCAATTCTCTCTACCAACTTTTGAGCCGCTTACAAAACAAAAAAAAACACAAAACAAAAAAAAAGGAAGAAAACAAAACAAAACATTGATTGAGGCCTGAACTACGTTTGACTTGATTCCGAAAGGATACGTAGGCAGCCTCTCCCTGAGGTTCAGTCACACCAACAATAAAATCCCATTCACCCTGAAATTGAAACCGGGGCACGTCGAGCAGTTTAGAAGTTAGTATCATCTACCTCTCTTTACCAAGCACAAGCCTTCAGATCAATTACCAAAGATAGTGGGAAACCAATAAGCGTCACAAATGGAGACCGGCACACTCTGAATTGAGAGAGATAAAATGAGAGAGTCTCGTCGGTGAAAACCTTCGGGCACCACGAGGCGACGGGAGTAGAGAAACCAAAATGAGAGAGCTTGTTTAGTAAAAACTCACAAAGAGTGCTATCAAGCGATGACAGGAAGAGAAATGAGAGAGGTCAGCCGGCGAAAACCCGCAAAGGGCGCTGTTGGCCGAAAAGAATGACTCCACCCCAAGGAGGTCTCGGCAAAGCTCTAACGGTTTGGAGTCACAGATCCGTTCTGGTTCAGGGAAACGCCACAAGTCTATGGAAGGTCAGGCATCCAGTCCAAAGAGCATGTCATGTCATTTAAAGCCAGCGTTATCTTCCTCAGATAAGTCTTTCTCGTCCCAAAAGGGACACTCCCTTCCTGAATTTGTGTTCTCCTTTCTTTGTTTCTCTTCGAATCCCTTTTGTGTTTTAACCCCAAGTTCAGGACACACCAGAAAGGGCAAGTGGCAGGTTTGTTTGCACGGAATCCCGTCTCATGAAGGAAAGCACCTCATTTCGTTGGTACGATTGCCCAAGCCTGATGAATCATGACGTTTGATGGTGTTTTAAAGTAAAGAGGAAAGAGAGAAATCTTCCCCAGCAAGTCCACTTTCAGACAAATCCCCACAGAGTCTCCCTCTGTACAAATCCCCACAGAGTCTCTCCTTTTGAACAATCTCCCGCAGAGTCTCCCCAATAAGAAAAAGAAAAAAAAAACCGTTGGAATTTCCTCAGCACACCCCCAGCGAGTCCTTTTGTAAATATTCCCCAACAAGCTTACCCCAACAAACCCTGGGAAACTCGTTTTGAAACAAAAAACCCAGCATACCCCATTGTACAGAATCCGCACAAAGAATCCACTTTGTAAATATTCCCCCCACAGAGCTTCCTTTTGTACAAATTCCCACAGAACACCTCCAATAAAATCCCCGTTGAGAACCTCCAATCAAAACGGGACACAAAAAAAAAAGAGGCCTTACGAGGCAAATCATCGTAGAATCTGGAAATACAAGCCTGAACAGTCTAGAAGGGTTTCGCCATTCGAATCAAATCAATGGCGGAACTTCACAACAGAAATAAAGACGCAAGAAAGCAACTGGGAACGGTCAAGGTCACCAAACCGACCGTCATTTCCGAACTAACAAATGATTCTTTGTCTGAAAGGTTGAAATAGGTCTGATCCAAGACAACCGTGCAAGAAGCAGGTGTCGCCCAAAGAAGAAGGTACACGGGTACAGGAAGTACTTCGGCAATGATGAATTCACTCGAAAGGTAAGCTTCCACGAAACTCCCTTTTATCTTCTATTAAAACAAGAAAACTCAAAAATAGATCGTGTAGTAATCTCGAGCTTTATCCCCAGCCAATCAGCATTAGGGTTTTAAACCCTAAACTGAATTTTCCTTTTTTAGTCAGCATTAGGGTTTTAAACCCTAAACTGATGTTTTTCCTTTCAGCCAGCATTAGGGTTTTAAACCCTAAACTGAACTTTTTCCATTCAGCCAGCATTAGGGTTTTAAACCCTAAACTGAGCTTTTCCATGCAATCAGCATTAGGGTTTTAAACCCTAAACTGAATTTTCCTTTTAGTCAGCATTAGGGTTTTAAACCCTAAACTGAACTTTTTCCTTTCAGCCAGCATTAGGGTTTTAAACCCTAAACTGAGCTTTTCCATGCAATCAGCATTAGGGTTTTAAACCCTAAACTGAATTTTCCTTTTAGTCAGCATTAGGGTTTTAAACCCTAAACTGAACTTTTTCCTTTCAGCCAGCATTAGGGTTTTAAACCCTAAACTGAGCTTTTCCATGCAATCAGCATTAGGGTTTTAAACCCTAAACTGAATTTTCCTTTTAGTCAGCATTAGGGTTTTAAACCCTAAACTGAACTTTTTCCTTTCAGCCAGCATTAGGGTTTTAAACCCTAAACTGAGCTTTTCCATGCAACCAGCATTAGGGTTTTAAACCCTAAACTGAGCTTTTCCTTTTAGTCAGCATTAGGGTTTTAAACCCTAAACTGAGCTTTTCCCTTTCAGCCAGCATTAGGGTTTTAAACCCTAAACTGAGCTTTTCCATGCAATCAGCATTAGGGTTTTAAACCCTAAACTGAACTTTTTCCTTTCAGCCAGCATTAGGGTTTTAAACCCTAAACCGAGCTTTTCCATGCAATCAGCATTAGGGTTTTAAACCCTAAACTGAATTTTCCTTTTAGCCAGCATTAGGGTTTTAAACCCTAAACTGAGCTTTTCCATGCAATCAGCATTAGGGTTTTAAACCCTAAACTGAATTTTCCTTTTAGTCAGCATTAGGGTTTTAAACCTTAAATTGAACTTTTTCCTTTCAGCCAGCATTAGGGTTTTAAACCCTAAACTGAGCTTTTCCATGCAGCCAGCATTAGGGTTTTAAACCCTAAACTGAGCTTTTCCTTTTAGTCAGCATTAGGGTTTTAAACCCTAAACTGAACTTTTTCCTTCAGCCAGCATTAGGGTTTTAAACCCTAAACTGAGCTTTTTCATGCAATCAGCATTAGGGTTTTAAACCCTAAACTGAATTTTTCTTTTAGTCAGCATTAGGGTTTAAAACCCTAAACTGAACTTTTTCCTTTCAGCCAGCATTAGAGTTTTAAACCCTAAACTGAGCTTTTCCATGCAGCCAGCATTAGGGTTTTAAACCCTAAACTGAGCTTTTCATTTTAGTCAGCATTAGGGTTTTAAACCATAAACTGAACTTTTTCCTTTAGCCAGCATTAGGGTTTTAAACCCTAAACTGAGCTTTTACTTCCAGTCAGCATTAGGGTTTTAAACCCTAAACTGAACCTTTCCCCAGCTAGTCGGTATTAGGGCTCCAACCCTGAACCGAGCATGCATATCCTCTTTCATCAATTTTATGAACTTCATGGCGAATAATTAACGAAATTTTCCTAGTGAAACTGGGGCAGAAAATTTCGTTCGTTTGTTTTCTCGCGTAGATCTAACCTCGAGCCACATGGATCGAAATGACCCACGAGATAAGTCCCAGTTCGGAATCAACGAAGAAAAAGAAGAAAAAGAGAGAAGATGTCCCGAGATATCGGAGTAAACGGAAGGCAGATTGACTCCAACATTTGTTTAAGGTCTTGAACCCTGCCAATCGCGTCTCACTCAGTATCCCAGAGATTGAACAAATCGCCGCAACTCGCAAGCATCAAGATTCAGATCGGAGTCTACAAGCAGAATCGGCTAAGACCCAAGATCAAGTCGTAAAAGAATCATAGATAGGAATCTTGTAACTAGCAGTTGACATGCATATAAGTAGTTAGTTCAGTTTACAATTTTCGTTTGGTTGTAATAAGGCGGTCAGTGACGCAGCAGTGACAACAGCAACAGCAGTAGCAGCAAGCATTGCAATCCCATGGTAGTCCCAGCTACCAAAACTTCTCGAACTACATTGACCTGATTCCTGTTTAGCCCAGGATATGTAGGAAATCTTTGAAGCAAGATTCGGTCAGATCTTTCAAAAACATGCTTCATACGGAGTGGTCCATAGGCAAAAATCGCTCATACACACTCACTTTATCTTTGCACGAAAACTCTTCGTGTTTTCGAACAAAGAGGGGCAGCTGTGAGCACGTGATTTTTGCTTCACGGGACAATCGCTCCAAAAGAAATAAAAAATAACGACAATTGATCCTGTTGTACAATTTTTGGATTTTTTATGGCACTTCGTTAATTATTTATGACTTTGGCCCATTTTTACATTATTAAAACAAAATACAAAAAAAATGTACGTGTCACGCATAATCTGAACCGTAACATGGTTGTCAAATAGAAAGGCATAAACAGGCATCTTTGTCCGTGATTTTGTTTTGTTTGATTTTACCTGTTTTGAAATATTTTTAGTGTGTTCGCAAATAATTGTATTGAGTGTGTATTTAATTTTAATTTGATTTTTGCTTAGTTTTGTTTTTAAAATAAATAAGGAAAAGAAATAAAAATAATAAAAAAAAAAAGAAAAAGATCACTTCTTCTTCCGGATTGGGCCAATTTATTAAAATTGGCCCAAACAAACAATACCCAACCCAGGCCTGCCCGGTCCAGTCCAGGCTGATACCGAGGGTGTCTAAACGACACCGTTTTAATCCAGTGTGGTCAAGGCCGTTGATCTCAGATTGATCAACGGCCAAGATCACCTCCCCATAACCCACTAATGGCCCCGACCCGTTTCCACCCGGATCGACCCAAACCCTCTAAAAGATGAAACGACACCGTTTCTTTCGAACTGAAGGATCCTGGCCCTTCATCACATCTCATCCAACGGCCAGGATCCGCCTACCCACTAACTATATAAGCTCATAATCTTACCCTGCCCCCCCTATCCGAACCCCAGCCTCGTCGTCTTCACCAGAACCCCCAAATCCTAGAGCCGCCCCTGTACTCTTCACCATGAAAACCGGCAGCACGGACGCCGGTGACCTCTACCTGAACACCATAGAACCCCCTCACCACCCTGAACATGGACCTGTTGACCGTTTAGGTCGAATCATCCTCTAGGTCCTCGAATCTTCATTTGAAGATTCGAGTCAAAACTCGATCTACACCGTTTAACCCCAGCTTCACACCAGACACTCCCCAGACCCCCCTCGTGACCAAACCATACTTGGTTTTGTCCGAATCGGATCGGGGAAGCATGAATCCCAGATCTGAGTTTTGGAACTGGGTGATTCCTCATCACTGGTCCGTGTCTTGTTCGAGCCAAAGAAATTAAGGTCTAATGGACCTTAATCGAAGTGTTTCTCATCTGAGAAACACTTCGATTAAAGTCCGTTCAGCCTTAAGAAAGGTCTGTCCGAGTCCGAGTTAAGGTTTTGATCTTTTGCGGTTTAAGGTGAGTTCTTTCTTTTCTTATTTGTTTTGGTTCATTTGATTGTTGTAAGGGTCTGTTCATGTTCTGTTTGTGTCCTTAACTTCTATCAACTGTGCCTTAACCACTTTGCCTGAACCTCTGTTGTTTGATTAAGCCCTTCCATTTGTTCTGATAATGTGTATGTAAGTGTTGTGCAAGTAGCTGATTTTCAAATTTGGACTGACTAGTTGACTCCTCGAGTGCATTTCTGCTTAGTCAGTATAATTCGAATCATGTATCGATACTGTTTAAATGTCTGATTTTTGGCTACGATTGTGTATGTTAATGCTAATATAGTCGAGTCGACATGTGTCGTCAATTAGTTTCAACTGTCTGAACAAAATAAATCGATTTGCTTCTGTTGAACATTGCCTGAATCAATTAAGAACTAAGTTCATTTACTTATAGTTGTTAATGTGATTTCAGAAACCTAATGTTTAGTCTGTAATGGTAATCTGAACTGGAGGGCATGTGCACAACATGGGCATAAAGGCCCTTTTGAATTAAATAGTTTGACAGCATGTGCTGTCAGACTACATCCTGCTGCCCATGCTTGCTTTTAGTTAATAAAATGGGAAAGATAAGTCTGCCAGGGAATGTTGATGGGGTTAATACTTAATTAGCTAAAGTGGAACTGAAAATGGAAGGCACATGGGAGGGGTATGGTGATATTCTAAACAGGCTGTTAAAAGGGGTAATGTGAAGGCTTATAAAGAGAGGTTAGAGGACATCTGATAAAAAACAGAAGAAGGGAGAGGAGAAAAATACACACACTGTGAGGAATTTTTGAAAGAGAGAGTTGAAATACATACAGATATATATACATACAGATAGAGCATACAGAGATAGAGAGAGACACTGAGAGGGAACATCGGAGAGTTCAAATTCTGAAAACAGGAACTGGAAAAGATTTCTTTTAATAACTTCAGTATAATTTCAAAACTGAAGATTGGTTTTAGATTTTGGAAAGAAAGGAGATAGAGGGTGGATATACAGAAAGCAGAAACTGTCTTTTCTTCCTGCTAATTGTTCGATTCCCAGTTTGTTTAACCTGTTTCAAATAAGTGCTGATTTCCCCTCAAGTATCAGCTAGGTTTCTTTTGTTTTGGTTCTTATTGGTTTGCCTTCTTTTGGAGTTGGACCGTTTGAATCCTGAGCCCACTTCTCTGCTTGTTGCTGTCATTTTTGTTGCCTCTGCCCATTGGCTATAACTGCATCTTGCACTGGG
This sequence comes from Nicotiana sylvestris, assembly GCF_000393655.2. Classification (NCBI taxonomy): domain Eukaryota; kingdom Viridiplantae; phylum Streptophyta; class Magnoliopsida; order Solanales; family Solanaceae; genus Nicotiana; species Nicotiana sylvestris. Next base: position 20,636,040 of record NC_091058.1, read on the forward strand.
ATTTTGTTTCTATTTGGTTACCTGCTGCTGCTGCTGTTATTTGGTTTCCTGCTGCTGCTGACCTTTCCCTGTCATTCTCTTCTTCCTCTTTGCATTTCAGCATTCCAGGTACACATTTCAAATCCTATGTGGGTGTAAACTGTAACCGTTCGAAAGCATGAAATGAAAGGAATTCCAAGAAGTTTAAATGTCTGTCTGTAATGCTCGTGGTCTATTGCTCCTTTCGTATGAATTGATCAGTGTATAATTCAATAGTAAAAATGCCAGTTAGTTAATGCTTAAGCTGAGTTTTAGCCTCTTGTATCTTAGTTTATAGTTGTTTGTTGATATGGGTTAAGTAATGGTGTGGTACGTAGGATGTACAAATATTTGACACAGTGACTGATCAGATTCTTGTTTTAGCTATAATGATATGCATAGGATAGGATACTTCCACCTTACACAATGATGTTCTGTTTTATTTTAGTTTCTTTCGTCAAAACCCGCTAGGCAGTATATAGGAGCGCGTTCGAACCCCCAGTGATAATAATGCTTAGTGGGTTAATTCCCTTAACCTAGCCTAAATGAGTCTAGTTTGAATTCAATTCAAGAGATGTTTTGGATATGAGCATAGCATTTGTCACGTAATTTCTTTATCAAAGTAGAACATTTCTCATAAAAGTAGGACGTCTTTTACTTTACAAATAACTAATCAGAAATTGATAAGATTTAGGCCCAAAGCATATACTTGAATTGACATGTATCTTCTTTCTTCTATTTTAGATTGAACATAGTTAGAAATGTAGCCACTTTAGGATATCCTTTTCTAAAATAGAGGCGAGCCTCGCCAAACAAAAATGCAAAATTGCGTGGCCCTCAATAAATAACCATAATAATTATTTAGAGTCCAGGATAGGCCGTTTAGCGAATTTCATGGCCTTCCACAAAAATAATAACGCGTTAGACTCTTTAGGCGCGGCTTAATTAAACCATATTCTTAAATTCGGGTGCACATTGATGTGACCCAAATCCAAATCTCAACGAAGTCCAAATGTGTTGACGATCACGGGCGCATTGATTGTGACGTGGTTCGAGATGCATTTTCACGACGTTGCAATTCTATAAAAATAAGTGATAATGATAAAAGCGGTTTAAACTTAATAAAAGCACGTAAGTCATAACATGTATTTAAATCAGATATTTAGCCATTATAACAATTTAAGCGACCGTGCTAGAACCACGGGATTCGAGGGTGCCTAACACCTTCCCTCGGGTCAACAGAATTCCTTACTTAGAATTTCTGGTTCGCAGACTTCATTTGGAAAAGTCAAAAATTTCCTCGATTTGGGATTCAAGATAAACCGGTGACTTGGGACACCAAAAGCCAAACCTTTCCCAAGTGGCGACTCTGAATTAAATAAATAATCTCATTTTGAATATTGTCACTTAAATTGGAAAAACTCCACCCGCGCATCTTACCCTTCGGGGCGGGCGCGCAAAAAGGAGGTTTGACATCCACTTGCTACTTATGGGTTTACAACCTTTTGGCAAATCAGTTAAGTCCCAAGTGTGATTAGAAACTATAGAGTCTAATTCACTTTTAATGGCCTCTTTCCAAAAACTAGCATCTATTGACCTCATTGCTTCACTGTATGTCTTAGAGCCTTCTTTTATTAAATAGATTGACACTAATTCATCGCTCAAAACATCAAGATCAATATTTTCAATCAAGAAACTAGTAATAAAGTCATGACCAAAGCTAGATTCAATTCTACGCCTCTTACTTCTTCTAAGTTTATTTTCATGCTCACTAGCAGTAACACTAGAAGAAGGCACAATATGAGAATCAACAGGCATAGATGTAGAAGCATTATTAGGCACATCACTAGGCACATTATTTTTCAATGGAAAACATGTTTAAAAAATTCGGAATAGCTAGATTCACAAATAGAACTATCATTCAAAGACATAAATCTATATGCAACACTATTTTGAGCATAACCAATGAAAATAGCATTAAAAGTCTTGGGTCCAACAGTTACTTGTTTAAAATTAGGTAGACCAATCTTAGCCAAACACCCCCACACTTTCAGAATTTTCAAGTTAGGGGCAAACCATTTCCATAAATCATACGGGGTTTTATCTAACTTCTTATGAAGGACTTTATTGGGAACATAACATGCAGATAAAACAGTTTCCCCCACATATTATCAGATAAACCTGAACTCAAAAGCATAGAATTCATCATTTCCTTAAGGGTTCTATTTTTTCCTTCGACTACACCATTTTGTTAGGGAGTATAGGGAGCACTAACATCATGTATGATACCATTTTTCTCACAAAAGGCTTCTAGAGTATTAATACTATATTCACCACCCCTGTCAGACCTAAGCCTCTTGATTTTTCTGTCTAGTTGATTCTCTACTTCTGCTTTGTATTTTAAAAACATGCTTTCAGCCTCATCTTTTGACTTCAGAAGATACACCTTAATGTATCTAGAAAAGTCATCTACAAATGTGATGTAGTATTTGTTTCCACTCTTACTAACAATATTCTTAAAATCTGCCAAGTTTGAATGTACTAGTTCAAGCAATTCTGTTTTTCTACTAGTTACATTCTTAAAAGGCTTTTTGGTATGTTTTGCTTCTACACAAACATGACACTTAGAAAAATTATCAACATTAAATGCAGGAATTAATTCCATTTTTCTAAGTCTTTTAATAGAATCAATATTAACATGCCCTAGTCTACCATGCAACAAATTAATAGACTCAGCAATATAATCAGAATTAAAAGTACTAGCATTATTAGTAATCTCTTGAGTGATATTCAGTACAAATAAACCTCCACTAAGGTAATCCTTCCCAACAAAGTCTCCCCCACGAGAAATAATAACTTTATCAGATTCAAAAACAAGTTTAAGACTTGCTTTGTTGAGAAGCGCACCAGAGACTAAGTTTCTACGAAGGGAGGGTACATACAGAACATTGTTCAAGGCTAAGATTTTTTCAGAAGTTAGCTTATGGAGAATTTTTCCTTTACTCATAACTCCACCTGTAATGGAGTTACCCATGTAGATACACTCGCCAACAGCAGATTCCTCAAAGTCGTGAAATAGATCCTTGTTGGCGTAAAGGTGCCTTAAAGCGCCTGTGTCCACTATCCAGTCGGTTTTGTTAGCCACCATGTTCGCGTCAACAACCACAGCAGCAATGACATCACCACCATCAATAAGGTTAGCTTGGACTGGAGCTTTTCCTCCATTCTTTGAGCTTTGTCCTTGTCTCTGGTTGCACTGAAAAGCCTTGTGACCAATTTTGCGGCAGACATAGCAAGGTCCTTTCGACTTTTGAATATGGCCCTCCGGCTTATTGAAATAATTCTGCTTCTTCACATGTCTTTTCTTCTGGCCTTTCTTTTGTTTTCCTTTAAACCTGTCTTTCACAAAAGTATTAGAAGATTCCACAAGGTTAGCTTTGAAAGAATTAAGAGAGAGAGAGATTTCATCTTATCCTTAAGCCGTTCAGACTCCTCATCTTTGAGACGGTTTGCTTCCTCAGTCCTCATGTGACTGATTAGTTCTTGAAGAGTTAAGTTTTTCTTCTTGTGTTTCAGTTGATTCTTGTAATCACTCCAGGAAGGTGGAAACTTTTCAAGCAGAACATTAGCCTGAAGAACCTCACACATCTCCATGCCCTCGTTCAAAATATCAACAGCCAAGTTCTCATACTCGAGAACCTGTTCCATGATTGGCTTATTATCATCAACCATCTGAAACTTGATCCACTTTCCAACGACATACTTCTTTTTTCCCGCATCATCAACACCATATTTCTTCTCCAAACTGTCCCATATGATATTAGCAGATTTAAAATTTATAAACAAATCAAAGAGAGGGTTAGTCATATGGTTAAGCAGATGTCCTCTCATTGTTTTATTATCCTTTTCAAATTTCTTCTTAGCAGCATCATCAGCAATAACGGTTTTAGCAGCATTAGAACTGTTAGCAACAATATCAGCAGGATGATCGTTAAACCAAACATAATCAACTTCTAATTGTTCAAAGAAAACTAAAAGTTTCTGGGACCAACACTTATAATTATTTCCATCTAAAGGCTCAAGCTTTGAGAGATCAGGAAGTGTTTTGTTTAAAGTGGTAGCCGTTAGTCAATATTATATGTAAAATCGCTTTCAAATTGTAAGAAAAATGAGTAGATAATATTGACTAAGAACAAAAAGGAAAGAAGACTACAACTTATCAAAAATACTGTGTCGTGACAAGCCACTGCCTTGAAAGCAATTTCGGCTCGACTAGGTGCAAATCGTTAAGACCGGTTGCTCCTCAAGGTTCCACAACACCTCCAAACACGTGCACTCGTGGCTGGAAGTTTAGAATTTGCACAAAATAGTTGCCCGGAAAGAAGAGAAGATGAAGGTATTTTATGTGTTGGATAATTCACAAAGAAGACTAGGAAAAAAGTAATAATTAGCCAGATGAATTCTTGATTAAGAATTGAGTGAATATGATGGCTAATGATTATCCTATTTATAGCATGAAAATGAGTTTAATCGGCATATGTGAAGGATTTTTACTCGCGATATCACTATCACTGAGCTTTTTTCTTGCATGGTTAATCGCGGGGCTCTTATAACTTTTTTAAAGAAGAATACATTCTAAAATAATAAAAAAGAATAAATGGGTAACCGAACTCTGAAATATTTCTTCCAGGAAACATTTTTGGTTATACCAAAGTATAAATCATAATCTTGCACGTGTTCCTTAAAAAAAGGTTATACTTTCCTTGATCATGCATCATAAAGATTTTGATAATATTTTTTTTTTGAGTATGTAAATGCCTTTTACACCATCATTACATTAAATTTTAACTCTATTTTCTTGGAAAAGAAAGAAGTTAGGATTGCTCTAGCATGTTAGAGTTGATTATTGTGTTTTCATATATGACAACTAGTTTTTCGACATGTGCAATCCCTATAAGTTAGTACAAGCTTTTTAAACCATGCTTAAAGTTAAAAAGTTCAAGCTCAATTAGCAAAATGTGAAATAAATAGTACTGCTATATGTGATAGCATAATTTGTTAAAATAGAATGTATATTTAGATGAAATTTTATATTATACAAAGGTCAAATATAGAGACAGATGATTATATTGTAAAGCAAAGTAACAATGTGACGGTAAAAATTGATTGCCTAGAACTTTGCTCTTCCTTTCTCCTCCTATTCTAAACAAAAGAGTGAAATTATTTTTGTTTTCCTTCCTGTATCATTAAAAAATTTACGAGCAAAGAAATTAAGTGAACAAGGTTCTACATCTTAGCTAGGAGGGGAAATTAAGCAAGGCACTTGATATGGATATCAATATTGGAGGGAATAAAAGCTAAACCATAAAAGTGATGTACTCTACTTTATTGATGTTGTGCTTTCTTTATTATTTTATCTCTTGAAATAATAGCAGAATAATTAATTTTCTAATCAGCAAATACAAGCATGTAAATAGACAAGAGGTGGTTGATAATACCATAAGTGAAAAGAACTAACATGGATCTAAAAATTACAACTATTTTTCTTTGAAATATTCGGAATCACAATGAGAATGTTCTTAAGAAATTTAGAGCAGGCCAAAGAACAGATGGACAAAAAGGTTTAAAACCTCAATAAAGTATTAGAGTTTAAGTAGCCCTTTATTTGAAATCTTATGCGCGGTCTATAAATATCTATCTGCCGCCAAAAGAATTTGCTATATAGAGCCAAAATGTAGTTCTTTTTGTCATCTATGTTTTCAGGTGTTTCCCTACTCCAACTCCAACTCCAATCCCCGCAAAACACCTCTAGCAAGAGATAAGAAAAGTGCTCAATTCAGCATATTGTTTGATGCAATATACCAAGTCAAAAGGAAAAAATAAATAATACAATAAAAATCAAACAAACTTGCCAAAAACAACGTAAACATTACATACATCTGTTGCGTCTCGAACAAAATCCTACCTCTTGAATCCAACTCGCCAAACTTGTGTGTGGAAAGTGGTAAGAATTAAAAAAGAAGAAGAGGAAGATATCAATAATCCTAATTCAGCTATCTTGTACTCCAGAGCTGTGCCATATAAGCTGGAGCACCATGGGAATTAAATTTGATTCTTTAATATTGTAGACCTTTGCATGACTCCTGATTAAAATTACATGGAGTAACTGATACATTGACACAATGTCCCTTCATTTGCTATAACGTTATGGGTGTTTAATCTAGAAGAATATAAAAATAACAGAGAAGTGAAAGAGTTTCAATTCATTATTGCATTAACTTAGTTGAGAATACAAAAAGATTTCGCAAGTTAAAAGGACATCTTATGCATACATTGATTTTTATGTTTTCATTATTTATTCATATAATAAAGAGTAGCAGAAAATTATTGGAATAGTATTTGATTGTAAGGGCAAAGTAAATTTGAAAATTAACATTTGACTTAAAGTTAATTAACCTAATTAATTAATTGCTCCACATAAAGTTAGTTCAAATAAATCATTAAGTAAAGGGTAATTTAGTCATTCAGCTTTTGAAAGAGATTTTAGTCTTTTAACTTTGACTTAGGGTCTTGACACTTATAATATAGTATGATTAATTTAGTAGTACTTATTTTGGACACGGGATGAGATTGTAAAAGTGGGCTACTTTAGGTACTAAATGAGAACTACATTTCTTGTTAAGCAATTGGATATATCTTACAATAAAATAAAATTAGTTTGTATAAATTTTAATGATTTAACGTCTTACTAAGTTAATTTTCTGATGGTTTACTTTTGTAATCTCCATATTGCCCTACATCGATACTTTTATCACGGGTAATTTTGTTACTACTACTTTATTTTTAATCTGGAAAGGAAGCATTAGTTATTGAAGAAGAATCTGTGACTGCTATGTTTTTAGTAAACACACTTAAATAACAAATCGATCAACAGGGAAAATATCAATTTAAATTGAAATTTCAACCAACGTAAATTAATGCTCTTTATAGAATAAACAAATTTTCTTCGGATAGGGGTAAGGTCTGCGTACACACTATCCTCCCCAGACTTTACTAGTGAGATTTTACTGGGTTTTTGTTGTTGTTGTTGTATAGAATAAACAAAATGTTACTCTCTCTCATTTTATATGGCCATTATTTAGGGTATTAAATATATATATATATATATATATATATATATATATATATATATATATATATATATATATATATTTAATACAATAGGTTAAAATATTTATCTATCTATATCTATCTGTACTATATTAAAAGCACGAAGACCCTTAGCGAAATGTCGTTCGCCTTTTTTACCCTTCATATACAAATTTTACACTGGACAAAATTGTCATTCAATTATCTTTCCTATAAATTAGGAGTTTAAAATCAACTGAAATTTTGGTCATTAAATATTTTCCTATTTGAACTGTGTAGCAATTCCTAATATTTAGGAGTTTAAAATCGATTATATTATTCTTTATAAAAATTCTTTCTTATTTTAAAACTTTTACTTATTAGAAAAGCTGCATTTATAAAATTACAAAACCTTCAATAGTTGGAAGTCCGTAATGCAAAATACAATTCCTTCACTATATTATGTTATTAGAATACTTTTAGTTGGGGCCGAGAAAAAATTATTTATATATTTGGTTAATTTTTAATTCTCTTCTTTTAACTTTTTGTTACCTTTGTAGTAAATATGTGAAATTTACATATATATGTGTGTGTTCACATATTTACATTATATTAAAGTCATTTCATCGGTAATCTGTAAAGTATTTTAATACTTAGCTCATCAATTAGAATAACAAAGAAAATACTTAGAAGATAAATGAGAAAGAAATGAGCGAAAATTAGTCCACGAACGTTAAATAACACTAGCGGTTCAATAACATAAAGATCCAAAAATAAAGTACTCATTGATTCTTTACTATTTTAGAATAAATTTTTATTTAAAAATTAAATTTTGTAATGTATTTGATAAAAGTGTAATTACAATTAATATTTTAGATTTGTGATGAGCTATATCTCTTGCACTTTTATATCTTACACTTAGATTATATCAAAGTAAAAAAACTGCAGCTAAAAATTCATAATCTATTTATTTACATTAATATATCTTGCAATTTTATTATAACTCAGGCACACATTTTAATATAATATTAATGAAATTTTATTTTAAAATAGTTAATCATTGTGATAAGGTACACCGCAACGCGCGTACGCTAAAACTAGTACTATATTAAAAGCACAAAGGCCCTTAGCGAAATATCGTTCGCCTTTTTTAACCTTTTAAAATAGAGTTCACACTGGACAAAATAGTCATTTAATTATTTTTCTAATATTTAAGAGTTTAAAATCAACTAAAATTTTATTATTAAATCTAACATAAACTCCTACTTAGGTTAGAAAAACACATCTATAAAAAGAACCCTAGCAATATGTTCAACAAAAAAGCCTCCACCAACCACCCTTTATTATTGCTTTCTCCAGATTACTCCATGCGAGGTTCACATGTCAAAATCTCTGGAAGGATCACATTAAAAGACCAAGTCATTCATGGGAAAATTTTATTTTGTGTCTTATACAACTGACACTAGTTGTACGAGACAACTTTTTTGTCTCATAGTTTTGTGGACCCAGAAGTGTAAGATTGGAGTCCACAAATTTGTGAGACAAAAAAAGCCTCATACAACTAGTGTAAGTTGTATGAGACACAAAATAAAACTTCTCTACCTTATAAGTTATAATATATATGATTTTGGCACATCCACCATTCTTAAATTTTCTTTTGTCTTTCTGTTCTTGATAGATAACGAAATTATTATTTTTAAGGTGTACATGTGCTTATTCCTACTTGTAATCAATGATTGTTGCGGTTTCTTTTAATTAAGAAAAGAATTTTAGTTGGTGTTGCTTTAATGTCAATGACATGCGGTGTTCTACTTAGTTATGAAAATTTCTATCTCTCAGTTATATGTTATTGCATCATACAGTACAAAGTTAACAATTAACGCGGATTTGCCGCAATAACGCATATAAGAGTCAACGTTGTTCAATCTTTAACATCTTTTCACATAATTTCAACTCAAAATTAATAGTTTTTATGGTGGAAATTGGATGTTTTGGTAGAATCTAGGTTTTTCAAAAATTGAGGATTTGAACCTTGATTTGAGGTCCGATTTCAAAATAAATTATATATTTGAGTTCGTAGGGGAATGGGTAATCGGGTTTTGGTTCGAACCTCGGATTTTGACCATGTGGACCCGGGGCAACTTTTGACTTTTTGGGTAAAACTTTAGAAAACTCATTTTTATGCATTAGAATTGATTCATTTAGCATTTATTGATCTAATTAAGTAACTTGTGGCTAGATACGAGCGATTTGGTGGTGGAATCAAGAGGTAAAGCGATATTAGAGACTTGAATTGTATTCGTGGCATCGAGGTAAGTGTTTGGTCTAACCTTAGCTTGAGGGATTAGGAGTCGAGTCCTATTTGCTATATGATATTTGTCGAGTACGACGTATAGGCATGGTGATGAGTATCTATACGTTGGTGTCAAGCATCGTGAGTCTTATATTGTGGTTATTATGACTTCCTTGTATAATTCATGCTTTGGTGATGATTTCTATTGTTGGGCAATGTTTGTGAAAGTAATTGTGACATTTGAATATTGATGAGCGTTGGCTCAAGTTGTATAATGAAATGTGAAAGTATAAGTGGTAATTGAACCTTTTAGAGCATTGACTCAAGTTGTGAAGTGAGTTGAGAAGTAAAAGTGGAAAAGAGAAGAGAATCATTATATTATCTCCCTTGTCGAGAATTTGTTGCTTTTAATGTTATCTCCCTAGCCGGATGTTGATGCTTCTTATGTTGTTGTTCCCTTGCCGGGGTTCTTATTGTAATTTCATTTATTCTCTTATCTTATTGTTTGTGATTGTTGTTTGGGTGAGGAAGAGTGTAAAAGCACGAAGGGTGATGCCGTGCACATTTTCATTACTTGATTGCTTTGGTGAGGACGAGAGTAAAAGCACGAAGGGTGATGCCATGTATGATTTGTGAGGAAAGATGTAAAGCACGAAGAGTGATGTTGTGCCGCACGATGTACCATTCCGTGTCGATTATATTGATTATATGGTGAGGACGAGAGTAAAAGCACGAAAGGTGATGTCGTGCACATTTTCATTACTTGATTTCTTTGGTGAGGACGAGAGTAAAATCACGAAGGGTGATGCCGTGCACATTTTCATTACTTGATTTCTTTAGTGAGGACGAGAGTAAAAGAACGAAGGGTGGTGTCGTGCACTTATTGATTTCTGATTCTTTGTTGATATCTGAGATATGTTGTTTCTTTCAATTACCTGTTGTCTTTCTATTCTAAATTGATAGTTCCCCCGCAGCATGTTACCCCTCCCATACTTGACTATATATTACTGTTATTCTTTTCCGTTGTATATAGTTGAATTGCACAGGTTTATTTGGTAGTTTGGTCCTAGCCTCGTCACTACTTCGCCGAGGTTAGGCTAGGCACTTACCAGCACATGAGGTTGGTTGTGCTGATACTACACTCTGCACTGTGTGCAGATCCCGGAACAGCAGCTTTTGGACCGTAGATTGGGTGGCTGCCTTCAGTCCACACGGAGATCCAAGGTAGTCTTGCAGGCGTTCGCAAGCCCTAGCGTCTCCCTCTATCCCTTTATCCCTATTTCACTTACTTAATTCAGAAATAGTGTGTCTTTCATCTTTCAGACTTTGTATGTAGTATTCTTAGATCATCTATGAAACTGTGACACTAGTTCTGGGTGGTTGAGGCTCCAACAGTTGTATTAGATACATATTTCAGATAGTTTACTGCATTTCTTCCGCTTATTGTAATTTTCGCTCTCTACACGTTATTGCTTTATAATTATTAAAGGATATAAATTGGTAAAAAGGTAATTTGTTCAAACAGTCGGCTTGCCTAGCTCACATTAGTAGGCGCCATCACGACTCCCGAGGGTGGAAAATCTGGGTCAAGATACTAAGCGTCAGGCTGTAGGTAGCCGATGAAGGAATAACAGTTCTAAGAGCTTTGATGAGGGTTCTTTATGATCAATGATGAGTAATAAATGATGAACAATCAATGAAACTTAATAAATATAAGCAATAAATCAAAGTAGAGACAATGGAGAATGTTAAGGTTAGAGAGCAGGGAATGTTCTTGTTTTTGTATTGAATATCATGTGTACAAAAAATAACAAGGGTCCACTTTATATAGGAGAAGAAATCCCAACATGGTACATGTATCAGTATTACAAGTAAAAGTAGCTGGTACATCTACTTAAAGGTCTGGTACAGACTTGTACTATCCTTACAGGCGTTGTCAGCTTTGACCACGTGTCTCGGGAATTTTCTCCTTGTCCATGATAGTTGTCGATTTGTGCCGCCCCAAGGTCGAGCATAGGGAGCCCTTAGGATCGGACTGGAGTTGGGCCTCGAGTCTTCCGAGCCACGGAATGTCATATAGATCATATAATCGGAGCTTCTGATTTTAGCCGTGTACATATATAATTGTTCTTCTTTTAGCTCTTAAAGAGTTAAGAAGAAAGAAAGCCTCGCGTCGTCGCCGTCGTCGCTCGCTCGGCTCGGCTTCGGCTTCGGATTCAGATTTGGATTTGATCAAATGATTGATTGATTAATTTTTTTGGACTAAATTTATTTGTTAATAGTAAATATTAACGTAATATTATTAAATACACGTGTTTGTAATGAAAAATTAATATTAAATCCAAATTATCAGTTTTATTGACTGTGCTCGTCTGTTTTTGTTTACGTAACTGACCTCTCTTCGTTTGAACTCAACAGGTTGGGGCTATAAATAAGTAGTCCATTCTCTGAGATTTTCCACACGAATTTCTGAATACTCCTCCTTTCTTCTGCATTGTTTTAACTACAAAGAAAGCAACAATAAGTGTGATTTGCTACCGATCATTGTGTTCGCTGAAACAATGGGGTTTGAAGTACCACTACACCAGCGTGTAATTCATTCTATCCTGGGAGGAAATAATCCAAAACCTTGGGTACTAGGAGGGGATTAAGTTTCTTAAGAAAACACTGTGAATTAGTGGGCTCGGATTAAATTTTATTTCTGTTTTTCATTTCTGTTTATACGTTATTTTATATTCTCCAAAATTATTTTACAAATATAATATAATAACATTCTTAACGATAATTTATATCCGTCCTCATTTTGCTTTGGAGGGTATGATCTATTTCCTCCTCTGTGTATTAATTATTTTGATAATAATTATTTTTGATAATATGTGGGTTGGGGTCATCGCCTAAACCCCATCATCCATAAAGATGGACTTCAGCTAAAAAAAACAGTGGTAAAAAGAATCAAGAATTATTATTGATTGGTGATCAAATAGTATAACAATAAGATTTTCACTAACGAATTCAAAATATGAAAAAATAAGCACAGGAAGAACTCTTGGATTGTGTCAATAATATTTAATGTACAATATAATTTTTTGGCAAAATGAATCCAATATGCGGTGTAATCACCTTTTATATCACACATCGTGTCAAATTTAAAACATATTCAATCGCATTTCTTAAATATACAATTGTTTGCCACAGTCCCTTCGCAAAATTTCGAACTGAAAACATCCTGTCATAAGAGTTTATAATGCTATATAGAATACAACATCATAGCAATTTTATCGCTAATTTTAACTTTGCTTATATTTTTATTTCACTTTCTTAATTTTTTTTAATTTACCGGATTACGCCCTATTGAAGCTTCCCAGGTGACCCATAGCTTCCCTTTCGCCCAAATAAATGAAATAGGATAATCAAATCAGTAAGCTCTTTGATTGATTCAAGGCACACAAAACCAAATTCAATCAAGTTAAGAGGGTTTTGAATCCATTTACTATCTCAAGTTTCCAGACATATTACACATTCGCTCAGGTCAAAACAACTAAAAATCATGTGTAAAATTTATTTACATGTCAATAGATCGTATCTAAGACGTACCTGGTGAAGAAAGTCTCGTTTCAAAATTCTTCGATAGTGCGAAGACTCTATGCGCATCCACATCGAGACCGATCCTTGCTATCAACTCTTTGATCAACGAAACCTGCGAACAAATTGAACGAAAAACTTGTGCTGAAAGTTTTCTCAAAAATCTCAACTCAAATTAGAATAACAAGAAACACTTTTCTTGTAGTTGTATTTTCTCTTTTGGCTTTGTATTGTATTCTCACTTTCACAAAGTTGTTTTTCTTCTCAAGAATTAATTGCGTCAAATTTTCTCCATCACCCTTTATATAGCATCACCTATAAACATGTTCCTCTTTGAGTGAGGTAATAATTTACTTAGGGTAAAAGTTTATTTTAAATAAACCTTATGGAATTTTAAGGAAAAATCGACAACAACCCATTCTTAATAGGTTTGAGTCTGCCGCAACTATTACACGGACTTTCCGTAAAGTCCAACGTCAAAATTGATCGAAATATCAAATCCAATTCAAAATTGGATTTTCTTTTTAGTTCATTAACTAATAATTTTCTAAAAGGAAAGTTCAAATCCCATAGAAAAGGATTTCACGTTGCTTTACAATTCAATTCCAAGTTGGGTACTTTATTTTTGCATATATCAATTATGACTATTAAATATATATCATATATATATTTCAACCAAGAAAATAATTTAATTCTATTGCAAATAGAAAACTTTAATTTGTTCACAATATTAATTATATCCTCTGTGCTAGCAAAGAATATAATAATATTTCATTTGGACTAATAACTAAAACTATTTGACTAATTAAATTCCTTAATTTAATTATCAAATAATAAGTTAATTAATTCTTTAGCAAAGATCAGATTACTCGTTAGTGTGCGATCCCATAGGTTTAATACTAACCGGTAGTAAATTGATCACATCAATATACTAATCAAGGGTGGCGTCTAGCAACACTCCTTAACGACCGGATAGCATGAAGTATACAACTTACTTTCAAGAACCAGTAGAAGAATAATGTAGTATTTCCTTCTGTCCTTATAGCTCTGGATCACCCTAGGATATGGTTCACTGTCAAATCCTAATAGACGACCAACTATGTATTCATGCCAAATATAATCGACCATTAATTGACCTAAAAAACTCTTTTCTTCTTTCATTCAATTGCCCTGGCCAAGGTCTTAGTTTGGTCGTTTATAATTCATGACAACATGGAGCTTATATTCATTATCAAGAGTTGACAGATTCCATCTTGATCAATCACTAATTCTACAAGTATTCAATCATACCCAATATCCTTTCAACTATCGTCCTAGGGCCATAGGTGTCTAGTATTAAAGCACAACAAATAACTTGTCAATTACTATGACGATCTCAGGTCAAAGGAAACTCTTACATCGCATTCTTCAAGAGAATATCCTATTGACAGTTTATGGTAATTCTAATCATTAGGAATTATCCAATGAGTCGGTTCAATAATCATATCTCTATATGCATCATCTATCTATGTGATTTTGTTAATGAGATCAACTAATCTTTATCCCATAAAGACAATCACATAAATATTGATCTAACCGGATTAGTAATGTCCAAATTAATAATCCTACGATCAAGAACAAATTTAGATTAAATTATAAGAAACTTTACTCTCGTTATCATGATCTCTATCACAATGTCAAGTCTCAAAATTTAATCAAGGACCTTATAATTAATCAAGTAATTAATAACAATGATAAAAGAATATCAAATGCCATATATATTTTATATCAAATAACGTTCACAAAAATATGTTCAAATCATCAAATATGATATTGGATCTAGGGCATATATACTATATCCCTAACAATCTCCCACTTGCACTAGAGCCAATCGCTCTTGTACTTCATTCCCAATTTCCACTTGTGCTTGTCAAACTCCTTTGCGCCAAGAGCTTTAGTGAATGGGTCTGCAACATTTTCTTTTCCATCAACCTTTTGAATCTCGACGTCTCCACGTTCAATGATCTCTCTTATCAAGTGATATCTTCGCAGAACATGTTTGGATTTTTGGTGTGATCTTGGTTCTTTTGCTTGAGCAATGGCTCCAGTATTGTCACACAACAGTGGAACCGCACCTTCTATTGAAGGAACCACACCAAGTTCAGTTAAGAAATTTTTCATCCATACAACTTCCTTAACAGCTTCACTAGCTGCTATATATTCTGCTTCAGTCACTGAATCAACTACTGTAACTTGTTTGGAACTTTTCCAACTCACTGCACCACCATTTAAGGTGAATACATAACCAGAAATAGATTTGCTATCATCTTTATCTAAAGAGAAACTTGCATCAGTATAACCTTCAAGTTTTAACTCAGAATCTCCATAGATAAGGAATTGGTCTTTAGTCCTTCTTAAGTACTTAAGAATGGTCTTCACCACCTTCTAATGTTCCTCACCAGAATTTGCCTGATAGCGGTTAGTCACTCCAAGTGCATAAGCCACATCAGGACGTGTACATGTCATGGTATATATGATAGCTCCCACTGCACTAGTGTATGGGATCCTACTCGTGCGTTCTCTCTCTTCAAGTGTTTTAGGATAATCCTCCCTACTGAGAGTAATTCCAATGTCTATCGGTAGATAACCTCTTTTGGAATTATCCATATTATACCTCTTTAAGATGGTATCAATGTACAAAGACTGGGAAAGTCCAAGCAGTTTCCTAGGTCTATCTCTATAGATCTTTATTCCTAATATATGAGCTGCTTCTCCCAAGTCTTTCATGGAGAACTGTTCAGATAGTCAAATCTTGGTACTTTGCAATGCCGGTATGTCATTCCCTATGAGCAATATATTATCAACATACAACACTAAGAATATAATTGTGCTCCCACTAACCTTTTTGTACACACAAGGTTCTTCTTTGCATCTAACAAAATTGAACTTTTCAATTGTATTGTTAAAGCGAATATTCCAACTTCGAGAAGCTTGCTTTAGTCCATAAATGGATCTTTGTAGCTTGCAAATTTTATTATGATCAGACGAAGATGTGAAACCTTCAGGTTGTATCATGTACACATCCTCTTCTAGCTCACCATTAAGAAAAGCTGTTTTCACGTCCATTTGCCATATTTCATAATCATAGTATGCTGCCATAGCAAGCAAAATCCGAATAGATTTGAGCATTGCCACGAGAGAGAACGTCTCGTCGTAGTCGACTCCTTCTTTCTGACGATATCCCTAGGCAACAAGACGGGCTTTGTAGGTTTCCCTTTCTGTCTGCTCCAATCTTTTTCTTAAAAACCCATTTACAACTTATTGGTTTTATATCCTTTGAAGGTTCAACGATAGCCCATACTTTATTTTCCTTCATAGATTCCATTTCGGATTCCATGGCCTTTTGCCACTTCTCATAATCAGAACTTTGTATAGCCTCTTCATAGGCCTTAGGGTCATCATCATTATGATCAACCTCATTTGATACATCATCTTTTACCATTATATTTAATCTAGTTGGTATATGACGTTCTCGTGTAGACCTTCTAAGAGGTGCCTGTTCACCTTGTGCTGGATTTGGTTGTTGTTCAATTTGGTTTGGAACTGGTTCATTAACCTATTCTTGAACTTCATTTAGTTCTTGAACTTCAACCGTTGAAGATGACAACTTCATTGGCAACTTCAAAACATCCAATAAAGGTTCTTCAACTTGGGTATCATGATCTTTATATTGTGTTGATTAATTAGTTTCTTAAACTTCATCAAGTTCTATTTCTCCATTATAATTTCCTTCTAAAAGAAATTCCCTTTCCAAAAAGGTTTCTTCTCTGGCCACAATCACTTTATGGTCAAAAGGGTGATAGAAATAATATCCCATTGTTTCCTTGGGATACCCAATGAACCTACACTTATCAGATCTTGAGTCAAGTTTATCAGACTGTAGTCTCTTAACATAAGCTGGATAACCCCAAACTTTAATATGTTTAAGGTTAGGCTTACATCCTTTCCATATCTCATATGGTATTGTAGAGACTGACTTAGTGAGAACTTTATTAAGTAAGTATGTTGCTACTTCTAAAGCATATCCCCATAAATTTATTAGAAGATCAGTGAACCCCATCATAGGTTTCACCATATATAATAAGGTTCGATTTCTCCTTTCAGACACACCATTGTGTTGTGGTGTTCCTGGAGGTGTCCATTGTGAGAGAATCCCATCGTCTTTGAGATATCTGGTAAAATCTTTACTAAGATATTCTCCACCTCTATCAGACCTTAGTACTTTGATACTTTTATTGGTCTACTTTTGAACTTCACAATGGAACCTTTTGAACATTTCACAAGATTCAGACTTGTGTTTTATAAGATACACAAATCCATATCTTGACATATCATCAGTGAAGGTGATGAAGTAAGAATATCCACCTCTAGCTTGAATTTTCATGGGCTGTCACGACCCAGATTTCCCACCCTCGAGAGTTATGATGGTGCCTACTCGTAGAAGCTAGGCAAGCCATGAACTTAGAAATAATTAACTCCATTATTTTAGAACTTCTTACCGATTGTATTAACAAGGGAATAAACAGTTAAATAACAACGGAATATGAAATTTAGCGGAAGCCTTAAATAAATAGAAAAGGAAAATGTCTTAAAGACCATCACGTGCCTCTAACTAGAACCTGGTGTCACAACATCCATGGACTAGTAAGAGTGCTAAATACAACCGTTTGAAAGAAATATAACAATGTTTGTCTCGAATACATGAGACAATAAAATATAAAATAAGATAGAGGAGACGTCGGGCCTGCGGACGCCTGTAAGTCTACCTCGGTGTCTCGGTGGACTGAAGGCTGGCTCCCGAGATATTGTTGCTGAGCAAAGGCTACTCCGGTATCTGCACAGAGTGCAGAGTGTAGTATCAGCACAACCGACCCCATGTGCTGGTAAGTGCCTGGCCTAACCCTGGCGAGGTAGTGACGAGGCTAGGACCAGACTCCAGATAAACCTGTGCAGTCATATAATATACAACAGAAATATAAACAGGTAATAACAGTTTTAAAAGGGAGGGGAAAACATGCTTCAGGGAAACATATCAATTCTATCAGAAACTTAATAAAGTATGAAAGAATACTCGATGTCTACAATCTATACAACGACAATACTGTTGCGGCGCGCAACCCGATCCCTTATCCTTTAACATTGTTGCGGCATGCAACCCGTTCCACATGTATAACTGTTGAGGTGTGCAACCCGATCCAATATAATATCTGTTGCGGCAACCCGATCCAATATAATATCTGTTGCGGCGTGCAACCCGATCCAATATAATAAGTGTTGTGGCATGCAACCCGATCCAATGTAATATTTGTTGCGGTGTGCAACCCGATCCAATATAATATCTATTGCGGCGTGCAACCCGCTCCAATATAATATCTGTTGCGGCGTGCAACCCGTTCCAAATATACAGTCAACAAAAATCATAATTAACCATCTCGGCAAGGGATCAACAATAGACTACACTATCCCGGCAAGAGAACTCAACAGTACAAGTATATATGTCCAGGCAAGGGAGAAACATCCATAACCAAACTTGTTCCAACATCTAACTATCTCAACTATAACTCAACTAGTTTCAACATCTAACTACCCCAGCTATAACTAAACTTGTTACAACACCTAACTACCCAGCTATAATAAAACTTGTTACAACACCTAACACGAAGAATCATCAACCTAAGCGTCTGTAATATCAATTAAGAACACAATGCAAGGGAACCTTAACTCAACAATAGCCCGGCAAGGGGACAACATAATGATCTCTTCTCTTTCTCACTTTTACTTCACAATTTACTATACAACTCGAGCCAATGCTCTAAGGTTTCGATTCTCACTTATACTTTCACAATTCGTTATACAACTGGAGCCAACACTCCTCAATGTTCATAGGTCACAATTCTTTCCATAACTTTACACAGTAAATAGAAATCTTCACCAAGGCATGAATAATACAACGAGATCATGAATTCACAAGATAAGACTCACGGTCATGTTTGACACCAACATATAGATACTCATCCCATGCCTATACGTCGTACTCGACATGAAGCAAATAGCAAATATGACACAACTCTTAATCCCTCAAGCTAAGGTTAGACCAAACACTTATCTCGATGCCTCGAATACAACTCAAGCTTCAATTATAGCTTTACCCCTCGATTCCTCCGCCAATTTGCTCGTATCTAGCCACAAGTTACTTAATTACATCAATAAACGCTAAATGAATCAATTTGAATGCATGAAAAATGAGTTTTCCAAAAAGTCAAAATCGCCCCTGGGCCCACGTGGTTAAAACCCGAGGTTCGAACCAAAACCCGATTACCCATTCCCCCACGAGCTCAAATATGTAATTTGCTTTGAAATAGGACATCAAATTGAGGTCCAAATCCCCAATTTTTGAAAAACCTAGGTTTTACCCAAATCACCCAATTTTCCCCATGAAAATCATTGATTTGAAGTTGAAATCATGTTAAAAGATGTTAATGATTGAAGAAAATTAGTTAACGACTTACAATTGATTTGGAGATGAAAGGTTGTTTGAAAAATCGCCTCTTTTGTTTTTGGGATTTTGAAAAATGAAAAATGGCAGAAAATCCCATCTATTTACACCCCTCTCAGACCCCCTGTGCGAACCGCACAAAATGGACTGCGGCCGCACAGGTCTTCCTGAGGTACTGTGGTCCAGTGCCCAGTGCGGACCACATGAAATGTTGCGGCCGTATAGGAGCCCACCGCGGTCGCGGAGCCCCCACCGCGGCCGCGAAGCTTCCACCGCGGACCGCGAAGCCTGGCTTTAGAGACCTGCAACTTCTGGTTTTAAGTCTAAAACATCCCGAACCTACCCGAAACTCACCGGAGCCCTCGGAACTCCAAACCAAGTTTGCATACTAACTCAAAAACATCCCACAGACTTATTCGTGTAATCAAATCATCAAAATAACATCATGAACATCAAATTAAAGCTCGAGATCAATGAAATTTTCTCAAAACTTCTTTAAACATAAATTATGCAATTTAAGTCCGAATCACGTCATATGACATCCGGTTTTCACCAAATTCTACAGAAATGTCTTAAATTATATATAATACTCGTACCGGGTGCCGGAACCAAAATACGGGCCCGATACCATCATGTTCTAATCAAATTTCATTTCAAATGTCTTTAAACAATTTTCATTGAAAATTTATTTCTCGGGCTCGGGCCTCGAAATTCGATTCCGGGCATACGCCCAAGTCCCATATTTTCCTACGAACCCTCCGAGACCGTCAAATCACGGGTAAGGGTCCGTTTTCCCAAAATATTGATCGAAGTCAAATTAGCTCATTCTATAATCAAAACTCATCGTTTTTCACAGATTATCATATTTAATCTTTTCGGCTACGTGCCCGGACTGCGCATGCAAATCGAGGTGACTCTAAATAAGATTTTAAAGGCCTAGGAACACAGAGTTTTGTTTTAAAGCAAGTGATGACCCAAAGGTCATCACATTCTCCACCTCTAAAACAATCGTTCGTCCTCGAACGGACAGAAGAAGGAAGTACCTGAGTTGGGGAAAATATGGGGATAACGGCTCCGCATATCGGACTCAGACTCCCAGGTCGATGCCTCAGGAAGCTGACCTCTCCACTAAACACGAATAGAAGGAAAACTCTTCGACCTCAACTGACGAACCTGCCAGTCTAGAATAGCTACCGGCTCCTCCTCATAAGACAAGTCCTTGTCCAACTGGACAGTGCTGAAATCTAACACATCAGATGGATCGCCGTGATATTTCTGAAGCATGGACACATAAAATACTGGATGTACGGCTGATAAGCTCGGTGGCAATGCAAGTCTATAAGCCACCTCTTCCACTCGATCAAAAATCTCAAACGGACCAATGAACCTAGGGTTAAGCTTGCCCTTCTTCCTAAATCTCATCACGCCCTTCATAGGCGACACTCGGAGCAATACCCGCTCACCGACCATAAAAGCCACATCTCGAACCTTGCGGTCTGCATAACTCTTTTGCATGGACTGAGCTGTACGAAGCCTATCCTGAATTATCCTGACCTTATCCAAGGCCTCCTGAACCAGATCCGTACCCAACAACCGAGCCTCCCTTGGCTCAAACCATCCAACCGGAGATCGACACTGTCTACCATATAAAGCCTTATAAGGATCCATCTGGATACTCGACTGGTAGCTGTTATTGTAGGCAAACTCCGCTAAAGGAAAGAATTGATCCCACGAACCTCCAAAATCGATGACACAAGCTCAGAGCATATCCTCCAAAATCTGAATAGTCCACTCGGACTGCCCGTCCGTCTGAGGATGAAATGTTGTACTCAACTCAACCTGGGTGCCCAATTCTCGCTGAACTGCTCTCCAAAAATGCGAGGTAAACTGCGTACCTCAATCCGAAATGATAGATACAGTAACACCATGGAGATGAACAATCTCCCGGATATAGATCTCAGCTAAGCTCTCGGATGAATAGGAGACTGCCACAGGAATGAAATGCGCTAACTTGTCAGCCTATCAACAATGATCCATACTGCGTTGAACTTCCTCCGAGTCTGCGGGAGTCCAACAACAAAATCCATGATGATCCGCTCCCACTTCCACTTGGGAAGCTCAATCCTCTGAAATAAACCACCAGGCCTCTGATGCTCGTACTTAACCTGCTGACAATTCAAACACCGAGCTACATATACAACGATATCCTTCTTCATTCTCTGCCATCAATAATGCTGCCGCAAATCCTGATACATCTTCGTGGTGCCCAGATGAATAGAGTACCGGGAGCTATGGGCCTCCTCTAAAATCAACTCTCGAATCCCATCCACATTTGGCAAACACACACTCGACCTTGCAATCTCAAAACTCCATCGTCATCTAGGGTAACCTGCTTGGCACCTTCGCGCTGCACCGTGTCTCTAAGGACGCACAAATGGGGATCGTCATACTGCCGATCATGGATATGCTCCAATAAAGAAGAACGAGCGACCGTTCAAGCTAATACCCTACTAGGCTCAGAAATATCCAACCTCACGAACCGATTGGCCAAGGCCTGAACATCCAAAGCAAGCGGCCTCTCACTGACCGGAATATAAGCAAGGCTACCCATACTGGTTGACTTCCTACTCAAGGCATCAGCCACCACATTGGCCTTTCCCATGTGATAAAAGATAGTGATATCATAATCCTTCAACAACTCCAACCACCTCCTCTGCCTCAAATTCAACTCTTTTTGCTTGAACAAATACTGAAGACTCTTGTGATCCGTGAACACCTCACATGCCACGCCATACAGATAATGCCTCCAAATCTTCAATGCGTGAACTATGGCTACCAACTCTACATCATGAATGGGATAGTTCTTCTCATGAATCTTCAACTGCCGCGAAGCATAGGTAATGACCTTTCCATCCTGCATCAACACTGTACCAAGCCCAATACGAGAAGCATCACAATAAGATGTATAAGGCCCAGGACCTGTGGGCAAAACTAACACCGGTGCCGTAGTCAGAGCTGTCTTGAGATTCTGAAAGCTCGCCTCACACTCGTCTAACCATCTGAGCTGGGAACCTTTCTGGGTCAACCTAGTCATCGGGGCTGCGATAGATGAAAACCCCTCCACGAACCGACGATAGTAGCCTGCCAATCCCAAGAAACTCCGAATTTATGTAGCTGATGCTGGTTTGGGCCAGTTCTTGACTGTCTCAATCTTCGTCGGATCAACCTGAATACCCTCTACTAAGACAATGACCCAGGAATACAACTGAAGTCAACCAGAATTCACACTTCGAAAATTTAGCATACAGCTGACTATCCCTCAAAGTCTGAAAAACTACTCCGAGATGCTGCTCGTGCTCCTCCCAGCTGCGGGAATATATCAAAATATCATCAATGAAGACTATCACGAACGAATCCAAATAAGGTCTGAACACCCGATTCATCAAATCCATGAAAGCTACTGGGGCATTTGTCAACCCGAACGACATAACCAAGAACTCATAATGCACGTACCGAGTGCGGAATGCTGTCTTAGGGACATCAGATGCCCTAATCCTCAATTGATGTTAGCCAGATCTCAAATCAATCTTTGAAAACACCTTGGCACCCTGAAGCTGATCAAACAAATCATCGATCTTCGGCAATGGGTACTTATTCTTGATTGTAACCTTGTTCAACTGCCGGTAATCAATACACATTTTCATTGATCCGTCCTTCTTCTTAATAAATAACACCGACACACCCCAAGGCGAAACACTCAGCCTAATAAAACCATTCTCAAGCAAGTCTTGCAACTGCTCCTTCAACCCTTTTAGCTCAGGCGAGGCCATACGATACGGCGGGATAGAAATGGGCTGAGTGCCCGGAGCCAAATCAATGCAAAAGTCAATATCCATGTCGGGTGGCATACCCAGCAGGTTTGAAGGGAAAACATCAGGAAACTCTCGAACAACGAGCACAGAATCGATAGAGGGAACCTCGGCACTAGAATCACGAACATATGCCAAATAGGCCAAACACCCCTTCTCGACCATATGCCGAGCGTTCACATAAGAGATAACACTACGGGTAGAATGACCAGGAGTCCCTCTCCACTCTAAACGAGGCATACCCGGTAAAGCTAATGTCACAGTTTTGGCATGACAGTCCAAGATAGCGTGGTAAGGTGATAACCAGTCCATCCCCAATATAACATCGAAATCGACCATGTCTAAATGCAACAAATCTACACGAGTCTCAAGACCCCCAATCACCACAATACAAGAATGATGGACTCGATCAACTACAATAGAATCACCCACCGATGTAGACACATAAACGGGAACACTCAATGAATCACTGGGCATAACCAAATACGATGCAAAATAAGATGACACATACGAGTAGGTGGACCCTGGATCAAATAACACTGAAGCATCTCTATCATAAACCAGAATAGTACCTGTGATAACCGCATCTGAAGCCTCAGCCTCGGGCCAGGCTGGAAGAGCATAACATCGGGGCTAGGCCCCATCACCCTAGGCTCCATCTCTGGGACGGCCTGTAGGTGGCTAGCCTCCACCTCTAGCGACCTGAGCCCCACCTCTAAATCCTCTACCTCCACCTCTAGCACCTCTGCCCCCACCCCTAGCTGGCTGGGCGGTCTGGGGAACACCTGGTGCTTGGACCATAGCACGAGAATCATACTGCTGCGACTGAGCACCCACCAACCTCGGACAAGTTCTCCTAACATGACCATACTCACCACACCCAAAACATCCACTTGAGTGCTATGGCTGAGGAAACTGAGACTGACCCTGGCGACCCGAATGGCCACCCCGAAAAATCTAGAGCGGTGGTGCACTGATAGGAGCTGGTGGTGCACTATAGGACTGCTGATCGGAATACCGCATTTGCGGACCACGGCTACCTGAAGCACCGTGAGAGACTTGAAGAGCTGACTGAAAGGGCCTAGGAGGATGGCCTCTACCATATGAATCCCTGCCTCTAGACGAGGCACCACTAAATCTACCTGAAGCACGGGGCCTCTTATCCGACCCATGACCACCTCCCTACGATAGGACCATCTCCACTTTACGGGCCACATTGGCCGTCTCCTGAAAAGTGATCTCACTCCCAGCCTCCCTAGCCATCTGAAGGCAAATCGGTTGAATAAGACCATCAATAAACCTCCTCACCCTCTCTCTCTCTTGGTAGGAAGTATGACAAGAGTATGGCGAGCTAAGTCGATGAACTTGGTCTCATACTGAGTAACTGTCATGGAACCCTGTTGGAGGCGTTCAAACTACCTCCGATAAGTCTCTCGCTGAGTAATGGGGAGAAACTTCTCCAGAAATAGCTGTGTGAACTGCTCCCAAGTCAAGGCTGGCGATCTGTCTGGTCTAGCTAAGCAATAATCCCTCCACCAAGTCTTGGCGGATCCTAACAAGCGAAATATAGCAAAATTGACCCCATTGGTCTCGACAATACCCATGTTCCTAAGAACCTCGTGGCAACTGTCTAGATAATCCTGGGGATCCTCAGTAGATGCACTGTTGAAAGTGGAAGTGAAGAGCTTGGTGAACCTATCCAGCCTCCATAAAGAATTGGCAGACATAGCCGCTCCATCACCGGTCTGAGCTACCACACCCGGCTGAACTGCTCCAACTGTCTGAACCGCTGGAGTCTGAATCTGAGGAGCTACCTGCTCCGGAGTGCGAGTAGTAGGAGTCTGGGCCCCTCCTCTAGTCTGAGAGACAGCTGGTGCTACAGGAAGCAAGCCCGCTCGGGTGACACTCTCCAAGAGGCCCACTAATTGGACAAGAGCATCCTGAAGGACTGGGGTAGCAATAAACCCCTCTGGGACCTGAGCTGGACCCACCGGAGCTACTGGGGCCGGAACCTCGTCATCAAAGTCAACCTGAGGCTCATTACTGGGGTTGCTGCTCGGGGCTGAGCTCTACCCCTACCTCGGCCTCTAACATGGCCTCGGCCTCACCCTCTGCCCCTCGTGGGAGCTACTGCTGGGGGCTCGAGCTGCTGAGTGGTAGATGAGGAAGCGCGTGTTCTCGCCATCTGCGAAAGAACAGAGTAGAAGTTCAATTAGTATTGAGAAACAAAACCACACGATGAGAAAGAACAAATGTGAAGTCTTCCTAACTCTATAGCCTCTGGGGGATAAATACAGACGTCTCCATACCGATCCCTCAGACTCTACTGAGCTTGTCCGTGAATTGTGAGACCTATGTAACCTAGAGCTCTGATACCAACTTGTCAGGACCTTCGGGAGTTGTGATAGCGCCTACTCGTAGAAGCTAGGCAAGCCATGAACTTAGAAATCATTAACTCTTTTATTTTAGAACTTCTTACCGATTGTATTAACAACGGAATAAATAGTTAAATAACAGCGGAATATGAAATTTAGCGGATGGCTTAAATAAATAGAAAATGAAAATGTCTCAAAGACCATCACGTGCCTCTAACCAGAACCTGGTGTCACAACATCCACGGACTACTAAGAGTGCTAAATACAACCGTTTGAAAGAAATATAACACTATTTGTCTCGAATACATGAGACAACAAAATATAAAATAAGATAGAGGACATTCCGGGTCTGCGGACGCCTGCAAGGCTACCTCGGTGTCTCGGTGGACAAAAAGCTGGCTCCCGAGCTACTGCTGCTGACCAAAGGCTACTCAGGTATCTGCACAAAGTGCAGAGTGTAGTATCAGCACAACCGACCCCAGGTGCTGGTAAGTGCCTGGCCTAACCCCGGCGAGGTAGTGACGAGGTTAAGACCAGACTCCAGATAAACATGTGCAGATATATAATATACAACAAAATATAAACAGGTAATAACAGTTTTAAAAAGGGAGGGGAAAACATGTTTCGGGGAAACATATCAATTCTATCAGAAACTTAATAAAGTATGAAAGAACATTCAATGTCTAAATCAATACAACGACAATACTATTGCGGCGCACAACCCGATCCCTTATCATTTAACATTGTTGTGGCGTGCAACCCATTCCACATGTGTAACTGTTGCGGTGTGCAACCCGATCCAATATAATATCTATTGTGGCGTGCAACCCGATCCAATATAATATCTGTTGTGGCATGCAACCCCATCCAATATAATATCTGTTGCGGCGTGCAACCTGATCCAATATAATATCTGTTGCGGCGTGCAACCCGTTCCAAATATACAGTCAACAATAATCATAATTAACCGTCTCGACAAGGGATCAACAATAGACTACACTATCCCAGCAAGGGAACTCAACAGTACAAGTATATACATCCCGGGAAGGGAGAAATAGCCATAACCAAACTTGTTCCAACATCTAACTATATCAACTATAACACAACTAGTTTCAACATCTAACTACCTCAGCTATAACTAAACTTGTTACAACACCAAACTACCCAGCTATAACCAAACTTGTTACAATACCTAACACGAAGAATCATCAACCTAAGCGTCTGTAATATCAATTAAGAACACAATACAAGGGAACATCAACTCAACAATAGCCCGGCAAGGGGGCAACATAATGATCTCTTCTCTTTCTCACTTTTACTTCAGAATTCACTGCACAACTCGAGCCAATGCTCTAAGGTTTCTATTCTCACTTATACTTTCACAATTCGTTATACAACTGGAGCTAACGCTCCTCAATGTTCATAGGTTACAATTCTTTCTACAACTTTACACAGTAAATATAAATCCTCACCAAGGCATGAATAATACAACGAGATCATGAAAATTGCAAGATAAGACTCACGGTCATGTTTGACACCAACGTATAGATACTCGTCACCATGCCTATACGTCGTACTCGACATGAAGAAAATAGAAAATAGGACACAACTCTTAATCCCTCAAGCTAAGGTTAGACCAAACACTTATCTGATGCCTCGAACACAACTCAAGCTTCAATTATAGCTTTACCCCTCGATTCCTCCATCAATTTGCTCGTATCTAGCCACAAGTTACTTAATTACATCAATAAACGCTAAATGAATCAATTTGAATGCATGAAAAATGAGTTTTCCAAAGTTTTACCCAAAAAGTCAAAATCTTCCCCGGGCCCACGTGGTTAAAACCCGAGGTTCGAACCAAAACCCGATTACTCATTCCCCCATGAGCTCAAATATGTAATTTGCTTTGAAATCGGACCTCAAGTCGAGGTCCAAATCCCCAATTTTTGATAAACCTAGGTTCTACCCAAATCACTCAATTTCCCCCATGAAAATCATTGATTTGAAGTTGAAATCATGTTAATGATTGAAGAAAACTAGTTAAAAATGACTTACAATTAATTTGGAGAAGTAAGGTTGTTTGAAAAATCGCCTCTTATGTTTTTGGGGTTTTGAAAAATGAAAAATGGCTGAAATTCCCGTCTATTTATATCCCTCTCAGACCCTATGTGCGGACCACACAAAATGGATTGCGGCCGCACATGTCTTCCTGAAGTACTGTGGTCCAGTGCCTAGTGCGGACCGCACGAAATGGACTGCGGCCGAACAGGAGCCCACCGCAGACCGCAAGAAACCGAGGGCAGCCGCGAAGGCTTGGCCCTACTCACCGCGGACCGCACAAATCCCACCGCGGTCGCGGAGCCCTCACCGCAGCCGCGAAGCTTCCACCGCGGACTGCAAAGCCTGGCTTTAGAGACTTGTAACTTCTGGTTTTAAGTCTAAAACATCCCGAACCTACTCGAAACTCACCCGAGCCCTCGAAACTCCAAACCAAGTGTGCATACTAACTCAAAAATATCCCACGGACTTATTCGTGTAATCAATCATCAAAATAACATCATGAACATCAAATTAAATCTCGAGATCAATGAAATTTTCTCAAAACGTTTTTAAACATAAATTTTGCAATTTAAGTCCGAATCACGTCGTATGACATCCATTTTCACCAAATTCCACAGAAATATCTTAAATCATATATAAAACCTGTACCGGGCACCGGAACCAAAATACAGGCCCGATACCATCATGTTCTAATCAAATTTCATTTCAAATTTCTTTAAACAATTTCAAGAAACAATTTTCTTTGAAAATTCATTTCTCGGGTTCGGGACCTCGGAATTCGATTCCGGGCAAACGTCCAAGTCCCATATTTTCCTACGGACCCTCTGGGACCGTCATCACGGGTATGGGTCCGTTTTCCCAAAATATTGACCGAAGTCAAATTAGCTCATTCTATAATCAAAACTCATCATTTTTCACAAGTTATCATATTTAATCTTTCCGGCTACGCGCCCAGACTGTGCACGTAAATCGAGGTGACTCTAAATGAGGTTTTCAAGGCCTCGGAACACGGAGTTTCATTTTAAAACAAGTGATGTCATCACATAGGCCCACAAACATCTGTATGAGTTAGTACCAGTAATTCAGAAGCTCTTTCTCCACTTCCAGTAAATGGGGATTTGGTCATTTTTCCTTTGAGACAAGATTCACAAGTTGGACATGATTCAAAATCATATTTGTCAAGGTACCCTTTCTTGTACAACTTGTTAATTCTTTTCTCTCTAATATGACCAAGCCTGCAATGCCAAAGGTATGCATGATTTACTTGACCATCTCTTTTCTTCTTAAGACTTGAAACATGCATAATCAAATTATCATTCACATTAGGTAAGACATAAACGTCATGTTGGAGATAGCCATTCACATATAAATTATCACTATAATAAATAGAGCAAATATCATTGCCTATATTAATGCAAAAACCACGTTTGTCTAACATAGAAGCTGAAATTATGTTCGAAACAAATTTAGGAACGTAATAACAATCATCCAACATAAGTATTTTGCCCGTAGGCATTATTAAAGAAATTGATCCTACAGCTACGGCCACAACTTTTGCACCATTTCCAACTTGTAGATTAATTTCTCCTTTCTTCAACTTTTTACTTATCTGGAACCCCTACAACATATTGTAGATGTTATAACCACTGTCAGTATCTAATACCCACAATGAAGAATTAGTAGTAGTTAAAGAAATCTTGAAAACATTTTTCATTAAAGTCTTACCTTGTTTCTTGTCCTTTAAAGTTGCAAGATACTCCTGGCAGTTTCTCTTCCAATGTCTTATTTTCTTACAATGGAAACATACAGCATCAGATTGGTCAGCTTTGCCTTCTTTGCCTTTGGGTTTGGTTACACCACTGTCACACCCCTTTTTTTAACAAACTTCACTAAACCTCTTAAAATAATAAAAAAATTTCGCAAAGCTCAAAAGGATTTTCAATTAGAAAGTGACAAAAATTTATGTTCAAAAGGATTAACTCAGAGTTGCCACCTGACATTTGATTTCAGTGTGTCAGGTCACCGTTTTTTCTAAAAGTATTTGTTTTTCCTTTCAAAACACTTGAGACTCCAAAACTAAATCTGCACCAGGGATTTGGGTAAGGGGGTTTATTTGACTCGGGGAGAAGGTGTAAGGCACTCCCCAAGTCTCATAACTAGTACGGTTGCGTACTCGATCAAGTCAAATTTTAAGATATTCGAATTGAGGTGATAACACACGAAAAGAAATAAACAATCAAAAGAGGCTCAAGGTCGTCCCCACCTAAATGAAAGAAAATTAAAAGAAGAAAAATTAAAGTTCTAGATTATCCTACGCAACTTCTTCTACGATGTTCGTCATGGCCTCCAATTACATTCACTTTGGGGCATACCCTTGAAATAAAATATATACAAATCCCTCGGGGCATTCCCCAGATAAATTTAACTAAGGGAACGACCTATCGCCTTGAAATTAACAAAATCCTTGCCGGCCTAGCATGATCCTAGCGGACAACGGAAATAATAAAGGCAAAATTTAAGCTCAAATCTCCTTTCATTTTAATGCCCAAATCCCTCGTCCCAACAAACAGTTCCATTGCTTGATTAACCTACGTTTCCAATGTTTAATGTGACGATGCAAAAAATTACAAAGGGATAACTAGCTTCACAATTTCAATCAAGTAACTCAAACAAACAAACACAAGCATTTTCACATTTTTATCTAGCATGAACTCAACAGAATCAATAACAAGCAATTTCACACTAAACTACTACAACATCAATTGACAGAAGTAAGATGAGGGCACACCTTGACAACGGGAAAACAGAAATAGTTTTGAACAAATAACTGAGACCAAGATTTGACGACGGACCTCGAATCGGCACCGAAAAACTCGAGCAAACACGGATTTGGATCCAAACAAACTCAAGCAATGAACTTCCAATAATAAAATGACTCCCAAATCTATTTCCGTTTTGATTTTTTTGAAGTGATATTGAATCAAAAGAAGGTAAAATATTTTTGGTACTTTATTATTCCAACGATCAAATCAGTCCATTCCACCTCCTTTCTTGTCCGTTTTGGAGCTTCTATTAGTGTGTGTGCGTGTTTTTTCCGGCAAATTCAGGGGCGTGTGTGTGTGGGGTCGCCGGTCAGCTGGTGGTGGAAAGTAGCTGCTGTTGCTGCTGAATGGTGGTACACCGGCGATTGGCGGGCTACTGTTGGTGATGGCTGCTCCCTCCGTCTATGTGCGTTTATGCGTGTCTTTGGGCAGT
Organism: Nicotiana sylvestris; assembly: GCF_000393655.2. Classification (NCBI taxonomy): domain Eukaryota; kingdom Viridiplantae; phylum Streptophyta; class Magnoliopsida; order Solanales; family Solanaceae; genus Nicotiana; species Nicotiana sylvestris. The sequence goes on from NC_091058.1 coordinate 20,667,156, forward strand.
CGTTTGGGGTAGTGTTGGAGGGTGGCCGTTCGTGGTGGTATGAAGAAGAAGAAGAAGAAGCAGAGATGAAGGGGTTTGTCGTGTGGTTGTCCGGCGGCTATAGTGGTGTGTTGAAGAGGAGTGACGGCTCAAGGGTTCTCTTAGGGTTTTCAAGGTTGTCTTCAAGGTTAAAGAAGAAAGGAGCTCATCTAGGGTTTTTTGGATGTTTCTTCATTGAAGAAGCTAAAGGAAAAATATGTTGGGGAAGGTCGTTCTTGGAGTTCAGCCACTGATCCTTAGTCTCTTAGGTCTAGAGTTTAATTAAAGGGTAGGGGTGTTGGGCTAAGGGTTAATTTTGGGGCAATTGGGATTTGGGCTCAAGGACTAGTCCGAAATTGGGTCATTTTCTTGTCCAAAATTGAGCTAAAATTGTCTTGAATTAACTAACAATTGGGCTTCTTAGAAGATTTGGATTTCGTTAATTAAGGGCCTAAATTTTCCTTATTTAAAATAGTATAAAGCATTTAAAAAAATGTAAGACTACTCCCAATTAATTAAAATAAACTATTAAAGATAAACCATAAATGAAACTATTTTCTTTTTGGTATTTTTCAAGATTAAAAATGACTACAAAATATTAATGAAACTATTTTTGTAATTTTCATTTTCTTGTAATAAATGAAGTAAAAGAGTAAAAATTAATTGAAATAGCTATATTAGGCCTAAATTAAATATTTACATGTTAAAATATAAGAAATCTTGGGGAGGGTCAAATATTACATGTCTACAACCACCCTTGGGCGCAATAGCCTTTTTCTTGGGTTTACTTTTACCCTTACCCTTCTTCTTAGAAGAGTTTCTAACCAACATGACAGTTCCTTTCTTCTTCTTAGATGCAAGTTGATTCTCATAATCAATCAGCATTTTAAGCATCTCATGAAGATCACAATCCATTTTATTCATATTTAAATTGATAACAAATTGTGAAAAGGATTCTGATAGTGAATGCAAGATAAAATCTTAAGAAAGTTCTTTACCCAGTTTGCACCCCAACTTCTCAAGTTCTTCAATAAGATCAATCATATGATTGACATAAGGTCCAATTGGAGAGTTTCCAGTCAATTTGGATCCAAATAAAGCCTTAGATAGTTGGTATCTAGTTGTCCTGCTTTGTGTACCAAACATATTCTTAAGATGTTCAATGATTGCAGTTGGATCCATATCCTGATGTTTCCTCTGTAGTTCAGAATTCATAGAAACGAGAATGATGCATTTGGTAGTAAGACATTTTTCCAAGTATTTCTGATAAATCTTGGTAGCATCATCATCATCCTCATCTAGGACTTCCTTGGTTGGCTTATCGATCACATCAATAAGCTTCTCATGCCTGAGAACAATTCTCAAATTTCTGTACCAATCATCAAAGTTTGGTCCTACCAACTTGTTGGTTTCAAGTATTCCACGGAGTGATATAGCAGACATATTGAGAAATCTAAAATATAGAAAAGAAAAGGCAATAATATAAGAACATATTTGCATATATCATAAAGACATGGACTTTATCTAAATGATATTTCCACTAATTATTTTAAACTATTTACCCTTATTATAGTTTACGAAATTTTTATTTCTGTTAGTGGAGTAAAGGAATCCTTTAACAATATGTATGAGCCCCTTGGAATTCAAGTCGTGTGATGACCCAAAAGGTCATCACTTGGGTTGCAAGTACATTCAGTGTTCCGTGGCCTAAAAAAATACCTCTCTTTTTAGCCCACCTTGATTTACGTGCATGGTCCGGACTTATATTCGGAAAGCCTTCTATGTGAAAATATGAGAAAATGAAATTTTAGAGTTAAAACTTTGATTATGGTTGACTTTGGTCAACATTCTTAGCAAACAGACCCGGATCCATGTTCCGACGATCCCGGGAGGTCCGAAGTAAAATATGGGACTTGGGCGTATGCCGGAAATGAATCCCGAGGTCCCAAGCCTTAGAAATCAATTTAAAAGAAATTATTTTATTGAATTATCTAAGGAATAAAGAAAAGAATTAATATTTGAAACCATTGTTATTGGGCCCGTATTTTGGTTCCGGAGCCCGGTACAAACTTATTATAGTACTTGAAAGATAACTGTGAAATTTGATGAAAAATGGAGTTTATTTGACATGAGTTGGACTTCCGGTTGAAGAGCTATGAACTTTGAGAGTTCTTGATGAAAATGTTGAGTTTTGAGGTTTAATTCATGATTTTACATGTTATTTTGATGATGTGATCGCACGAGTAGGTCCATATGATATTTTTGAGTTAGTATAACATTTGGTTTGGAGCCCTGAGGGCTCGGGTGAGTTTCGGGATGCTTTTACACATAGGAAAAAAAATTACAGATTCAGAGAAGTTGCAGGTCTCTGAAGCCTGGACTCACAGTCCGCGGTGGAAGCTTCGCGGCTGCGGTGGGGACTCCGCGACCGCGGTGGGATTTGTACGGTCCGCGGTTAGCAAGGCCAAGCCTTCGCGACCGCGCTCGATTTCTCGCGGTCCGCGGTGGAGCTCCATAGCCGTAGTCCTTTTTATGCGGTCCGCGGAAGGGTCTGAGAGGAGTATATATAAACGGACTTTTCAGTTATTTCTCATTTTTCAAAACCAAAAAACATAAGAGGCGATTTTTCAAACAACCTTTCTTCTCCAAATCAATTGTAAGTCATTTTTAACTAGTTTTGTTCAATCATTAACATCTTTTAACATGATTTCAACTTCAAATCAATGATTTTAATAGGGGAAATTGGGTGTTTTGGGTAGAACCTAGGTTTTTCAAAAATTGGGGATTTGGACCTCGATCTGAGGTCCGATTTCAAAACAAGTCATAAATTTGGGTTCGTGAGGGAATGGGTAATCGGGTTTTGGTTCGAACCTCAGGTTTTTACCATGTGGGCCCGGGGGCGATTTTTGACTTTTTGGGTAAAACTTTAGAAAGCTCATTTTCATGCATTGGGGTTGATTTATTTAGCGTTTATTGATGTAATTAAGTAATTTGTGACTAGATAAGGGCAAATTGGCGGTGGAATCAAGCGGTAAAGCTATAATTGAACCTTGAGTTGTGTTCGTGGCATCGAGGTAAGTGTTTGGTCTAACCTTAGCTTGAGGGATTAGGAGTTGTGTCCTATTTGCTATTTGTTTCTTGTTGAGTACGACGTATAGGCCTGGTGACGAGTATCTATGCGTTGGTGTCAAGCAAGACCGTGAGTTTTATATTGTGATTTTCATGATCTCGTTGTATTATTCATGTCTTGGCAAAGATTTCTATTTGTTGTGTAAAGTTGTGGAAAGAATTGTGACCTATGAACATTGAGGAGCGTTGACTCCAGTTGTTTAACGAATGGTGAAAGTATAAGCGATAATCGAAACTCTAGAGCATTGGCTCAAGTTGTGAAGTGAATTGTGAAGTAAAAGTGAGAAAGAGAAGAGCTCATTATGTTGCCCCCTTGCCGGGCTATTGTTGAGTTGGGGTTCCCTTGCATTGTGTCCTTAAATGATATTACGGACGCTTAGGTTGATGATTCTTCGTGTTAGGTGTTGTAACAAGTTTGGTTATAGCTGGGTAGTTAGGTGTTGTAACAAGTTTAGTTATAGCTGAGGTAGTTAGATGTTGAAGCTAGTTGAGTTATAGTTGAGATAGTTAGATGTTTGAACAAGTTTGGTTATGGTTGTTTCTCCTTTGCCGGGACGTATATACTTGTACTGTTGAGTTCCCTTGCCGAGATAGTGTAGTCTATGGTTGATCCCTTGCTGGGACGATTAATTATGATTATTGTTGATTGTATATTTGGAACGGGTTGCGCACTGTAATATTTTCAGATATTATATTGGATCGGGTTGCACGCCGCAACATTAATATATGTGGATCGGGTTGCATGCCGCAACAGATATTATATTGGATCGGGTTGCACGCCGCAACAGTTATATATATGGATCGGGTTGCACGCCGCAATAATGTTAAATGATAAGGGATCGGGTTGCGCGCCACAACAGTATTGTTATTGTATTGACTGTAGACATCGAGTGTTCTTTCATACTTTATTAAGTTTTTGATAGAATTGATATCTTTTCCTGAAGCATGTTTCCCCCTCCCTTTTAAACTATTATTACCTGTTTATATTTCCGCTGTATATTATATAACTGCACAGGTTTAGCTGGAGTCTGGTCCTAGCCTCGTTACTACCCGCCGGGATTAGGCCAGACACTTACCAGCACATGGGGTCGGTTGTGCTGATGCTATACTCTGCACTTATGTGCAGATACAGGAGCAGCGCTTGGTCAGCAGCATTAGGGGAGCCAGCCTTCAGTCCACCGAGACACCGAGGTAGCCTTGCAGGCGTCCGCAGGCCCGACGTCTCCTCTATCTTTTATTATGTTCTGTTATCTCATGTATCCGAGATAAACAGTGTTATTTTTCCTTCGAACTGTTGTATGTAGTACTCTTAGTAGTTCGTGGATATCGTGACACCAGTTTCTGGGTAGAGGCATGTGCTGACTTTCGAAACATTTTTGTTTTATATTTATTTAAGACTTCCGCGTAAATCTCGTATTCCGCTTTCATTTAGATGTTTATCACTTGTTAATATAGGTTGTTAAAAGGATTAAAACAGAAGAGTTATAGATTTCTAAGTTCGTGGCTTGCCTAGCTTCTACGAGTAGGCGCCATCACGACTCCTGAGGGTGGAAATTCCGGGTCGTGACAAGCCATTTCTCACATATATTTTAAAGGTAGGTACTCTTACCAATTGTATCCTCATACAATTTTCTTAAATAACTCTATGTCAAATAGTCCTCTGGTAGTCAGGTCGATCCTATTGGCATAGTTGAGTTCAACCATCATGATAGCAAAGAATTTATTAAATTTTATACTCCCTGGGTAGTCCAGGCGTTTAGTGTAAAATTAAATAATTCGTTCAATCCATACATCTAATGCAATAAATAATTTTAACGTATTCACGAACTATAAGTCTCCTGGTAGTCAGACCGCTCCTTATAAACAAGAGATAAGTAAAATTATTTACTTTGATGGATAGCTTTATAATAAAATATATTATACTTTATTATTTAAAAACTCAAATTTTATTAAGAGGGAGTTGTTACTAAAACAACTTTTAATAACATGAAAATCAAATCTTTTATAGTATGTGAATTTGGTTCAAGTTATCTACATGCTTAGTCCTAAATTAATTTACATCACATGTAATAAATAATTCAAAATTATGTAACGAACAAACACGTGACATAAAAAGAAAATTCAACATTCTTCTAACATGTTTAATGTATATATTACATATATCACAAAAAAGTAATTCATGCCAGAATATCATTATTAATTAACATTTCATGAACTAATAACAATTAAAAATAACAATAGAATCATGTAACCTATTATAGATTCCCGTCGTATCTAATACAAAATTTCAAATTCAAGTTATGAACTATATCAATAGTTATACGAATACATATTTTATCCACAATAAAATAATATCAACAATCAAACGATTTGACTATTGCACAAGACACATGTATTATGGTTTGAGCTCTTCAAATATAATATTAAAATATTTCGTAAATAAATTTTAGACACAATAAACCACGGCTCTGATACCACTGTAGGATTGCATATAGGTGCTCATAACACGCAGCGGAAGACAATAACAATCCTAGGTAGATCTTTTCGTGTTTAAAATTTATTTACATGTCAATAGATTGGATCTAAGACGTACCTAGTGAAGAAAGTCTCGTTTCAAAATTCTTCGATAGTGCGAAGACTCTATGTGTATCCACACCGAGGCCGATCCTTGCTATCAACTCTTTGATCAACGAAACCCGCGAATAAATTGAACGAAAAATTTGTGCTAAAATTTTTCTCAAAAATCTCAACTCAAATTAGAATAACAAGAAACACTTTTCTTGTAATTGTATTTTCTCTCTTGGCTTTGTTTGTATTCTCACTTTCACAAAGTGGTTTTTCTTCTCAAGAATTAATTGCGGCAAATTTTCTCCATCACTTTTTATATAGCATCACCTATAAACCTGTTCCTATTTGAATAAAGTAATAATTTACTTAGGGTAAAAGTTTATTTTAAGTAAACCTTATGGAATTTTAAGCAACAATCGACAACAACCCATTCTTAATAGGTTTGAGTCTGCCGCAACTATTACACGGACTTTCCATTAAGTCCAACGTCAAAATTGATTGAAATATCAAATCCAATTCAAAATTGGATTTTCCTTTTGGTTCATTAACTAATAATTTTCTAAAAGGAAAGTTCAAATCCCCTACTGATGATGGGCTTTATGTTATGGATTTAATGGTATTTTATGTTGTTTTATTATGAGTCTATTGATAGTACTAATATAGTGTCTCTTGTTAACTCTTTGAGCCAAGGGTCTCCTAGAAACAGCCTCTCTGCCCCTCGGGTAGAGGTAAAGTCTGCGTACATATTACCCTCCCCAGACCCCACTTGTGGGATTACACTGGATTGTTGTTGTTGTTGTAAAGTTCAAATCCCATAGAAAAGGATTTCACGTTGCTTTACAATTCAATTCCAAGTTGGATACTTTATTTTTGCATATATCAATTATGACTATTAAATATATATCATATATATATTTCAACCAAGAGAATAATTTAATTCTATTCCAAATAAAAAAATTTAATTTGTTCACAATATTAATTATATCCTCTGTGCTAACAAAGAATGTAATAATATTTTATTTGGACTAATAACTAAAACTATTTGACTAATTAAATTCCTTAATTTAATTATCAAATAATAAGTTAATTAATTCTTTAGCAAAGATCAGAACACTCATTAGTGTGTGACCCCATATGTTCAATACTAAACCGGTAGTAAATTGATCACATCAATATACTAATCAAGGGTGACGTCTAGCAACACTCCTTAACAACCGGATAGCATGAAGTATACAATTTACTCTCGAGAACCAGTAGAAGAATAATGTTGTAATTCCTTCTGTCCTTATAGCTTTGGATCACCCTAGGATATGGTTCAACTGTCAAACCCTAATAGGCGACCAACTATGTGTTCGTGTCAAATATAATCGACCATTGAATAATCTAAGAAACTCTTTTCTTCTTTCATTCAATTGCCCTGGCCAAGGTCTTAGTTTGGTCATTTATAATTCATGACAACATGGAGCTTAAACTCATTACCAAGAGTGGACAGATTCCATCTTGATCAATCACTAATTCTACAAGTATTCTGTGACGACCCAAAGGGTCATCACCTATTTTTTACCCATTATGTACTTCCGAGGCCTTGAAAACCTCATTTAAAGTCACCTCAATTTTTGTGCGCATTCCGGGCGCGTAGCCGGAAAGCTTAAATATGAAATTTTGTGAAAAATGCTACATTTTGATGTTAAAATGAATAAATTTGACTCCGGTCAATATTTTGGGTAAACGGACCCGGACCCGTGATTTGACGGTTCCGGAGGGTCCGTAGGAAAATATGGGACTCGATCGTATGCCCGGAATCGGAATCCGAGGTCCCTAGCCCTAGAAATGATTTTTTTTTAAGGAAATTGTTTTTCTGAAAATATCTAAGGAAATTGAAATGAAATTTGATTAGAACGAGTTGGTATCGGGCTCGTATTTTGGTTCTGGCGCCCAGTACAGGTCTTATATATGACTTGAGTCATTCCTGTAAAATTTGGTTAAAAACGGACGTCGTTTGACGCGATCCGGACCTTAATTGAGAAATGTGATGTTTAAAAGATTTTTGAGAAATTTCATTGATCTCGAGGTTTAATTCGATGCTCGTGATGTTATTTTGGTAATTTGATTACACGAATATGTCCGTAGGATGTTTTTGAGGTTGTGTGTATACTTGGCTTGGAGTTTCGAGGGCTCGGGTGAGTTTGAGTAGGTTCCGGGATGCCTTAGGCTTAGAAAGTCAAATGTTGCAGGTTCAGGAAGTTGTGGGCCTCTGAACCCTTTAGTGTGGTCCGCGAGAAACCATGTGCGACCGCGGAGGGGCCAGCGTGGCCGCAGTCGCCTTTGTGCGGGGCACGGTAGAGGCTGTGCGGCCGCAGTCACCTTTGTGCGGTCCGCACAGGGTGCTGAACTGCAGGTCTTCAGGGAGGACTGTGCTGCCGCAATCCGTTTAATGCGGTCCGCGGTGGAGCTCCGCGGCCGCAGTCCTTTTTATGTGGTCCGCGGTAAGGGTCTGAGAGGGGTATAAATAGACAGGATTTTCAGTTATTTTTCACTTTTCAAAACCATAAAAAACATAAGAGGCGATTTTTCAAACAACATTTCTTCTCCAAATCAATTGTAAGTCATTTTTAACTAGTTTTCTTCAATCACTAACATCTTTTAACATGATTTCAACTTAAAATCAAAGATTTTCATGGGGGAAATTGGGTGTTTTGGGTAGAACCTAGGTTTTCCAAAAATTGGGGATTTGGACCTCAATTTGAGGTCCGATTTTAAAACAAATTATACATTTGAATTTGTGGGGGAATGGGTAATCGGGTTTTGGTACGAACCACGGGTTTCGACTACGTGGACCCGGGGGTGATTTTGACCTTTTGGGTAAAACTTTGGGAAAAATCATTTTCATGCATTGGGGTTGATTTATTTAGCACTTATTGATGTAATCAAGTAACTTGTGGCTAGATTCGAGCGGATTGGTGGTGGAATCAAGGGGGTAAAGCTATAATTGAGGCTTGAGTGGTGTTCAAAGCTTCGAGGTAAGTATTTGGTTTAACCTTAGCTTGAGGGATTAGGAGTTGGGTCTTATTTGCTACGTGCTAATTGTCGAGTATGACGTATAGTCATGGTGACGAGTATCTATACGTTGGTGTCTAGCATGACCGCGAGTCTTTATATTGCGAATATTCTGATTTTGTTGTATCTTTCATGCCTTAATGATAATTTCTATATGTTGTAAAAAGCATGTGAAAGAAATTGTGATCTTTGAACTTCGAGGAGCATTGGCTCGAGTTATAATACGAATTGTGAAAGTATATGAGATAATTGAACCCTTTGGAGCATTGACTCAAGTGGTAAAGTGAGTTATAAAGTAAGAAGTGAAAGAAAGAGGAAGAGTTATTGAATTGTCCCCTTGCCGGGATGTTTGTTGCTTTGTTGATTATCTCCCTTACCGGGATGTTGAGATTTATTGATATTGTTCTCTTGCTGGGATTTAGCTGTTTAATTGTATTCCCTTGCCAGGATTTCTACCATTATTTGTCTACTCCCTTGCCCCTTTATTTGTGATTGTTGTTTGGGTGAGGAAGAGTGTTAAAGCACAAAGGGTGATGTCGTGCATTGTTTGCTATTATGAGGAAAGAGTGTAAAGTACGAAGGGTGATGTCGTGTCGTACGATGAACCATTCCGTACTGATATTCATTGACTATATGGTGAGGAAAGAGAGTAAAAGTATGAAGGGTGATGCCGTACACATTATTATAATATAATTGATTTGGTGAGAACGAGAGTAAAAGCACGAAGGGTGATGCCGTGCAAATTGTTGATTTCTGATTGTTGTTGATATTCTGGCTTTGTTGCTTCCCTCCTTTTATTGAGGTTTTCTATTTGGAACTGTTACCTCCCCCGACATGTTTCCCCTACCCACACTGACTGGTTATTTCCTGTATTTTTTTTTCGTTGTACATGTATATATATTTGAACTGCACAGGTTATTTGGTAGTTGGTCCCAGCCTCGTCACTACTTCGCCGAGGTTAGGCTAGGCACTTACCAGCACATGAGGTCAGTTGTGCTGATACCACACTCTGTACTCTTTACAGATCCAGGTATTGGACAGCAGCAGTAGCGCGGGAGCCAGCCTTCAACCCACCGAGATACCGAGGTAGCCTTGCAGGCGTCCGCAGGCTCGGCGTCTCCTCTATCTTATATTCAATTCTGTTATCTCATGTATTCGAGACAAACAGTGTTATATTTCTTTCAAACGGTTGTATTTAGTACTCTTAGTAGTTCGTGAGTGATGTGACACAAGTTCTTGGGTAGAGGCATATGTTGATTTCCGCATTATTGTTCAGCTTATTTAATTTAAATCTTCCGCTTTAATTCCATATTTCCGTTGTTATATTAATATTTAACGTTTGATGTTATGCTCACTAAAAAGTAGTTAGGGATTTAGGATTTGTGGCTTGCTTAGCTTCTACGAGTAGGCGTCATCACGACTCCCGAGGGTGAGAATTCCGGGTCGTGACATATTCAATCGAACCCAATATCCTTTCAACTATCGTCCTAGGGCCATAGGTGTCTAGTATTAAAGCATAACAAATAACTTGTCAATTACTATGACGATCTCAGGTCAAAGAAAACTCTTATATCGCATTCTTCAAGAGAATATTCTATTGACAGTTTATGGTAATTCTAACCATTAGGAATTATCCAATGAGTCGGTTCGATGATCATATCTCTATATGCATCATCTATCTATGTGATTTAGTTAATGATATCAACTAATCTTTATCCCAGAAAGAAAATCACATAAATATTGATCTAACCGGATTACTAATGTCCAAATTAATAATCCTACGATCAAGAACAAATTTAGATTAAATTATAAGAAACTTTACTCTCATTATCTTGATCTCCATCACAATGTCAAGTCTCAAAATTTAATCAAGGACCTTATCAAATTAATCAAGAAATTAATAACAATGATGAAAGAATATCAAATGCCATATATATTTTATATCAAATAACGTTCACAAAAATATGTTCAAATCATCAAATATGATATTGGATCTAGGGCATATCTACTATATCCCTAACAATTTTAACTTACTTTAAGCATTTTTCTGACTTTCCCAAAAATCGGAAAAAACTAAAAAGAGCTTAAAAGCTGATTTGAACAGCTTAAAAGCCAATCCAAACACCCTCTAAGTTTAGATCTTGAATCTGTATCTATGATAAGAACTTCTGTACTTAAAAAATAATTATAAAAAACGAGAGATTGAGAGATGAGATCAGAGGATGTGCACATTTACTGTATTTGACTATTATAGTCATTACTGACTAATTAATAGAATCATGTACTTTATTGGTATGCAGCAAATAAAAAAAATGGACAACATTAGCTGGAGCTGTTACACTTTGACTAGGGAAAAAAAGTGGACAACATTAGCTGGAGCTGTTACACGTTGACTAGGGAAATCAATAGCTGGAGCTGGAGCTGGAGCTGGATAGTACTTGAACAGACGTTGTTACCAAACCGATCGCGTTTTAATTCGTTCTCTTCCTTTATTACTTCATACTAAGTTCATGTGCTTTCCATTCTTCCTTATTACCCTAAGTTTTTTAACTAATCATTTACTTTTTGCAATAGGAAAAGTTGAAGAGGAACGTAAAATCTATATTATATTAAAAGGTTTTTGTTAACAAGGGAAGTTAGAAGGAATAACAATTACTCCATTTGACTATGAAGGAGCTTAGAACGATATGGTGTAAGCCTGTAAGGTAGAACCGTAGAAGGAATAACAACTCTAATCCAATTATAAGTCAGTAAAAATACGAAATCTCTATGTAAAATGTTGATCACTTTTTTTACAACTTAAAATAAAGTTTACCTTAAATATAACACTCATATTATATTTTTTTAAATATTTAGGACTTTGAAATTAACTAAAATTTAGAGTATTAATTTTTTTCTTAGTTAAACATTCCTAATGTTCAGGAAGTTAAAATTAAGTAAAACTTGACTTATATTAATTCTTTCCATAATTAAATGCTGTAAAATAATTATAACTCCTTCTTTGAGATTGGAATATTTAATATCTTTTCTCGACAAAAAAATCGTGAAACTCTTCTGCTTTATTTTCTTTCCTTATAAAACTTGTACATACATATTCCACATGCAAAGTATGATGGGAACTTTAAAAATCAATGAATTCAATAATTCATAACTTATTAAATCAGAGAAGTGATTATGTTTGAATAATTTATTTGTCTTGTTAAATTTTAATGTTTTAGGAATGCTTTCTTTGCCCACGCACATTTCGCAAAGTTATATAAATGATAAATTCCTTTAACATTTTATCTTAGTAACTAAACCTCATTACATGAATAATATTGAAATATTTGAGGGGAAATAAATTAAAAAGACATAATATTTAATCTTTCAATTGTGTTATCCGATAAACTTTGAAAAATCCTAATAAAAATATAATTAAATATGTTTCTGCCTTCTAGAATGAATTTGAGAATTTCTTTTCAAAGATATTTCCATAAAACTCTTAAATCTCTAAGATTGTGTTCTTGTTCAAACTAAAAGGGAAGCGTGATAACTTATGAAATTGAACTAAAAAAAGAAGAAGAAAGTTTGGAATATGTTGGATTATGATTGAGGACTTCTATAAGACAAAAATTTCTCCTTTATTGAGTTAGAAATATAAAATAATACTCATATAAATTTTTTTAAAAATTAATCGTGGAAATAAGGTGCACGCGCAACACGCGTATACTAACACTAGTCTATACTATATTAAAAGCACGAAGGCCCTTAGCCGAAATGTCGTTCGCCTTTTCTACCCTTTTAAATAGGATTCACATTAGACAAAATTGTAATTTCATTACTTCTATAATATTTAGGATTTTAAACCCAACTAAACTTTAGATATTTAAATACTTCCTTATTATAATTATGTAAGGAATCTTAATATTTAAAACCTTAAAATCGTTCAAAATATTACCTTATTTCAATGATGATATTACTAACAACTCATTCCGGTCTATAAGGATTAGTGTACCACGTTTTCATTAACACGCTCATTAAAGAAAACAAATCCATTAGAATATTCCGAAGGTGAAATGACTTCCTAGCCACCTAAACTTGCATTAGTTTGTAAAGTCGATATATGAATTCTTGGGTTTCCTATTTGAACACTTTTACTTGAGAAAATGGCTACTAATAAGTACTTATGATGGTGCGTGTTGTTCAGTTGTTGCTGACATAGATTTTATTTAATATTTTGTATAGCCACATCATCCATTCATTCACATTTTGTTGACACCTGGACGTTCAAGGTCACATTTTTTTTTTATCAAATTAATTTTTTCTACACATATCCCTTCCACTTCCTTAGAACCCGCCGGAAAAAACCTTATCGAACTAGGAATCAATTTGAAAAACTTTAGATTTTATCATCGGCAACGGCTCCGGCAATTCTCTGTTTTCTATCCCACCCAATACCTTTCACTTTCATTGTTTATCATCAGGGGCGGATTTAGGAGGGCACAAGGGTGTTCACCTGAACACCCTTCGCCGAAAAATTACATTGTATATATAAGGCAAAATCTGTTTTTTATCTCTATATATTAAGTTTTTAACACCCTTAACACAATCCAAAAGTATAGTTTAGTGGTCAAGGGGGTTCAAAATCTACATAAGGTCATGAGTTCAATTCCCACTAGCTACAAAAAAAAAAATTTGAACCCCTTCGTGGAGATCCTGCCTCCGCCACTGTTTATCATCTTCTCACCAAGAAAATATGAACCATTTGCAAAACTTTTTACCACAAAAAATTACAAGGAAAATATCACCAAAACTAAAAGACTAAAATTACCACCTCCAAAGATCAAAGAGAAATATCATGAAACAGTGAACAACTTTTACTATGATTGAAATCTGACCCAACTTTTCCCAACAAATCAACAAATAATTTCAACAAATCAAAGTAACGACCATGATCGAAATCAGACCCATTTTTCCCCAACAAATCAGAAGATAATTTCAGCACGACGTACATATATATAAGTGTAATCAACGGAGCACGACGTACAACAATTCAAAGCCAAGTCAACGACCGTGTGAAGCTCAACGTCGGAGGCAAGCTCTTTGAAACAACAGTATCAACACTTAGCTCTGGTGGACCCGATTCTCTCTTATCCGCCTTATCAAACCGGAATTCCGATGAACCAGAACAAATCAGAAAATAATTTCAGCACGACGTACATATATATTGGAGTGTGATTGATAGTGAAAAATTGAAGAATAAACAAATATGATGGTTTAATATGAAGCTTTAGAGTGTGATTTATCAAAAATTTTGTTATAGGCTTAATTGGGAATAAAGGAGGAAGAAGAGAAATGGAGGGATGAGGGATTACAGAGGTGGCCACATTGAGTGAAGAAAAGGAAGGGGCAGGGGTAAGGGTACGGGGAGGAATAAATAGCGGTGGATCTTCTTCTTTCTTTCTTTTTTAAATTTATCGTATTCACGCGCTTTATACACGTGATTAACACGCAATTGACCACATCAGCTTTAATATTGCCACATAAGCATAGTCAACGGTCAAAAATGTTTATTAGTATCTATTTTCTCAAGTAAAGGTGTTCAAATGGAAAACCCAAAAGTTCATATATCGGTTTTACAAACTGATACAAATTTAAGTGGCCAGGAAACCATTTCACCTATTCCGAAAGAAGGAATTAATAGAATCAGTATGTGCAATTAGTGGTCTGGCCATGAAGTTTTTGGGTTTGAATGTTATTTGAACAAATCTCGCATAAGCAGATCTCAAAAGTTAGTATCTACTTCATCCTTCGTATTAAATTTTACACACATATAGTTATTTTATTTGCTAATGAAATATAATGGGAAAAAGAATACAATCCTATAATGTTTTTTGCAACTTTAGTTTGAGCTCATATAAGAGTCTGTTTGGTTGAGCTACCAAAAACTTCTTATTTTTAAAAGTGCTTTTCAAATAATACTTTTATAAAGTAGCAATTTGTTTGGCCAATTCTTTTAAGTAGTACGTTTGTCAAGCAAATTGTATTTGGCCAATCTTTCCAAAAAGTTTTTTTTAAGTAACAAAGTACAAAAAAAAATACTTTTGGTTCATTTTGCAATTAGAATTATTTAAAAAGAAAGAAATGAATTTAAATATTTATTATAAAGGAATTTAATTTAAATATAAAACATAAAATAAAATATAAATTCAAAATTTTAATCATAATTATTTCAAAGCAATAATATTGCGGGAATTAAGTATTACTTATTACGTACATGATAATTAAAATATTTTAAAATATTTTAAAATACATCATTTAATATAAACAAAAAATCTCTCTTATAAATCCCTACCTAGAAGAAGAAATCTATTTGTAGTAGAAAGAATATTTCGAAGAGGGATAGGAGAAAGAAAATAATAATGTGATAAAAATAAAAAAGAGTGGAAAGTATGGTAGGAAAAAAATCAAAGGAAAAGAAAAAAGTTAAATTAATGAGAAATAATTTGAAAATATAAAATTAACGGCAAGGATATTTTTTTCCTGAATAAATTAATCTTCTGCTTCTGTTTCTGCTTCTTGGAAGAAGTTGGAATTTGTAGCTTCTCTTTAAAAGTAGAAAAATTACTTTTGCCAAACATCCCAAATTTCTAAAAAGTACCTTTTTGATCGAAAAAGTACTTTAGCTTTCTAGAAACTTGGCTAAACAGGCTCTACAACTATTTGCTCGATTATAATTTACCATCATATATATTCGATCGAACTCTCAAGAGATTAAATTGTGTTTTTATCATGCTAAAAATCTAAAATAATGACAATTTAGTTAAATATCCTTGAGACCTTGACCTTCACCATTCTCAAGGAGTTGAATTTATTCTCTAATTTTTGTGTTACAATTCAAATACTTTTTTTTTTGTAAGAGGGGCAGCCGCTACAATCTCTGTCCTTCGGGTGAACACTTTGTGTGCACTGGGAAAATTTATCCTTGTGTAATAGCCTGCAAACCACACAGGAGAATTAAACCGCACTAGGCAAGCCCTGTGGGACCAGCTCAACCCAGAAGACATTGAGGAGGAATTCGATCCCAAGTCATCCGTACGGATAACCACCATCCGTATGAATGACCACCCTTCAAACCAACTGGGCAACCCCAAAGGGTAATTCAAATATATTATTTAATAATATTTATGTAAATTTCTTTTAAAAACAAATTTGTATTCATGATAGGGTACATGCGCAACGCACGTACTCTAAAACTAGTACTAATAAAATTTTCTCTTATTGTATTCCTACTATCCTAATAAAATTTTATGTCAAACAAATTCTATTTGACCTAAGCTTTTGAAATAAATTTAACTTTTTTTTACTATAAATAATTGTCATTTGTAGTGCCATTTATAATGACCCCAAATGTTTGGGAAGGACATATAGGACGTTGGAAATTTGGTTTTAAAAAAGATTGAGGAATTGGTGTTACACACCAAAATTAGCTATTGATCCTCGTATTAAGATTACCAAAATGATATGACTCTAAGGCCTCGCTTTTTTTTTAAGACTAGTCTTAGAGTACGCATTTTGCGCGTGTTTCATATGTCAATAAATAAATATTTTTTAAAAAATTACATTAATTATAAATAATATAATTGAATTCTAAAATAAAAACAAATTAGATAACTTTCTAAAAATAGAAATATTGATCCCGTTTAGCAGGCAAAATAAAGGATGAAATCCTGTAAGTGGAAGTCTTCAAAGAATAATAAGAAAACTTATAAAAATTATTGTTAATTTTTTTCCTAATATAGAAACAAAAAAGTAAAAAAAATACTTTTATTACGATAAATTTTCAAATAATACAAATATATAAGTGGCATTATAAACTTTAAAGATGACTAATATTTAATTAATAATTTATAACCAATAACATAATATATAATAATATAGGAAGCTATCATTTGTTAGAATATTTATGGGGAAAAAGAAAATTAATTAATGACAACTCATTTAGAATATATTTTTATCTTTTACTATCTCATCCTTATTGCTTCAAGTCTGCAAAGATTAATAGAAAAATAATTATTGAGTGTATGACATTCTGTCATTATTGAGTAAATTCTAGTCAATTACAATATATTTTTCTTTATGATTTTGCAAGTTGAGATAATTACTGAGCATAATGTTTAAAACAAAAATTCAATTAATAAATTTAAGTTGTTTTTAAAGTTCTGAATATTAAGATTAACATGCAATGTGTTATAGTTATGTTGCATAGTCCAAATAAGGTAAGAATTTATTTACGGTAAATTCATTGATTTAAAATTTTAATTATTAAATTTTTCTACATAATTCGAATAAAAAAATTTAATAATTAAAATTTTAACTGATTTAAAATTCTTCATATTTTAAAATTACAGCAATTGTTTCAATAATTATGTTTATGTTGTTTCCAGACTATAGTGAGCTATATATTTATGTTTTTTTATTTATAACTTTTCCATATATTCCTCCTGCATTATTTCAAAATTTGAT
Source organism: Nicotiana sylvestris (assembly GCF_000393655.2). Taxonomy (NCBI): domain Eukaryota; kingdom Viridiplantae; phylum Streptophyta; class Magnoliopsida; order Solanales; family Solanaceae; genus Nicotiana; species Nicotiana sylvestris. The sequence continues at coordinate 20,684,433 of NC_091058.1, forward strand.
TTTAAGTTTTTCATGGTATTCATAATTTTAGATGGTTAGAATGAGTTAAAGATTATAGGTAGTCAAAATATGGACTACACTTTAATTACATAAGTATATTTTTCAAGAAAATAATTATATAGACTACACTTTAATTTGGGAGAAAAGTATGCATTTAATGGAACCATAAAATGCTTAATAAAATATGATATGTACGTTTCTAATTAATTTCTAAAAATAATTTGCTCAATTTGATTTATTTTGATGTCCTAAATAGGAGTTTAAATATGGAAAACTTTAATAAGCAAAATTTTAGTTGACTTAAAAGTGCTAAATATTAGGAAAATAATTAAATAACTATATTATCCAATGTAACCTCTATTTTAAAAGGGTAAAAAAGGCGAACAACATTTCGCTAAGGGCTTTCGTGCTTTTAATATAGTATAGATTAAGACGTCTGAATCTGAATACACATTTGAATATCAAGATGTGTATTAAGATTAAAACATCTGAATATTAATATGTGCATTAAAATCGGAATACTAAATGACTACGATTGTTTGATTTTTAACATTTGAATGTATACAATTTACTTTATTTGAAAATTAATAAACATAAAATTCAAATGAAATACTAATTAATCTAATATTCTATCAATAAAATTTATAATTTTTTAAAAATATGGTAGTTGCCAGTGGTAATGGCTAACGGTAGTGCTTGTGAATGCCGACTAGAGGTGGTAGTTGATGATAGGTTTGATTGATGGTTGTGATTTAAGGTAGTAGCTAGTGGTGATTAGTAATAGTGGCGATTATGATTGAGGATGATGGTGGTGAGTGGTGATAGTTAATAATGGCGGGAGGTGCAAGTAGTTTTGATTGAGAAAAGTAGTGGTAGGTGGTGATAGTTAATAGTGATGTGCAGTGCCGGTTATGGTTGTTGATGGTGATGGGGTGGTTAGTTGTGGTAGTTGAGTTGGATGGGTGTTGTTTATGTTTGAGAATAATGGTGGTGGGAGTGGTGCGGATGGTGGGTGGTGGCGGCTATGATTGAGGATGATGGTAGTGGTGGTGGTGATTAAGTATGGTGGTGGTGGCGGCGGCGGCATGGTGGTAGTTGACAATGGTAGGTGGTGGCGGCAATTAATAATGGATATGGATGATAGTATTTTAATGAAATTAAGTCTCTGTTATGGATCTCAATCATATAGACCTATTCAGAACCATTAAGTGATTGTGAAGTAAAAAAAATACTTAATGATTAAGAACTGAATAATTAAGATTTAGACTTTAAAAACAAACACACTTAGTGTGTGAGATCTGAATGATTAAGATCTAGGCCTCCATTAAGTACAAACAATTGAGGCCTAAATAGGTCGGGTTTTCTCGGGTTCTTTGGTCTTAGTAGGATAAAATCATATAAGATGTTACCCAAAAAAATAAGACATTATATTAAAATACTTAATAATAAAATCACATAAAATAAATATTGTTAATTAATAAGCCATAATGAAAATAATCATAATCTAATTGTATTAAATCATGCTAAAATAAGTACAACTAATAAGTATTAATTATTAATTACATCATAAACAAGAAAAAAATAAGTTATGAATTTATTTTTATTTTTTTTGGTAAAAAAGACTTTTATTCATAATAGCAAACTTCAAGAGTTATTACAAATGGAGATTCTCCTAGGTAACAAGGTACCTAATCCATCTCTTTCAAAAGCAGTACAAACAAAAGCGGGGGGCAAAAGATAAGTAAACAATCTTCCAAAAATATCTATTTTGCATGCATTTTTTGCTAATTGGTCTATGACTCCATTAACTTTTCTAAACACATGCTTTAGTGGTAGATCACTTGCGCTCCTCAATAAGGACCTGCAATAATCAACCAAGTTAGAGACAATCATTGTTAGCCAGCAGATTAATAAGTTCTTGACAATCCGTTTCAATTACTACTAGCATTAAACCCCTTTAAATAGCTAGTTTAACCATGTGAAGCAATGCTAGTGTTTCCATGTAAATATTTGTCGCATGTTTTATGCTCATGCTAAATCCCAGGATTCATTTTTTTTATTACTGTCCCTAAATACTCCCCCATACCCCCTTCCTGGATTACCAACACAAGCCCCATCTATGTTAAGTTTATAGAATAAGGTATAAGGAGGTTCCCACTTAATAAGAATGGTGTTTTTTCTAGGATTTCTAACTAGCTTATTAGTTGCGAACACGAATTCTATTGATATTAGGAGAGGATTTGTGTCACGATGCGGATTTTTTACCCTCAGGAGTCGTGATGGCGCCTACTCGTGAAAGCTAGGCAAGCCAATTAGGGTTCTGCACAATAACAATCAATCCCAAACAGTTATAAACAGAAACTCAAGTTAAACAGTTGATAAATGCGGAAGAGTTATAATATAATCAAATAAGCCAATACAAGTCTACCCATAAATCTGGTGTCACAATATTACGAACGTCTAAGATTTTCACTACAAATACTGGTCTGAAAAGAAAAGTATAACTGTTCTCGGAAAAGAAAAGAGACAGGAGAAAACTAAAACATGGAAGGGGGACTTTAGGCTCTGCGGAAGCCAGCAGATCTACCTTGGTCTCCCTGGACTGAAGGCAGCTACCTCAGCTACTCACCAGGTCTGGTACCGAAATCTGCACAGAATAGTATAGAGTGTAGTATCAGTACAACCGAACTCATGTACTGAGTAAGTGTCGAGCCTAACCTCGGCAAAGTAGTGACGAGGCTAGGACACGACTATCAAATAAACCTGTACAATTAAATCATATACAAACAGAATCATAATAACATGAATCAACAGAATAAAGTGGGAAGAGGACATGTTGCGGGGGAATAACAGATTCTAACAATAAGCCAATAAATAAGCATTAATAACGAAGCATAATGAACATCACATTTAAATTAAAAGGATAATGAAACGGTAACATGTGCACGGCATCACCCTTCATGCTTTTACTCTCATCCTCACCATATAAAACAACAGAAACGACACGGCATCACCCTTCGTGAATTACCTCAAATAATCATGGCACGGCATCACCCTTCGTGCATTATACCTCACAATATAGGCACGACATCACCCTTAGTGCATTAACTCTCAAATCATGGCACGACATCACCCTTTGTGCATTAACACTCGTAATATCGGCACGACATCACCCTTTGTCCATTACACTCACTCACAATATCATGCACGACATCATCCTTAGTGCTTTACACTTTTCCTCACCCAAACAATAGAAATAGTAGGTCCCGACAAGGGAATCAACAATATCAACAATAACATCCCGGCAAGGGAATCAACAATATCAACAAAATCATCCCGACAAGGGATTCAACTACAATCAATCTCATTTCAACAATTACTTTACAATATGAAATTCAACTTGTGCCAATTCTTAGCAATAATCAATTATCAAGAAACTTTCATAAGCTTTGTTCAACACTAATAATCATCAATTTGAGCATGATCGATACATAATAGAGTCACAACAATCATAATATAAGACTCGCGGGAATGCTTGATACAACCGTATAGATACTCGTCACCACATCTATATGTTGTACTTGATACAAACACATAGCAAATAGACCACAACTTCTATTCTCTCAAGCTAAGGTTAGGCCAAATACTTACCTCGATTCCACAGACAAATTAAGCCTCAACTACCGCTTTACCCCTCGGTTACCCCTCGGTTCCACTTCCAATTCGCTTGTATCTAGTCACAATGTACTTAATAACATTAATATATGCTAAATAAACCAATTCTAATGCATGAAAATAGATATCCCATTGATTTCCCCAAAAAGTTAGAAATCGACCCTGGGTCCGCTTGGTCAAAACCCTAAGTTCGAACCAAAAACCGATCACTCATCCACTCATGAACTCAAATATGTGATTAGTTTTGAAATCGGACCTCAAATCGAGGTCCAATTTCCCAAAATTGGAAAATCCTAACTTCTACCCAAAAACACCCAATTTCCCATGAAAAACCCTTGATTTTGAAATGAAATCAAGTGAAAAGATGTTATAGATTGAAGAGAATAAGTTAGAAATTACTTACTAATGATTTGGAGAAGAATCTTTCTTTGGAAAATCGCCCAAGAGAGTTTAGGATTTTAAAGAGTTTAAAAAATGGATGAAATCCCGTCAAAAAACCAACTTATCAGGTGTAGATGTCGCAATTGCGACCAGGGGTTCGCAATTGCAAACCCTGAGAATTTCTGCTACTTTTGCATTTGTGACTGCTGGGATATTCTGAGAACTTCGCATTTGCGAAGAAAAGCTCGCAAATGCGAGCAAGGCTGGCCATGGCATTTTTCGCAATTGCGATCAGCCCCTCGCAATTGCCAAGCCTGTTGGGCTCGTAATTGTGAAGCCTGACCTCGCAATTGCGAGATCAGAGCCTACAACATCACTGAACCTGCAACAACTATTTTTCTAAGTCTAAATTCACTCTGTGGCTTATCCAAAACGCACCCGAGCCCTCGGGGCTCCAAACCAATCATGCTCGCAAGTCTAAAAATATTATATGGACTTGCTCGTGTGATCAAATCATCAAAATAATATCAACAACTATGAATTAAACCTCAAATTCATGAAATTATCCAAGAACATTGAAATTTCTATTTTCTCAACTATAGGTCCGTTTTATACCAAACCACTTCCGATTCTTACATAATTTCACAGATTAGACTTAAACATTATATTAAACCTTTACCGGACTCCGAAACCAAAATACGGACCCGATACCATTAAGAAAATACATCATTTCACTTCTAAAAGCCTTTATATTTTCCAGCAAATAATTTTCTTTAAAAATTCATTTCTCGGGCTTGGGACATCGGAATTCGATTTCGGGCATATGACCAAGTCTCATATTTTACTACGGATCCTATGGGACCGTAGGATTACGGGTCCGGTCCGTTTATCAAGAATGTTGACCAACGTCAAGTTTAATCAATTTTAAAGGCCAATTTCATTATTTTTCTTATATTTCACATAAAAGCTTTTCGGAAACGCGCCCGGACCGCACATGCAAATCGAGGTGAGATAAAAAGAGGTTTTTAAGGCCTCGGAATACAGTTTAAACTTCTAAAGCAAGAGATGACCTTTAGGGTCATCACAATTTGTTATTCTGGAAAACAATATCATTTCTAGTGGACCATATATACCATAGTAGGAAGGGAAGTAATTCTTACCAATTGACATATATGTTGTAGGGCTTTTTAGATTTCAATTGATCTTTAAGCCAGTTAAACATGGTGTCATTTGTACTTTAGCCTTGGAGGTAGTTGTAATCAGTGCATGTTTATGCCCATATTACCTTAGAGTAGATACAACCAAAGAAAACATGCTCGATGTCTTCTTCTTCTATGTTACAAATGAAACAGTTCTCATTAGGGCAGATATTTCTTCTAGCGAGCATGTGAGTTGTAGGGAGTCTGTTGAGAGCGATTGTCCATAAGAGGTGTTTTAACTTATTGACCATGTTAGTTTTCCAGATCCAATCATTGTTGGGCCCTTTATAATTCCCTTGATCGGAGATGAGTTCATAAGCAGCTTTGGTTGAGAAACTATTATGGTTCCTAAAGTTCCAACCAAAAGTATCCTTTTTAGGGTGGGTTTACTTAATGTAGGTACAATGAATCCTCTTGGTTACTTCTTCTAGAAGGACAATGAACATGTTAGTAAGGTTATATGAACCATTTTCCAATATACAGTTCGGTGTTTGATCTATTTCCTTTTGTGTGAGGGGTTTTTATACATAATTTCTGAATGGGCCTGATTGATTAACCCAATTATCATACCATAGGTTTATAAATTTTCCATCTCCTACTAGCCATTTGGTGGCCTGCTTACAGATAGTAGTTCCTTTCTTGATATTTTTCCAAATATGAGAGCCTAAGCTTTTATTGGCATTATTAATTCTTGACGGGTTTTTTCTATCATACTTATTCTGCAAGATATTAGCCCATAGAGACATCTTGCTTTTTCTATATCTCCAAACCAAGGTTGCCTGAAAGGAGCTATTTTTCCAAGCTGCCTTATTGTCATGACCCAAAATCTCACCTGTCGTGATGGCGCCTATCATGGTACTAGGCAAGCCTCAACTCAATATCTCAACACAGTAGAAATTTTAAATAAAGGTGGAAGCAATTAATATTAAATAAAACCTTTTAGAACAGAATATAATTCTGAAAGTACTGTGACGACCCAAAAGGCCATCACCTGTTTTCTTACCCATTATGTGCTTCAGAGGCCTTAAAAACCTCATTTAGAGTCGCTTCGATTTGCGTCGTAGTCCGGGCGCATATCCGAAAAGCTTAAATATGAAATTTTGTGAAAAATGTTAAGTCTTGACTTTAAAATGAATAAATTTAACTTCAGTCAATATTTTGGGTAAACGGATCCTGACCCGTGATTTGACAGTCCCGGAGGGTCCGTAGGAAAATATGGGACTTGGGCGTATGCCCGGAATCGGAATCCGAGGTCCTTAGCCCGAGAAATGAATTTTTAAGTGAAATTATTTTCAGAAACTGTTTAAGAAAATTTGAAGTGAAAACTGATTAGAAAACAATGGTATCGGGCCCGTATTTTGGTATGGCACTCGGTACAGGTCTTACATATGACTTGAGTCATTCCTATGAAATTTGGTTAAAAACGGACGTCGTTTGATGTGATCCGGACCTTAATTAAGAAATTTGATGTTTAAAAGAGTTTTGAGAAATTTTATTGATCTCGAGGTTTAATTCGACGCTCGTGATGTTATTTTGGTCATTTGAGTACACGAATATGTCCGTAGGATATTTTGAGGTTCTGTGTATACTTGGATTGGAGTTTCGAGGGCTCGGGTGAGTCTCGAGTGGGCTCCGGAATGCCTTAGGCTTAGAAAGTCAGATGTTGCAGGATCAGGAAGTTGCAGTCTCTGAACCCTCTAGTGCGGTCCGCGAGAAATCGCGTGCGACAGTGGAGGGGCCAGCGCGGCCGCGGTCCGCGGAGGAGGCTATGCGGCTGCAGTCGCCTTTGTGCGGTCCGCCCAGGGTGCTGAACTGCAGGTCTTCAGGGAAGGGCCAGCGCGGCCGCGGTCTCCTTTGTGTGGTCCACGGTGGAGGCTGTGCGGCCGCGGTCCATTTGATGCGGTCCGCACTGGGGGTCTGAGAGGGGTATAAATAAACGGGAATTTCAGTTATTTTTCACTTTTTCAAAACCCCAAAGCATAAGAGGCGATTTTTCAAACAACCTTTCTTCTCCAAAACGTTAGTAAGTGATTTCTAACTCATTTTCTTCACTCCTTAACATCTTTTAACATGATTTCAACTTCAAATCAAAGATTTTCATGGGGAAAATTGGGTATTTTGGGTAGAACCTAGGTTTTCTAAAATTGAGGATTTGGACCTCAATTTGAGGTCCGATTTCAAAACAAATTATATATTTGGATTCGTGGGGGAATGGATAATAGGGTTTTGGTCTGAACCTCGGGTTTCGACCACGTAGGCCCGGGGGTGATTTCTGAATATTCGGTAAAACTTTAGAAAACTCATTTTCATGCATTGGGGTTGATTCATTTAGCACTTATTGATGTAATTAAGTAATTTGTGACTAGATTCGAGCGGATTGGTGGTGGAATCAAGGGGTAAAGCTATAGTTGAGACTTGAGTGGTGATCAAGGCATCGAGGTAAGTGTTTGGTCTAACCCTAGCTTGAGGGATTAGGAGTTGAGTCATACTTGCTACTTGCTTCTTGTTGAGTACGACGTATAGGCATGGTGACGAGTATCTATACGTTGGTGTCAAGCATGACCGTGAGTCTTAAATTGAAAGTTGTTGTGTTCTTAAATGACACTTGGGTGCATTACGTAATGATCTTCTATGATTGAGCATTTTCAATAATTGAACTGAGTACAAGTTGAGTTGAGGTTGGTTATAGCTGATTCTCCCTTGCCGGGATGATTAATTCAATATTGTTGTTCCCTTGCCGAGAAAATTATAACATTGTTGTGTTCCCTTGCCGGGAAGTTATTATATTATTTATGTTCCCTTGCCGGGATTTCTTGTGATTGTGTGATGAAATGTAAAAGGAAGCGGGTGGTACGCCTACCACAAGATATAATAAAATGGGAGCGGGTGGTATGCCTACCACAAGATATAATGAAATGGGAGCGGGTGGTACGCCTACCACGAGATATAACGAGATGGGAGTGGGTGGTACGCCTACCACAAGATATAATGAGATGGGAGCGGGTGGTACGCCTACCACGAGATATAATGAAATGGGAGCGGGTGGTACGCTTACCACAAGATATACTGAAATGGGAGCGGGTGGTACGCCTACCACAAGATATGAGAAATGGATCGGGTTGCACGCCTGCAACAAGATGAAACTGAAAGTGAAAGTTGCCTTATTTCTCTTTATCTGTGTTAGAAGTTAAATTGTAGTTTCCTTACTATTCTTTGGTATTCTGTTTTATCTGCTACCCCCGGAGCATGTTTCCCCCTTCCCAGCTTTGATTGCTTATTACCTGTTTACTTTTCTGCCATAGAGTATATAACTGCACATGTTTATCTGGAGTCTGGTCCTAGCCTCGTCACTACCTCGTCGGGTTAGGCCAGACACTTACCAGCACATGGGGTCGGTTGTGCTGATACTACACTCTGTGCTCTTTTGCACAGATCTAGGTCTTGGACAGCAGCAGTAGCGCGGGAGCCAACTTTCAATCTAGTGAGACACTGAGGTAGCCTTGCAAGTGTCCGCAGGCCCGGCGTCTCCTCTATCTTTATTTCAGTCTGTTATCTCATATATTCGAGACAAACATTTTATATTTTTCTTTCAAACGGTTGTATTTAGTACTCTTAGAAGTTCGTGAGTAATGTGACACCAGTTCTTGGGTAGAGGCATATATTGATTTCCGTATTATTGTTCAGTTTCTTTAATTTAAGTCTTTCGTACATTTATTAAATTTCGTTGTTTTCATGCTATCACTGATAATCGTTAAAAGAAGTGATTTGTTAATGAAGTAAGTTGTTAAGGATTGGCTTGCCTATCTCACATTAGTAGGCGCCATCACGATTCCCAAGGGTGGGAAATTCGGGTCGTGATAAGTTGGTATCAGAGCTCTAGGTTACATAGGTCTCACAACTCACGGACAAGCTTAGTAGAGTCTGAGGGATCGGTACGGAGACATTTGTATTTATCCCCCAGAGGCTACAGGGTTAGGAAAATCTCACATTTGTTCTTTCTTGTCATGCGGATTTGTTCCTCAAATGCTAATTGGATTTCTACTCTGTTCTTTCACAGATGGCGAGAACACGCGCTTCCTCATCTACCGCTCGGTAGCCCGAACCCCCAGCAGCAGCTCCCACTAGGGGCAGAGGCCGAGGCCATGCTAGAGGCCGAGGTCGGGGCAAAGTTCAACCCAGAGCAGCAGCACCAGTGGCGGAGCCTCAACTTGATTTTGAGGAGGAGGTTCCGACCCCAGCAGTTTCGGTGGGCCCAGCTCAGGTCCCATAGGGGTTTATTGCAACCCAGTTCTTCAGGACGCTCTAGTGCGATTGGTGGGCCGCATGGAGAGTGTCACCCAAACAGGTTTGCTTTCTGTATCCCCAGCCACTTCTCAGTCTGGAGGAGGGGCTCAGACTCCTGCTACACGCACTCCGGAGCAGGTAGCTCCTTAGATTCAGACTCCAGCGGTTCAGCAAGTTGGAGCAGTTCAGCCGGGTGCAGTAGCTTAGATCGGTGATGGAGCGGCTATGTCTGTCGATGCTTTGTGGAGGCTGGATAGGTTCACCAAGTTCTTCACTACTACTTTCAGCGGTGCTTCTTCTGAGGATCCCTAGGATTTTCTATATAGTTGTCACGAGGGTCTCAAGAACATGGGTATTGTTGAGACCAATGGGGTCGATTTTGCTACATTCCGCTTGTCTGGATCCGCCAAGACTTGGTGGAGGGATTAGTGCTTAGCTAGGCCAGTCGGGTCGCCATCTTTGACTTGGGAGCAGTTTACAGTATTGTTTCTGGAGAAGTTTCTCCCCGTTACTTAGAGAAAAGCCTATCGGAGGCAGTTCGAGCGCCTCCAGTAGGGTTCCATGACGGCCACCCAGTATGAGACCAGGTTCATCGACTTAACTCGCCATGCTTTTGTCATACTTCCTACCGAGAGAGAGAGAGCGGCCACCCAGTATGAGATCACTTTTCAGGAGGCGGCCAATGTGGCTCGCAGAGTTGAGATGGTTCTATCGCAAGGAGGTGGTCAGGGGTCGGATAAGAGACCCCGTCATTTAGGCAGATTCAGTGGTACCTCGTTTGGAGGTAAAGATTCATATGGTAGAGGCCATCCTCCTAGGCCCTTTCAGTCAGCTTTTCAGGCTTTTCACGGTGCTTCAGGTGGTCGTGGTCCTCCGATTTAGTATTCTGATCAGCAGTCCTTCAGTGCACCAACAGCACCTATTAGTGCACCGCCACTTCAGAGTTTCCAGGGTCGTCAGCCCCACCAGCCGAGGGCTTGTTTTACTTGTGGCGACATGAGGCACATTGCTAGGTATTGCCCTCAGGCTTTGAGTAGTTCGCCGCATCAGGGTTCACGTGCTATGGTTCAGGCACCAGATGTTCCACAGCCCGCCCAGCCAGCTAGAGGTGGGGGTAGAGGTGCTAGAGGTGGAGGTAGAGGTCCTAGAGGTGGAGCTCTGGCCGCCAGAGGTGGAGGCTAGCCAGCAGCAGGCCGTCCCAGAGAGGTAGTTCAAAGTGGTGGGGCCCAGCCCCGATGTTATGCTCTCCCAGCCAAGACCAAGGCTGAGGCTTCAGATACAGTTATTATAGGTATTGTTCTGGTTTGTGATAGAGATGATTCAGTGTTATTTGATCCAGGGTCTACATACTCGTATGTGTCATCTTATTTTGCACCATATCTGGTCATGCCTAGTGATTCATTGAGTATTCCCGTTTATGTGTCTACGCCGGTGGGTGATTCTATTGTGGTAGATCGAGTCTATCGCTCTCTTGTAGTTGTGATTGGGGTCTTGAGACTCGTGTGGATTTGTTGCTTCTAGACATGGTCGATTTCGATGTCATATTGGGGATGGACTGACTATCACCTTACCACGCTATCTTGGACTGTCATGCCAAGACTGTGACCTTAGCTTTACCGGGTATGCCTCGTTTAGAGTGGAGAGGGACTTCTGGTCATTCTACCCATAGCGTCATTTCTTATATGGAGGCTCGACGTATGGTCAAGAAGGGGTGCTTGGCCTATTTAGCTTATGTTCGTGATTCTAGTGCGGAGGTTTCCTCTATTGATTCTGTGCCCGTGGTTCGTGAATTTCCTGAGGTATTCCCTTCAGACCTATTGGGTATGCTGCCCGACAGGGATATTGACTTTTGCATTGATTTGGTTCCGGGCACTCAGCCCATTTCTATTCCGCCATATCGCATGGCCCTGCCTGAGTTGAAAGAGTTGAAGGAGCAGTTGCAGGACTTGCTGGAGAAGGGTTTCATTAGACCCAGTGTTTCGCCTTGGGGTGCGCCAGTGTTGTTTGTTAAGAAAAAGGATGGTTCGATGAGAATGTGCATTGATTACCAGCAGTTGAACAAGGTCACTATCAAGAATAAGTATCCACTGCCAAGGATCGATGATTTGTTCGATCACCTTCAGGGTGCCAAGGTATTTTCAAAGATTGACTTGAGATCTGGCTACCATAAGTTGAGGATTAGGGCATCTGATGTCCCAAAGGCAGCTTTCCGCACTCGGTACGGCCATTATGAGTTCTTGGTCATATCATTTGGGTTGACAAATGCCCCAGCGGCTTTTATGGATTTGATGAACCGAGTGTTCAAGCCTTATTTGGACTCGTTCGTGATAGTCTTCATTGATGATATTTTGGTATATTCCCTCAGCTAGGAGGAGCACGAGCAGCATCTCAAAGTGGTTCTTCAGAATCTGAAGGATAGTCAGTTATATGCTAAGTTCTCGAAGTGTGAGTTCTGGCTGAGTTCAGTTGCATTTCTGGGTCATGTTGTATCAGTAGAGGGTATTCATGTTGATCCAAAAAAGATTGAGGCAGTCAAGAACTGGCCTAAACCAACATCAGCTACAGAGATTCGGAGTTTCTTGGGATTGGTAGGCTACTATTGTCGGTTTGTGAAGGGGTTCGCATCTATTGTACCCCCGATGACCAGGTTGACCCAGAAGGGTGCCCAGTTCAGATGGTCAGACGAGTGTGAGGCAAGCTTTCAGAAGCTCAAGACAACTCTGACTACCGCACCTGTGTTGGTTTTGCCCACAGGTTCAGGGCCTTACACAGTTTATTGCGATGCTTCCGTATTGGGCTTGGTGTAGTGTTGATGCAGGATGGCAAGGTCATTTCCTATGCTTCAAGGCAGTCGAAGATTCATGAGAAGAACTATCCAGTCCATGATTTAGAGTTGGCAGCCATTGTTCACGCATTGAAGATTTGGAGGCATTATTTGTATGGCGTGGCATGTGAGGTGTTCACTGATCACAAGAGTCTTCAGTATTTGTTCAAGCAAAAGAGTTGAATTTGAGGCAGAGGAGATGATTGGAGTTGTTGAAGGATTATGATATCACTATCTTATATCACCCGGGAAAGGCCAACATGGTGGCCGATGCTCTGAGTAAAAAGTCAGCCAGCATGGGCAGTCTTGCTTATATTCCAGTCGGTGAGAGGCCGCTTGCGTTAGATGTTCAGGATTTGGCCAATCGATTTGTGAGATTGGATATCTCTAAGCCTAGCCGAGTATTAGCTTTCACGATCGCTCGATCTTCATTATTGGAGCGTATCCGTGATCAACAGTTTGATGATCCCCATTTGTGTGTCCTTAGAGACACGGTGCGGCGTGGAGGTGCCAAGCAGGTTACCTTAGGTGATGATGGAGTTTTGAGATTGCAGGGGCAAGTTTTTGTGCCTAATGTGGATGGGCTTCGAAAGTTGATTTTAGAGGAGGCCTATAGTTCTCGGTACTCTATTCATCCAGGTGCCGCGAAGATGTATTAGGATTTGCGGTAACATTATTGGTGGCGCAGAATGAAGAAGGATATTATTGCATATGTGGCTCGATGTTTGAATTGTCAGCAGGATAAGTATGAGTATCAGAGGCCTGGTGGATTATTTCAGAGGATTGAGCTTCCCGAGTGTAAGTGGGAGCGGATCACTATAGACTTCGTTACTGGACTTCCGCTGACTCGGAAGAAGTTTGACGCAGTTTGGGTCATTGTTGATAGGCTGACCGAGTCAGCACATTTCATTTCTATGGCAGTCTCCTATTCATCCGAGATGTTAGCTGAGATCTATATCCGGGAGATTGTTCGCCTTCATGGTGTGCCTGTGTCTATCATTTTGGACCGAGGTACGCAGTTTACCTCGTGTTTCTGGAGAGCAGTTCAGCGAGAGTTGGGTACTCAGGTGGAGTTGAGTACAACCTTTCATCCCCAGATGGACGGCCAGTCCGAGCAGACTATTCAGATTTTGGAGGATATACTCCGAGCTTGTGTCATTGATTTTGGAGGTTCGTGGGATCAGTTTTTGCCTTTAGCAAAGTTTTCCTACAACAACAGCTACCAGTCGAGTATCCAAATGGCTCCTTATGAGGCTTTGTATGGTAGGCGATGTCGATCTCTGGTTGGATGGTTTGAGCTGGGGGAGGCTCGGTTGTTGGGTACGGATCTGGTTCAGGAGGCCTTGGACAAGGTCAGGATCATTCAGGAGAGGCTTCGTATGGCTCAGTCCAGGCAAAAGAGTTATGCAGACCGCAAAGTTTGAGATGTGGCTTTTATGGTTGGTGAGCGAGTATTGCTCTGAGTGTCGCCTATGAAGGGCGTGATGAGATTCGGGAAGAAGGGCAAGCTTAGCCCTAGGTTCATTGGTCCATTTGAGATTCTTGATCGAGTGGGAGAGGTGGCTTATAGACTTGAATTGCCGCCTAGCTTATTAGCCGTGCATCCAGTATTTCATGTGTCCATGCTTCGGAAGTATCACGGTGATCCATCCCACGTGTTAGATTTCAGTACTGTCCAGTTGGACAAGGACTTGTCTTATGAGGAGGAGTCAGTGGATATTCTAGACCGGCAGGTCCGTTAGTTGAGATCAAAGAGTTTTCCTTCGGTTCGTGTTCAGTGGAGAGGTCAGCCTCCGAAGGCATCGACCTGGGAGTCTGAGTTCGATAGGCGGAGCCGTTATCCTCATTTATTCCCCGACTCTGGTACTTCCTTCTTCTGTTTGTTTGAGGACGAACGGTTGTTTTAGAGGTGGAGAATGTGATGACCCAAAGAGTCATCACCTGTTTTCTTACCCATTATATGCTTCCGATGCCTTGAAAACCTCATTTAAAGTCGCTTCAAATATGAAATTCTGTGAAAAATGTTAAGTCTTGACTTTAAAATGAATAAATTTGACTTCAGTCAACATTTTGGGTAAACGGACCTAAACCCTTGATTTGACGGTCCCGGAGGGCCCGTAGAAAAATATGGGACTTGGGCGTATGCCCGGAATCGGAATCCGAGGTCCCTAGCCCGAGAAATGAATTTTTAAGTGAAATTATTTAAGGAAATTTGAAGTGAAAACTGATTAGAAAGCAATGGTATAGGGCCCGTATTTTGGTTCCGGCGCCCGGTACAGGTCTTATATATGACTTGAGTCATTCCTGTGAAATTTGGTTAAAAACGGATGTCGTTTGACGTGATCCGGACCTTAATTGAGAAATTTGATGTTTAAAAGAGTTTTGAGAAATTTTATTGATCTCTAGGTTTAATTCGACGCTCGTGATGTTATTTTGGTCATTTGAGTAGACGAATATGTCCGTAGGATGTTTTTGAGGTTGTGTGTATACTTGGGTTGGAGTTTCGAGGGCTCGGGTGAGTTTCGAGTGGGCTCCGGAATGCCTTAGGCTTAGAAAGTTAGATGTTGCAGGTTCAGGAAGTTGCAGTCTCTGAACCCTCTAGTGCGGTCCACGAGAAATCGTGTGCGACCGCGGAGGGGCCAGCGCGGCCGCCTTTGTGAGGTCTGCAGTGGAGGCTGTGCGACCGCAGTCGCCTTTGTGCGATCCGCCCAGGGTGTTGAACTGCAAGTCTTCAGGGAGGGCCAGCGCGTCCGCGATCAGCTTTGTGCGGTCTGCGGTGGAGGTTGTGCGGCCACGGTCCATTTGATGCGGTCCGCACTGGGGGTATGAGAGGGGTATAAATAAATGGGAATTTTAGTTATTTTTCACTTTTTCAAAACCCCAAAACATAAGAGGCGATTTTTCAAACAACTTTTCTTTTCCAAAATGTTGGTAAGTGATTTCTAACTCATTTTCTTCACTCCTTAATATCTTTTAACATGATTTCAACTTCAAATCGAAGATTTTCATGGGGAAAATTAGGTATTTTGGGTAGAACCTAGGTTTTCTAAAATTGGGGATTTGGACCTCAATTTGAGGTCCGATTTCAAAACAAATTATATATTTGGATTCGTGGGGGAATGGGTAATCGGGTTTTGGTCCGAACCTCGGGTTTCGACCACGTGGGTCCGGGGGGGTGATTTCTGACTTTTCGGTAAAACTAGAAAACTCATTTTCATGCATTGGGGTTGGTTCATTTAGCACCTTTTGATGTAATTAAGTAACTTGTGACTAGATTCGAGCAGATTGGTGGTGGAATCATGGGGTAAAGCTATAGTTGAGACTTGAGTGTTGATCAAGGCATCGAGGTAAGTGTTTGGTCTAACCCTAGCTTGAGGGATTAGGAGTTGAGTCATACTTGCTACTTGCTTCTTGTTGAGTACGACGTATAGGCATGGTGACGAGTATCTATACGTTGGTGTCAAATATGACCGTGAGTCTTAAATTGAAAGTTGTTGTGTTCTTAAATGACACTTGGGTGCATTACGTAATGATCTTCTATGATTGAGCATTTTCAATAATTAAACTGAGTACAAGTTGAGTTGAGGTTGGTTATAGTCGATTCTCCCTTGTCGGGATGATTAATTCAATATTGTTGTTCATTTGCCGGGAAAATTATAACATTGTTATGTTCCCTTGCCGGGAAGTTATTATATTATTTATGTTCCCTTGTCGGGATTTCTTGTGTTTGTGTGATGAAATGTAAAAGGTAGCGGGTGGTACACCTACCACAAGATATAATGAAATGGGAGCGGGTGGTACGCCTACCACGAGATATAATAAAATGGGAGCGGGTGGTACGCCTACCACGAGATATAATGAAATGGGAGCGGGTGGTACGCCTACCACAAGATATAATAAAATGGGAGCGGGTGGTACGCCTACTACAAGATATAATAAAATGGGAGCGGGTTGCACGCCTGCAACAAGATGAAATTGAAAGTGAAAGTTGCATTATTTCTCTTTATCCGTGTTAGAAGTTAAATTGTAGTTTCCTTACTATTCTTTGGTATTATATTTTATCTACTACCCCTAGAGCATGTTTCCCCTTTCCCAGCTTTGATTGCTTATTACCTGTTTACTTTTCAGCCATATAGTATATAACTGCATAGGTTTATCTTGAGTCTGGTCCTAGCCTCGTCACTACCTCGCCAGGGTTAGGCCAGACACTTACCAGCACATGGGGTCGGTTGTGCTGAGACTACACTCTATGCTCTTTTGCAAAGATCTAGGTCTTGGACATCAGCAGTAACGCGGGAGCCAACTTTCAGTCCAGTGAGACACCGAGGTAGCCTTGCAAGCATCTGCAGGCCCAACGTCTCCTCTATCTTTATTTCAGTCTGTTATCTCATGTATTCGAGACAAACAGTTTATATTTTTCTTTCAAACTGTTGTATTTAATACTCTTAGAAGTTCGTGAGTAATGTGACACCAGTTCTTGGGTAGAGGCATATGTTGATTTCCGTATTATTGTTCAGTTTCTTTAATTTAAGTCTTCCGTACATTTATTAAATTTCGATGTTTTCATGTTATCATTGATAATCGTTAAAAGAAGTGATTTGTTAATGAAGTAAGCTGTTAAGGATTGGCTTACCTAGCTCACATTAGTAGGCGCCATCACGACTCTCGAGGGTGAGAAATTCAGGTCGTGACAAGTACTAATCAATCCATTCCCAAAACACGGTGTCACTGAGTGCATGAACATCTAAATGATAACAACATTCGACTGATCAAACACTGTGAGGAAATATAGAACAGTACAACATAAAAGGAAAGGAGAGTCAAGGTCAGCGAACGCCATGCAGCTACCTCAATAGTCTCCTGAGTCTGACTCCTCAATCAGCAACCGCCGTGACCAAAAGTGTCTAGATCTGTACACGAGGTATAAGGGGTAACGTGAGTACACCAATTTAGTAAGTAACAGAAATAAATAAGGAACTGAGAAGTAGTGACGAGCTATGCAAATACAATTATCTCAATAACTTTCAAATAATAGTAGTCATACTTTCAATTTAACAGTTTAAGTCACATCAGTACGTACTCACTAAGCCAGATATCAAATTTGACTGAGCAGTAAATATTATCTTCCAATAATTTTCAAAACAGTGATATGACATCTACGATGCAACAATAATGCAGCCAATGCTTTCTCTCAGAGTAACAGTCACTTTGTCCTCCCATTCACTCCAACCTCACAATCACTTATTCCTCACACTCACTCATTCCTCCAATCGCTCAGCACTCGGCACTCGCACTCAACACTCGTACTCAGTAGGTACCTGCGCTCACTGGGGGTGTGTACAGACTCCGGAGTGACTCCTTCAGCCCAAGCGCTATAACAAGCCACCTCATGGCATAAATCACTCAGGCCCTCAGCCTCACTCAATCATAAATCAGTAACAACATGCTGCGGCGTGCAGCCCGATCCCATAAATATCCTCACAGATCAGGCCCTCGGCCTCACTCAGTCATAAATCCCTCCAGTCTCTCGCGTTCTCAAAAATCATATAAACATCCCAAACATAGGTAATGTCATGTATCAACAACGAACAGCAAGAGACGGAGGCATAATAAGCAAGAAAAGCTATGACTGAGTACAAAACAACAATTAGCAGCTAATTCAGTAAGTACACGACCTCGCATGTCTCAACAGTGATCACATAAGGCCTAAACATGATTTCTAACATGAAGTACAATCAATTTCCATGAAAACAGAGGGAACATATATTAAACAGTAGGCCAATTGATTCCACAGTCTCGCAGGACGGAAGTCACAATCCCTACGGTGTACGCCCATACGCCTGTCACCTAGCATGTGCGTCACCTTAAAAAAATAGTCATACGACATAATGTCTCGTGTTTCATACCCTCAGGGCTAGATTTATAACCGTTACTTACCTCAATCCGAGCAAAATCCTACTCCGCAATGCCTTTGCCTCTCAAATCGGCCTCCGAATGCTCGAATCTAGCCACAAACAATTCAATTCAATCAATACCATTTATAGGAATTAATTCCCTAGGAAATTCTACATTTTCCATTAAAATCCGAAATTGCACTCAAAATTCGCCCATGAGGCCCACGTCTCGGAATCCGTCGAAACTCATAAAATCCGACAACCCATTCCGATACAAGTTCAACCATACCAAAATTATCAAATTCCGACAACAACTCGACCTCCAAATCTTAATTTTTCATTTTTGAAAAGTTTTGCAAAATTTCCAATTTCTTCCATTTAAATCTGAATTAAACGATGAATATAACCATGTATTTATGAAATATAATCACTTTCGAATATAGAACACTTACCCCAAATGTTTCCCTTGAAAAATCTATTGAAAATTACTTTTCCCGAGCTCTACAATCGTCAAAAATGAATACAAATGGCTAATTCCCAAATATAAGCTGTTTTCCAGGAAACTAGATACGACTTGCACTGATTTCCAGCCAAAACAAAAGGCAGTCTTGGGCTTCACTAAATCTGTCATAACTTTCTGTACAAATGTAAGAATGATGAATGGTTTAACTTTCTCGAAACTAGAATACAAGAGCTACAACTTTCATATTTTGTAAATTTTTAGATTCATTATGGATTTCGAGATATAAGCTTCCAAAGTAGCCTCCTTGCATCAGACATTTCTGGAAAATTTCAAAACATCTTTACCAACCCTTATTCAATCGATAATAACTTTCTGTACAAATATTCAAATGGTTAATGGTTTAGCTTTCTGGAAACGTGGATGCAATGGCTACAACTTTCATGTTTTGAAAATTTTCAGATTCCTTATGTATTTCGAGATATAAGCTTCCACAGTAGCCTCCTCGCATCAAATATTTCTGGAAAATTTCAAAACAACTTTACCAACCCTTATTCCGTCGATCATAACATTCTGTACAAATATTAAAATAATTAATGGTTTAATTTTTTGGAAACTAGGATGTAAGAGATACAACTTTCATATGTTGCAAATTTATAGATTCCTTATGTATTTTGAGATATAAGCTTCCTAAATAGGCTCCACGATTGCACAGTTGCTGTCCAATACAGCTTCTGCAGCAGAAAATTCCAGCAACCTTTTTTGTCCGATTTCCATTCCGTTAACCTTTCGAAATCCACCCAGGCCCTCGGGACCTTAACCAATTATACCAATATGTCCCAAAATACAATACGAACTTAATCAAGGCTTCAAACCACGTCAAACAACACCGAAATTACGAATCGCGCATTGAATTGAATTATGAGTTTTCGAATCTTCCAACTTCTACATTTTGCGCCGAAACAGATCAAATCAATCTGGAATGACTTTAAATTTTGCACACAAGTCATAAATAAAATAACAAAACTATAAAAAAATTTCAGAACTGGATTCTGACCCCGATATCAAAAGTCCCCCCCCCCCCCCGGTCAAACTTCCAAACTTAAATTTCTTATTTTCGCCATTTCAATCCTATTTTAGCTACGGACCTCGTAATAAATATTCGGATACACTCCTAAGCCCGAAATTACCATACGAAGATATTAAAATCATTAAAAATCCATTTCGGGGTCATTTATACATATTCACCTTCTGGTCAATTTATTCAACTTAAGCTTTCTTCTTGAAGACTAAATGTCTCAATTCATTTCAAAACCTCACCGGACCCGAACCAATTACCCTGGCAAGTTATATAACAGTTGTAAAGTATGAATTTAGCAGTAGTGGGGAAAAATAGACTGTAATATTCAAAACAACTGACCGGATCGTTACACTTATGAAGTCTAAGACCCCCCTGGTTCTTTGGTTTCGTGACAATGTCTCACCTAACTAAGTGACATTTTTGTTTTTTCTTAGTAGTTCCCCATAAGAAATTTATTTGGATAGTATCAATATTATTTAGTGTAGTCTTGGGGAGGTTATATATTTGCATGACGTGATTTGGAATGTCATCTAGGGTTAATTTTATAAGGGTTTCTAGGCTAGTACTACTAAGAAATTTAGTTTTCCATCCTTTAAGCCTGCTATTGATTCTGTCTATTATGAATTGGAAATCCCTTTTGGAAGGTCTAGTGCTGACCATTGAGAATCCTAAGTACTTGTCAAGATTGTTAGTTGCCTTCATTGATAGCTTATTACTATAGAGGTTCCTCAGGTCAAGGGTAATATTATTAGAAAATAAGATTCTAGATTTATTGAAATTTATAGATTGCCATGATATTGTGCAAAATTTATCAAGCATATTAATGAGAGAATTACAACTTTTTTATTGACTTCCATCAAAAGGATAAGGTCGTGTGCAAAGAAAAGATGTGATATAGGTGGTCCTTTAGCACTGATTCTAATAGGGTCTCATCTGCAGCAGTCAATTTTGTGGTCAATGAGTCCGGATAATATTTTCATGCAGATAATAAAGAGGTAGGGATAGAAAGTCGCCTTGTGTAATTCCTCTTATTGATTTAAAAAATTCTATTATGGTTCCATTGACAAGAATAGAGTGATTCGTGGTGTAAATGCAAGCCATGATGAGGTCGATGAAGTCCTTAGGGAAATTTAGGGATATTAAGGAAAACCTAATAAAGGACCATTCAATTTTATCAAAGGCTTTCTCTAAATCTATTTTGATCATCATTTTTGACTTTTTCCCTTTAAGGTTTGTAAGGTGAAGATGGCTTCGTGTACTATAATAGCATCGTCAACCGCCTTTCTACCTTTGATGAAGCTAGTTTGGGTGGGGTGGATAATGTTAGCAAGATAGGGTTTTATCCTATTAACTATAATTTTTGTGACAACTTTGTATGCAATGTTACAAAGGCTAATGGGTCTGTATTGACTTATGGTCTCCACATTTTGGCATTTTGGTATTAAACAGATGTAGGTGTTGTTCATATTTTCAGGCATATATTTAGAGATAAAACAATTTCTACAAAAATTAACCAAATGATTACTAGTCTCCTCCCAGTATCTTTGATAATAAAAAAAGGATGTAGACCATCAGGATACGGGGCTTTAAATGGTTTGAAGGAGAAGAGAGCATTCTTAATTTCTTTTCCAAATGGGATGTCAGTTAGTAATTGGTGCTCAATATCATTGATGATGGAATTATAAGACATGTAGATATTCTTCATGTAGGATAAAACATGCTCTGTAGAGTATAAATTGAGGTAGAAATTATTAATGATAACCTTTATATCTTTTTGGTCATGAATCCAATTCCCACCCTTATCTTTTGGACTGAGGATTCTACTCTTTCTTCCTCTTTGTAACGTAGTTATCTAGAAGAACTTGGTATTCGCATCCTCCTCTTGGATCCATTGAACTCTGGACTTGAGCTTCCAAAATTCTTCCTCTAATTTCATTAAGCTATTATATTCCTCAATAAGGTCATTTTCTAAGCTAATAAGGAAATTGCTAGTGGTATATTTTGATGATTTCTGGATACCTTGTAGTCTAGCAATAATGGCGTTCTTTTTTCTAAATATATTCCCAAAAGTATTATTATTCCAATTCCTTAACCCTAGATGTAAAATTCTCGATTGTGTTAAGGATGCGCAATTGGTTATTCCATGCTTCTTTGACTAAACGTTTGAAGCTAGGGTACGACATCCACATAGGCTCAATTATAAAAATATTATTACTGGTGTTAATTGGTTTGTGAATGTCTGACTTAATTGGGCAGTGGTTGGAATGGGTCCTAATAAAGTGTTTGGCACTCGCTTCTTGGAATAAATTAATCCAATCCGCATTTGCTAAACATCTATCCAATCTCTCCATGATTAGTGTTTTGCAATGCTTTCTTTTATTGATCCAAGTATATTTAGGTCCTTTGTACCCTAAATCTATAATATTACCATAGTTTAGGCAATTATTAAAGTGTGTAAGTCTATTATTATTAACAAAAAGCCTCCCAAAATTTTCTGAAGCACGTGTTACCTCGTTAAAATCTCCTACTATTAACCACGAGCCTTTAGAATTGTTTGCTACTGTTATAAGGTTTTCCCACAGAATAAGTCTTTCCTTTAATAGATTGCTAGCATAAATTACTGAAATAAGCCAAGAGTTGTTCAAGTTATTTACCTTTACCATGGCATGAATCTCCTGGTCCGTGCCTCCAATTTGGTCTACTAGTGTGTCTTTGTTGTTCCACATGAGTGTCATGCCACTTGAGTTTCCATGTAATGGAATCTGGATTAAGTTGGAGAAATCAAAATCGTGTACTAGGTTGTGATGATCTTCGATCTTGGTTTCCAATAAAGCTATGAAATTAGGTCGATGGTAATCCACCATCGAATGGAAAGCTCTTCTAAAATCAATATTATTTGCACCCTACAATTCCAGATGATGATATTCATACTAGTATTCTGGGCTGAGGACATCCTCCTTTTTCCCATTGGAGGACTGCGTTGACTCATGTTGCCTTCTTGGTTCATCCAATAATGCGTGAACATTGTTGGAACCATCACTACTACATATTGGTAGATTCCTAGTGGGTTTAGCTTCCTTATAGTGATTGAACATTTCCTCAAATTCACTGGGCAGCTTAATATGAATCTTTTTTCTCTTCTTGCCTTGAACACCATTGTTTTTTAGTAGCTCAGCGCTCCATGCTCCACTACTCTTTCTGTTGGCACTTCTTCCTCGTCTTCCTCCATTTCCATCCTTTCTTGATTCTGATCCTGCTGGGGAGCTGGTATAAGCATTGGAATAGTCTGTATCTTTGTTGTTGGTTGAACATTGTTGTTGGCATCGTGTGGTAGAGGCGTGTGTATGGATTGTGCATGGTTCAATGGGTGTGCATGGTTTGTTGTATGGATTGTGTGTGTGTTCGTTAGGTGTTATGGGCTGCTTTGATATATTAGGGCTGGGGCTGGTGGGTTCTGAGGATTGGGGAAGAGTGGCAGCTGCCGGTTGAATAGGTTGGAGAGAGCTTGGGTATCTCCATGTCAGTTGACTCCATGGAGACGAGTGAATCCCTAGGGTTGGGTATATGGGGAAGTACTGTGGGTGATGGTGAAGGATCTAGAAATATGGCAGGTTCATGAAGTTGTTCATGCCTAGCTAGAAACCCTCTGAAACTATTTGTGCTAGGTAGCTTGGGTCTTCTATCTGAACCACAACGTTTTGCACATTGAGTTGTAGACTTATGCCCATAGCATGCCTCATTAACACGTGCTTCAGCCATGATAATGGAATATGATTTCGTTGGATGGGCATCGTTGAGTAGATTAGAGGAGGTTGGGTTGCATTCAATGGAGGAACCTCCCCCGTGTTGTTTTGTACATGCCGATTCTCCCTTATCCACACGTTTCTTCTTGCTCTGTGCATTCTCCTGTTCTGCTATATGGTGGAAGTCTTGGCATTTTGTCCTGCTAGTGTAATGTGTTGGTCTTGATTAGTTAGTTCCTTTGCATGGTCTAGCCCAAGTGAGCAGGTGTTTAGGTCATTTTTGTTGAAGGTGCTATGTTTATAGTGTGTCCGTTGATCTAGTGGTCTTTGTTTTGGTGGCTGAATTTCTTGAGAATTTTTTTGATGATGACTATTATTTGAATCCTTGTCTCCATGTTTTATAATAAGGTGACTGGCCAGTGTACTAAAATGATTATTTAGGGAAGGATTGTTCAATTTGTGGGGCGAGGTCTTATCTCCCATAAATGCAATGATGGATTCCTCAAAGTAGGGGTGTTCCTAAAACCCGAAAAATCGAACCAAACCGACAAAAAAACCCGACTCTTTTTAGGTTTGGTTTGCTTTTGTTTTTGAATTTTAAAACCGATCAAATTTGGTTTGGTTTTGGTCAAAAAATAACCGAAAAAACTGACTATAAAAGTAGCTATTTAAATTTATTATTACACCTATATATATGTATATTTTTATATAAATTTTCTAAAATTTTATGGTACATATTAGTCATTTATATTTGTAGTCTAGTTCTTTGCAATTTAATAATATAATTCTTTGCCTTTACATTCTAATTTGATTGGTAGTTTTATTTTGCTATGTACAAAAAGAATTTATTTCATGTTTAAAATAATCGATTTTTAATTGAGTACTTAAATTATTCATCACTATTTGATTCAATTATCATCAATATATCTTGGTAAATGATAGATTTCTCAAAGAGCAATTGATTTGATAGTGTTATGTTGAAAATGTAGTAGCCAGAATATCTGTTTTGTAGTGTATGTCTCATATTTAAGAAAAAAACTGATAAATAACCAAAAAAATTGAAAAACGGACAAAAACCAAAAAAATTGAATCGAGATAAAAAATCGACTTAATTAGTTTTGTTTGATTCCAATATTTGAAAAAATTACTTACTTGATTTGGTTTCTTTTTGGAGAAAAATCGACCCAAACTGAACCATGAACATCCCTACCTCAAAGCTTGAGGTTGTTTCAATGTCCATAGAGGCTATGAGGTCTTATTTTTGATTGCTTTTGAGGCTAGGTTTGATCATAAGAGAGTTTATGCAAGAGAGGACATTAATTGGTCTTATGATTGACTCTTTAAGGCTAGCTTGATTTCTAGGTTATAAGGAATTTACTATATCCAATTGTGTAAAGGTGTTTTTTGGCTTATTGATGAGCAGGATTTGCTTGTCGTCTGGGCAATGGTCAGTTCTTTGGATCTTAGGATTGTTTGGGTCACTTCTTGTTGGGAATATGAAAAGATTTTCTAGGTTGGTAATTATGTTTTGACTAGAATGGTTAGAGCCTAATGTCTGAGGTTTCTTAGTATCCCCTGGATATTTGTGTTGCGCTTGGGTAGTGTGAGGCTTTGGCTTGTATCCTTGCCTTGTGTTGGACGAGCTTATCGAGCCCTTTTCCATTTGGTAGGTCGTGCCCGCCATTGTTGTATTTTGGATCCTCTTACCCCTCATGGTTAGTGTTGTTGTTGCTGAAGGTTGTGCTCCCCAAGTTTGGTTTTAGCTTTCTTTTGTGCAAAACTATTATCCACTGATCTAGTTTATTCGTTAGGTCTTTCATATCGTTAGCGTTATTAGCTGGCTCTTCGTTGCTCGAATACACTACCTGGATTTTTTGAATTGGGCTTGAATTTTAGTTATGTACTAAGCGTCCACAACTTGTACACAAGATGTAGAAACCTTCATATATAACTGCTGGGATAAAAATAATATCCCGTCCAGGAATAATATCCACGGTAAATAATAATAACACAAGGGAGTAACAACAACACCAAATATTTTAACAGGATAAAATACAATATCCCATCGGAGCAATATTACCACTATAATAGTATAACTTAGTAGTGTCAAGAGACTACTACAACTTCGAAAGAAATAACACTTTTTATTTTATTTTAAATACCTCACTACAATATTACTCACACTCACTATTTATCTCATAGACTATAATCTGTGGATTACTCTCTCTACGCTCTATTGCTCTCTCTCTGATTTGGTGTACTAAATGAGAAGCCGAAGGGTGCTATTTATAGGAGTTCTTGCAGCAATTCAAACCAATCACAATGGTTGGTTTTGCAACTAGCAAATTGCAACTTTCAAATCTGCTTGCAAGTCCATCGATTTGCAAATTGAAGGCGCCCACCATTTCCAATTTGCCAATAGTCTTATTTAGTTATTTTTTATTTTAATAAGGACCCCATAAATCTCTCCCTTAATTTTGATTTGTCTTCTTCATTCCAAGTCTTAATCTCAATCTCTGAAAATCTTCAAACTTGAGAGGCTTTGTGAAGATATTTGCAACTTGATCATGAGACTTCACATATTTGAGCTCGACTTCCTTCTTGGCAATGCTTTCTCTGATGAAGTGATACCTTGTATCTATATGCTTGCTTCGATCATGATACACTGGATTCTTTGTGAGTGCCTGTGCGGATTTGTTATCAATACAAATCTTCGTAGCTTCAATTTGTGGCAAATTGAGCTCCTTTAATAGTCTTCTCAACCAAATAGCATGACAGGTACAAGATGTTTCTGCTATATATTCAGCTTCACAAGTTGAGAGAGTAACAATTGGTTATTTCTTTGAACTCCAAAAAATAACAGAATTACCCAGGAAAAATACAAAACTAGTTATACTTTTTCTATCATCAATATCTCCCGCATAATCACTATCACAAAATCCCATAAGGTTGAAATCATTAGAAGAAGAATAAAATAATCCAAAGTCAATAGTGTCTTTTAGGTAATGAAGAATTCTTCTAGTGACTTTCAAATGAGTGTAGGAGCTTCCATGAAGTGGCTTACTACTCCAACTGCAAAGAGTATATCTGGCCTGGTACAAGTCAAGTACCTCAAACTTCCCACAAGACTTTTGAAAAATGTGGGATCCACCTTTTCTCCTTCATCAAACTTGGACAATTTTGTCCCACTCTCCATCGGTGTGTTTACAGGGTTGCAATCGAGCATGTTGAACTTCTTCAATATCTCTTTTGTATAGCTTTCTTGAGAGATAAAAATTCCATCCTCCATTTGCTTCACTTCTAGGCCTAGGTAGTATGACATGATCCCTACGCCTGTCATCTCAAACTCACGGGACATATCTTTCTTAAAAGCTTCAAACAAACTTGAGTTATTACCGGTGAAAATAAGATCATCAACATAAAGATAAACAAGTAAGATATCTCCATTAGTATGAACTTTAAGGTAAAGAGCATATTCATGAAGACAACGAGTAAACCCGTTGTCTTGAAAATATTTGTCGATGCAACTATTCCATGCTCGTGGGGCTTGCTTTAATCCATATAAAGCTTTCTTCAACCGCAACACTTAATCTTCATGGTTTTTTACCACGAATCCCAATGGTTGTTCAACATAGACTTCTTCTTCAAGATAGTCATTCAAGAAGGCTGACTTGACATCTAGTTGATGGATCTTCCACTTCATTTACGCCGCCAAAGAGATCAACAAACGAATCGTCTCCATGTGGGCAACAGGTGTATTGACTTCTTCATAGTCAATGCCTTGCCTTTGCTTGTAACCTTTAGCCACAAGTCTTGCCTTGTATTTCTCCACATCTCCATCAGCATTCTTCTTTATTTTGTATACCCATTTCACTTCAACTGCTCGATGACCCTTGGGAAGAGTTGTTAACTCCCAAGTGTTGTTCTTCTCTATTGACTCAATCTCCTCCTCCATGGCTTGTCTCCACCTTTTGTTTGTAACAGCTTTATCAAAGTTCATTGGTTCACTGTCGGCAAAGAGACAACATAAAAAATCAAAATTAGTAACTTCTTCTATGTCCTCATAGAGCTCTTGAATACTCCTTGTCCTTTCCGACTATTCATTTGAAATTTCTTGAGAAGAGGGAGACGCAACATTGGTTGGAGAAGGAGGTGGAGTTGTATCATGCACAGGTTTAACCATCTCTGGTTCTTCTTCATCACCAAAGTATGGAAGAAAATCATATGAAGTTTCTTCCCAAGCTTCCCAGTTCCATGCCAATTCTTCATCAAATTCAACATACCATCTTGTCGCTGCTTGGGTTGTATAACTTGTAGCCTTTTGAAATCGTATCATAGCCAACAAACACATGCTTGACACTTCGATTGTCAAGCTTTGCTTTCCCTTGATGTGGCACATGAGCATAGGCTATGCTACCAAAGATTCTCAAGTGCTTGACACTTGGTTTTCTTCCACTCCATGCTTCTTGAGGGGTTTGATCTCTAACATTTCTTGTTGAAGACCTGTTGTTCAAATAAACTGCATAAGAAACAGCTTCAGCCCAAAATTCCTTGGGTATACTTTTAGATTTCAACAAACATCTATACATATTAAGAATCGTTCGATTCTTTCTCTCTGCAACTCCATTTTGTTGGGGTGAATAAGGTACCGTTAGAGGGCGACGAATTCCATGAGACTGACAAAAGTCGTTAAATTCTTTTGAAGTGAATTCGTCTCCTCTATCGGACCTTAAAGCTTTTATTTTATAGTCACTTTCTTTTTCCATAAGTATTTTGAAATTTTTAAAAGCAACAAAAACTTCAGATTTTTGGTTCAAGAAATAAACCCAAGTCTTTCTACTAAATTCATCAATGAAGAGCATAAAGTATTTACTTTTACCAAAGGAAGGTGGATTGATTGGTCCACACACATCAGTATGGACAAGCTGAAGCGGTTTGGTTGATCTTGACATGGCCTCCTTTGGAAAACTCCTCTTTGCATGTTTTCCAAGAAGACAAGCTTCACAGAATTGATTGGGATGGCTGATTGATGGCATTCAATGCACCATGTTCTTTTCTCCCATTGTTTTGAGCACTTCAAAATTCAAGTGCCCAAATCATATGTTCCAATACCATGATTCATCTTGCACATTAGCCTTCAAACACTTTGCATCAATTGTTTTAAGATTCAGAGAAGATAATCTATTCTTTGACATATGCACTTTAGCAATTAGAATTCCACTTAAATCTCTAAGCCAAAGATGCATATTATTCATGTGGATGTCATATTCCTTTTCAAGAAGTTGGCCCAAACTCAAAATATTACTTTTTAATTTTGGCACATAATAAGCATCTTGATTTATCTTTTGACTACCATCTTTACAGGAGATCAGAAACGTAGCTATCCCTTCGATTTGAATCTTTGAGGTATCTCCAAAGGACACATTATCTCTCACCATTTTATTGATCTCCACAAACTTTTCTTTGCATCCACACATGTGATTGCTTGCTCCATTGTCCAAATACCACGAGCTGCAATCATCCTTGTCTTTTTTCCTTGAGTGTCATCAATAACGTTGACTCAACTTCTTCTTTCTTATCGTCAACAAGGTTAGCTTTTTATTCAACATTGCTACGATATTTCCAAGAGTAATGGTCAAATTTATGTCAATTACAACACTCAATTTTTGATTTGTCATACTTTTTTCCATTATTTTCTTGATAGTAGCCACGTCCTCTTCCTCCTCTTTGTCCATGACCATGACCTCTGAATGTTTGGTGCATTTTAACTTCATTGTTGAAGTTATTACCATTATTTATTCCTTTTACATGACCACCACGGCCTCGGCCTTGTGTGTTTCCTCAATAGATCTTTTCACCTCCATAATCCTTGAAGGCTGCCTGAGTTTTAAGAGGTTGCTCCAATGGAACTTCTTGTCTCATTTTGATCTTTTCTTCATGGGCATGTAAAGAACCCTCCGATTGCTCCACCGTCATAGAGTCTAAATCTTTAGACTCCTCAATAGCACACACCATAAAATCAAATTTAGGTGTTAAAGTGAGAAGTATTTTTTTCTACCACACGGACATCTTCTATGTCCTCCCCGTATCTTCTTAGTTGATTTACAACAACCTTCACTTTTGAACAATAATCCGAAATGCATTCGGATTATTTCATTTTTAAAACTTCAAAATCAACCCTTAGAATTTGAAGTTTTACCTTCCTCACCTTGTCAACTCCTTGGAGAGAATTTTGTAAAATCTCCCAAGCTTCCTTTGAGGTGGTAGCATCGGCCACCTTCTCAAACATGGCATCATCCAAACATTGGTGGATGAGCGTGAGGGCTTGTTGATCTTTCTTCCTTGTCTTTGCCAAGACATATTTTTCATTTCGAGGCAAAGCTTCCTCATTATCGAGTTTTGCATATCCTCTGTCTACGATTTCCCACACATCCTGGGAGCCAAGAATGGCTTTCATACTTAGACACCATTTTTTATAATTATCTTTTGTGAGACGGGGATACTGAAAAGACAACGGACCATTATTTTTCATGGCTCTAATACCACGTTATTGGTATAAAAATAATATCCCGCCCGGGAATAATATCCACATTAAATAATAATAACACAACAGAGTAACAACGATACCAAATATTTTAACGGGATAAAATACAATACACTAGCGAAGCAATATTACACTATAATATTACAACTTATTAGTGTCAAGAGACTACTACAACTTCGAAAGAAATAACACTCTTTATTTTAAACACCTCACTACAATATTACTCACACTCACTGTTTATCTCACAGACTACAATCTGTGAATTACTCTCTCTACGCTCTATTGCGCTCTCTCTCTGATTTGGTGTACTAAATGAGAAGCCAAAGGGTGCTATTTATAGGAGTTCTTGAAGCAATTCAAACAATCACAATGGTTGGTTTTGCAACTTGCAAATCTGCTTGCAAGTCCATCGATTTGCAAATTGTAGGCGCCCACTATTTCCAATATGCCAATAGTCTTATTTAGTTATTTTTTATTTTAATAACGACCCCATAGTAACCATTTGGATATGTCTACCAATTATTACATGGGTTTTCAAGGGGATCTCTATGGGTACTAACACACAAAGTCTAGCGTATTTACCCTTTAACACTGAAGATGTGCTAGCGTCAATACGAATTAGGCTCCCTAGTTTGTTTCCTATCCGTTGAAGTATATCATAATAGTAAAATTCCGTGAGTAGTTCAGGTAGTCTTGCCCATATAACTGAGTATGTTAGTGAGGCTATGGGTTCAACAAACTTTGGTTCCTATCTTCTTACCGTCAAGAATTGGTTTCCTACGAACTATGGCCCTTCATGAAGTACCTTGTTATAGTTTTCCTCCTTAATGAACTTGACCATATAATAGTCATACCCAAGGTCGATTAAGGAGAGAGGTTCCAAAGATTTCCATATAGGGTGAAGCTTTTGCTGTAAAAACTGGAAACCTACTATTTATCCAAAGATTTTTATGATTAAAGCATTGGACCAATTTTTATAAATTCTTTCCTTATCTGACGAGGATAAGGGAATGAAGACATCCTTAATAAGAGTATTTTTTAGATTCTTCTTCTGGTACGAGGGTTTCGATGTTACCTTGAACCCAAATTTGGTTCTTATCTTGCGATTAATTAACACTAGATTTTAGTTTTTCCTAGAACGATACCCCTACTTCTTTGGTTTGAGTTAGAGTTTCACTTATTAGAGAGGTGGGGGGAATGTTCGAATCATGATTTTGGTTCGCCTTTGGGTTGTTATTTGCTACAGCTTGTTGTTCCTCTAGTTCCATGTCCAGATCCATTGAGGTCGGTAGGGCAAGGGCGTAGAAGGCATGATTTGCGCATACTTGTATTGCTTGCCTGGAGATTTATTGATATTGATATTTGCTCTCCCCAACTTTAGATAATTGTTAATGAATGGGTTATGAATTCAAAGACTTTTAAATAAAAAGGAACTTTTTCCTGTTTCGTGACTTATTTGAATTTACTATTGTTCTTAATAAAACTGTGATTCATCGCATTAATAATATTACTATTGGACCACTAGCAAGTGTCAAAGTCGATCTCTTGTCTCTACTTCTTCGAGATTAGACGGGATACTCATTGGGTACACGTTGTTTTCGTACTCATAATACACTTGCTGTGCATTTTTGTTGCACAGGTTCATATGTGGCTAGTGGCATAGCGGCATGGTTGATATGGAGATTTAGGTGAGCTGTATTTATCAAGACGACCCGCAGCGAGAAGAGTCCCCTTCAGAGTATTGTACTATATTTTTTTTCATTTCTGTCCACTTTGTATTCGGGACAGTTACCGTATTTTATTTCATTCCCTAGTAAATGCTCATGCACTTGTGACACTGGGTTCTGGGATAATTATGGGGTATCTTTTAGAAACTGCTTAATATTCATATTTGATTTGAAACGATTATATTTTACTGGTAAAATTGAAGGAAAATTATAGTTTTCAAAATTATTAAAACGAGAATTTAATTAAGTATTTTGGTTGGCTTGCCTGATAGTGGTGTCCAGTGCCATCACGACCCTTAATAGAATTTGGATCGTGACACTCCCCACCGAGAGAGAGAGAGAGAGAGAGAGAGAGTGAGGAGGTTCATTGAGGGATTATCCAGCCTATTTGACTTCAGGTGGATAAGGAGAGTGGGAGTGAGATTTCTTTTCACGAGGCGGCCAATGTGGTTAAGAGAGTTGAGATGGTTCTATCGCAGGGGGGTGGTCAAGGGTCCGATAAGAGGCCTCGTCATTCAGGCAGATTTAGTGGTGCCTCGTCTGGAGGCAGGGATTCGTATGGTAGAGGTCATCCTCCTAGGCCTTTTCAGTCAGCACTTTAGGTTTCTCATAGAGCTTCAGGTGGTCGTGGTTCTTATATGCAGTATTCTGATCAGCAACCCTACAGTGCACCACTAGCTCCTATCAGTGTACCGCCGCTTCAGAGTTTTCAGGGTGATCATTTAGGTCGCCAGGGTCAGTCTCAGTTTCCTCAGCTACAGCATTCAGGTGGATGCTTTAAGTGTGGTGAGTATGGTCATATTCGGAGGGCTTGTCTGAGATTAGTGGGTATTCAGTCGCACTAGCAGGGTTCCCATGCTATGGTTCAGGCATCAAGTGTTCCACAACCCACTCAGCCGGCTAGAGGTAGAGGTATAGGTGCTAGAGGTGAAGGTAGAGGTGCTGGAGGTGGAGGTAGAGGTATTAGAGGTGGAGGTCAGGTCACTAGAGGTGGAGGCCATCCAGTAGCAGGCCGTCCCAGAGATGTAGTTCAGGGTGGTGGGGCCCAGCCCTGATATTATGCTCTACCAGCCAGGCCTGAGGCTGGGGCTTCCGATACAGTCATCACAGGTATTGTTCTGGTTTGTTGCAGAAATGCTTCAGTTTTATTTGATCCAGGATCTACATACTCCTATGTGTCATCTTATTTTGCACCGTATCTGGTCATGCCTAGTGATTCTTTGAGTGCTCTTGTATTTGTGTCTACACCGATGGGTGATTCTATTATGGTAGATCGAGTCCATCGTTCGTGTATAGTTGTGATTGGGGCTCTTGAGACTCGTGTAGATTTGTTACTTCTGGACATGGTTGATTTTGATGTCTAGACAAGGACTCCTAGTCATTCTACTCGTAGTGTTATCTCTTATATGAAGGCTCGACGTATGGTCGAGAAGGGGTGTTTGGCCTATTTGGCATATGTTCGTGATTCTACTGTCGAGGTTCCTTCTATTGATTATGTGCCCGTTGTTCGTGAGTTTCCTGAGGTATTTCCTTCAGACCTGCCAAGTATGCCACCCGACAGGGATATTGACTTCTGCATTGATTTGGCTCCGAGCACTCAGCCCATTTCTATTCCGCTATATCGTATGGCCCCGCCTGAGTTGAAAGAGTTGAAGCAGCAGTTGCAAAACTTGCTTGAAAAAGGTTTCATTAGACCTAGTGTTTCGCCTTGGGGTGCGTCGATGTTGTTTGTTAAGAAGAAGGACGGATCGATGAGAATGTGTATAGATTACTAGCAGTTGAACAAGGTTACTATTAAGAATAAGTATCCATTGCCGAGGATTGATGATTTGTTTGATCAACTTCAGGGTGCCAAGTTATTTTCGAAGATTGACTTGAGATCTGGCTACCATCAGTTGAGGATTAGGGCATTCGATGTCCCTAAGATAGCTTTTCGCACTCGGTACGAGCAATATGAGTTCCTGGTGATGTCATTCAGGTTGACAAATGCCCTAGTAGCGTTTTGGATTTGATGAACCGAGTGTTTAGGCCCTGCTTATATTCATTCGTGGCAGTTTTCATTGATGATATTTTGATCTATTCTCGCAGTCGGGAGGAGCATGAGCAGCATCTAAGAGTGGTTCCTCAGACTTTGAGGGATAGTCAGTTGTATGCTAAGTTTTCGAAATGTGAGTTCCGGTTGAGTTCAGTTGCATTCCTGGGTCATGTTGTATCAGCAGAGGATATTCAGGTTAATTCGAAGAATATAGAGGCAGTCAAGAAATGTCCTAGACCAGCATCAGCTATAGAAATCTGGAGTTTCTTGGATCTGGCAGGCTACTATCGTCGGTTCGTGGAGGGGTTTTCGTCTATTGCAGCCCCGATGACCAAGTTGACCCAGAAGGGTGCCCAGTTCAGGTGGTCGGACGAGTGTGAGGTGAGCTTTCAGAGGCTCAAGACAGCTCTGACTACAGCACCGATGTTGGTTTTGCCCACAGATTCAGGGCCTTATACGGTTTATTATGATGCATTTCGTATTGGACTTGGTGCGGTGTTGATGCAGTATGGCAAGGTCATTGCCTATGCTTCGCAATAGTTGAAGATTCATGAGAAGAACTATCCGGTTCATGATTTGGAGTTAGCTGCCATTGTTCATGCATTGAAAATTTTGGAGGCATTATCTGTATGGCGTGGCATGTGAGGTGTTCACGGATCACAAGAGTCTTCAGTATTTGTTCAAGCAAAAGGAGCTAAATTTGAGGCAGAGAAGGTGGTTGGAGCTATTAAAGGACTATGATATCACCATCTTATATCATCCAGGAAAGGCCAATGTGGTGGTCGATGCTTTGAGTAGGAAGTCAGCTAGTATGGGCAGTCTTGCATATATTCCGATCGGTGAGAGGACGCTTGCTTTGGATGTTCATTCTTTGGCCAATCAATTCGTGAGGTTGGATGTTTCTGAGCCCAGCCATGTGTTAGCTTGCACAGTCGCTCGTTCTTCATTATTTGAGCGTATCCGAGATTAGCAGTATAATGATCCTCATTTGTGTGTCCTTAGAGACATAGTGCAGCACGGAGGTGCCAAGCAGGTTACCTTAGGAGATGATGGAGTTTTGAGATTGCAGGGTCGAGTTTGTGTGCCTAATGTGGATGGACTCCGAGAGTTGATTTTAGAGGAGGCCCATAGCTCTCGGTACTCTATTCATCCGGGCGTCGCTAAGATGTATCAGGATTTGCGGCATCATTATTGGTGGAGGAGAATGAAGAAGGACATTGTTGCTTATGGGGCTTGGTGTTTGAATTGTTAGCAGGTTAAGTACGAGCATTAGAGGCCTGGTGGTTTGTTTCAGAGGATTGAGCTTCCCGAGTGGAAGTGGGAGCGGATCACTATGGACTTCGTTGTTGGACTCCCATGGACTTAGAGGAAGTTCGATGCAGTGTGGGTTATTGTTGATAGGCTGACCAAGTCAGCACATTTCATTCCAGTGGTAGTCTCCTATTCTTCCGAGAGGTTAGTTGAGATCTATATCCATGCGATTGTTCGTCTTCATGGTGTGCCCGTGTCTCATTTCGGATCGAGGTACGTAGTTTACCTCACATTCCTGGAGAGCAGTTCAGCGACAATTGGGCACACGGGTTGATTTGAGCACAGCGTTTCATCCTCAGACGGATGGGCAATTCGAGCGGACCATTCAGATTTTGGAGGATATACTCCGAGCTTGTGTCATTGACTTTGGAGGCTCGTGGGATCAGTTTTTGCCTTTAGCAGAGTTTTCCTACAACAACAGCTACCAGTCGAGTATCCAGATGGCTCCTTATGAGGCTTTGTAAGGTAGGCAGTGGCGGTCGCCATTGGACGATTTGAGCTGGGGGAGGCTCGGTTTTTAGGTACATATCTAGTACAAGATGCCTTGGACAAGGTCAGGATTATTCAGGATAGGCTTCGTATAGTTCAGTCCAGGCAAAAGAGTTATGCCGACCGTAAGGTTTGTAATTTGGCTTTCATGGTCGGTGAGCGGGTATTGCTTTGGGTGTCGCCTATGAAGGGCGTGATGAGATTTGGGAAGAAGGGCAAGCTTAGCCATAGGTTCATTGGCCCGTTTGAGATTCTTGATCGAGTGGGAGAGGTGTCTTACAGACTTGCGTTGCCACCGAGCTTATCAATCGTGCATCCAGTGTTTCATGTGTCCGTGCTTCGGAAGTATCACGGCAATCCATCCTACGTGTTAGATTTCAGCACTGTCCAGTGGGACAAGGACTTGTCCTATGAGGAGGAGCCGGTAGCTATTCTAGACCGACAGGTTCGTCAGCTGAGATCGAAGAGTTTTTCTTCTATTTGGGTTCAGTGGAGAGGTCAACATGCTGAGGCATCGACCTGGGAGTCCGAGTCCGATATGCGGAGCCGTTATCCCTATCTTTTTCCTGACTCAGGTACTTCCTTCTTATGTCTGTTCGAGAACGAACGGTTATTTTAGAGGTGGAGAATGTGATGACCCAAAAGCTCATCACTTGTTTTAGAATTAAATCCTGTGTTTCGAGGCCTTAAAACCTCTTTCTGTCTCACCTTGATTTGCGTGCGTAGTCCGGGCGTGTAGCCGGAAAACCATTATGTAAAATCTATGAAAAATGATAAAATTTGCCTTTAAAATGAGTTTAAGCTGACTTTGGTCAACATTTAGGGTAAACGGACTCGGACCCGTGATTTGATGGTCTCGGAAGTCCGTAGGAAAATATGGGACTTGGGCGTATGCCCGGAATAAATTTTTAAAGAAAATTATTTTCTGGAATATTTATAAGTTTTTGGAGATGAAATGTGTTTGAAATTTGATGGTATCAGGCCCATATTTTGGTTTCGTAGCCCGGCACATGTCCTATATGTAATTTAAGTTGAGTTTGTGAAGTTTGGTAAGAAAAAGACTTGAAATGACGTGAATCAGACCTTATTTGAGAAAATTGGAAAATTTGATGTTCTTAGGTGATTTCATGATTTTGATGCTAAATTTATAGTTCTTGATGTTATTACGGTGATTTAAATGCACGATCAAGTCTGTATGATATTTTTAGGTTGGTGTGCATGTTTGGTTTGGAGCCCCGAGGACTCGGGTGAGTTTTGGATAGGCCACGGAGCAAAATTTGCTCTTAGGAAATTGCAAGTTTTTCAGCTGGTATGATCAGGTCTGCAAGCTTCGCAAATGCGAAGCCGGGCTCGTAAATGCGAGCCCGCAAATGCGAGGATGACCTATGCTGCCTTGGGTCGCAAATTGACGACATTATCGCAAATGCGAATATGCCCTGAACTCCCCAGTGGTCGCAAATGCGATGAGTTTGTCGTAAAAGCGAGTTCGCAAATGCAAACTTTTGTCGCAAATGCGAGAATAGCAGACTTCTGGGTTCGCAATTGCGAACCCTGGTCGCAATTGCGATACCTGCAAGCTGTAAATTCATAACTTAGATGCATTTCAACCTTTTTCACTCTTTCAAAACCAAAACACTCTTGGGCGATTTTCAAAGACAACTTCTCTTCCTTATCGATTGTAAGTCATTTCTAACTTGTTTTCTTCAATTTTTAATATCTTTTCACATGATTTCAACTCAAAATCAAAGGTTTTCAAAGGGGAAATTGGGTGTTTTGGGTAGAACCTAGGTTTTTTCAAATTTTGGGGATTTGGACCTCGATTTGAGGTCCGATTTCAAAATAAATTATATATTTGGGTTCGCGGGGGAATGGGAAATCGGGTTTTAGTTCGAACCTTAGTTTTTGACCATGTGAGCCCAGGGGCGATTTTTTACTTTTTGGAAAAAACTTTAGAAAACTTACTTTCATGCATTAGAATTGATTCATTTAGCATTTATTGATGTAATTAAGTAACTTGTGGCTAGATACGAGCGAATTGGTGGTGGAATCAAGAGGTAAAGCAATAGTTGAGACTTGAGTTGTGTTCGTGGCATCGAGGTAAGTGTTTGGTCTAACTTTAGCTTGGGGATTAGGAGTTGTGTCCTATTTGATGTGTGTTATTTGTTGAGTACGACGTATAGGCATGGTGACGAGTATTTATATGTTGGTGTCAAGCATGCCCGTGAGTCTTAAATTGAAATCGTTGTGTTCTTAGTAAATACTATGAATGCCTAAGTTGTTGATTTTCTGTGTTGGGCAAGAATCATTATTGTTCTCGTGGAAGTTGCTTATGGTTGAGTATTGGTGCTAGTTGAGGTTCTTATTTGTTGTGAAGTTAAATGTTGGAACAAGATTGGTTATAGTTGACTCCCTTGTCGGGACGTATTTACTTATATTGTCGATTCCCTTGCCGGGATAGTGTTGTTTCCTTATTGTTCCCTTGCCGGGATTCTTTTTGTGATTGGTGTTGATTTGTATATTGGGATCGGATTACACGCCACAATAATATTATATTTGGATCAGGTTGCACGCCGCAACAATATTATATTTGGATCGGGTTGCATGCCGCAACAATATTATATTTGGATCAGGTCGCACGCTGCAATAATATTATACTTGGATCGGGTTGCACGCCGAAACAACATTATAATTGGATCGGGTTACGCGCCGCAACAATAAATGATAAAAGTGGTTATTGATTGGTTATAGTTTCCTTATTCTTTCTGCCGCAAATTTTAGATTGTTCTTTATGTTTTTCTCCTGAGTTACTGTTGGTAAGTGATATTCTCCCGCAGCATGCCCCCATCCCATCCTTAATTATATATTTCTGTTTTATTTTTCGATGTATATGATATAACTGCGCAGGTTTATTTGGTAGTCTGGTCCTAGCCTCGTCACTACTTCGCCAAGTTAGGCTAGGCACTTACCAACACATGGGGTCGGTTGTGTTGATACTACACTCTGCACTGTGTGCAGATCCTGGAGCAGTAGTATTCGGACCTTAGCTTGGGTGGCAGTCTTCAGTCCAGTCGGAGATTCCGAGGTAGTCCTGCAGGCGTCCGCAGGTCTTGGCGTCTCCTTTTATCCTTTAGTCTGCTTCTTTACATATTTCAGAGACATTATTGTAATAAATCTTTCAAATTTCTATTTGTAGTATTCCTAGACAGTCTGTGGAATTGTGACACCATTCTTGGGTAGTTTGTTTATTTGGATTGGTATTGGCATCTTTCTTAACTTATTACATTTTCGTCATCCGCTTATTAGATTTTTCGTTGTTATCAATTGTTGGCTATTAATTGTAAAAGGACTAAAAATGGGGAAAAGGCAAATATTTCAAATGATTGGCTTGCTTAGCTTTCATTAGTATGCACCATCACGACTCCCGAGGGTAGAAAACCGGATCGTGACAATCCCCCTCTTGGATCCATTGAATTCTGGACTTGAGCTTCCAAAATTCTTCCTCTAATTTCATTAAGTTATTATATTCCTCAATAAGGTCATTTTCTAAACTAATAAGGAAATTGCTAGCGGTATATTTTGATGAGTTCCGGATACCTTGTAGTCTAGCAATAATGGCATTCTTTTTTCTAAATATATTCCCAAAAGTATTATTAATACATTCCTTAACCATAGATGTGAAATTCTCGATTATGTTAAGGATGTCCAATTGGTTATCCCATGCTTCTTTGACTAAACTTTTGAAGCTAGGGTACGACATCCACATAGGCTCAATTATAAAAATATTATTATCGGTATTAATTGATTTGTGAATGTCTAACTTAATTGGGCAGTGGTCGGAATGGGTCCTAATAAAGTGTATGGCACTTGCTTCTTGGAATAATTTAATCCAATCCGCATTTGCTAAACAATTATCCAATCTCTCCATGATTAGTGTTTTGCAATGCTTTCTTTTATTGATCCAAGTATATTTAGGTCCTTTGTACCCTAAATCTATAATATTACCATAGTTTAGGCAATTATTAAAGTGCGTAAGTCTGTTATTATTAACAGGAAGCCCCCCAAACTTTTCTGAAGCACGTGTTACCTCGTTAAAATCTCCTACTACTAACCACGGGCCTTTGGAATTGTTTGCTACTATTTTAAGGTTTTTCCCACAAAATAAGTCTTTCCTCTAATAGATTGCCAGCATAAATTACTGAAATAAGCCAAGAGTTGTTCGAGTTATTTACTTTTACCATGGCATGAATCTCCTGGTCCGTGCCTCCAATTTGGTCTACTAGTATGTCTTCGCTATTCCACACGAGTGCCATGCCACTTGAGTTTCCATGTAATGGAATCTGGATTAAGCTGGAGAAATCAAAATCGTGTACTAGGTTGTGATGATCTTCGATCTTGGTTTCCAATAAAGCTACGAAACTAGGTCGATGGTAATCCACCATCGAACGGAAAGCTCTTCTAAAATCAATATTACTTGCACCCTACAATTCTAGATGATGATATTCATACTAGTATTCTGGGTTGAGGACATCCTCCTTTGGCTCGTTGGAGGACTGTGTTGACTCATGTTGCCTTCTTGGTTCATCCAATAATGCGTGAACATTGTTGAAACCATCACTACTACATATTAGTAGATTCCCGGTGGGTTTAGCTTCCTTATAATGATTGAACATTTCCTCAAATTCACTAGGCAGCTTAAGATGAATCTTTTTTCTCTTCTTTCCTTGAACACCATTGTTTTTTAGTAGCTCAGCACTCCATGCTCCACTACTCTTTCTGTTGGCACTTCTTTCTCGTCTTCCTCCTCTTCCATCCTTGCTTGATTCTGATCTTGCTGGGGAGCTGGTATGAGCATTGGAATAGTCTGTATCTCTGTTGCTGGTTGTACATTGTTGTTGGCATCGTGTGGTAGAGGCATGTGTATGGATTGTGCATGGTTCAATGGGTGTGCATGGTTTGTTGTATGGATTGTGTGTTTGTTCGTTAGGTGTTGTGGGCTGCTTTGATACATTAGGGCTGGGGCTGGTGGTTCTGAGGATTGGGGAAGAGTGGCATTTGCCGGTTGGATAGGTTGGAGGGAGCTTGGGCATGTAAGCTTGGGTATCTCCATGTTTGTTGACTCCATGGAGAAGGGTGAATCCCTAGGGTTGGGTATATAGGGAAGGACTGTGGGTGATGGGGAAGCATCTAGAAACATGGCAGGTTCATGATGTTGTTCATGCCTAGCTAGAAACTCTCTGAAACTATTTGTTCTAGGTAGCTTGGGTCCTCTATCTGAACCATAACGTTTTGCACATTGAATTGTAGACTTATGCTCATAGCATGCCTCATTAACACGTGTTTCAGCCATGATTATGGAACATGATTTTGTTGGATGAGCATCGTTGAGTAGATTAGAGGAGGTTGGGTTGCATTCAGGGGAGGAACCTCCCCTGTGTTGTTTTGTGCATGCTGATTCTCCCTTATCCACATGTTTCTTCTTGCTTTGTGCATTCTCCTGTTCTGCTATATGGTGGAAGTCTTGGCATTTTGGCCTACTAGTGTAATGTGTTGGTCTTGATTAGTTAGTTCCTTTGCATGGTCTAGCCCAAGTGAGCAGGTGTTTAGGCCATTTTCGTTGAAGGTGCTATGTTTATAGTGTGTCCATTGATCTAGTGGTCTTTGTTTTGGTGGCTGAATTTCTTGAGAATTTATTTGATGATGACTATTATTTGAATCCTTGTCTCCATGTTTTATAATAAGGTGACTGGCCAGTGTACTAAAATGGTTGTTTAGGGAAGGATTGTTCAATTTGTGGGGGAGGCCTTATCTCCCATAAATGCAATGATGGAT
Organism: Nicotiana sylvestris; assembly: GCF_000393655.2. Taxonomy (NCBI): domain Eukaryota; kingdom Viridiplantae; phylum Streptophyta; class Magnoliopsida; order Solanales; family Solanaceae; genus Nicotiana; species Nicotiana sylvestris. The sequence goes on from NC_091058.1 coordinate 20,725,909, forward strand.
TCCTCAAAGTAAGGGTGTTCATAAAATCCGAAAAATCGAACCAAACTGATAAAAAAACCCGATAATTTTTAGGTTTGGTTTGTTATTAGTTTTAAATTTTAAAAACCAATCAAATTTGGTTTATTTTGGTCAACAAATAACCGAAAAAACCGAACCAAACCGACTATAAAAGTAGCTATTTAAATTTATATATATATATATATATATATATATATATATATATATATATATATATATATATATATATATATATATATATATATATATATATATATATATATAAATTTTCTAATATTTTATGGTACATATTAGTCATTTATATATTTAGTCTAGTTCTTTGCTATTTAATAATATAATTCTTTGCCTTTACATTCTAGTTTGATTGGTAGTTTTATTTTGCTATGTACAAAAAGAATTTATTTCATGTTTAAAATAATCGATTTTTAATTGAGTACTTAAATTATTCATCACTATTTGATTCAATTATCATCGCAATATATCTTGGTAAATGATAGATTTCTCAAAGAGCAATTGATTTGATAGTGTTATGTTGAAAATATAGTAGCCGGAATATTTGTTGTGTAGTGTATGTCTCATATTTAAGAAAAAAAACCGATAAATAACCGAAAAATTTGAAAAACGGACAAAAACCGAAAAAAATTGAATCGAGATAAAAAATCAACTTAATTGGTTTTGTTTGGTTCCAATATTTGAAAAATCGACTTACTTGATTTGATTTCTTTGTGGAAAAAAAACAGACCCAAACCGAACCATGAACATCCCTACCGCAAAGCTTGAGGTTGTTTCAATGCCATAGAGGCTGTGAGGTCTTCTTTTTGATTGCTTTCAAGGCGGGGTTTGATCATTAGAGAGTTAATGCAAGAGAGGTCATTAATTTGTCTTATGATTGACTCTTTAAGGCTAGCTTGATTTCTAGGTTATAAGGTATTTACTATATCCAATTGTTTAAAGGTATTTTTTGGCATATTGATGAGCAGGATTTGTTTGTCGTCTGGGCAATGGTCGGTTCTTTGGATCTTAGGATTGTTAGGGTCACTTCTTGTTGGGGCCATGAGAAAATTTTCTAGGTTGGTAATTATGTTTTGACTAGAATGGTTAGAGCCTAATGTTTGAGGTTTCTTAGTATCCCCTGGATATTTGTGTTGCGCTTGGGTAGTGTGAGGCTTTGGCTTGTATCCTTGCGTTGTGTTGGATGAGCTTATCGAGCCCTTTTTTGTTTGGTAGGTCGTGCCCGCCATTGTTGTGTTTTGGATCCTCTTACCCCCCATGGTTAGTGTTGTTGTTGTTGAAGGTTGTGCTCCCCAAGTTTGGTTTTGGCTTTCTTTTGTGCGAAACTATTGTCCGCTGATCTAGTTTGTTCGTTAGGTCTTTCATATCGTTAGCTTATTAGCTGGCTCTTCGTTGCTCGAATACATTGCCTGGATTTTTTGAATTGGGCTTGAATTTTGGTTATGTCCTAAGCGTCCACAGCTTGTACACAAGATGTTGAAACCTTCATATGTTACCATTTGGATATGTCTACCAATTATTACATGGGTTTTCAAGGGGATCTCTATGGGTACTAACACACAAAGTCTAGCGTATTTACCCTTTAACACTGAAAATGTTCTAGCATCAATTCGAATTAGGCTCCCTAGTTTGTTTCCTATCCGTTGAAGTATATCATAATAGTAAAATTTCGTGGGTAGTTTAGGTAGTCTTACCCATATAACTGAGTATGTTAGTGAGGCTATGGGTGCAAAAAACTTTGGTTTCCATCTTCTTACCGTCAAGAATTGGTTTCCTACGAACTATGTCCCTTCATGAAGTACCTTGTTATAGTTTTCCTCCTTAATGAACTTGACCATGTAATAGTCATACCCAAGGTCGATTAAGGAGAGGGGTTCCAAAGATTTCCATATAGGGTGAAGCTTTTGCTGTAGAAACTGGAAACCTACTTTTCTTCCAAATATTTTTATGATTAAAGCATTGGACCAGTTTTATAAATTCTTTCCTCATCTGACGAGGATAAGGAAATGAAGACATCCGTAATAAGAGTATTTTTTAGATTCTTCTTCTGGTACGAGGGTTTCGATGTTACCTTGAACCCGAATTTGGTTCTTATCTTGCGATTCATTAATACTGGATTTTAGTTTTTCCTAGAAGGATACCCCTACTTCTTTGGTTTGAGTTAGAGTTTCACTTATTAGAGAGGTGGGAGGAATGTTCGAATCCTGGTTTTGGTTTGCCTTTGGGTTATTCTTTGCTACAGCTTGTTGTTCCTCTAGTTCCATATCCAGATCCATTGAGGTCAGTAGGGCAAAGGCGTAGAAGGCAGAAAAAACAGTAAGATGGGGTCGATTAGGATTTCCTAAGGTATACTAACTATCCTAGCGAGAAGGAGGAGGTTCTCTCTCTAACCCATGGCTATTCCTTAATGGTATAAATCAATACAAAATTATTTTTACTTTCTAAACCAATGCAAAATTAAAAAAAATTGATTTTCAACACTATTATAATTCATAGTATTGAATTGAATTTCTTTTGTTAGTATTAGTATTGATCTTATTTTGGCTTGAGTTTTATTCGAGTTACTAACTTTATGGGCTATAAAATAGATTTGACCATTCAAAAATTCTAAGTCCAAACTTGAATAATATATTAAAAAGAAAGAACTACAAAAAAATTTAAGAAATATTTATAAATTATATTATAATAAATATTTTTACGTATAATTTTTTTTAAAACTTGTATGCATATAATGTCGGGTTGTTTTGGTTTCGATTTGACTTTTTTTAGTTAAAACCAAATCAAATCAGTTATGATCGAGGTTTTTTTTTTCAATATCAAACCAAATCAAACCAAACTATAGTCTGGATTTTTTTTTCGATTTGACTCGATTTATTAATTTTGTGCGGTTTGCCGGTCCCTTTGTATACCCTACTCATGTGCACCCTCTATTTTAATTGGATATTTTATTAATATCATATATCTCAGACTATATTACGCATCTTTGGGGTTGCTGATTGATTTGTCAATTTGATTCACTATGGTCGCAAATGATATATAAATGATGACAAAAATCGACACGAGTCGGTGGTGGGGTACAACTTACAAGGGAGGAAACGAAGGAGGAGACAATGATTTTGAAATTAAAAGTGTATGGGGGATAATTAATATACGGAAAAGGTCCAAAAATGGGTTTCGGAGCAGGTGCTGTCCGCTTATGAGGCTGTCATGTCATAGCTTCGTGCATGTCGAGTAAGATTAAAATGGCTTGTGTGGAGGACTGTTAGGTTGAAGGACATTAGTGGCACATTATGCTAACTGTGAGAATATTTTTGGCCCAGTTTACTAACGGAGGATAAAAATGAATTATATACCATAGTTTAGGAATATTTTTGGACTTTTTTCGATTAATATATATATATATATATATATTAAAATAGAAAAGGTGGCTTCAAAGTGGGGTAACTTTTGATAAAGCATGATTGTCGTTATTCTTTTGGTACATTTCCTCTTTTCACATTCCCTTAGCAGCCATCTGTTCACGGTGTAGAAAAACCTGCCCACGATCTGTTCGATATAAAACAAAGTATTTGTAATTGTGATTGGTTACGTCAATGATTTTTCTTTTGACTTTAATATAATGCAAAATTATATTACTGTCGGTATGGTTATTATTCAGTAGCTTCTGTTCTTTCAAGATTAAAAGTGATGTCCAGGCAAAAGCTCTAATTTCTGCAAAAACAAATCTGAGGTTGGGGCTAAGAGTCTACTGAAGAGAAACCATGGATGAATATTTTCAAGAAAAAGGGTCAAAGGAACCTTTATTAGAACCCAAAGAACCAGTGGTGGCTGTAGAGCATATAAACTCTGAGCTTGAAGACATATTGTCTGACACAAGCTTGTCCAATTTCCAGATGCTTGGGCGAGCCTCTGTTATAGAATTGAAAAATCTATTCCGGCTAGCAGCCCCATCAGTTATTGTTTATTTGCTCAACAATATCACTTCAATGTCTACCCAACTATTCTGTGGTCATCTCGGTAATCTTGAACTCGCTGCTGCTTCCCTTGGCAATGAAGGTATTCAACTCTTGGCCTATGGCGTCATGGTAATTTTCTATCACCTACCCTATTAGTTAACATATTTGTATCATGGCACTAGTATAACTAATTTGCTACAAACTGAATCAATTACTATTAATATTCTTTTTGGAGCAGTATTATTTAATAACTTGATTGACTAATTAAGGTTATATACAAGTGTTGTAGACTTGCCATTCCTTCTTGTTAATCGTCCTACCATATAAGCAGATCTTCTTTTTCCCCGGCAATGGCACTTTCTTTGTTGCCACGTGACCAGGAGGTAACGGGTTCGAGTTGTGGAAACAGACTCTTGCAGAAACGGCTGCATACAACAGACCCTTGTGGTCCGGCCCTTCCCTAGACCCTGCACATAGCGGAAGCTTAGTGCTCGGGCTACCCTTTTTTGTTTTATTGAAGAAACAATTTTATTGGAGCAGTTAGGGATGGGGAGTGCAGTGGAGACACTATGTGGGCAGGCATATGGAGCTCACAAGTATGGAAGTCTTGGAATATATCTTCAAAGATCAACTATCCTCTTGATGTTATCCGGAATACCGATAATGGTGGCTTACTTATTCTCAAAGCCAATTTTAATTTTTTTAGGAGAATCAGAGAAAGTTGCATCAGCAGCTGCACTATTTGTTTATGGTTTAATTCCTCAAATATTTGCTTATGCTGCCAATTTTCCTATCCAAAAGTTCTTGCAAGCCCAAAGTATTGTAAATCCCAGCGCATATATAGCAGCAGCGACATTAGTCCTCCATCTTTTCCTAACATGGATTGTGCTTTATGTATTTGAGTGGGGATTGTTTGGAGGAGCCTTGGTTCTAAGTATTTCGTGGTGGATAGTAGTCATTGCACAATTTATGTACATATTGTGGAGTGATACATGCAAGAAAACATGGAGTGGATTTAGTCTGCAAGCGTTTTCTGGGCTGTGGGATTTCTTTAAGTTGTCAGCTGCTTCATCTGTGATGTTGTGTTTGGAGGCGTGGTACTTTCAGATTTTGGTTTTAGTTGCTGGTTTGCTACCAAATCCTGAAGTGGCATTGGATTCTCTAGCTGTTTGGTGAGTGGGATATCTTGTTGTAAATTAGTTACCTCTGCATTGTGTTCCATTTGGGTTAATGTGTAGTTGATGATCATAGAATTTGCTTGCAGTAACACAATTCTTGGATGTGTGTTCATGTTATCTGTTGGTTTCAACGCTGCTGCAAGGTTAGCGATGGATTACTGGAATACTAAACTCTCTAGAAACACTTTCAATTTGTAAAATATAGTTGGTAAAGGCCTCCTCTGTTCAGAATGAATACAAAAATGATAGGCTAAACTAGATTTTTGAAAGTCAGACAAGATTACACAGCTCTGATTTTTGAAAATGTCAGTGTAAGGGTGAGCAATGAATTGGGAGCTGGACATCCAAAATCAGCTGCATTTTCAGTTGTGGTGGTAACATTAAGCTCGTTCGTGATTGCTGTAGCCATTGCCATAGTAGTGATGTTGCTTCGCGATGTGATGAGTTATGCATTCACAGGCGGGGAAACCATTGCTAAAGCATCCTCAGAACTTGCACCACTCTTGGCTGCCTCAGTAGTTCTCAATGGTATTCAACCTGTTTTATCTGGTGAGTCTTCTGTCAACTTTGTATCTTAAGATTCTGCTGAAAATCAAGATAATTAATATAATTATATGGTAGAATGTACATATCTAGATTCACTTCATATGTTGAGGTTAATTGAATAGACTATTAATTGGAATATCTTTGACATTAGGAATTAGCCCTCGTGTCTTGAATTTCAGAATTCCAGTTCAATTGTTTGGGACATAAATGCCTTGCATTGTCCTAAAATTAGATTTTTAGTTCAATATTTTATGACAAAATAAGTACTAGCTAATCCGTAAATAGCAGCCCTAAGAATAGTTGTTTGTGCACTTCCTCATGATGTGGTCAACTATGAATTTCACTATCAGGGATAATGCATCTAGAAATCGGCATAAATGCATGAGTTCTCCTTAATTAATGATATGAACATATATTATGTTTGATTGAAGGGGTGGCCGTTGGGTGTGGATGGCAAGGTTTTGTAGCTTACGTTAACGTCGGATGTTACTACGTTGTTGGCATTCCATTGGGTGTTCTTCTTGGTTTCAAATTCAAACTCGGAGCTAAGGTAAGCAGGTTATTATGGCAGTTATTAGTCCTTTCTATCCTTTTATTTTCCTTAATAAGCAGGTTTTGTTTCTTCAATTTTGGTATAATCGCCAGCAAAAAGCTCGTCTAATAGAATCATTTGAAATACTAGAATGGAGAAAGACTAATTGAGTTTTAGCAATTTCTTTTGTGATTAAACCAAGTTTATTTACTTAATTTTGGGTAAATGTGTAGGGATTATGGCTGGGCATGTTTGGAGGAACAGCCATACAAACTCTAATCTTACTATGGGCCACTTTTCGAACCAATTGGGACGACGAGGTACGTTTTCTCCGCCACTAAATGTAGAATACTTTATGTCTATTATATACTCCTACATCATTTTGATTTCTGAAATATATGAAAAAGGTTGATTTTTAAATTTAAAGAATTAAATGAGTCGATCCTCATACTTGAAATATACTACTCCTTTATTGAACTGAGATAGACCGATTAAAAATCGGTTCTAACCACTCTAGCTCGCTTTCTTTTTTCAGGTGGAGAAAACGAAAAATCGATTAAATAAGTGGCGAGATAGCAGTAAAACCCCATTGTTGAACGAATCATGAGAACGACCATTTTTGCATTAGAATGCAAGCATGTCCGATTGGTTAACATCAGTCCATTCTCTAACCTATTGTTGTGTGAGACCCAGAGCTTTTATGATAGCTTAAGATTTCATACTCTCACAAACTCCGATCAGATACTTGAGACTTAGTGTATCTTAGTGTTTCCAAAAGACCATGTACACAGATTCGGTCTAGCGGAGCATATCTAGAAAAGCAGTCAAACTAATATTAAGGGGATCGTGAGAAGAGGAAGATCATTGATGTAATTTCATTTATTTGTGTTCACTGGTGCACTTATGAGTTATGATTGTGAATACAAGAAACAATGATATATGAGATTTTAAGATTATATCAAATGTGATTCATATGATCTAGGATACCGTATACTTTATGATCTATTTGCAGGTTTGCACTTTGACGAGAAGCTATATACTCCTAATAGATGTAGAACACTTAGCTCTCGCAGTACTTAAACTATTGATTTTATTTTACAAGTGTATCTGTAGGTTAAGTAGAATTAAGGATTGACCAAAGTATTCTATTAGCATTCAACAGTGATTTATAACAGATTCCTTATGCTCCAGACGTCGCATAGCACGCACTCCCTCAGCCCATTCTGTTAGCCTGGCCCCACCACAAAATCAATTAATCTTCTACATGGCATTTTCACACGACTACTCTTTCTAGGCTGAGTAGGATTATTCTTATCCAACGTGTCATCCCTGCTGTCCTCTATGTCACTATTATCATTCATAACAGCTACTTTCTCGTTTCTTTCTTCTTTCACTTAATCTTATGAGAAAAAGAAAGAAAGCAATGGAGTGACCCCTGTGAGGGGTGAAGTGCACCGGTAGTCACTTTTAAGCCCAGTATTTAAAATATATTCATAATCTATAATGTATTTAAAAATTAGTCAATTCATCCGAACTTAAGGACTAAATATCCTGAATTTTTGAGTTGCTAATTGAAAATTCAGAACTTAGTGTCCTAAGTTTTTGAGTTGCTAATTTGAAATACAAAACACTTCTGAACTGTTAATTTAAAATTCAGCACATAAAATTTGAGTTCCTGGATACAATTTCAAAGTTTAGTGATGTCCTAAAGTTTGAACTTTGATATTTAAACTGTGTCCTGAAGTTTGAGTGAATTAGTTAATCTTTCAATACATTGTAAACTCTAGATGGAGTATAATTCAAATAGTATACTTAAAAGTGGCTACATGCGGCCATTTCCGCCCCTTGCGGTTGTGAGCCCGTTTTACTTAAAAGTAATTTTCCAATTGTCAAGGTGAGTGTCGAAGTAGAAATAGCGTGGGATAGCCACTTTTTAATATGGTATTTAGTTTTTATCCAGTATTTTTAATGTTGAGCAAAAATAGCTACTACTCTATTAAAATTAATACGAAAAGATGTTTTTACCCTTTCTTCATGAGTCCTGTGTAAATATTAAGGATATGGTGTCCTTAACATTTACACTGCACACATGAAGTTAAGGACGCCATGTCCTTAATATTTACACTGCACATATGAAGTTAAGGATTTGACAGGACACTTTGTCCTTAATATTTACACAACATTCATGAAGCTACAGACACTATGTCCTTAATATTTACACAACACTCATAAAGTTAAGGAAACTATGTATGCATATATGATGTTAAGGACATGAGGTCCTAAAGTTTAGCAACAAAAGGTGCAAATACATGTTATGTCCTTAACATTTATACTGCACACATGAAGTTAAGGACGCCATGTCCTTAATATTTACACTGCATATATGAAGTTAAGGACATGACAAGACACTTTATCCTTAATATTTACACAGCATTCATGAAGCTAAGGACACCATGTCCTTAATATTTACACAGCCCCCATGTCTAGCACAGAGGTATTTTCGTCCGGGCGGATAACAATTTATTAAGCACTGGCTAAAGAGTAAATACATTTTAAACAGTGGCTAAAGAGTAAAGACATCTTTAATTAGTGGCTAACTGTGCACTTCCCCAGTGTCAAAAGTGAATTGGACCTCCACTTAAAATGGGCCAAGCGCACGAATCCGAAGAGTCGAGCCCAATCCAAGTCGTACAAAGTTTTTGGGATTTTTTTTCCTTTCCTATACCATATATGAAACTTATTTACCAAAAATATTCAAATAATTGTATATTACCCGCCCTAAACAAGTTTTTGTTACCAATTATATACAATCCATAATTAATGCCTTAAATTGGGGGATTCAGTTACACCCTTTTTCTTTTTTCCTCCTTCCTCTTTCCTTGTTTTCCTGTTGCCTTAAATGCTTGTAAAACAATCAAATTTCCAGCGTATTTTTGTACCAATCCCAAACTACACATCATTTCTCTCTGCTAAAGACACAAAATGTGAAAGCAAAATTTTGTACCATTCATCAAGTTTGCACTCTTCTTTTTGTTATTAATTACGAATATTATATTATTATTATCCAGCAATTTGCTCTGATCAAATAGATACAATTTACAATATCTGTACGCTTTTATTATCTGAGAACACAAACAATTATTTCTCTAGCTTTAAATATTTAAAATATTTTCTTTAATAGTTCACTGTAAATTTTTTATAAATATATACATTTTACTAAAGGAAGATGGAGGAATTGATGTCTTAATTTTTTTTATTTACACTAGAACATAATTGATCGGAAAGTTTCAGATGAAAAGAAAAGCTCATGGAGCAAGAAAAAACAAATGGAGAAACACCGAAGTTCCAACAACACCAAGAAGAAAAATTTACTCAATGTATCAAGTCACAAGTAATATGTGTTTTCTATATAAAATTTACCATTTATATTAAATAAATCTACAATATCATAAACTTTAATATAATTTTCATAATACAACCCTCTATATGGGATGATTTACAATGGAATAGAACCCTCTATTTATAGGGAGAGGGTGACTTAGCCACCAAGTAATAAACTCTAGAATCTCTCTAAATATAGACATTCACCATAAATAAAATTCTATTTATAACACTCCCCCTTGAATGTCTATTCAACAGATAATGTGTCTCGTTAAAACCTTAACTAAAATAAAACACAGTGGAAAAAAAATTCTAGAGAAGGAAAAAGATTACGCATATCTAACAATACGCCTTTTGGTTGCCTCGTTAAAAACCTTGCAAGGAAAACCCAGTGGGACAAAACTTTGTAAAGGAAAAAGAGTACAACGCGTATTAACTCCCCCTGATTAGAGCATTAATTCACATCTTTAAGCATTTGCATTCCAATTTTGTGCACCATCTTCAAAACGATCTTTGGTAGAGACTTGATAAACAAATCAGCCATATTAACTTGAATGAATATATTGCACCTTGAAATCATCAATCTTGATAGAGATGTAATGTCTTCATAAACTACCGTAGAATGGCCTTTTCAATATCTCCATAGAGGTATTCTCGCTATCACATTATCATGCTTATAGTTATAGCAAAATACATATGTGCACAAATTACACTTATCATACGGTACTTCGGGACCAAGAAATGTATATGCTTCAAGCGATTTAAATCCTTCAAGGATTGTCATATAGGTTAAGTCATATAAGCCATATAATAGACTTTGGATGCATATCAAGTTTTTATGTCATGCTAGACATATAAGATATCGAAAACTGATTGCACATACCATTGACTTTATACTTTCAAGTATTTGAACAACATAGACAAAATTATGTGTCTTTCATATGGAATCAATTCTACTTGAATTGTGTCTCTTCCATTTGGCCAATACTTTTGTGTCTATATTCGATAGACTTAAGATCCCCATCTATACTTGGCGCTATGATAGATGTCGTCGACAAACATTTTATATCGGTTCCAATATTTTTTTCATAAAGACATAACATAGGGATCTCTTCATTCATATATTCATCTCTCATGAGATTTTATGAAGTGTTATGTCATGTGATCTTCTAGATCACTTGCCTCCTTTATTATGATCATTTAATCATTTGCTCATCTTCTTTATCAAGAAGTTTATTTGAAACCGATTTGTCTATACGCTTTAAGCGTACCATAGACTTTGTCCTTATAGGACTTAATATGAGCATTTGCAATGAGAATATAGTTACTTTCTTTGGGTAAGCAAATGCGTCTGGCATGCTTTGCAATATATTGCAGATGAATTATCTTTTTATGAACTTCAAGTTCATATTATCGTATTTGAGGATCTAGATATACAAATGATAATCAATTCCAAGTAACTTTTTTTCAACTGTTTATCATGTCTCCCCCTCATGTTAGAAAAACTAACTTGCTTCCTCAATTTTGAGAACCCATCTTTGTGCATTATGGTCTTAATCAATATATACACCGCACATCAATAATAACAAGATGAAATTATTTGGTTCCTGACCCCGAACCACTTGTGAGGGGAGAATGTAATATACATTCGTATATGACCTATATCAAACTGATATAGATAACTTTGTTCTCATCAGCAACAATTTAGCTATTAAGTGGAGGCACTCAATAAATTATTTTGCTAAACCAGCTGTGATGTAAACCAACTTATCAAGATGAACTTCTTGAATAGAAAATCTGGAAATTATGCTCGAAATTAAACTATTGAGCAAGTTACCTCGCAAAACACCATGTTGCGAGTTAATAATAATTGCACGTGTAACCATCTCATAAATGCATCTTATGTGGTATACATGGCAGGTGAATGGGCCCATATTCACCTTTGATATTTCCAGAATTCATGGGATTCAATCCCAACTTTAGTTGGTCAATTAATTAATGAGAATAAGCAATATAAGAGAATTCGTAAAGAACTTTCTAATTCTTTAATATTTACCCATGTGAATTCTCTATTATTTTTGCACATCATACTTAAATTGATATGGCTAAACCAATTATACCAACTGAATAAATTATCAATATTGATAAACTTCAGGTTTACACCATGACGCGTGCAATTATCAATAAACTTCAAGTTTATTATGATATGAGTTTTCATATCAATAAACTTCTACTTTATTGTTGCATTCTTTTATTTATGTAGTACAAATTGAAGAATAAAGCGGATAGCTCTTCACATATATATTACTCCGCTACAAGTTATAGTAATAGAAGATATTAAATCTTTCCTTTATTTATAGTCTCAATATAACCAACCGTTTTCGCGAATACTTTAGAAACTGAATAAGTTTCTTTGAGACTTACTACAACACAATACCTTATTGGTAATCAATTGTGTTTCTCCAAAATAGTATAATTGGCTCTTCCAGAGCTCTCAATTAATTTTGTACTACCACATATTTATCAACATTCATATGGTGAATATCTCTTTTAAAGAGAAAGTTATACCATTATGGTTATGGTCAAAATTATATGCAAGATATGTTTCTTGCATTAATGTTATTCTTTAATAATCGCATTACCAAAATATTTTGGTGTGCAATAGGTACGTGACCAATGACTATTCATGCCATAATAATGACATTATTTTCTTATATCATCTCAAACCTCCTTCTAGAGGTGGGTGTGGTATATTCACTACCACTAGCACGTTCATATTCTTCCAAGAATGAATATGTATTCATAAATTAGATGTTGTCATATTCACATCATGAATGGACTATAATCATCTATATGTGCTTTATAAAATCTCATGTCAAATCTATGACAAATATTACTTTCATAAAGTGAATGATTATTTTGAGAATCCTTATTGTTCTCATTACCACAATGATGACGATTATAATTTCGTCTATTGTCACGTCCACATCCATTGATACATTCATAGTAATAATTTTGTCTTCTTTCAGACTTATTACATACTGTTATCACTTTCTCTAAAGGGAGTGAGAATGGAGCAAATTCAATGGGACAGGTTTTCAATTCTTTGCCCACAATCATACATGAATTTGATCATGGCAAGACATAGAAATTTTACCACTTTGGGTGGTTATAATATCTTTCAAACTCCATTAGAGTTGCAATCAAAATTTATCGTCTTTGCTTGTATTTAAAATCAAATTATAGAATGTCAAGAATTTGAAAGAGAAAAGTAAAATACTTACCTTAAATCCAGAATTTAATCATGAAGGAAGTTCATAGAATAATTGACAATCATTATGCTCAATCCCAAATCTTCTACTCAATTGGTTAGAGTCTCGTGCTGATAACGTGTTATGAAACAATAAAAGAAGAAGAAGAGTATTACAGAGCAAAGTAGAGAGGAGAAAATTCTTATTGATATGGGATGATTTACAATGGAATAGAACCCTCTATTTATAGGGAGAGGGTGACTTAGCCACCAAGTAATAAACCCTAGAATCTCTCTAAATATAGACATTCACAATAAATAAAATTCTATTTATAACAAATACAAATTTTATACAACTGCTCATGCATTATACAACTATTTTTCAACTTTCATACAACATTCAAATAAAAAAAATATATAACTACAACATAATACAATTTAAATACAATTTGCATACAACTTTAATACAATTTCGTAACTATTGTATGTCATGTGTTCTTCTTCTCCTCCTCCTCTTCTCCTCCTTCCTCCTTCTTCCTCCTTCTCCTTCTCCTCCTCCTCCTCCTCCTCCTCCTCCTCCTCCTCCTTCCTCCTCCTTCTTTCAATCTTAAATTCAGCCAAAACCAAGTCTAATTTTCACCAAACGCCCTAAAAAGTGAGATATAAGTTCCAAAGAATATTCCTAATTGTTTGCAATACCCAATCCAAACAAATAATAATTTTTGAAAATCCAAATTCGAATTCAAAGTTTCGAAACTTTTTAATGGTTGTCAACGGGAGAGAGTCAAACACCTTCAAAATTTATTGATTGATAATTTCAATTCGAACACGAATTGTGCAACATGAAATAAAATTACTAAGTTAAGACTCTATAGTAACACAATTGAAATTCATTGATGAATTCCCTGGGGAAAAAGAGAGAGAGGATAAAAGGCGTAGAAAATGAAGGAAGAAAAATTGGGAAAAGAACAGACGAGGAGGAGGAGGAGAGAGAGAGAGAGAGAGAGAGAGAGAGAGAGATGGGAAATAACTAATTCCCTATTCAATTCCTAATATAAAGGGATACTCATTAATACTAATTTGTATATAATTGGTAAATTGTATATGCCCATGTAATTAAGTTAAACCTTGATTAGGGATAGTAATAAAGTTTCATACGTAGTATAGGAAGGTAAAAATTCAAAAAATATTTTGGGAGGGGTGAATTTTCTACCGCACGGGCATTATGATATTTATTTTTTTCATTGTGGAATTCATATGGCGAAGTTTGATGAGAGATGTGGGAATAAAGAGTTCATATAGTTGAAAACTGTTTTTAAAAAAAATCTATCACAATGACGTAGTGAGTGTAGTTACGTACGTTGTATTCCAGACGTAGTGAGTGTAGTTGAATTAACACGTAGATTCACACCTTTATTTTTACGTAAGATTATATCAACTTAAGCCTAATGATATATATTTGATTTCGCAAATGACCGTATGAGATGTTATTGTAAACCATGTGATTGAATTCAGATTGGATTAATTGCGCAATTCACTATCTCACATAAAAACCTCAAGATGACAACCTCATCTATTATTTATTAAGTTGCTTTACTCTCATTCTACATGCTCATTAGCATGGGCAAAATCATGGAGTCTGAAGCTGAGCAGCCCCTGTTGGCTGCTCATGGAGCAAGCTCCGAGCTTGAGGAGGTGCTCTCCGACTCCCAATTACCTTACTTTCAACGCCTTAGGTCCGCCTCTTGGATCAAATTCCAGCTGCTTTTTCGACTTGCAGCCCCTGCAGTAGCTGTATACATGATCAACAATGCTATGTCCATATCCACTCGGATATTTTCAGGACAACTTGGGAACCTTCAACTTGCAGCAGCCTCTCTTGGCGATCAAGGCATCCAATTATTTGCTTATGGCCTTATGGCGGTGTACTTTTATTATCTCTGAATTTCTTTCTTAATTGATCACATGTATAAAATTTCTAAACAATTTCTTTTACCTTATTGATTGCAGCTAGGAATGGGGAGTGCAGTGGAAACACTTTGTGGACAAGCATATGGAGCTCATAGATATGAAATGCTAGGAGTTTATCTGCAAAGATCAACCATTGTACTTTCTTTAACAGGGATTCCACTAGCAGTTGTGTATTTGTTTTCCAAGAATTTACTGCTCGCTCTTGGCGAAGCAAAACCAGTGGCATCAGCAACATCAGTATTTGTGTATGGCCTAATTCCTCAAATATTTGCTTATGCCGTCAACTTCCCTATACAGAAATTCTTGCAATCTCAGAGTATTGTAGCCCCTAGTGCCTTTATTGCCTTAGGGACCTTGTTTGTGCACTTATTGCTCAGTTGGATTTTTGTATACAAAATTGGACTTGGATTAATAGGAGTGAGCATCACTTGTGCTGAGTTTTTCTTGGTGGATTGTTGTGGTGGCTCAATTTATATACATATTGAGAAGTGAAAGGTGTAAAGCTACTTGGACAGGTTTTCGACGGGAGGCCTTTAGTGGATTATGGCAATTTGTGAAGTTATCGGCTGCTTCAGCTGTTATGTTGTGTTTGGAGAATTGGTATTTTCAGATTCTAGTGTTGCTTGCTGGTTTACTCAAGAATCCTGAGCTTGCCTTAGATTCTATCTCTGTTTGGTGAGATTCAATTGTACCTTCTATTTATTTGTATGCTACCAAAAACTGCATGTCTGTTCATGATCCCATAAGACTAGTTAGTTATCATAGTGGCAAGATCAAGAACTTCCACTCCAGTAAAAGGTTAATTAGTTGTTAATCAATTGTGACTTTTCTTTGCCAACATTTAGTAGTGGTACTCTAAATGTGTATTGTTGTTAAAATTTTGGATCCGCTTCTGTTATCTTGCATTGTTTAAGTGACCTGCGTGTTGCTAATGAGCTAAAGACTATATTTGTTTTATTTTTGTAGCATGTCAGTGAATGGGCTGATGTTCATGGTTTCAATGGTGTTCAATGCTGCTGCTAGGTAAGTTTTTGGCTATTTTTCTTTTTCTTGATTAATATTTGAACCAATCTTTTTGTGTAATATTGCTTTTCTAGGTTAAAAATAGGTGGTATTTTAGCAAATGACTTCCATCTTTATTGTTGTTAAAATTGGCAAACTGATCAGTGTAAGGGTGAGCAATGAATTAGGAGCAGCACATCCAAAGTCAGCAGCATTCTCAGTGTTTGTGGTGACATTCATATCATTTCTCATAGCTGTGGTGGAAGCCATAATTGTGCTGTGTTTGCGCAATGTTATCAGCTATGCATTCACTGAGGGTGAAACTGTGGCCAATGCAGTATCTGATTTATGTCCATTTTTAGCTGTCACCCTCATTCTCAGTGGTGTTCAGCACAGTGTTATCTGGTAAAATACTTGTCTTGTCCTTAATCTCATTAATTATAAGATTTATTTATATACACTGACATTGTAAAAAAAATTCTCGTTATCAGTATAATTTAACCCATTATAGCATATTACATGTCTTGCTCTTTAGGTTACTAATCTCAATATTCATGAGTAGTTATCTATCGTTAAATATTCTGTTACACAATAATTTAAACTCTCTAAGTCACTGGTTCTTCTTGTTTTATACCAGATATGCCATGTCAATATTAATTACATGTTGCATGGGAGGGTAGAGCAATGCTTGGATCTCAATTGGTGCTATGGTAATGAATGCATCTTTTTGAATAGAGTAACTAAAGTTTGGTAGAAAACAGTAAGTAATTAGGTGCAAAATGTAAGAACACATAAAATTAAAGTGATAAGTTTTAAATCTTATTTTAAACGTTTACTAAGTTGCGTGACCTAATTAAGAATTTAGTATTCAAGTTGGTAAAAGTTTTAGTTCTCATAAGTGTTATCTTTTACCCAATTTGGTCTTAAATGGTCCAATGAACTTTTTTGTTTTTTGTTCTTAAGTGCTCAATAAGCTTGTCATCACTTTCTGGGAGAGTGACAAATAGGAGAAAAAGACACTATAAGCACAACAAATAAGGTAGACAACTTGACTTGACAAAAAAGTGATATCACAGACCTTGTTGAATCCATGTTTCAGTACAGCGACTCATGTACTCCCTTTGAGATAAGAATGTGAAAGGTGCCATCTAAGTTGTCTTAATATATTCTTAAGTTGAGGTCCATAATATGGACTTAGTGCGATGAGATAGTCTAGTAGACGTGCACTACTAAATGACTTTCAAATTTTCTTCTCGCCCTCTATCCACCCATCTCCTTGTCATAATAATGCAGTGGGGTGAAAGATTATCAATTTATCATGCCCCTCTAATACAAACCTTTTTAATCCTAGTTTGTTTTCATTTGGAAATTTGCAGTTTGTTTGGCTTGCATAACGAACATAGTCACCATCTTGCGTATAGAAAATATTTCATCTACGTCCTCACTGTTTCATAGGCAGATCGAATTGTTAGGTGTACCGTGTACCTCAATATTTTGCACCTGTCCTTGATCCCCTACCAACTAATGTTTTCCTTTGACAAGTCCGTGGACTTGAGCATATTTTAGTAGCGTACAAAAGTTACTATATTAAACTAGTAATAAAAACCGTATCGTCCAACTTCATTAAAAGGTTGAATTTTCTATATTTTCAGGTGTTGCTGTTGGCTGTGGATGGCAGGCGTTTGTTGCCTACGTGAATGTAGGGTGTAATTATGCTGTAGGAATTCCAGTGGGATGTCTTCTCGGATTCAGGTTTGACCTTGGTGCTAAGGTTTTCCAATACACACAATTCATAATTGTAGAAGCCTTCCATTATTATACAAATTTTAAAACAAACACACATGAATATATGTATGTCCATAGCCTGGCTTGCGTGACATATTAACTGGATTAATGGCGGGAATATGGACTGGGATGATTGGAGGGACTGTGATGCAAACCATCATTTTGCTTTGGTTCACATACCGTACAGATTGGAATAAAGAGGTAACTTACAGTCAATAGTTACAAAATTGCACAAGAAAGTGGTAAGTTTGTAACTGAATTTGGGGTTCTTTTTTTCTTTTCCAGGTTGAGAAAGCTAGAACACGTCTAGACAAATGGGGAAACGTAAAAGAACCTCTAAACAAGGAATGAAGGTGGTGAAGAACATTAGGACTAAGAATAAAACGAGGAGATGAGGTGCCAAGTAATTCTTGCAGTAACCTGCCAGGCCAAAGAAGTGGTCTACAGTTCAGATTACCAATGATTCTGGCACATCTGCCAAAAGAAAGTTTCATTCATCATTACCTTCGGTCAATTTCCATCAATTAATCATATCAAATATGTCAAAACCATTGTCTGTATCTGCCAATTTCTTGTTTGATTGTGTTACAAAAATGAACTCCAATTCTGCAATTAGGCCAACAACGTGCAATCAAATTGATTCCATGAGCGTCTAACCAGGAAAAAAATGAAAACACTGAAAGCAGTAACGGGCTATGCTTACAGTTTTGCTCTAACACTCATGTAAGAAACCTAGATAGAATAAGAAAGGCAACTACATTGCATATGAAGAGTATTGCACTACTCACGACAGAGAACAATCACAACCATTTACAAAAAAATCTTTGCAGTACTCACGACAGAGAACAATCACAACCATTTACAAAAAAATCTTTAGTTTGTTTCTTAATGTCCAAGTACAAAATATTTCTCATATCCAGCGTGTGTTCCCTCATATGAGCGGTTAAAAACAACAAAAGCAGCAGAAACTCTGCATATAATCAATTTATATTTTGAGGCGACTAAGGTAACACGGTGATTTGGGGATCCGTATTATGAAGAACACAAAATTTGCATAGACAACAAAATAATGCTCCCCAAAATAGAGAATGACTTGATTTTAAGTACCAGAGATAACTCTCAATAAGCCTCTGGTGGGTGAGACGTACTCAGCCTCAATCACAATTAATCATTTGCCATGCCTGCTCCCACATTTGTTACTCGTGCAGCTTAATCAACATCCATGACATCCTCCCTTTTACTTCTGGGATCCGAGCCTGAACCATCTTCAGTTTTTTGGGGCGATGACTTGTGCCTCATTACATGCTTGCACATCCTGAAATGTGTTTCACAATATTATTGCACAATAGGCAAGGAAAAAAAGAAAGATGCTGGAAAACACAAAAGATGCAGCAGAAATCAATAAGCTGCAGATCTCTCAAGAGTACTTGCTAGGCTCTTCCTAATTGGGTCTTAACCATAACTCCTAACCAATCAATCATAAATTCTAACAATTAGTTAAGGAGTAAGAGTAGAGTGGCTTTGCTTTCAGGGAAACGACTCTTTTATGTAGGTGGTAAGTGTAGGCAGAATGATGACGCCTTCTCAAAGTCTGAAAAAGAGTGATGGCGTACATGTGTGCCTGTGGGTGTGTGGTATACCTAGATACATACTAGATAATTAGTATGTATCTAATTGTTCCTTCACTGCCAATTAAATAGCATAAAAGAATTTTCCCTGGATTTTCAAAACGAACACAACTAGGGTACAACTCCAACCAAAGAGCATGAAACAGGTGCTAATGCAAAATTATATCTTCTCTTCAAATATCATCATCTTTATAAAACAATCTAACTGCCTGTCCACCCAAATTTCAAAAATTAATATTTTGCTTACCCAGTAAAAGAATATCACACAAATATGAGTACACAGGGACAACAGCTTGGCAGGAAAGAATTGCACCAAGAAACAGCTGTGGTTTTTTCTTATCAAAAGAAACAGATTTATTTTAAATAACTAATTGCAGTTTTAAGAAAAAGGATAACTTTCAAATCTGCTCCATTTCAGGAACGGAAATAATGTAAAATTACTCATACAATATTTCCTTATCTTCTGCAAGTATACAGAATGTACTAAATAACAATTTGCTGTTTCCCGAGTTGATTCACTACAATATTTAAGATGAGTAATCATAAAAAGAAGAATTTTCAAGATTGAATAAAATAGGTAACTTTGGCCGAGTCATTCTTAAAACTTGAAAATTGGACAAAAGAAAAAAACAGATAGATGGAATAACTTTAGGCAAATTAACTTTAATGAGATGGTTACTGATCATGTCAAGAATGCAACCTAGTAATTTATACCCCTAAACTATGAAGAAACAGACGTTTCTTTAAAATAATTAATTGCAGATATAAGAAAAAGGATAACTTTCAACTCTGCTCCATTTCAGGAAATGAAATAAATGTAAATTTACTCAGAATTTTTTCCTCATCTTCTTGTAAGCATACAGAATGTATTAAATAACAATATACTTTTTAAGATGAATAACAATATAAAGAAGAATTTTCAAGATTGAACAAAGTAGGTGACTTTGGCCGATACTTAAAATTTGAAAACTGATCACGTCAAGAATACAACCTAGTTATTTAAACCCCTAAATCTATGAAGACTGGTCAATCAAAACTTTCCACCACTGTGATGACCAGCAAACTAAAACATCACACACAATGCACAGCCAAGAATGCAATTTGAAACATCATAACCATGTGAATGTGTCAGTTAAGCATGGACTAGCTGAAGGCAGAAAAAAGAGCAAATCACTCACTGAAGGGCGGAAAAAAGAGTAAATCAAGTTTTCAGAACAATCTTGCGGGTACCGACCACATGCAACCATAAGATGTCTAACAACCGTGATGTGAAAAACAAGATTGTTGATGTATCATATGTTCATTAGCCATGTTTGGTAATACAAAGAACATACGCTTCAAAAGCCTCTGTCTTTCTTTTGATTTCACTAGACCACAGTACTGGATCAGCATTTCTCGGCAATGCCTCCTGCTGATGGGATTTCTCTCGGAGCCATTGCTCTGCTTTATGGCATTCGTTAATGACCTGCAAAGAAAAAGTTCAGTTAAATCACGGTGTCACAAGGAGGTTCCGGTGACCTGTACATGTTATATAAACAAGGTCATACGGCGTCTTTCTCACTGGCTGGAAGTGATCCTGCAGCCATCCGGTATTCCACAATGCTATTTAATAGATTTCGTGTTGCTTGTGCCCGCGTCTCTTCTTCCTTATATCGATTCTCCACGGGATCCACCATCTAATAAGAAATGGTTGATTGCGTCACTTCCAAACAGTTAATAAGCATCGGAAAAGCAAAACTAAACTCTACAACTAATACCAAATGACGAGAACCTTTTTAAGATCATCTAGCTTCTCCGCATAGACATGTTCAGACTCATCATCTCCATCTTCATAGAGCCATTCTTCAGTCTGTTGTAGATTACAAGAGATACCCTCCCTCTCTGAATCCGTAGCAAAGCTCCGGTATGTATTCAAAAGCTATTAAAAAGAAATTCAAGTAGATGCATAAAGTAAAGGAAGTGGACCAAGATACTGATAACAATTAACTAAACAAAAACCAAATTAGCAAATGGCGTATATCAAAATTGACATTTGGACACAAACGTCCATAACAAAATGACAAGGTAATAAATATTAAATAGCGACAAAAAACTATTATGCATCAAGTCCAACATACGTTTTGAAAGTTGATTAGTGTCACATACTGGTATTGGCAAAACAACCTTAGAAGGAAGAATTAAAAATGCTAGTAGTACTGCAAATTCAACAGTCCATCAAAAATTGAAAAACGGCGACTTGTCAAGGTAAGGATAATGAGAAAGTAAAATTTTACATTTATGTATTGACGCATTATCACTCCTCAACCTTCCACTTCAGTGTGAAACTTTAATTTAAATATGAAAATGTTACATACTTTCAAGGTGCATTCTTAACTTAAAAGTGTGAAACAAATCAGTTGAAACGTTAGCACAACTTAGCCTACTTCCCTGGCAGTCTTTGAAGAAAAGATCATTACGACACTTAAAATTTGATGTTATACCTTATTACGAGTTTCATAGACGTATGCCTCCAGGGTGTTTTTCTTATCTTTAGTTCGCTCCACCTTTATGTCTTGCTCAGCTAAATGGCATTCCTTTTCCTGAGCTTGGGATAGCTCCGCCAGTGTCATTCCCCCATTGACACTTTCACTGACAGGTATATCCTGCCTCTTAACGGCCATACTTTTTCTTGTATCATCTCCCTGCATAAAGAATCACATGGTTCCATTTACAAGTAGCCAACTACACATTTACACAGCCAAAATGTTTCCAACCAAAGAATAATAAATGGCACACAAATGGAATAACATCTCAGAGGTTAACAAACAAGACCACCACAAAAGCTCATGGAAACTTTTTTCACTTCATTCAGTCTGGCCTAGTTGTTCAAACTCCAAGAGAATTAATTACTATAGATTAGAAGAAGCAAAATGAATCACAATGATCCCTTAGTTCTAAATAATTTGAAAAAAGAATGTGGCATGCAATATGACTAAAATTAAACACAAAGTGTTTTATATAAATATATATATATGTGTGTGTGTGTGTGTGTCAAGAAATGCAATATCTTGAATCCTTTTGTTTTCATATTTTAAAATCAGTATCTTCATAAAAATCATATTGTATTCTTTATACAATATCCAACCTGGATATTGTACTCCCATATCCAGAAGATGAACGCAACTGAAATGAGGATGTTCCGATGGATGTGCGGGCACACTAGGTTGGATAGGATTACGAATGAGGATATTCGGAAGAAGGTGGGCGTGGTCCCATGGAGGATAATATGTGAGAAGCGAAGCTTAGATGGTTTGGGCATGTGAGAAGGAGAAGCTTAGATGCCCCAGTAAGGAGGTGTGAACGGTTGGCTCTGGCGGGCATGAGAAGAGGTAGAGGGCGGCCTAAGAAATATTCGGGAGAGCTGATCAGGGAAGACATGGCACGACTTCAGCTTACCAAGAACATGACCCTTGATAGGAGGGTATGGAGGTCGAGGATTAGAATAGAGGGGTAATAGGTCGTAGTGTGTTTCTCTGGACCGTTCCGAGTTTATTAGGGCTAGTCTGCTAGTACCTTGTCGTTGTTCCTAGATTGCTAGTATTATGGCTATTTCTTCCTATCTTCTGCTTTGGTTTTCTAGTATTTGTCGTGGTTACTGTTTGTTGCTATTGCTAGTGTTATTGCTTTCTTCCATCTATTTTTTTTCTAGCTCTTACATTGTTTTATCATTTTTCTGGCTATTGTTATTGGTATTTGATAGTTTTCTATTCATCATCTCGAGCCGAGGGACTTTCGGAAACAGCCTCTCTACCTCCCAGGGTAAAGATAAGGTTTACGTACACATTACCCTCCGCAGACCCCATTTATGGGATCCCACTGGGTTTTTTGCTGTTGTTGTATTCTTTATCCAAAAAAAAAATCATATTGTATTGCCCCAAAGAAGATAAAAATGTCAAATATACCATTTAAATGGATCAGCATTTTTAACTAGTTGTAGGAAGCATAAAAACATATTTGCACTAACGACTGTAAATTGATAAACATGCGACCATTGGGGATCTCTGTCCTCGGTCAAAATGATTGTAAATGGAACCATGTGCATATCAATCTCGGAGTTAGGAATGTTTCAATTTTAGGCCTGGTTGTATTCTGACAAAATATGCTTAAAACAAATTGAATTCTGGTATTCATTAAATATTTTTTTTGAGAAAAAAACAATAAATGAAGTTATGCCACGTTGTTGAATACGCCCTTCCTACCTCTATTTCGTTCCAAATCTAAATTTAGCCCATTATTTTGAGGACTCATTCTTTTAACAAAAAATCTACGAGCTATAAAGAGGTAACTAACACCATTATAATAGTTCATATTATTTTGAGTTTTAAGTACGATTCTTTGAATTATGCGACAAAGTCATCTAAAAGTTTAAATGGATAAAGAAAAAATTTATTTGTTTAACTATTTATTTATTTAGGTCTATAACACACTTCCTCAATGTAACACCCCATAAAATTCGGCTTAGGTATGAATGAGTTAAAGGAGTAGTAAGGATATATTTTGAACATGTGAAGTCCCATCGGGATGATTATGGGTGAAAATAGTTGTTTCAAAATCAAGATGGAAAGCGAGGTGCATAAGATTTGACAAAATCAACTAAGTTTTCAGAAGGTCTGTCTTCACTAGCTCAAAACATGAAAGTTGTAGGCCTTTGAAATAGCTTTCCAACGATATATTATGGAGCCCAAACGGATCTCTGTGCAAAAAGTTATGCCCGTTTTACAGAATGGTGTGTAACCACCGCGGACCTGCCACGTTTTTACCGCGACCGCGGTGGTGAGGCAGTGTCCGAGCGATTTACCGCGGTCGGGACCACGGTCGCGCCAACAGGGACGCGGTGGACGACTTGGGAAGTCGTTTTTTTAGCCCTATTTCGTCCCCCACAGCCCCAAAACATAAAAACTTGCTCTAGAAAGTAAGGCTCTCAAAAACCTAACTCCTCAAGGGTCCCTCCACCACCCAAGGTAAGTTTTAATGGTGATTCTAAGTTAATTGCAATTTCCCAACATCTTACTAACATGGGTAAACCCTCCATATCATTAGATATTCGATTGGGACATCATTGTTGATAGAAGGAAGCCTAGAACTCGAATTCAAAGGGTTTGAACTTCAAAAAGGTAATGTCTTCACCCTTTAATTGATTCTAGCATTGGTTTAATGATTATAAACCCTTGTTCATGAGATATGAGTTGTTGGGTTTGATAGAAAAGCATGAACAATTATAGGGTTGGGGTGTTGATTGTTGATTTTTGGTTACGAGTGTTGTTTACCTTATGGGTAATGAAGAATAATGTTGATTATAATCGTTTGAGACTTTAGAATTTATCTAGGAACAAGAGAATGGGTTGTTGGGTGTAGAGACACCATTAATAAGGACTATGAAGCTTTATTTTCACCAAGTGTTTGATAAAATGCTTAAGTGACCAAAATATGAGCACCATAGCTAATATAGAATCCCTTTGACTTGTATTGCTATAGATTAAAGTTGAAAAGGTTGACAAACGTTGCATTACGCTCAAGGGCAGGAAGTTAAGGTATGTAAGGCTAACTCTTTACGTTTGAGAATGTCTATGATTCTCCCTACGCCCCAATCATTATGACCATTACCAGTTCCCTCAGAAAGTAACTATGCCTTAGTTCCCTGAATATTAGTAGAACTTCTATTCTCCAGATGGCATAGTTTCATAATTATTCGATATTCTATGAGTTTCAATTATGACAAATCAACTTATTATGAGTACCCATCTCAGTCTAATCCTATTCACTATTCCAGTATCATGTAACCCAGTATGGCTCATTATTTCAGTATCATGTACTGCAGTATGATCCTCAATTCCTAATTTTTATATTCTTGAAAGTTGAACACCTGTATTTGGGCCTGAGGCCGCAGTTATGTATATGTATACTTGGGCCCGAGGCCGCAGTTGTGCATATATATATATATTGGGCCTGAGGCCACAGATTAATATTCAGTTAAATAGGTTGTTCATCATTCAGTATTCATATCCTTACTTCCTTGTTCAGTTATCAGTTTATCAGCTAGCAGTTCAGTTTCATTTTCAGTATTTACAGTTCTTTCTTCAGCTGTTTTACATACCAGTGCAATTCAAATGTACTGACGTCCCTTGTTGCCCGGGGTCTGCATCTCGCGATGCAGGTGACAATTTTTAGGTTGACGATTCTGCTTGCTAGGACATCTCATATCAGCTATTAGTGAGCCCCAGTCTTTTGGGGCCTTATCTCTCTTTTGTTTTAGTCATAATAGTATTTCAGTTAATAAGGTATATCAGGGACCTTGTCCTGGTAAACAGTTAGCATTTTCAGTATTCTTTAGAGGCTTCGTAGACTATAACCCAGTCAGTCAGATATTAGCAGGCTTTCATGTGTAAGCCTTGTCGGCTACTTGTTTATACTTGCAGACCTTTTAGTATTTTCCGCATCTATGATATTACAGTCAAACTCTTTAGTAGATTATCATGTTTTACACTTACCTCTAGCTCATAGTTATACCACATATTGATTCAGCCATACAGTTGGTTCGCTCGGTCACATGCAGTCAGGCACCGAGTGCCGTGTTACGCTCAGACCATGGTTCGGGGCGTGACACTCACGTGCAGATCTAATTCTTCTAAGTGGTCAAGCACATGGAAATATCTTCCTTGATGGATGCCGGTGAGACTCCAACTTGTGATTTAAGCCAAAGTTGTGCGGGGAACTAGTGAAATTGTGCCTGCCTTCCAATTCTTGATGTATGGCGAGATAACCTACCACTCTATAACTAATGGCAAGTAGAATTATGTGAACCGCCCCATTTAAAAGCTTGAACTATTAGAGAGGCGACGCATTATTTGTTTATCTATTTAGGTCCACAGCATATATAGTTTCTTTACATTTAACTGGCTATCTAAGCAAATCTTCAGCAAATTCAAGCATTAAAATATAATCAATCTTTGGGATAGACAAGAGTTTCATTTGTAAAGAAATGGAATATTTGCAACTTGAACATTGAGTAATTAAAATTTATCAATTGAAAAGTAAATCAAAACTCTAATCATTTCTCAAAGTGTTGATTTACTGTAAGTCTGTAACTCGGTTATTTCGCTGCCATTTACATTCATCATTAAGCAAGTCTTTTGCATAATTCATTCTACTACTTTTGAAATTTACTCGCTAGGAGTTATGACTATAGAGTTAAAACTTCACTTGATAGCAGCAAAAGCTAGGATTTCAACATGAACTTTGATATATCAATTTGGAGACCGTGTCGAATTATTCATGGAATATCACATATATCATCTGTTTTTTTTTTTTTTTGAGAAGGTAACATTTGTGTGTATTAATAGATAACAGTACATAGGTAGTACTGAAACCATATTTACAAGAGAATCATCTGTTTGTTTATCATATTGACCATGATTGCTACTGTCTTATTCGTTTTGACCTGATCTCTATTCACGGAGTCAAACAATCAAGACCATAGAATATGATTTTAACTTCCCAAATATATTTGGCAAAATATAACGAGTCACTTTGTATGTAGTTCTCAAATTTGTAAGTATAACTAAAAGAATGTAAAGTCAGGTACTAGATAGAAAATTGATTGAGCCACTTGTTTTCTTTTCACCATGTAAAGCTCTGGCTGCTTTCAGAAATAATAGGGCACTTATGTTAGGGATCAAATCTCCTAATGTTTTTATCTTATGAAGAATCGTGCCCTCTCAGGTCCCAACTGTTGTCGACCATTTGAAATCACACAAGGCTAAGGTCCTAGAGGAGGACTACTTCGCTTGACTAGGAAAAGCAAAGAACGAGATGAATATCTCTTGTATACACTATTCTAACTTAAATGGGAGGGGTGCCCAGACCAGCTTCATAGCTCAACTGATCCACTGAACAACCTACGACAGCCTATAAGTATTGAGTAATCATGGTCAGTGGTCACTCGGGCTAGAATAGATGGGCTCATGCGAGTGTTACAGCTAGAATCTTCAGGTTCTTACTTATGCCTCAACAACTCAACCAACCATCTCTATGGGACAAGGTACAAGGTAAATCTCTCTTAATTTTCTCTTTTCAATAAAATTACATATTTAAAAAGCTACATAAAAAGGTATTATCATTTTCAATTTTTATAGTCATAAATATAAAAATTGCTTGACAAAAATGTAATAAAAGAAAGAAATGCTTGAACCACGATATAGTAATTCTGTCATTCTTTTTGGAGAGAGGGGACTAGTAACTTTGAATGCCCTCCGAACCACTAGTTCTCTTAACACAGTGGTCCAAACAGAACCAGAAAAGGAAGCAAATTTAAGCAGTGATTTCAAGAAGTACCAGATGATAATTTAACTAATCTTAAAGCAGAATGTGCAGAGTAACTATGATCAGTACCATGTATAACACCAGAAGTTTCACAATTACTTACCTCCATATCTTCTGCATGAGTATCAGTATTATTTTCCGAAGTAGAATGACTTGTTTGATCTTTGATCAGCTGAAGAGATGACAAAATGCAGTAACAACTCGGGGTTACATCTTCAAGTAGTTTGATCAGGTGAAGGGATGACAAATGCAGTAATGAATTTCCATATTATGAAATTGATACATACCCAGGCCGATTCTACTGTAACAATTCCATGGAGGTTCAATTGAATTTTGACTTTAATCTTTGCTTTTTCAGAATTAGGAACCTGGAATGGGCCAATCTGACATAAGAAAAAGATACAGTGTAAGCTTAACTGACAAATTGGGGAGTCAACCTAACATTAAGAATGAGTGCATCAATATCAAATTCTTAGGCACTTAGCAAAGGCATGTCTCTGGCATCAATTTTAATCACTTGAACTGCCCAAACAAGATTAATTTTATAGGTAAGTATTCTCCTCAAAAGTCAAAATGATGCATATCAAGATTCAGCAAGGAAGCAGAAGATGGATAACCTGCCTTCTTAAGCAATGAAAGAAAAGACTTAATGCTACAAATTTCCTCAGCTTCTAGATTCACCAACCACAGAGATTTGAAAAGACACGGGTGTTTGATAATTCCTTTTACAGCATATGATTAGATCCCGATAGATGCATGACCGCATAAAAGACATAATTAAAAGGTGTCCTTTGTTCATATTCAACATGAGAATTAACATTAAACACGCAACATGTTGGTGAGCTCTTAGGGAAATAGGCTAGCAGAAAGTCATCTTCCTATCCTCTAACTGGAATTTTGAAATCTTTATCAAATTATCGTCTCTGTGTTCAGAAATAATGTAATTAAGTAAAAGTATGCTCTCTAACAAATTAAGCTTTCAGATAGGTGGTCACAGAATTCAGCCTAGTAGCAGAGCCAGATGAATCTTTATTCTTGGTTTACCGAATATTAGAACCCTATGTTATGTTATCCATGCTTGATATGTCTAGGCCTGGCTGTGGAAGGGTGTGAAAGTGTCCCGCGTTGGTTGAGAGAAAAGGCTGTCTTCTCATTATATGGTTTTGGGCAATCTTCACTTCATGAGCTACCTTTCGGGGATTGAGTTAGACCCAAGGTCCATTTCTTAACATGCTTAAAAAACTAGCACAAACATCGACCATAACTTTTCAATAGTGACAACAAAAAATCGTTGTAACCTCCAAATTAGTCTCAGATGTCCAGAAACTTTTCCTAGAGACTTAAGCCCCAAATGACCTTAGAAAAAACAAAAAGATGTAGGTCCTGAAAGACACTTCCCTTCTCTTATTTTATACCTTGAAGCTCTATCCAAGTTAGCCAGCGAGAATTTAACTGATATTTGAAAAGGTAAATGAGGGCAATTTACCTTATCAAAAAAAAAGGGTAAATGAGGGCAACTAAACTCCTAAAGGAATAGGTCATTGGAGAAACTGAAATCCTACAAATTGTAGTTGACTCCTAGCTCAGCTTCAATGCCATAACTGAATTTGCAGTACAAATTGCGAAATGGACCAGGGGTTTATGTAGTGGCTCACCAGCAATGACTAGCTTTTAAATCTTGAATCTCAAAAGTTGGCTGATGTACATTAGCTATGAACACGGGCAGTCCTTTATTATTATTTGTGTATAGCCGAGAAAGTCCAGATAGCCAATGGCACACGGTTCGAAACTCAGTGGATAATGGGCCCGCCCTCTACCCTAGACTGTTCAAATTTAGCAGACAGATTAAGTTCGATTTTATGTCTTACTTTTCTGGGAGCACATTGCCGAGCAAAACTGCTTCTGGGACTGGTACAGAGAGGACGTTTTTAAAGCGGGCTCCTCATTCATTAGATAGAGAAGATCACCAAGATTTTGCCATATAAAGATGCTAAGATACTGGGTAGTGCATGTAGATTTTAAACTCACAATGAAACGTATATAATCTAATAATCCGTGTGGACACAAAGTTGACTTATTGAATTCTACCTTTTCTTTTGCAATCTACTTACCTTTTCAGAAATATGATATTACATATATATAGAAAAATCCATCAGGAGAAGACTCCTCTTTCAAGGGATCCATTATTGGGTGAAAACCAAGAAAGAAAGTGAACAACTAATTTGGGTTAGAAGAACCCGTAACAAACAATGCTCTGCTGTATATAAGTTCTCAAAGGTGGTTTGATGGGCTGTACCAAACTCGGATTCTGAGAGATCTTTACGTTATAACCTCAGCAACTAGAACTAACTAGTTTAGAATAATCCAACTATCCAAAATCATTCCTAACATAATCAAGAAAATTAGAACAAATGTGATTTTTCTTAATGACGAAATCAAATGTGATATAATACATCTTGAACTCCCAAATAAAGATTGGGAAATAAAAGTGTTTCTATTAGTATGGACAAAGTAAACTGTACCGTAGATTTGCTTATTTTATCAGATACACCTGGTGGCAACTCATTCTGGTTAGTGTAGAAAGCTTCCAAGTAGAAACTGCTGCTCCTTTGCAATGTGAGCACTTTCATGCTTGGAAAACTATGGCCCTTTGGAAACAATATGCCATTTGATAGGGTGCAAACTGGACCCTCATCAGATGCAAATCCAATGGAGAAAGGAAATGAATCCTGAACCTGCAAATGAAAGATTTTTGAACTTACAATGTGATGAAACCAATAATCAGACGATAAAATTTCATGCACTTCACAATTGTTTGTGCCAAATCTAGGCCTCGGTACACTTATGTTCTGTTACTATAATTCTCTGGACATCTTCTTTTATTGTTGCTTTGCAAAAGTAGTGGTTGTGAGATGAATTTCAGGTTTTAGGAACCTATTCATGATGGGCCATAAGCATTAAAAGGTATCATTATGATGCAGATGTAATAAGCTATCCCTAATGCATAATAACTTTTTTCTCTTTTTAGTACTTATCAAAAAAAATCCTCCTTTTAGTTATTTCAAATGTACTTCTGATTTATTACCAAAAAAAAAAAAAATACTAGAATTAGCAACAAAATGCTTGTAGTAAAGTAAAAGAGTTTTTTTCACATAATAAGGAGTGTATTCTAAAAATTCAATATCAACAAGTTTCATTCATATGCTTGATCTAGCTATTCATCTTTCCCTACTCAAAGCCTAAGGTGGTCACTCTGCCGTTCCAACTTCCAAAGAAGACTAAGTCAAAAAATGTGCTAGGTCACGATCTCTTAAAATTTTAATCTCCCTAAAATGCTCTCTGCCACGATGAGTATTACAAACTCTGACTTATCAATTCTTAACAGGTATGGTTCTCATAACTCAATAAATTATTTCTTTTGGTTTTATGTGTCTTTTAACAGCTAACTATATTGCTCCCCGGCGTAATATTTTGGCTTTCTGTATTAGAGCAGGTATTTCGAAAGTCGTTTAATTTCTCCATGGTCTTTGTAGTCTAATGAATTTTTCATTCCTTCGTGTCTTCTGGAGTAATGAATTAGCAACATGATCTGCTGGAGTGGCCATTGCGATACTAAATTCGCTTAATTTATCCATGGTCTTCATCGTCTAATGAATTTTTCATTTTCTTCATGTCTTCATTCATTACTCAAGTATGTTTTTCTGATATTTGTTCTATTAACTGCTGGAATACTATTTCAGTGATGAATCTTCTAGAATGGTCTATAGCCACGAAAGAGGTTGTTTATACAAATAGAGGTTTTTACACCATAGAACTTCAAACACCCGCAGAAAAAGAGAATTGAATTAAAAAACAAAGAGAGAAAGAAAGAAAAAAAACTTGAGACATCTAACTTCATTACCATATTCATCACATTAATTGAGAAACTTAAGTAAAACCAGCTCATGAGAGTATAGAAATTTTTGTTTCTTGGGCCATTAAAACCAAACACCCCCTTTTGACGAAGGAACAATCTTATTCATATAGAGCTTCTAATCTAATTTGGGCAAATCAAATGCTAACAGGAAACAGAAAGCAATTCACAGCCATACTGATCATAAATATTAGATTACATCACAAACCTCGTATTCTCTAACACGAAATATAGGGCTGAGCATTGCACATTGAAGAGCACATCCACGTGCAACACACTCACTAGCATTTATTGTCCGCCCAGGTTCTTTTCTGAATAGCGAATTTAAAATTCTTCCTACAGCTGGAATTCTAGAGCCTGATCCTACAAGCTCAAGAGTATGAATCCTGTCAGCAGTCAAACCAGAATCAAGCAAAGCTTTACAACAAGGAATGCTTATCTTCTCCAACAAATCTGATGAAAGCTTCTCAAAGTCTTCTCTTTTGATGAAACCTTTTACATCTTTCTCATCCATCAAGCACTCAATATTAAGCGGAGCCTCTGCATTTGCACTTAAAACTTTCTTCAGTTTCTCACATGCAGCCCTCAATCTTATAGAAGCTCGAGCATTTGAATAAACATCAATATTATAATGTTCCTTGAAATTTGCAGCAAAATGTCTAAATAAAACCTCATCAAAGTCTCTCCCTCCCAAGTCACTATCAAAAGCATGAGACAATATCTTCATATGACCAGGTTCAAAAGATGCTACAACAACTTGTGTATCACAATGACCAACGTCAACAAACACAACATTTGTTGGACCCCCAGCTGAAAAATCAGTCTTGTATATTCCGTAACCCAGTGCAGTGGCAGTGCCGTCATGCATCAATCTCAACGGCTTCAACCCTGCGATTTCCGCTGCATACAGATAAGCACGTCTCTGTAAATCCGTGAAGTACGAAGGTATGCCAATAACGCAATCCGAAACATCCATTTCAAGATTCTTCTCAGCAATCTGCTTCAAATGTGCAAATAGCATTGCCATAATCTGAACAGGAGTGAAACTCTGCTTCTCATTCATGTACTGCAAATGAATCAAAATGCCACCATCTGGTCCCTCAGAGGTCGTGAATGGAAGCAATTTCAGGTCCTTCTGAACAGCAGGCTCCCTATATTTCCTACCAATCAACCTCTTAACCTGCGAAATAGTTGATTTCGGGTTCATAGTGGCCGATGCAGCTCCAGCCGAGCCAATGAACCTTTGCTTCTCACCAAATGACACCACTGCCGGCGTCTCTCGTTTCGATTCATCATTTAATATTACATCAATGCCACGCTGCTTTGCAAATGCTATAACACAGTTTTCATTTCCAACATCAAACCCAACTACACTCATTTTCAGCCAAACTTAGCTATATATCCTTCCAAAAAACAAAGCTCTATACACAAATCGAACCAGACCTAATACCTAATGTCAAATCATCACATCACATAGCAGAACACAAAAAATTTCAAATTGAACCAATCAAACCTGGAAAAAAAATTGACAAAAAAAAATAAACACCAAAATTCAACGTGAAATTCATCAAAATTACGTTGATGCCAAGAAAATCAATAAACATAATACGTATTACTTGTTAGAATACGTACATTCGAATTTATACGAAATACATTGATACGGAAGCTAAGAATGAGGAAGTATATGAATTGAAGGTACCTGATTTGAGAGAGAAACAGAGGAAACCCTAACAAGGAAGAAGCTGGTGGTCGTCTATGGATGCAAAAAAGCGAAAGTTTCCGAATTGTTTGTCAGATGAAAGAAAGCAGAACTTTTTTGATTCGGTGCCTACACCATTACATTATTATTTTCCTCTACGATAACTCCGAAAATAACCTTGGGAGAAAAAAGAAAAGAAGAAAAACTTTGAAAATTGTACAACTTGTATTTTATTTTGCATTTGAGTTCGAAGTATTATTATTCTCGTTTTCCTTTTTCTTTTTACCCTTTACTTTAATTTCTCTCTTCTTCTTTTGTTTTCCATTCTTTTCCCCTTTTCTTAAGTGGGAAGCTGAAGGTGAAAAAAAAAAAGATTTAAGAAGGCAAGAAAATATAATTGAATTGTGTAAATTGTCCCATCTGAAGTGGTGTGATTCTTTTGATTAAATTTACTTCTGGTCTACTTTTTTAATTTAGTAAGAATATAAATATCTTATTGGTCTATAGTAACTGTTATTATAAACATTATTTAGAATGACAAGTTACCATTCTTTAAAAATTTGACTTCAAAATAACTAAATCTGGATATTATTATTGTGAGAATTAATTAGTTCAAACTATCAAATCTTATTATTTGAGGCATCCGTCAATCTTAGTGCTATTTCTACATCATGACCCTCTTACTCTCAAACGTATCTTACATACTTTAAGCTTCTTATTTTCATCGTTCTTTACACTAGTTATCCATTATCGTGACAAAAAGAACGGAAAAAACATTGGAAAAGGAAACGTCATTGAAATTTTAACGCAAATTGCAGTCCATATAATCTTTTAAATTAAAAATAGCCAACAAAATTTATCTATAATATATGTATAACTATTCTTAATTCATGTATAATATATGTATACCAACTAAAATAAATAAATATTGAATCTGGCCAACTATTTCTAAGGAGAAATTTTCAGAAATCACTATGTTTTAGTGATTATTAACTTGCTATAACTATCATTTACTAAATTCTTCTTATAGCTATATTTTCAGTTGTTATAGACTGTATTCGATGTATTTTTGCTACTGTATTCATGAATACAGTAGCAAAACTCGGCGAAAAACAGGAGAATTCAGCTAAGCAGAGAATGTATTTGATTGTATTCGCGGGCTGTATTCGAGAATACAATAATGAAATTTGTGGAAAAAAGGTCTCCAGCTGTTTAAAAATGGTAAGTGAATCAATTAACGCGATAGAATTCTAGTATAACTCAACAAACTCAATTGTAACACACAAAATTTGTATTTTCAGTTATAGAAAAGATTCTCAATCGAAAAATACCCCAAAAACAGAGCAATCTTCAGAGATTCAATCCATCATTTCTTTTTTTAGTGGTATCTTTACTAAAATATTTTTTAGTGGTATCTTTACAAATATTAAAATTATATAATTATATTGAATACAGATAAATACATACAAATACATTGAATACATGAAGTATAACAGGTCATCTATAGTGCAAAAAACATATGAATACATAATGCAGATACATTTGAATACACATATACATCTGAATACATAAATTATATTAATTAAAAATATATATAAATACATTCATGGAATACAGCGATATACATTGAAATACAATGAAAAAATACAAGGAATACAATGAAATACATGAAATGCAACGAGACATATTGAAATACAATGAAAAAAAAGGTAAAAAACTCTTCAAGTTCCTCAGCCCCAAACTCCGTCCTCAATCCACCGATATCCAGGCCACCGCCATGTGGGGCGTCGTCGCCAGTTAAATGAATACAGTTGTTGAAGAAGCACCAATTTAGAGGATCAAACAGAAACTAGAGACAAAACTTCTTCACATCTCACAAGGCAAACATGAAAAATCAATGCAAAATCTAAGAAAAAATTAAAATGTATAACACAACTATGTGAAAAAAATCGCTGGCCGAAGGAGGGGGTTAGGGGTGACACAATAAGGAAGGGGGGAAGTGATCGCCGACCGAATCTGTCGTTGGCGGACATAACCCCTGCTAGGGTTTCTAAAAGTAGGGAAGGGGAAAAACGTGAGAAAAAGAGAAGAAAAGGAAAGAGAAAGGGAGAGAGAATAATAATAATAATAATACACAGCGTATTTAATGGCTTAAAGGTAAGAAGTGATCATAAATAGATATTTTGCTATAAAAATTAAAAGGTAGCTATAAGAGATAATTTTTTTAAAAAATATTTATTTATAATAAATAAGGTATCAACCTTTGTTGGAGGTAAAATTTCTATTTCTAAACTAAAGCCCATTTGTAGATTGTATTACGAATCCTTTAGGCCCAATGAAAGTTGTCTGGGCTGAAAGCAGCCAGCTACATGATGTACCCAGGGGCGTACGCAGAAATTTTTGAAAAAGGTGTCGAAATTTATAAAAAAATTAAAATATAACTTTAATTATCATACCTTTAGACAAGAAATAATTTTAGTTTATTCATTTTGTTGAGTCTTAAGTTACAAAAGGTCCTGAGTATTTGCAAAAGAAAAATTTGCTAATTGGGGTTTGAATCTTTGACCTCTTAGAGAAAAATCAAGCACATTACCAACACACCAAGATACAATTTATGTCAAGTAATATCATTTTTTTCTACTTATCTGTTTTCGTACAATATTAATACATATATTTAATAAAATTCTCCGACGAAGCGGTGTCGCGTGACACCACTTCGGTAAGCATAAATCCACCCTTGGAGGTACCTAATGTATTTTAATAATACTCATTCAATTTAATAAAAAAAATGATTTTTTTGTTGTTGTTTCGGATAGTTAATTGGATAATATTAGTAGTATTTATGAATTGGTCAATTTTATAATAAACTACTTATAAATGGACATAACTGGTAGTTTTCCGAGTAGAAATGGCATGGGCTGGCCACTTTTGTAACCTTGTTATTTAAAGTATAGCCAATTTTTTAAATCACGAGCAAGAATATCCAGTTTGTTATTACATGAGACTTCAAACGAATTTGTAAAATATAATTTATTGTAATCGTATTTTTAGCAGCTACATTGTGTAGCCACAAAACAATGAAAAAGAAAACATTGAAAAGGTAGTTTCGAGTTTAATTAATTGGGTTATGACCGCTACTTATAACTCAATCTGTTTTGATCCTGGTAAATTTTGGGAAGTTGGTCATGACCAATATATTAACTCAGCACTAGTCTCAAACTTGGCCAAGAAGTCCATTTAATACTCCTAGTCATTAGAATTTTTTATTTTAAAAAATATTGTTAGTGTGAAGTGCCTCTTTTTTCTGTTTTCTGGAGCTGTATTTACTCAATTTTGGTAATAAAAGTGTTTATTTACCAACAACAACAAAAAATCCTCATCGTCTTCTCACTTCTTATTAACCTCACCAAAATTTCTCCACATACTTTCACTTGTTATCTTTTACCATAAAATTTTGGTTTAACGCAACACATGTTCTTGGTAATCTTCAGAAAATTACGTATACATATAAAGCTAATTGCCGTGCCCACGTTTGCATTTCATCACTAATTGAACTAAACGAGTAAATTGATGAAGTAGCTTTACACGGTCACAACTCACAAACAAGGCTGCCCAATTCAATTGAAATAATCCTACAAGCACGTACCCCTGGGAAGCTGTTTCTGTTCAAAAAGAGAGAAACGAGTAAATAATTTAAAGATAGATTTTCTCCGAGTAAGACTGCAATAATTCAACATATTAAAGAAAAAATACAGAATTTATTAGACAATGAAAATTAAGGATATTAATCATAGATGGTTGGGAGAATCCCGGTTTAGTGTCAGTTTTAACGTTCACATTGAAACCACACCGAACCCATGTGGCACATGATTTTAATTAAGAAGAAAACAAGTTGTATTTATTGCACATGAGTGAGGATTTTAGAACATGGATTATGGATAGTATTGGCAAAGGGTCTTTTTATTAAAAACTAAAAAAGAGTATTAATAGGTTGGATAATAAATGGGTAAGGGTAGGTGATGTTATAAATCTGTACCCAGTAGGGCAAAATTAATGTAAGGGGACAGCCCCAGCCCCAATTGTGTTGGAAGAGGAAGACTGATATGAATGGCCAAAACCTAGCTGGAATTGTTGAAGTTGCAGCTTTTGCTGCTACTGGTTGTGTGAACTTGATCCATCAACTCTTCTTGCAAGGCCACGTTGTTGATCTAATTATGCAAAGGAAAGAGGTCTTGAAAGCCACCTCCGACAGGGCACCCCCACCGTCATTGTTAAGCTAATTAAGGTGTTCACCCAATGGATGATTTCTGACGCCATGATCACTTGAACTATAAGTGCCTCACGATAAAAACATATTAAGTGATTTTATTTCATAATTTAACGCTTGATACGTAAAATTACTCGATACTTGTGTGGATGGAAAAGTTTAAGCATTCGGTAAAATAGTTGCATACATTGTTTAATACTCATACTGACAAAAAGATGAGGATTATAATTGTGTACAGACAAAATCGGTGATAAAATTACCCTCGATTTCCCGGTAAAGAAACGAGAGGGAAGCCCAATATGACATGACCTCGAGTAAAGCCGAGGGGTTCCATGTCTCAGAAGCCGAGAAGGACAAAGGGTGCACCCGGGACCGAACACTGCCGAACATCGGGTCCGAGCAGAGCAAAAGTTCGAGACTAGGAGAAAAGACGATTAGGCACGCCGTAATATCCGCTCTCAGCCGGATGTTATGACGTAAATCTCGCCATACATCAACTGCATAACAATGTTACTGGAATGAGAAGATTTTTTACCTTATTTAGACTTGTACTAGGATTGAAATTACCCTATTATATAAAGGGGAACCTTTTCCTTTAAAAGTCATTGTTGGCACGCATATCAAAGCAATAAAGTTTTTATTTTTATTTTTTAGCTACTGTTCAAAGTGTTTTTCAGTTGCCTACTCATTGAGTTGTAACCGAGCTCGTTTTGAGGGTTAAATCGGAATCAATTTCCAAACGTCCATTGCAAAGCTAAACTTGTTCATCTGTTACATTTGATCGATCGCTCTAATTTCTTTTTATCCAATTATTTATTATTCATGGTTCATTCGTGTTATATTCAATCAATCGCGTATAAATTTAATTGTTACTCATTTTAAGGGTAATCAATAGTAGTATTTTGGAAATATGAGCAGAATAGGTTGCTACACGTCTTCACCAACTCCAGACATATGTACGTTTTGTGGACAAACATGCTAAGCATTTGCTAATGCTTTTGCTTCTGTTTCTCTTGCAATAAAGTCTTGCTATACATGTTTAGCATGTTGCATTTTCTTTTTCCTTTTTTTTTTGGGTACAAACATGTTACGTCATAATTAGATGACACTAGGATTATGTTAACGATTGTCAAGCAATTTCGCTCTAATTTTTCTTACATAGTCTTTAACAAGATCTTATGAGAACTCAAATACTCGTACACTCTCAAAACTAGGGAAAATGAACATATTTAACAGAAATAGTTAATTAGTTGACCGCGCTAATTTGGGAAAGCTTTTTCCTTTTCTTTTCTTGCATTTTAGGTCCAAATTTTTGTTTTGAGAAAACAAAATAATGAGGAAAATAATGTACATTTTAGGTACATGTGTATTCACAAGTTGGAATTAATCATGCAAGCCATGTTCTTGTTTTTCTTTTAGTTATACTGTCACGGCACGAAATAGCTGGAAATTTTCACCATATTCTTTTCATAAGCTGATAATATACCGGGTGCAGATTAACTTGAGGGTTTATGATCAATAGATGGAAAATCCAACGATACCAAACAAAAATTAATTAAACCAAAAAATTCCATACTAGTCTAGCTAAAAAGCAAGAGCTAAACAACTAAAAATTGAGTGGTAGTTCACTGGTACACTTATATCTTACAGATATAAAATCTGATTCTCACCACACTTTTCTTTACCTTCTCCTCCTCCTTCTTCTTCTTCTTCTTTTTTTTTTTTTTTTTTTTTTCTTGTTTCCCACTGGTATCCGATATTGACATTAGGGCCGACTAAATCTGAATCGCATTGGGAAGTCTCATATTAGGGTAAAGGGTTCCCTAACTAAGGCAACTCCATACCCAGAGACCAAAACCCGAGATCTCTGATTAATGATGAATGAATACTTAACAATCCACCGCAACCCTTGTTGTTCTTTACCTTCTCCTTCACCTGCACCGAAGTAACAGAGTCTCCAACCTGAAATAAATAAAAGAAAAAGGAACAAACCAATGGTCCATTTTCCTACCATGTACAACAAACAGGAAAAGAAAAACCGAGGCAAAAGCTTATGGTACAATTTAATAAACAAAAAGCACCAACAAGAAGTTATATATTCCCACTAACATATATTCTTTTTCTTACCAACATAGTCAGAAACTCAACTTGCCCAGAATTTATTTATCTAATTAAAGATATCAAATTCGAAAGCACCAAAAATTGACTCGGCAACCCATTTTTGGGGTAAAAAAAAAGAAATAGACCACTGCTGTTTCATTTGCTGCTGTTTCTTTTCTTGGTATGAAAAACTATGAAATACTCTGAATTATGGCCATTCATCTGTTTTCCCCATCAAAAAGAGGAGGGTGGGGGCGAGAAGAAAGAACAAGTTTGACTTATTAAACTTCAATTTGAACTTCAATCAATAGAACAGATTAATGGAATTAGATTTCCGAAATTAAAGAACATCAGGAAATTGATTATATTGAAAATCTATAGCTTCAGAAAGGGTGAAAACCTGTATTTGTATATATGTATAATCATGTCTCACCATTCACTAGTGAACAAACATAAACCAAAATTATATAGCTAAGAAATAAAAAAAAAAAAAAAAATGAAAGAAAAAAAACTCTTTTTCCGTTTCTTTTTTCTTTTTTCTTTTTTTGTAATAACGTCGACATTTGAATTCATATAGCCGACCTCAATTTGTTTCAGATTGAGTTGTATTTGTTGTTGTCCTCGTGAAATCAGAATGGAACTTCAAGTACTGAATATTGGTGGAAGAGTACTAACCATAGCATCTCTACCCTTAAGCAAACGTTTCCAAGATTTCAATTGGGACATAAATTGCTTGTAAACACCACCTCTAGCAACAGAGAATGTCAACAATATGCTCTTCCTAAACCTCTTTAATCTCCGTCCAATCTTGATCTTCAACTTACACACTTTCACTTTTAGCCATGGCTGCTGCTTTCTCTGTGACACAGCAGAATCTGCTTTCTGTAATGCCTTGTAAATCAAGAACTGTGCTCTTCTATGTTGAATCTCCTCAGGGTCCTCCATTTCCATCTTTGAGTAAGCATGTTGTTTACTCAAAAGACTGTTCATGGTTTATCTATAAGGATGTGGGGAAAAGGTGGGAAGAAAATGAGAAATTATTGGAGAGGTGAAGTGAAACTGAAATGAGGAAATATTTATATAGTGGAAATATTGGTTTTTCTGGTAGGGTCAAGAGAGAAATAATGTGAGGTGATGAAATAGTTGCATGTGCCATGGAAGGTTTCTTTGAAATTTAACTAATGAGGATTTAGAAAACATGGACTGAGCTGGCCTAGGAATAGCATCATGAAGGTGCAGGAAATTAGTATTTGCCCCTTTTGTCAACCCAATAAGACTCAGTAAAAATAAATAAGATCCTTTTCCCTATGCAGATATTGCAGAGGGTGGTAATACCCTCGAAACAACAACAATAACCCGGTAAAATCCCACGAGTGAGATTTGAAAAGGATAATATGTACGTAGACTTTACCCCTATCGGAGGGCAGTGGCGGAGCCACATTGAACTATTGAAGCAAGGGTGTCAAGCGACACCCCTTCGCGGTAAATTATGCTATTTTGCTAGATAATTTTTTTTATTTTTATGTATATTTACTTACGTTGACTTCCCTTGATTTTTCGATGTATCTAATTATAATTTATATTTTGACACCCCTTGATGAAAATTCTAGATCCGTCACTTCCCGAGGGAGTAGAGATGTTGTTTTTGATAGACCATCGGCTCAAAAAAAAGACAATATATCAGTACCCGCAAAAGAAACCATAAAAATTATAACAACATCATAAGGACCGGAAAATAGATAAAAACAATAACAATAACTAGTAAATAAGGTCCGGAACTATGAAAAGGGTGGTAATACCCCCATTATCTTTATTTTTATTACCTCCCGTCAATATATTCATAAGGTAAAATTGTCCATCAAAAATTAAACAAATGAAAATAAATTACTTAATAGATGATGGAGATGTATACTACTGGCCTTGGATGAAAGCTTGTGTTACAATGCTTTCTGGAACGTGGTTGAATTAGACGTTTTTTTTTTGTCAGAAACGTTCAAGAATTGTGAAGTTTTTTTAAAGTACTGATTTGGTATATTAGAAACTGTAATTTTTAAAGATTATTTTTACAAAGTTGCGTGTGTAATTTTGTAAAAATTTAGCATACAAGTAGTAAAAATTGTTTCTCAACAAGATACTAATTTTGCGAAAATTAGCAGTTAAGTTATACTCTATTTACTAGGAGTATTTGGCTTCTTTCCATTACCTTCCTCTTCTGGCATGAAATTTCTGCACTTGGAAAATGGTTCAAAAATAAAAGTTCCTTGACATAAGTAGTGTTCCATGCTTTTGTGGTATTTGCTGTCTAATGGCAAAATCATATTCTAAACGAAATCAAAGTTTATAGAAATATAAACTTGGCTGTATTATTTTTTTGTTCCAAAGTTTTGTCGCTTTTTTAGATTATGCCAAAGCATATACTTCTCTATAACACTATTTCTTGTTCCAGAATATTACCCTCCGATTATAGGAAATTCATGATAATCATGATTCCTGCATAAACGCTTCTACGGAAGGGCAACATATATATAGTAGAATAAACACAAAAAGTTTCCATTTTGCTCAAATGAAATAGTACTAATATATAACTTAGTACTATTTAAGTTTAAGGTTATTATCTGAAAGCAACACCTAGCTAGCTAGCACCCTTTAAGAATTTGTTTCTTGAGCATGAATATTGTTTTTAGGACACCATGAACCATGAGAAACACAATAAGTTAATTAAATGGTTAACAAAAATAATTGTAAACTACAAAAAGTGCAGCGTGGTTTAGAAAATTAAAGTGGTAGAAAGAAGTCATTACTTATAATTATAGTGGTAGTCTGATAGACTTATTTAGGAAAATAAAGAATTCATTATATATATATATATATAAGTCCCATTGTTTACCTAGTTAATTAAATAAGAAAATATATAGTAATTGTTTTTTTCAATAATTCTTTTAAACCAAACTGAGAAATGCCACTAGTGCTTGCAAGGGGCAGGCCTACATATATAATTTTAAAATGGGTTCAGCTGAAACAGACACATTTTTTACTTATACGATATGCTTTGGGTCATACTAATTTATGTGACGTGTTTAACTTAGAAGTCGAATTTAGGAAAGAAAAAAAGATTTATGAAAAATTGTGGTCTAAGACATGCCAATTATTTCTAAATATAAAAATTTTATAATTTTATTTGGCATAAACTAAAAAAATGTATCATATAAAATGAGACAGAAAGAATATATATATGCATGGTGAGTGTGTGTCGGGAAAGGTATTAAATAGTAAGTCATAATAGTAACTCATAACAGTAAGTGTTTATCATAAATTTATCATGATTAATTAAGTAATTCAATGAGGTGAATATATATATATATATAATTATAATTAGGTGAAAGAAGTTTATGTGCAAACACATCTCATGCATCTATTGTTTTGATATAAACCATAAATAAATTAAAATTCTGAATCCCCTTCAATTTTTGGTACATAAAATCAACACCTTTAGTCTAGATATATAATATCCTGAACATTGTAAATCAGGGCTTGTCAATGAGCTCGACGTCAAAGGGTGAAACATGGAACACTCGTCTTTCTGTGATTTAAAAAAAACAAAAAACATAGATGTCCTTATGAACTATAGAGTAGTGGGAAAGTGTCACAGGAAATAATATTCCACCGGCGAGGTTCAATAATTGGATCAGAAAAGTATATACTATACAGTTAGCATCAGCAAATGTAGAGGGGGCAAGTCCAAGGCCAACTTTTTAATTTTCCCACGAGTCAACAACTATGTCTGCTGGCTTTTTCTTCCAATTTTCTCCAATGTCTGTGTTTCTTGAAGTTATTCAAGAGTTAGCCCCTTTCATTTTTTTAAAAAGGCAAGTCAACCAATTGTGTCGGAGAGCTTTATGGTATGGTAAAAATATTTATTATTCCAAATTGTTAATTTTGTAGAGGTATTATCACAATGGTGTCTCGTTTTTTTATGGATTTAATATTTATATATTAATAGTTTAGAATTTGTATTAATATTATTAATTAATGTAATCTCATTAATTGTTGTAACAAATTGATTGTATGTTCCATTCTGGGCTCGCTCATAGGCGCTCGGCCATAGTAGGCTCGGTATATAACTCACCATTTGATCAGAGGTTGCCCAATAGGGGCCTACCCATCGATTATAGCTCGATGGTGGTGAAAATACTGTAATACTGTATATATATAGACTCTCTACTCTCATGGTTGACAGAAGACAGAACTAAACTGAATATGAAGTCCCGATAAGGGAGAATGCTGTAACTTATGAGATTAGGAAAATGTACATAAAGTCAGAAATATAAACTTTTTTTTATATCTCGTTATCAAACATATGGACTAGTTATTCTTTATCTGATATGATAATTAAATATTCTCTTATACTATCCGTGTATTTTAGTTATACTCTTTCTTTATGATGAACCATGTATACTTCCAATGATAATTAATTAAAGGTTTTACAAATCTTATTTAAAATGAGTAAGTGAACGGTTTTCTTATTATGATATCGCCCCTGACATACTGTTAAGTCAAAAAGGCATTTAAAGAAAAAGGCAATTCAAAATGAACGAACTCAAAATTGTTTTGACTTGTATAGTTATATTGTGGTTACTACC
The DNA here is from genome assembly GCF_000393655.2 of Nicotiana sylvestris. Lineage (NCBI taxonomy): Eukaryota > Viridiplantae > Streptophyta > Magnoliopsida > Solanales > Solanaceae > Nicotiana > Nicotiana sylvestris. Next base: position 20,770,145 of record NC_091058.1, read on the forward strand.
CCTGGTAAGTGACACAAAGTGACTAAACTATTATTCTTATTTTATCAAGTTAATTATTTTCATTTTCAGTTTAATGAGAACATGTTTGAATATGTCGGTCAGCTATATATATATAAAGGAGGGCAATGAAAGAGTGATGTGACAACTTTTATATGCAAGGAAACCTATTTATCTTTTTTCTCAATTTTTTACTTTTTATCCTCATTTTTCACCTTTAAAAACAGTAAAAATTTAAAGCTACCCGATTATCTCTTTCCTTATTAATACTATTTGTTATTACTTCCCTGGAATCTCTCTATTTTTCTTGTATCCGTTTTTTCTTTTTGGAATGAATTAAATATACAATAGTTATGACTATTAATGCATGGCCCTTTTCCTTCCAATTCTAGCTTAAAATGCAAATCAGTTGCTGTTTCCCTTTCATAGGCATTTCCTCTTCTCTTTTATTGCAACAACCCAATTGGTATGAATCTTAAAATTCCTTAGGATGAAGATGCTTTTGAATCTCTAACATTAATGATACGGTAAAAAGATAAAATAGTGAAAGAAAAGAAGTTCAACAATCTGATGCTCTGTCGCGTGTGTGTACTAAAAAGTTTTAATTTCTGAACGAGCAACATTAGCATATCATTCAATTTTAGATAAATGGCAAACAGTGCCATCATCAAGTATATCATTCAACTTTATGTATTGGAAAACAGTACCATCATCAATTTTAGGCTTTATATTTTCATAACTGAAACACCATCATATTTTCTTACATAATCACCCAATTTTCATTAGATAGATCAAAAAAGGCTTCATTCTGCAATTCAAGCCTTCAAACTCATCGATAAGGTGTACTAATATAAATTGTTGCAAAAGAAGTTATAATATTATATTTTTGTTAACTTGAAATAACATTTGTTGATACAAAGACATGCTACTTACATGTGTATTTTATGATTCTGAAGGCATTGTACTTGCTATGTATCGAAAATAAATACTTCAATAAACAATTTGCTTAAATATTTCCAGAAAAATATAATATATGCCTACATTTATTGGGAGGTTGCACCAAGGGTCTGCGCTCAGCCCATTCCTATTTGCCCTGGTGATGGATGCACTGACTCATCATATTCAAGGGGAGGTGCCATGGTGCATGCTATTTGCTGATGACATTATTCTAATTGACGAGACACGAGGCGGCGTCAACGAGAGGCTAGAGATTTGGAGACATGCTCTTGAGTCTAAAGGTTTCAAGTTGAGCAGGACGAAGACGGAATACCTCGAGTGCAAATTTGGAGTTGAGCCGACGGAAGCGGGAGTTGAAGTGAGGCTTGACTCTCAAGTCATTCCCAAGAGGGGTAGTTTCAAGTACCTTGGATCGGTTATTCAGGGGATCGGGGAGATTGACGAGGATGTCACACACCGTATAGGGGTGGGGTGGATGAAGTGGAGGTTAGCGTCGGGAGTCTTGTGTGACAAGAAAGTGCCACCGTTACTAAAAGGTAAGTTTTATAGAGCAGTGGTTAGGCCTGCCATGTTATATGGAACTGAATGTTGGCCGGTAAAGAACTCACACATCCAGAAGATGAAAGTAGCAGAGATGAGGATGTTGAGGCGGATGTGCGGGCATACAAGGATGGATAAGATTAGGAATGAAGATATTCGAGAGAAGGTAGGCGTGGCCCCCATGGAGGACAAAATGCGAGAAGTAAGACTCAGATGGTTCGGGCACATTCAGAGGAGGAGCACGGATGCACCGGTGAGGAGGTGTGAGCGACTGGCTGTAGTGGGCACGCGGAGAGGTAGAGGGCGACCTAAGAAGTATTGGGGAGAGGTGATCAGACAGGACATGACGCGACTTAGGATTACTGAGGACATGACCCTTGACAGGGAATTATGGATGTCGAGCATTAAGGTTGTAGGTTAGTGGAAAGTTGTGAATATTTCTACAGCACAATAGAGTGAGACTAGCCAGTTAGGAGTTAGACTAAGAATGTCATTGGTCGTCTATTGATTCAGGGCTTTACTTGCTAGTTTTACTATACCAGCCATCTATGTCGTATTTCGTATTCTATATTTCATATCTCTTATATTGCTGTTATTTTATTATGCACTTTTATGGTACTAATATATCGGCTCCTGTTGCTTTTTTGAGCCGAGGGTCTCCGGGAAACAGCCTCTCTACCCTTTGGGGTAGGGGTAAGGTCTGCGTACATATTATCCTCCCCAGACCCCATTTGTGGGATTATACTGGACCGTTGTTGTTGATGTAAGAAAATTTGTTTGTAATAAAGTCGTAGTTTAATAGTTTTACTAATCGACGGCGCGACGCGGGTAAGTTTTCTAGTTTGATAACATTAGCAATGCATAACTGTCTAATTTGTCGGTCAAATGATATATTATACAGTATAATTTTAAAATAGAATGATTGAGAGTTGGTGATCAAGTGACATGGTAATAATTACATATAAAAGTATTTCACCACATTAGTATTTTGCATTATGTACAATAATTTTCAGATAAGATATCATAGTTTAAAATTGGAAAAACTAAAGCAAATAATTACTTATAAAAGTACTATTCTCCATTAGGCAAGCACTGGTGAAGGCACTGGGTAGACTGTAGAGGAATGGGGCAGATAAAATAAAAGAATAATATTCTATTTGACCCTTTTTAAATTTAGAGCAAGAGAATTGATTACTACACAAACTAATTAGAATAAGAGGACTAATGGCTTGTGAAGATTCTTGCAAAATTTCATAGGAACACTGAAACAAGCAACGTCTAGAACATTTTTTCATCGAGGGCAATCCGGTACACTAAGCTTTCGCTATGCGCCGGATTCGAGGAAGGATCAAACCACAAGGGTCTATTGCACGCAGCCAGTATTTTAAAAAACGTGAGCGTAAAGCGAGGCATTTTACATATGCCTCAGCGAGGCGTAAGCACCGAGGCACGGGGCGTAAGCCCTATGGGCATTTAATTTTTAATATTTTATAAAATAATATAATTACAGTAAATATTTATAAACAGGTAAAAATACATTGAAGAAAATTATAAATACGTGATGTGCTCCATCCCCACAAAAAACTAGTCAAAACAGTCTATTATACGCTACTTACAAGTACAAATAACTTGAGTCGAAAAGAATAAAGTTTTATACATGGAGGAACAAAAAGGATGACTAACCTGCAATTTAAACTTTGAACTTGCTACTACGAAGGAGAATGAAGTTCTCTTTGTATTTGTAATATTTTTTTTGATTATTTGTTGCTTTTGGGAGATATTAGCAGACTACCGGACAAGATAAAGAATTGAAAAAGACCATAAATTAGGGCTTCAATCAATAAAAAAGGTCTTGACTTTTTAATTTAATACATTTTAGTTGCTTTTTAAAACTTTTGAGTAATTACAAACTGACTTTTGAGAATTTGGGTATTATATGAAGGACTTGTTCAACAAATTTTGTTTTAATTTGAAGAAGTGTCTTGGGCTTATGCCGCACTACAAAAACGCACCTCAAACGCCCGGGTGTACGCCCCAAATTGTCAGGCGTACGCCTCTTGAAACTTTCGCCCCACATCATGGCCTTGAAGAAATTTTGGTGCACCTCGCCCCAGGGCTTGCCCCCGAAAACGCCTTTTTAAACACTACATGCAATCTTACCCTGCATTTCTGCAAGAGGCTGTCATGGCTTGTACCCATGATTTCCTGATCACATGACAGTAACTTTACCAGTTATACCAAGGCTCCACTTTCTAGGACATTATCCCTTGCTTGATATAATTACGAAAACAATAGTCAAGAATAAATATTCTAAAGCATATTCTCCCTTCTATCTATTTTTAATTGAATCAAGGAACTTTCTCGAGCACCATAAATTTGAAGCCATGGAACTCTTAAGATGGATAAAAATGGGATCAGAAGCCAATACACTATTTACATAAGCGTATATAACAATAAGTTTGTATGATACTGTTACAACTTTTACAGATGACAAATTAATTGGCTACAAAGTGCAAAATTTTCACACCAGCAATCAACTTTATTGACCAAATAAAAAGTGTGCTTAACCTACAGATCCTTCAAGCTTCAAGCTCATTAGTTGGTTCACCTCAGCACCAAATTCATCAGGAAGTTCATTGAAAACATCTCGGCAAAATCCAGAAATCATTGCAGCCATTGCTTTCTCATAGTCGATTCCTCTCTGCTGGAAGTAAAACAACTGATCTTCACCAATCTTTGAAGTGGTAGCTTCATGTTCTATCCGAGCAGAGGGGTTTTTGGCCTGTCAAAGTAATGACATATGTAAATACAGAGATGGAAAATTCAAAATACAACAGGGATATTGACCAAAATGATCCGAGTTCTCAATCAAACTGATCTGTGTTCCAACTAGTGCCGGAGTATCATATAGACATGTAGCAAGAGCATCCACGACAAGGCATGATCAAAATGACAATTCATAACAATGTGTTTAATTTAATCTTACCAATTCCAGTTACCAGCGATTACTATCAAATTCATGTAGCATCACACTTGGAGCTTAAAAGCCACACCAAACAGAAACAAAATGTTCGTTTCTTTTGATCCCTATGTACTAATCTATTTCTACATAGAAACCACAGAAGCTTTCTGAGAGATCCTAAAAGAGTAGAAAGACGGATAGGGTAATCCAATCAAGAATATAAGAGCATATAGACTGCTTTGGAATATTAGTTTGTATTAGTTTCCCCAACAAATCGCAGGGGATGGGAGCGCGTTTCCTGTGGCATTTTACTAGAAAACTATCACATTCAGAATTTAATGCAGGTGAAGATTCTTAGAGTTAACAAAATTTAAGATGGTTATCGAAGGCCACCGAGTTAGACTACATTCATTACTAATGTACTTCATATGGACGAAATACAAAGATTAGTGATTCAAACAGATGAGCATGCAGTTTGACGCTTGTTAAAACATACATCACATCCATTACAATTTCTATTAGTATCGTCTCTGTGCAGAAGTAAACATTAATCTTCGGCAACTGAGGCTTAATACAATTCCAGCCAACGCTTAATTCAGTTCCAGAAAAATCAGAACACACCCACAGTAATCATGCACAGGGATACCATGGTAGCTGCTTTTCATCCAACACAGATTTTATGGACATATTAAAAGTTAAAACAACACATCTTCTCATGGCAATCAACGTCAAATGAATGCAAGCAGGAACCCCCCCCCCCACACACACACACACATAAAACCATCCCTCTTTTCATTTTGACCTCGACAAGTAGCGTACGACTCAACAAGGAAAGAGAGACTGTGACCTGCCGGACAGCTCAAAGATTTCCAAGCCGACTTCCCAGCATAGACCTTATTAACTTGTTTTAACAGCTATTCTAGAAAAGAAACTAACTACAGTGCTGTACATTTATAGAGCCTATCCTTCTCTGCTCCTGTGGAATGATACTAATTTCAAGGTGGACAACCCCACCCCACCCCACCCCCCCTTTTTTTTTTCCTTTTCTATAACTGGAATTGGAGAGATCTTGGCTAGGGGTAGTAGCTTAAATACATTGCTCCTGCACTATGAGAAGTAGCTCTCTACCTTGAAAAGTACATAGTTGTCACAGAATCACAGAGAGCAATTTACCTGAATGTATGGATAAGTGTTGGCTGCAGCATTATCACCGATGAGCATTGAATCACACTGGGAGGAATTCCGAGCATTCTCTGCATTTGATAAGACCTGAACTAGTCCTCTGTAACAATTTCTAGAATGTCCTGCTGAAATACCCTTTGAAATAATCCTACTCCTAGTATTCTTCCCTTTGTGTATCATCTTCGTTCCTGTATCTGCCTGCTGATAATTGTTGGTCAATGCCACAGAATAGAATTCACCAACCGATTCATCACCCTCTAACACAACACTTGGATACTTCCAAGTAATAGCTGAGCCCGTCTCCACTTGTGTCCATGATATCTTCGATCGAGCCCCAGCACAAAGTCCCCTCTTTGTAACAAAATTATAAATCCCTCCTCTACCTTCCTCATCCCCCGCATACCAATTCTGCACGGTGGAGTACTTAATCTCTGCACCTTCATGGCAATACAATTCCACAACAGCAGCATGTAACTGATTCGTATCATATGAAGGTGCTGTACACCCTTCTAAATACTCCACAAAACTCCCTTCATCCGCAACAATCAAAGTCCTCTCGAATTGCCCAGTCTCCATTGCATTTATTCTAAAATAAGTAGATATTTGCATAGGACACTTGGTGTTCTTGGGTATATACACAAATGACCCATCACTAAACACAGCTGAATTAAGAGCCGCGTAAAAATTATCTTCAGGGGGCACAACTCTAAACAAATACTTCCTGACTAAATCTGGATGCTCCCTAATAGCCTCAGAAATAGAACAAAAAATAACACCAGATTTCTCTAAAGTCTTCCTATGAGTAGTGGCAATAGAAACACTATCAAGAACAGCATCAACAGCAACATTTGCTAAACGATTCCTTTCATTCAAAGGCACACCCAATTTATCAAAATACCTAACAAGCTCAGGGTCAGCCTCATCAAGACTATTCAAAGTTGGTTTCTTTTTAGGTTCTGAATAATAAACAATATCTTGAAAATTAATTTCAGGGTACTTATTATCAGACCATTTAGGCTCTTTCATCTTAACAAATTTCTCATAAGATTTCAACCTGTACTCAAGCATCCAATCAGGCTCATTCTTTCTTGAAGAAATTAACCTTATAGTTTCCTCAGAAAGACCTTTAGGCAGTGAAAAAGATTCAATTTTTTCATTGAAACCCCACTTATAGTCTCTTTTCAAGAATTTCTGAAGTGGGTCGTCTTCATTTGAGGTTGAAAAAGATGATTCTTTACCTGGGGCCATGACATCATAGCTTACATCAGCAGCTCTAATCTTGAAATTAGCTGAATTTGGACATCTGGGGGCAGGTGATTTTAGCAGAAAGTTAGACCCTTTTGAGAGTTTAGGTTGTTCAGTGATGTGTTGAGGACAGAAGCTTGAGATCCCGTTCGTGAGAAGAGAAGCCATAGCTGATGCTTAGGAGTTGTTGGAAGATAGAGAGAACAAGGATGAGAAGGCAAATATAAAAGTTTGGGTTTTTTACTCTCCTTTTCTTTTGGAAATATACGTACATACGATTTGCTTATAAAAGCAGATTAGTGTTTTTATTTTCTTTTTCTTTTTTTCTGTGGTGTCTGATATTAGAGATGTCGTATGCTGGCCACGTGCCTCTCTTGAGACCGACTTCATTATCACAAAGATTTAGGAAAAAAAGAGAGAAAAGGAATGTATTTGTGTTAACTTCATAGCTAGGGGCTAGGCCCTAGAAGCATGAAATTTCTGGATGCTGCTATGGAAGAGAATTGCCAAATTTAACCACATAATTAGTCAAATATTAAAGGAGAAATTTATCTAGGTTTCGATTTCATTGGTGCCGATGCAGAAGATGAATTCAGGAAGCTAAGTGCATTACTTACTAAGAGGAGAAAAAGAAAGCAAAATAACATATCAAGACCTCTTCTTTTTTTGGGCTAAACGGGAATACTTATATTAAAGGATAGTTACAAAAATTCAAAAATAGTCAAATTTACAACTGATCGTTCTAAAATAGCTCAATTTCAAAAGTAATCGAAATTTAACCACTTTTTTATTTAAAGATAAATCTGAGAAAAAACACTATTCAAAACCCAAAAAATACGTCAGCATATTATACTGGAGTTCCAGCATAAGTATACTTGAACTCCAGCATATTATACTGGAGTTCCAGCATAAGTATACTTGAACTCCAGCATAATATGATGGAGTTCCAGCATAAGTACACTAGAACTCCAGCATAATATACTGGAGTTCCAGCAAGTATACCGGTCCAGCATAATATACTGGAGTTTGGAGCACTAGAGTCAGCAAAGTATACCGGTCCAACATAATATGTTGGAGTTGATACACAGGTGTGTAAGCACGTGATTTTTGACCCTCCCCGAGAATTTTCACATTTTTAGCGTGAATATGTGAAATTGGGTCTAATATAGCCATTTTAACTATTTTACTTTATTTCGTTGCAAAAAGAAAAAAATCACAAAAATATATATATAAATTTTAGTTTATGTATTTCTCATAAACTTGAAAAATACAAAAATTGTACTTTATTTTGGTACTTTATATAAATTCAAAAATTACAAAAAAATAATTCTATTAATGTTTTGTAGTCGTTTTAATTTTGGAAAAATACAAAAAATATTACTTTATATTTTGTCTTTATTAAAAAACGAAAATTACAAAAAAATAGTTTTATTAATATTTTATAGTCATTTTAACTTTGAAAAATACAAAAAATATTACTTCATATTTTATCTTAATATTTAAAAAAAAACAAAAATTACAAAAAATAGTTTTGTTAATATTTTGTAGCTATTTTAAATCTTGAAAAATATTTAAAAAAGATATAGTTTTGTTTAAATACTAGTCTTACTTTTGGTAGTTATTTTGCTTACATAGGACTAGTTAAGCAACGTGTTCCTATTTCTCGGGTCCGGGCAAAAGAATAATATTCGGGTTCAAACTACCCGGTTTTAGGCCTAATTTCGAACCTAGCCCATAATAAACCGAGTCCATGACACATGGGGAACCCCACCACGCGTGGGGGACACAAGTCTCGAACCCCACCACGCGTGGGGCTCATTTTTCTGGGCAAACCCATTACAAAACACGGACAAAACATTTTGAAGAGGGAGGATTTTGAAAAATTGAAAGAGAACATTGTGCGTCGTCTTCTTCCTCTCCTTGGCAAAACCAAAGAAAACCCTACCCAAACCCCACGTCCAAACACCATCCGCAACCACCACCACCCCCCTCGTCGCAACTCCCTCATCTACCCCAAAACCACCATTAACACCCCAAAACCACCATCAACAACCCTACTGTCACTCACCGGCGAACACCACCGTACAACCCCGACCGTAGCTGATTCACCATTTTCAGTCCAACGAGCAGCTGTTGCTGCGTGCCAAGCAGCTGTGGCTGCGTTTCCGAGCAGTTGTCGTTGCGCGTCTTAGCCTTCGTCGTTATGGTCTATCGTCCACTGCCTGTCGACCACAAGTAACGACCCAGTTCGTTCACCATCGTCGTCACTGCCCCCAACCTTACTGTCTCCACCAGATTCACCATCACCCCGTCGTCAACCACCCTATCCCCCAGCTCGCGGGCTTCAGCTCCACCAAGACAACCATGGCTGCTGCACCATCTTGCCCAAACGACCCGCCATAGCTTCTCCCTCGTGCCCAGCTGATCCAAACAGTCCGGCGACCATAACCCCAGGCCTCCTCCTCACCCCAGCCACGAACCAGCAGTAACGCCATATCAGGTGACTATCCCGTCGCCACTCGCATGCCCAGTTGCTGCGTTGTTAAGCCCAGCTACTGCTGTGTTTCTTCTGCTTCACCAACAGAAGCATGGTAGCTTCCCCAACTCCCCGTCGTCAAACACCACCGGTCGACAACCAGTCCACCAAACCTCCGGCTCAACCCCACGTCAGTCATCACCCAAACAACCCACAGCCCGTCAAGGTCATCGAAAGAGAGAAGGTGAGTGTCGAGGTCATTGACAATCTTGGTTCGAGTCGTCGGTTCCGTTGAGGTCGTCGTTGTTCGTCGAGGTCCGTTACGTTGAGGACAAAGTAAGGTCCGCTTCTAATCTTTCTCTTGACATCTTATTCTCCTGATGAATGGCAGTTGAATAAAGTTATTTTCTTATAAATGTTGTTACTGTATTCAAATGCTATCATTCAAATGCTATCTTACATGTAGTTTGTTGTGATGGATGTTCAATATGGTTTAATTCTTAACTATTAGGATAGTCAAGTATTAAGAATTGTTGGTGCAGGCAAGAAAAATCACTCATATTATAGTTATATTTTTGGCAAATAATCTGTTTAAGGCATGCATTTTGAGTATGGAATGATGATTCGAATAAATTAATTTCCGTTTCTGTTTCGTTGTGATTTGTAAAGTAACTTGTAGGGAAGAATTTTTTTGAAAGATTTTTATTTACGATATGTCTTTTGGGTTTTAACAGTTAAGTCGTTCATTCCCTTTTGTAAAGATTTTCCATAACTCATGGCCCTTAATTAAATTTCAACTCTTTAGAAATCGAGGTGTGCTATTGGTTGGATTTTCCGTAGCCCTCGCAAAAAAAATAGAAAATGTAGCTGCCTTAGGTTTGCCTTTGTAAATAATAAATGAGACGAGCCTCGCCAAATAAAAATGCAAATTGTGGGGCCCTCAATAATTAGTCATAATAAATGCTTAGAATTCGGGATGAGCCGTTTAGTGAATTTCACTGCCTTCCCCAAAGATAATAACGCGTTAGCCTCTTTAGACGCGATTTAATTAAATTACTTTCTTAAACTCGGGTGCACATTTATGTGACCCAAATCCAAATTTCAACGGAATCTAAATATGTCTCTAGTCACGGGCACATTGATTGTGGCGTGGCCCGAGATGCATTTCCATGACGTTGTAAATTCCTTTTAATAATAGAATGAGATGAGCCTCGCCAAATAAGAAATACAAAGTTGCGGGGCCCTCCAAATGTATATATATTAAAACACTTAGAATTCGGGACAGGCCGTTTAGCGAATTTTACGGCCTTCCCCAAAATAACAATACGCTAGTCGCTTTAGGCGCGCCTTTAATAATTCAATTTCCTTAAACTCGGGTGCACATTGATGTGACCCAAATCCAAATCTCAACGGAGTCAAAGTGTGTCGACGACCACGGGTACATTGATTGTAACGTGGTTCGAGATACATTTTCACAGCGTTGTAATTCTTGACAAAAATAACAGTAAATGATAAAAGCGGTTAAAAGATAAAATTTGCACATAAGTTCACATTGTATTTAAAATCAGATAAATAAGCCAAATATAACAGTTGAGCGACTGTGCTAGAACCACGGAACTCGGGAATGCCTAACACCTTCTCCCGGGTTAACAGAATTCCTTATCCGGATTTCTGGTACGCAGACTGTAATATAGAGTCATTCTTTTCCTCGATTCGGGATTAAAATTGGTGACTTGGGACACCCTAAATCTCCCAAGTGGCGACTCTGAAATAAATAAACCAATCCCGTTTTGATTGTCCTTTAATTGGAAAAAACTCCCCTTGCACCCCCTCGGGTGCGGAAAAAGGAGGTGTGACAGCTCTGGCGACTCTGCTGGGGATTTGACCCAGAACCACTGGTTCAGGGTTAGAAATTCGAGCTTAGATAAATTGTTATATTTGGTTTTATCTGATTTTTACATGTTTGAGCCTAATGTGCTAAATAATGTTTTTACCGCTTTGATATTATTTGAACTGTCTATAAACTGTGCCGAAACCTTTCTCTTCTTACCTCCGGGGATGTGCTTACTGGTTGAGACTCCCTATTCTGTTAGTGTCGTACCCTAAATAAAAGAGGCTCGGAAAGTTTCTAAGCCGACTGGCCTTTTGGTTCCCGGAAAGGAGCTCCTTCCTCAGCTCGAGTTGTCCGCTCGGGTACACTGTCTAGAACAAATACCCAGGTTATGAACTTAGAATAACTCAGCTTCATATCGGATCCCTAATAGGAACGTTTATTTGCATCATGTGCATCTGACTTAGGGGACTCAACACAGGGGTTGGGTCCGTCTAGGACAAGCAACCTGAAAATAATAGACCATCTTCGGCATCCTATGTGCTACATGTTGTATTTATTCAAGGGTGAATGGGTCATTTGGCGGACCAATGATAGTGGCGGACAAATGACACACTTTGTTATGTTGACCACGTTTAATAAGAAGGTTGCACGTTTTTCCAGCATGGTGTTATTTTAATCAAAAAACATGGGGAACATTTATGGAATCCAAGAAGCCTTTGAATTCCCTATGTCCCCCACGCTTCATTTTTGGGAAAAGCGCATGGGGGGCATTTGCGGAATCCAAGAAGTCTTGGGAATCATTATGTCTCCCATGCCACTTTTTTAAAGTAATAATAAATATAAAAAATAAAAATATATGTATAAACAAAGCATGAAAATTCAAAGGATTTTGTATGTTTTCATTATTTTCCACAGATTAAAAAAAAATCGTGAAAAAGAGGAGAAAAAAAATAACAGTGTAGAGATATAACTACTTTTTTTAGAAAAAAGAAACTAATGTCCGAATAGTATCGAAACTCTGCCGAAATTTTGAGAAAATGAAAAAAAATGTCTTATTAGTTTGTTATATTAAAAGCAAAGGAAAAATAGAAAAAAAATCATCATTGTTCTGTCTTGTTTTTTTCCAAAAATATTGAAAAGAAAATAGTTTGTTTTGCCATTAAATGAAAATGAAAAAGAGTGTGGTTTTAAAATGTTTATTTTATTTTATTTTGCTTGTCTATGAAAATGCCAAAAATAAATAAATAAAAAATATAAAAAGAGTTGGGCGTTGAACGTGATTTTATTATTTGTTCCAATATATATATATATATATAATCCAAAAAAAAATTCAAAAGAAAATTCAATAAATATTTTTTAAGCATTTCTTTTATTAAAGGTAAAAATTCCAAAAAAAAAAAAATTCTTTTTCTTTAGAATAAGAAAAACAAAGGAAAAAAGAAGGAATGTTTTATGTTTTATGTTTTACGTTAGTTAGTTTGTTTGTTATGAATGAAAAATAATAGTTTGTTTGTTTGTTATATAAATAAAAAAAAGAATAGAAAATGGAAAAGGGTCTTCTCAAAAATAGTTTATTGGCCCGAACTACGCGGGTTTGATTCTCACCGGATGTGAGATACATAGGCAACCCTCATCGGGTCCAACCCCACCTTTTGCTAAAAAAGCCAAAAAACAAATAATAATAATAATAAAAAAAAATACATGTCAAATTTTAGTTTTTGTCATAAAGAAGTCGGGTGACGCTGTTTTATCAAGACATAGCCGAATGTTCCCGAAAGGGACGCCGGAAGGCTGACTTTGCATAAACAGCCACCTTTGGGTCATTTTAAGATTTAGTCCAGTTGACCCACACGGCCTTAAAATCTTCGTCCCCGAGACGTTGACAGGCCGTGTTTGCAATATTGAGTTTCCTATTTTTGAAAAAAACAATAAAAGAGTCATAACTAAGTCAGAAGATGATGTTTGTCATAAATAACCGAATGTTCCCGAAAGGGACGCCGGAAGGCTGACTTTGCGTAAACAGCCACCTTTTGGGTCATGTCTGGGAGTTTGGTCCAGTTGACCCACACAGCCTTAAAAAGCTTCGTCCCCGAGATGTCGAAAGGCCGTGTTTGCAACACAAGGTTTTTATCGTAATTTGAAAAAAAAACAAAGAGTAAACGGTCAGGTGAATGCCGTTTGGATGTTTAGTCAAAAAAAAATGAAAAAATAAAATAAGCCGAGCCAGCTTCGGCCGCGTCTTAAACCGTTCTTGCCGAAATAGCCTTAGAGTATCTTTCAGTTGTCGAAAGGCTATTTTCGTAAAAGAACGGACAAGTTTGTAAAGTGTCATAAATAATCCTCCCCGGCCTCAAAATTCATGTGAAATTTGGAAGGGGCCACATTTGCAAAAATAACCGTTTGGTTGCATTTGTCGAACAGAGAAAGGGAGCTAGCCTTTTGTTTTTGAGTTTGTAAAGCTTTTGATTAAAATATGTGGTTTGTTTGATTTTTGAGTTTGTAGTTCATATTTAAACCTTTGAAACCCAGTTTGTTCTAATATGAAAAATGTTTAGTATTGTTTATCTTTCAGCGGTCCGAACTACGCAAGGTCTGATTCATGCGGGGTCATGATACGTAGGCAATCTCCATAAGATTCGACCACAACAAAAGAAAAGCAAAAAAAAAATGAAAAGAGGATGAAAAAAAAAAGAAAGAAAAAAGGGGGAAAAAATGAAAAAAACGAAGAAAAATGAAAAAAGAGAAAAGGAAAAAAATCGAAAAAAAAAAGAAAAAAAGATGTTAATAATGGGGACCGACTGAGTCCATTCTAACCTGTTTGTTTTAGAGATGTTGTTAAGGTGGTTGGTTTGTGGTAAGCCAGACAATGACACCCAGAATCCTTTACTTGCACCTCATGATACACACTCTGATAGGATCATGCCTGATAACAGAAGCACTCGAATCCTATTGGGGACTTGTTGACTAAAGTTGATGATATTGAAGATGGTAATGGTCTAGGCAATGCTGATGCGAAGCTCAGTGGCTACGATGCCAAGTTTGATAAAATGGGAGGACGCTCCGTTCCTTGGTTAGCAAGAGAAAAGCTTGTGGTGGTTTATTTTGTTGTCATTTCTGTTGTTCGGATTATTAGGATTGTAATTCGGATTTTGTCCTGTGTCAAACCTTCTTATCTTTCCATTTTTTTATCATAGCGGTTTGTTTAAGTTTTGTCCAGGTTGTTTAGGATTTTATTCCGGTTTGTTTTGTTTTTTTCAAACTATTTCACCGGTAATCTAATACAAAAGCCGGTCTTTTATTATTTCCAGTCGTCTTTTTGTTTAGTCCTTCTATCATTTTTGTTCGGCGCCGATTCTAGTAACATGACACGCGCACACAGTTTGGGCCTAAGCTTAAAAGTTAATCATAAAACCTCGGAAAGGCGATCAAAGCATTTAAAGGAAATAAGTACGGTTTGAGATAATTTGGAGCCCGAGTCATGTGGAACTGGGGCAAGTTAAACGCAAAGAAAACCGTTAAAGAAAGATTAGCCTAAATTGGCATGAGGATCGTTCATAATAATGAAAATAAGAGTGTCGCCCAACGGTGCTTTAGAAGTGACAAATGACCAAACAGATGTTGAATATAATTGTCAAGTCCAGCACCATCAGAAGAGACTACAAATTTAAGTTGTGTTGTTTGCACTTGGCATGTTTTGAAGACTGGAATGACGAAGGCATTTTGTTCTGCTACCCAAACACTTTATCCTTCGTTACCCCTTTTGAGCCTTATTTATTTTCTTTCATACCCCTCGTTCGGAATTAGTAGCAACGAATAAAATACGCGAGCATGGCAGGTAAGAGAAAAGAAAGAAAAGAAAACAACAAAATGGAAAAAGAAGAATAAAAGAAAAAAGAGAGAAAGAAAAAACGACAAAAAGAAAGGAGAAATGAAAAGAGAAAAGAAAAGAAAAGTGATAACAAAAAGAAAAAGAAAAAAAAGAGAAGAAAGTCAAATGGAAAAGAGGAATTGGGAACTACGTTTGACCTGATTCCTCAAAGAGGATACGTAGGCGCTTCACGGCTCGGTCATAGTTTTGAAAAATGAAAAAAAATCAATTAAAATATCCCCAAGCAAGAAACTGGGGCAAAGGTTGTGTTTGTTGTAAATAAATCTAATTCCGAAGGTTGTAACTAATAACCCAGAATTAATGTATTTTTGAGCCTTTTATACCCTTTCTTTCTAACCTTGTCCAAAACCCACATTACGGTCCAAAGAAAGACCTTCTGATCAGTCTTCAAAAGATGCCAAGTCAGACAAATGAAGAGTCTTACCGGCGAACATAACATTCTGTTCCACAGCAGAAAGGACTCTAATCTCCAACAGAAAGAGTCATACCGGCAACACTCCAAATCCCCAGCTAGAGAGAGATATAAAAACGAGAGAGTCTTATTGGTGAAAACCTTCACAGGCACCATAAGGCGATGGAAGCTGAGAAAAGAACCAAAAATGAGAGAGACTTGATAGTGAAAACCCTTCGGGCACTACAAGTCGAATAAGATTGAGAATCAGATAGGGAATCGCCAATTGAAGATTTCGAAAGATGATTAACGGCGGAGGACAGGCCGCATATGCATGTCATGGCCATTAGAGTCGGTATCTGCGTTTGATAGATTTTTATTTATAGTTTTTTGTTAAAAGGTCATCTTTTTCCTTTTGTCCTTTTATTCTGTTCCCTTTTATCTTTTTTCCTTTCATAGAAAAATCCCCAATACAGTCGGTTTGGTCAGAACAAGTGTGAATTGACTTCAAAATAGGCCATCAGCTTTCCAAAATGAGATCTGACTAGTACATCCAAGTGGTATAGTCAGCAGGGAACAAACGCGAGGCCAATGTCAAAAGATATCCCCAGCAAAAGGGAATTGACAGAAGGATTGACAAGTGTCAAGAGGGATACCATTGCCTTTATCAAAAGTTATAAGCCTCAAGGCCAAGGCCCATGAACAGAAAGAAGAGGGATATCCCCAGCAGAAAGGGATTGTACCCAGCAAATAAAATCGTCCCCAACAAGTTGTGCAACACAGCGCAATGAAAGAGAAAGGGAAAGTCATCTCAATAGGAGTATCACATCCAACCACCATGTTTTAAACTAACAAATTTTGTTTGATTTGAAACAGGTAAAGGAAATGGCATTGATGCAGAAATGCATGCCACAAGGGATATTATCAAACTGGGGCAGAAAATTTTCCTTCCATTTAGAAAATTTTCTGGAAGTCAGGTACCCCCAGCTGATAACATTTTACCCCCCCAACAGGTAAGTAAATAATCCTCACCAAGTTTTCGCGTTAAGACATTTTCAAATAGGATATGTTGGGTTCATCCGCCCTCAAATAGGATATGTTGGGTTCATCCGCCCTCAAATAGGATATTTTGGGTTCATCCGCCCTCAAATAGGATATGTTGGGTTCATCCGCCCTCAAATAGGATATAATGGGTTCATCCGCCCTCGAATAGGATATGTTGGGTTCATCCACCCTCAAATAGGATATGTCGGGTTCATCCGCCCTCAAATAGGATATAATGGGTTCATCCGCCCTCGAATAGGATATATTGGGTTCATCCGCCCTCAAATAGGATATGTTGGGTTCATCCGCCCTCAAACAGGATATGTTGGGTTCATCCGCCCTCAAACAGGATATGTGGGGTTCATCCGCCCTCAAATAGGATATGTCGGGTTCATCCGCCCTCAAATAGGATATGTTGGGTTCATCCGCCCTCAAATAGGATATGTTGGGTTCATCCGCCCTCAAATAGGATATGTCGGGTTCATCCGCCCTCAAATAGGATATGTCGGGTTCATCCGCCCTCAAATAGGATATGTTGGGTTCATCCGCCCTCAAATAGGATATGTTGGGTTCATCCGCCCTCAAATAGGATATGTCGGGTTCATCCGCCCTCAAATAGGATATGTCGGGTTCATCCGCCCTCAAATAGGATCTGTTGGGTTCATCCGCCCTCAAATAGGATATGTCGGGTTCATCCGCCCTCAAATAGGATATGTCGGGTTCATCCGCCCTCAAATAGGATATGTCGGGTTCATCCGCCCTCAAATAGGATATGTCGGGTTCATCCGCCCTCAAATAGGATATGTTGGGTTCATCCGCCCTCAAATAGGATATGTCGGGTTCATCCGCCCTCAAATAGGATATATCGGGTTCATCCGCCCTCAAATAGGATATGTCGGGTTAATCCGCCCTCAAATAGGATCTGTTGGGTTCATCCGCCCTCAAATAGGATATGTTGGGTTCATCCGCCCTCAAATAGGATATGTTGGGTTCATCCACCCTCAAATAGGATATTTTGGATTCATCCGCCCTCGAATAGGATATGTTGGGTTCATCCACCCTCAAATAGGATATAATGGGTTCATCCGCCCTCGAATAGGATATGTTGGGTTCATCCACCCTCAAATAGGATATGTCGGGTTCATCCGCCCTCGAATAGGATATGTCGGGTTCATCCACCCTCAAATAGGATATGTCGGGTTCATCCGCCCTCAAATAGGATATAATGGGTTCATCCGCCCTCGAATAGGATATGTCGGGTTCATCTACCCTCAAATAGGATATGTCGGGTTCATCCGCCCTCAAATAGGATATGTTGGATTCATCCGCCCTCGAATAGGATATTTTGGGTTCATCCGCCCTCAAACAGGATATGTTGGGTTAATCCGCCCTCAAACAGGATATTTTGGGTTCATCCGCCCTCGAATAGGATATTTTGGGTTCGTCCGCCCTCGAATAGGCTAAAGTTCCCTCCTAGGTTCAGTTTTCACCCATAGGAGATGCATTTCCTCCTAAGTCTAGTTTTACCCATAGGAGATGCATTTCCTCCTAAGTTTAGTTTTCACCCGCGAGAGAGGCATTTCCTTCTAAGTTAGTATTGAAGTTGGGAGCCCGCCCATATAACAGAGGCATACATTTCTGTCCTTTCACTTTAAGTTCTAGGTCGCCCACCAGTATAATGCGGGAATACTTTTAAGTTCTAGGTCGCCCACCAGTATAATGCGGGAATACTTTTAAGTTCTAGGTCGCCCACCAGTATAATGCGGGAATACATTTCAGTTCTAGGTCGCCCACCAGTATAATGCAGGAATACATTTAAGTTCTAGGTCGCCCACCAGTATAATGCGGGAATACTTTTAAGTTCTAGGTCGCCCACCAGTAAAATGCGGGAATACATTTCAGTTCTAGGTCGCCCACCAGTATAATGCGGGAATACTTTTAAGTTCTAGGTCGTCCACCAGTAAAATGCGGGAATACATTTAAGTTCTAGGTCGCCCACCAGTATAATGCGGGAATACATTTTGTCTGTTCATTCCATATTCTAGGTCGCCCACAAGTATAAATGCAGGCATGTCATTACCAATAGGAGACGCACTTCCTCAGTTTAGTTTCACCATAGGAGACGCACTTCCTAAGTTTAATCTTACCAATAGGAGACCCGCCTGTAGAACGGAGTTTGTTGTAGGACAAAGAAAAATAGAAATCAGGCGTCCACCTGGAGAACAAGGACAAAGAAAAGAAGTAATCAGGCGTCCACCTGGAGAACAAGGACAAAGAAAAGAAGAAATCAGGCGTCCACCTGGAGAACAAGGACAAAAGAAAAATAGAAATCAGGCGTCCACCTGGAGAACAAGGACAAAGAAAAGAAGTAATCAGGCGTCCACCTGGAGAACAAGGACAAAGAAAAATAGAAATCAGGCGTCCACCTGGAGAATAAGGACAAAAGAAAAGAAGAAATCAGGCGTCCACCTGGAGAACAAGGACAAAGAAAAATAGAAATCAGGCGTCCACCGGGAGAATAAGGACAAAAGAAAAATAGAAATCAGGCGTCCACCTGGAGAACAAGGACAAAGAAAAGAAGTAATCAGGCGTCCACCTGGAGAACAAGGACAAAGAAAAATAGAAATCAGGCGTCCACCTGGAGAATAAGGACAAAAGAAAAGAAGAAATCAGGCGTCCACCTGGAGAACAAGGACAAAGAAAAATAGAAATCAGGCGTCCACCTGGAGAATAAGGACAAAAGAAAAATAGAAATCAGGCGTCCACCTGGAGAACAAGGACAAAGAAAAGAAGTAATCAGGCGTCCACCTGGAGAACAAGGACAAAGAAAAATAGAAATCAGGCGTCCACCTGGAGAATAAGGACAAAAGAAAAGAAGAAATCAGGCGTCCACCTGGAGAACAAGGACAAAGAAAAATAGAAAACAGGCGTCCACATGGAGAACAAGGATAAAAGAAATAGAAATCAGGCACCCACATGGAGAATAAGGGAATACAATTGAAGTATTGAAGTCAAAAGCCCGCTCATATGAGAAAGGAGCACACTTAGAATCAATAAAGCAGAGGAATACAACAGGAATCCCCAGCACGAAGCAATAAAAATCCACAGCATTCACAAAAGGCTGGTCAAAAAAGACAACAAGAAAACAAGAGGAGAAAAGAGGGGAAAAGAACCCAAGGTACGAAAGTGGAGAACATATGTGGTCCGCTCAAGAACTAGCACCTACAACTAGCAGTATCAAGGTTCAAATCTGAAGTCTGTATGAAGCACCATTCAAGACTCAAGACCAAGTTTCAGAAGACTTACAGATAGGAATCCCTGTAACTAGTAGCTGATAGGCTTAGTTAGTCTTTTTCAGTCTTCATTTTTTGTTGTAACGACAGGACCGCGGACCGGAACCTCAACGGAACGGCACCTCGATCGGCTCCTCGCCTCGGTACACTCTACCATCTCTCTAATTTCCGAACTATACGTGGCCTGATTCTTGTATAACCAAGGATATGTAGGCAGCTCAGATACCAGGGCTCGGTCACAATCCCTCCCTTTCCTTAAGTGTAGTCCGTCCAAGTAATGGTCGGGTCAAAAACACGTCTAGTCGTTCTTTGTCGGAAAACTCTTCGTGTTTCCAGTCAAAGAGGGGCAGCTGTAAGCACGTGATTTTTGACCCTCCCCGAGAATTTTCACATTTTTAGCGTGAATATGTGAAATTGGGTCTAGTATAGCTATTTTAACTATTTTTACTTTATTTCGTTGCAAAAAGAAAAAAATCACAAAAATATATATATAAATTTTAGTTTATGTATTTCTCATAAACTTGAAAAATACAAAAATTGTACTTTATTTTGGTACTTTATATAAATTCGAAAATTACAAAAAAATATAATTCTATTAATGTTTTGTAGTCGTTTTAATTTTGGAAAAATACAAAAAATATTACTTTATATTTTGTCTTTATTAAAAAACGAAAATTACAAAAAAATAGTTTTATTAATATTTTATAGTCATTTTAACTTTGAAAAATACAAAAAATATTACTTCATATTTTATCTTAATATTTAAAAAACGAAAATTACAAAAAATAGTTTTATTAATATTTTGTAGCTATTTTAAATCTTGAAAAATATTTAAAAAGATATAGTTTTGTTTAAATACTAGTCTTATTTTTGGTAGTTATTTTGCTTACATAGGACTAGTTAAGCAACGTGTTCCTATTTCTCGGGTCCGGGCAAAAGAATAATATTCGGGTTCAAACTACCCGGTTTTAGGCCTAATTTCGGACCTAGCCCATAATAAACCGAGTCCATGACACATGGGGAACCCCACCACGCGTGGGGGACATAAGTCTCGAACCCCACCACGCGTGGGGCTCATTTTTCTGGGCAAACCCATTACAAAACACGGACAAAACATTTTGAAGAGGGAGGATTTTGAAAAATTGAAAGAGGACACTGTGCGTCGTCTTCTTCCTCTCCTTGGCAAAACCAGAGAAAACCCTACCCAAACCCCACGTCCAAACACCATCCGCAACCACCACCACCCCCTCGTCGCAACTCCCTCATCTACCCCAAAACCACCATTAACACCCCAAAACCACCATCAACAACCCTACTATCACTCACCGGCGAACACCACCGGACAACCCCGACCGTAGCTGATTCACCATTTTCAGTCCAACGAGCAGCTGTTGCTGCGTGCCAAGCAGCTGTGGCTGCGTTTCCGAGCAGTTGTCGCTGCGCGTCTTAGCCTTCGTCGTTATGGTCTATCGTCCACTGCCCGTCGACCACAAGTAACGACCCAGTTCGTTCACCATCGTCGTCACTGCCCCCAACCTTATTGTCTCCACCAGATTCACCATCACCCCGTCGTCAACCACCCTATCCCCCAGCTCGCGGGCTTCAGCTCCACCAAGACAACCATGGCTGCTGCACCATCTTGCCCAAACGACCCACCATAGCTTCTCACTCGTGCCCAGCTGATCCAAACAGTCCGGCGACCATAACCCCAGGCCTCCTCCTCACCCCAGCCACGAACCAGCAGTAACGCCATATCAGGTGACTATCCCGTCGCCACTCGCATGCCCAGTTGTTGCGTTGTTAAGCCCAGCTGCTGCTGCGTTTCTTCTGCTTCACCAACAGAAGCATGGTAGCTTCCCCAACTCCCCGTCGTCAAACACCACCGGTCGACAACCAGTCCACCAAACCTCCGGCTCAACCCCACGTCAGTCATCACCCAAACAACCCACAGCCCGTCAAGGTCATCGAAAGAGAGAAGGTGAGTGTCGAGGTCATTGACAATCTTGGTTCGAGTCGTCAGTTCCGTTGAGGTCGTCGTTGTTCGTCGAGGTCCGTTACATTGAGGACAAAGTAAGGTCCGCTTCTAATCTTTCTCTTGACATCTTATTCTCCTGATGAATGGCAGTTGAATAAAGTTATTTTCTTATAAATGTTGTTACTGTATTCAAATGCTATATTACTTGTAGTTTGTTGTGATGGATGTTCAATACGGTTTAATTCTTAACTATTAGGATAGTCAAGTATTAAGAATTGTTGGTGCAGGCAAGAAAAATCACTCATATTATAGTTATATTTTTGGCAAATAATCTGTTTAAGGCATGCATTTTGAGTATGGAATGATGATTCGAATAAATTAATTTCCGTTTCTGTTTCGTTGTGATTTGTAAAGTAACTTGTTGGGAAGAATTTTTTTGAAAGATTTTTATTTACGATATGTCTTTTGGGTTTTAACAGTTAAGTCGTTCATTCCCTTTTGTAAAGATTTTCCATAACTCATGGCCCTTAATTAAATTTCAACTCTTTAGAAATCGAGGTGTGCTATTGGTTGGATTTTCCGTAGCCCTCGCAAAAAAAAAATAGAAAATGTAGCTGCCTTAGGTTTGCCTTTGTAAATAATAAATGAGACGAGCCTCGCCAAATAAAAATGCAAATTGCGGGGCCCTCAATAATTAGTCATAATAAATGCTTAGAATTCGGGATGAGCCGTTTAGTGAATTTCACTGCCTTCCCCAAAGATAATAACGCGTTAGCCTCTTTAGACGCGATTTAATTAAATTACTTTCTTAAACTCGGGTGCACATTTATGTGACCCAAATCCAAATCTCAACGGAATCGAAATATGTCTCTAGTCACGGGCATATTGATTGTGGCGTGGCCCGAGATGCATTTCCATGACGTTGTAAATTCCTTTTAATAATAGAATGAGATGAGCCTCGTCAAATAAGAAATACAAAGTTGCGGGGCCCTCCAAATGTATATATATTAAAACACTTAGAATTCGGGACAGGCCGTTTAGCGAATTTTACGGTCTTCCCCAAAATAACAATACGCTAGTCGCTTTAGGCGCGCCTTTAATAATTCAATTTCCTTAAACTCGGGTGCACATTGATGTGACCCAAATCCAAATCTCAACGGAGTCAAAGTGTGTCGACGACCACGGGTACATTGATTGTAACGTGGTTCGAGATACATTTTCACAGCGTTGCAATTCTTGACAAAAATAACAGTAAATGATAAAAGCGGTTAAAAGATAAAATTTGCACATAAGTTCACATTGTATTTAAAATCAGATAAATAAGCCAAATATAACAGTTGAGCGACCGTGCTAGAACCACGGAACTCGGGAATGCCTAACACCTTCTCCCGGGTTAACAGAATTCCTTATCCGGATTTCTGGTACGCAGACTGTAATATAGAGTCATTCTTTTCCTCGATTCGGGATTAAAATTGGTGACTTGGGACACCCTAAATCTCCCAAGTGGCGACTCTGAAATAAATAAACTAATCCCGTTTCGATTGTCCTTTAATTGGAAAAAACTCCCTTGCACCCCCTCGGGTGCGGAAAAAGGAGGTGTGACAAGGTGCACCGAACTCCAGTATATTATGTTGGACTGGTCTCTGTTGCAACAAAATAGTGGCTATTTTTCATTGATTTGGTAAACGCTGGCTATTTTTGAATAACCAGTCCGAAAACTGCTATACCGTGCTATTTAGTACAACTTATACACATACATTGCAAGTAAAAATTGCGTGGTGTAGCCACTTTTTAAAGTGGTATTTACTTTTTATCTAGCATTTTTAATGTTGAGCAAAATTAGCCACTGGTCTATTAAAATTAATATGAAAAGACAATATTACCCTTTCTTCTATCTTTTGACCCCGCATTGGCCCAGCACATCTTCTTTGCTTCAGTGTCAAAAGTCCTTGCTCTTTATTCCTTTTCTCCTCCTCGAGATCGACCAGATAAGCTCATCTCACTAGCCAACCTAGTTCCCTCTCTCTCTCTTTCTTTCTTGGAAATTAGGTGACAAACTATACAACTCAACATCGACCAAATGAGAGATACTGCACTCTTAAGAAATCTCAAGCTTTTCTATCTGGTTTGCTACTTGGTTTGTAGTTTATGCTTTCTTTGGTCTAGAACATACTCTAAAGTAGAGCCTTAATTAGTAGCAATTAAAAAAAGAAATAAGGTAAACAAGAGATCTTAATTAAGAACCAGAAGTTTCCTAAATTTCAAAATGAAAGTTAAGGACAATAGGTCCTGAACTTACAGTTACAAGTTCAAAAGATAAGGACAATAGGGCCTGAAGTCCTGAACTTAGACTAACAAACTCAAAAGTTAAGGACAATAGGTACTGAACACAGGCTAAAAAGCCCAAAAGTTAAGGACAATAGTTCCTGAACCTAGACTAACAAGCTTAAAAGTTAAGGACAATAGGTCCTGAACTTAGACTAACAAGCTCAAAAGTTAAGGACACTTGGTCCTGAACTTACAGTTACAAGTTCAAAAGTTAAGGACACTTGGTCTTGAACTTAGACTAACAAGCTCAAAAGTTAAGGACAATAGGTCCTGAACTTAGACTTACAAGTTCAAAAGTTAAGGACAAGTAGTCATTAACTTAGAGTTACAAGCACAGAAATTAAGGACAGGTGGTCATGAACTTCGAGTTTCAAGTTCAAAAGTTAAGGACATGTAGTTCTGAAGTCCTAAACTTAAAGTTGCAAGTTAAAAAGTTAAGGACATGCAGTATTGAACTTAGAGTTGCAAGTTCAAAAGTTAAGGATACTTGGTCCTGAACTTTATGAGGAGAAGGGTGTTTTCGTCCGGACAGGTAAAGTTTATTAAAGCAGTGGCTAAAGACTAAAATATTTTAAACAATGGCTTATAAGTAAATACATGTATTATTAGTGGTTAACCGTGCACTTCCCCCACATTGCAACTGAGTATTTCAGTTATAACTTTGTAAATATATAGCCCAAAAACAATAGGCCCAAATCCAAAAAACCCAGCATTTTTCATACAATCAGCATTTCTTGCTGTCAATGCTATTCAACATTCCTATTATTGAGGAGAGCTTATGTACTTATCTCCTACCAAAATCCGTATTTTACTATATGAACTTTATGAGATAATTAATAAAAATATATTTAAATATAAAAAGATAATGAAAGAAAAAAAACTGGTAGCATTTTTCCTTTGCTAGTGGCAGAGAATTTGTTGGGTTTCAATTAAATAATGACTAAACATCTAGTATATGAATATAAATATAGAAGAACTCGATTAAACAATTAGTAAAATATACATTCAAATATAAACAAACAAATAAAAATAAATTTGGCAGCTTTATTGCTTTGTCAGTGATAGAACATATCATAATTCCTTCTCATACACACATCATTTCTAGATATTACTTATTCATTTTTTTCTTCAATGGTACCATTAATAGAGTTTAAACCAAAACGGAAAATAACTTTATAAACAAGTAAAGGAGGTTGTCCAGCTTGAGAAAAGGTAAGAAAATACACAAAAATTTAATTTCGCCTTTGTACATTCTTATACACTTGTATATATAAAATTATACAAAATTATACACACTTATATATATTTATACAATATATAGACACTTGTATTTATAATGTTTAAATAATATATTTATGTTTTATAATTGTGTATAAACAACAATTACATACGTTTACAGAGAAAACACCTTTTAACCACTTTTACACTTCAATTTTAACGCTAAAATCATCAAAGAAGAAGAAGAAAGTTAGTAATCTACCAAATACATGTAAATAATGTATCAACTTGGTATAATACTGTGTAAGAGAACATATACTATTATACAACTTTATACATTGTTATACAAATGAATCCTATCAATGGATCTTCACGGGTTCTTCTTCTTCTTCTTCTTCTTTTTTAGCCTCTTCTGAAATTTGACTTAAATCTAGCTCAAATATGCTCCAAGTCACTTCAAATTTAAGTTTTGAAATCCTCTTGATATTTTCAATTGATTTGAACAATACCCAATGACATTTTCAAGTAAACCCAATAATACTCATTTTAAAATTAATCTCAAATCTTATCCCAATAATACTCATTTTAAAAGTAATCTCAAATCTTATATCAGATGTGGTTCAAACTTAAAGCTTCAGCCTTTACTGGAATTTTTTCTTTTAATTAATCAAGTTTTAGATTTGAAAACTTGAGCTCCAATAATGGATGCTTTATGATTATATACAGTAGAAGGAAGAGAATACTAAACCTAGTAGCAAGGATGAGGCAAATTCGTAACTGAACAACATCAAATCTTGTTCAAAGATCCAGCTTCGCACTTGGAGTTGAAGTGCACTTATATGATAAGGCAGAATACGCATAAAAGAGTTATATCAAGAAGGGATTTTTACCTTCCCATACTACATATAAAACTTTATTACCCTCCCCCCTCCCCTCAATCAATTTTAACTTAATTACATGTGCATATATAATTTACCAGTTATATACAATTAGTATTAGTGAGTATCCCTTTATATTAGGAATTCAATAGAGATTTATTATTTCTCATCTCTGCTCTCTCTCTCTCTCCATCTCTCTTTCTCTCTCCCCGTCTCTCTCTCTTTCTCTCTCCTCGTCTCCGTCTCTCTCTCTCCTTCTTTGTTCTTTTCTCAATTTTCTTTATTCGTTTTTTCTCTGCTTTTTTTCCTCTCTTTTTTAGCAATTTCCTTCATATTGTACAATTGGTGTTCGAATTAAAATTGTCAATCAATAAAATTTAAAGGTGTTTGATTCTCCACCATTGACAACCATTAAAAAGCTTTAAAGCTTTGAGAAAACTTGAGTTTTCAAAAGCTGTTGTTTGTTTGGTTTGGGTATTGTTGCAAATAATTGAAAATTCTTTGGAGTTTATATCTCAATTTTGAAGGTGTTTGGTAAATATTACACTTGATTTTGGCTGAGTTTCGGATTGAAACTCGAAGAAGAAGAACAAAAAGAAGAAGAAGAAGAAGAAGGAGGGGGAGGAGGAGGAGGAGGAGGAAGAAGAACACATGACATACATTATACTTACGAAATTGTATTAAAGTTGTATGTAAATTGTATTTAAGTTGTATTCTGTTGTAGTTATATATATTTTTATTTGAATGTTATATGAAAGTTGAAAAATAGTTGTATAATTTATGAATCGTTGTAATTTGTATTTAAGTTATAAATACTATATTTTTACATAAAGTTGTTGATATGTATCAAGATTATTTTAAGTTGTATGAGGTTGTAGTTGTATTTACTTGGGTAAGAATGATGTATGAAAGTGGTAGATAATTTATAAATAAATTGTATATTGTATAATTACATGTATATACTTTGTTTTTAGTAGTATTTGTTGTACATGTATCATAAAGACGCCTTGGCATTTGTTTTATAAGTGTTACAAAATAATTAATGAGACGTAAATAAATTACTTTCCATAAAGAGATGACTCAATTATAGGAGCTGATCCTTGGAATATTTGCCTTCATTTTGTTTGATTTAGTTTCTTTGATAGAGTCTAGCGTAAGTGTATAAATCTCTTGTATTCATGAATAGAAATACAACTAAGTTATTTTCTCTGATTACAATAAGCAAATGTACCATACAGTACTCAAAAGACTTCTAAGGATATGGTCCTTAACCTTTTTCTTTATCCTAGCATTTGAGTTATGTGTCGATTTTGTGTTATTTCTTAGTTTTAGCTTTTGCAAATTCTTTTCGGTACCCCCCCCCCCCCCAAAAAAAAATGTTTGGTCGATTGTTTCACACCTGAGATGGCCTAAATTTTCATGTGAACATGGTCTGAATCTGGGCAACTTCTTGGTTTTCTACTATGTTGAGGGTCAACACTTTCTTGTTCAAAAATTTAGAAATATGTGCATCACGTAGCTGGGAATATATTTTTTTTATTGGGTATTTAGATTAATTGTTGTTTAGATATCAGAATGTGGGGTTTGATTAGAGCAATTTGGTTGAATTTTGGTATGGAAATTAGTACCAAAGTTACAACATCACTGGTTGGCTAGAGGATAGGAAATAGGAGAAAAAGAAAAAAATACGTGTAACTGGATCCCTCTCAAGTTAAGGCATTGATAATTGACTGTATATAAATTATAAGAAAAACTTATTTAGCGCGGATAATATATAAAACTTGAACAATTTTGGTAAATAAGTTTCAAATATTGTATAGGAAGGAAAAAAATCTCTATCAAGAAGCTTAGGTGGGCTATGGATTGTGGAGGAACTGAGTCTTTAATATTGGGCTAAATGACGAAAAGATTCTTTGAGGTCATGTACAACCTTACACAAAAAAGGTAAGAGCTTCAAACCTGAGTCATTTCCGGTTAAACTGTTGGGCAAGTGACAAAGAATGTAATTCTTCCTTATATTCATTAATACTAGATCAAACTATTACATTGTTGCGAGTTTAGCGAAGCATAACGGTTCCAAGTTGGGCCAAACAATTACAAGCCGAAATTTTTCTAAGCTCCAATCTTATGGGGGCATTTGCATCTATACCTGTTTTTTGGGTCACGTTTTAACTTGTACCCGCTTTGCAAAAAAAATTGCAAACGTACCTATTTTTTCGCGTAACTTCAGCATACGGGGTTGAAGTAGCAAAAACAATTACGCAAAACTTCAGCATTCTAGTAGACGGGACTGAAGTAGCAAGTGTGCTGAACCAAGTGTGCCGAAGTTTTTATTTATAATTGTTGAACTTAAGCATAGTAACTGAAGTTTTGTTCTTTATTTGCTGAAGTTTTTTTTTTGTAACTGGCGAACTTCAGAGCTGAAATTTTTGTTTTGTAACTGTCGAACTTTAGCTCTAGAGATAAAGTTTTTGTTTGTAATTGGTAAACTTCGGCCTTTAAATAAAAACAAACAGAGAAAGAGTTAGATTTTTAAAATGTAAAGCAATATCACTTCCACAACAATAAGAATATTTTTTTTTTAAAAAAAAACTCGGATGTTGCAAGACGTAATATGTAAAGATTCAGTATCTCAAAACAAAGAAACAGTCAGCTATCACAGCAGATAATATTAATAGAAAATAAGCATAAGATCATAGCGGACTTAAAAGGTATCTCCACTTAGAAATGAGGTGGTTAAGCTGATGCAGATCTAAATAGTATCTATAAATAAAGGTCGTGGTGTAATGGAAATGTAAATGCCTAAGAGTAGGCATTTGCATGAACCTTACTTCTGGAAAAAGAAAAGATAAAACTTTGAGCAGGAGAAGGAGGAGGAGAAAGGGGGATAAAATTATTTAAAAAGTGGGTACAAGTTAAAAAAAAAATAAAAATGAGTATAAATTAAGTGGGGGCGACCAAATAGGGCGCCCCGTGCAATTTTTACATTCGTATGTGATTCTTTTTTTGTTTCTCATATTCAATAATCGCATTAAAACAGATCACATTAGAGTCACGATTGCTCGGTTTGAGAAAACTACCCTCGTCCGAAATGGCTATTTTATATATTGACGGTCTATTTTGTATATTTGTTGTACAGTGACAGTCTATTTTGTATATTTGTTGTACAATGATAGTCTATTTTGTATAGTGATAGTATATTTTGTATATTCTTTTGTATAATGATAGTCTATTTAGTATATATTTTCTATGATGACCGTCTATTTTGTATATTAATTGTATAGTGACAGTCTATTTAGTATATTTTTGTATAATGACAGTCTATTTTATATATTTTGTGTAGTGACAGTCTATTTTATATATATTTTGTATAGTGATAGTATATTTTGTATAGTTTTTGTATAGTGACAGTCTATTTAGTATATATTTTGTATAGTGACAGTCGATTGTATATAAATTATATAGTGACAGTCTATTTTTGTATAATTTTTATTTTAATACTACTAATTCACTACTAAACCAAGCTTAAATAGTGACGGTCTATTTAGTATATTTTTTGTATAATAACAGTCTATTTTTGTATATATTCACTATACAAATTTTTGTTTCAATACTACTAAGAACCAAATTTTTTGGTTTTAATGCTACTAATTCACTTGGTTTATTTCAAAAAGACTGAATTTTTATAGGCTAAAGAGAAAATTAAATGTGCAAGATTCATCAATTTATACACAAATAAAACCACAATTTCCAGAGCAAGAACACTTGAAATGTCCAAGATTTTAACAACCCAGCCCGCTAGTGGTATTGTCCGCTTCGGGCGTAGGCCTTTACGGGTTAAAAATACGTCACTAGAGGTGTAAGGCTTGTTAACTTATATACCCAGCATCCCTCTTGTGTTTTGTCGATGTGGGACTCCGTCTAAAATCTGGGGTGTTACATACACCCCTTCTTATGGACTCAGCTTCTTCGCTGAGGTTGCCCCACTACATGGGCTTCGCCCAGACTCAGCACTGAGGTTTGCCCCGCCTAACCGGGATTTGCCTAAACTCAGTTGAACTCTAACCCACAATCGGCAAGGCTGACACAAGAGTGGCTCTGATACCATCTTTAATAGCCCAGTCCCCTAGTGATATTGTCCTTTTTGGGCCTAGGCCTTCCCGGGTTTAAAACGCGTCATTAGGGTCTAAGGCTTGTTAACTTATATACCCAGCATTCCTCTTGTGTTTTGCCGATGTGGGACTCTGTCTAAAGTCGGGGGTGTTACAAAGATGTGATTCACCAACCACAAAATTATGTTATTACAACAATTATAATCTTTCACAGCCACTTCACTTTTGTAAAAGTTGTCGTAGGTATTGGACCAAAGGTGGTACTCTTAGGAATATTTCAGTTGGTGGTGGTTCTCGTAATAACACAACTTCATCTAATAAGAAAATTTCCTCCTCAACGACGTTGTCTTCAGTTTCATCTTCAAAACCTGATCAGATAACAAATCCAAAACCAGAGCCATTTGGTATACCTGCAATTCCAGCTTTTGATCAGAACTGTTGTAGAGCGATTGGTATGACTAATGGGCAATTTAGTTCGCTGTTGGAGTCAAGCGGACCACAATTGACAACGACTTCTTCGACTAAGGAAAATGCGTATGATCTCTGAGGAAGAAGGAAGTTAGGGTTTTAAGTGGCATTGGTCTTGAGCTAGCCTTTTAATTAGTTTTGGGCTGTTAATTGTATGATTTATTTTGTGACTAGCTATTGTCATTAGTTTTTCCCAGATGGCTACAAATGAAATTTGCTCGTTCGCCTTCGAGCCACGTAAGGCCCATTAAATCACAAGATTCTTTTGGAAAATTATAACTTTTAGCCCGCGCCAAAAACTATTTATATTTGTTAGCCGAAAAAATGTATAAAATTTATATAATTTTTGTATATATCATACAGAATATGTATATATAAAATTTTTTTATATTTTTTTGGCTATTATTTTTACAGCGGCTATAAAGTATAATTTTCCATTCTTTTTTTTTTTGTTCTTTCATTTTTACAAGACCTCTGAAAATGCTATGGGAGAAGAAAGGTAAAACCACAAATAATTTGTTAGCTAATAGGAGTAGTATTTAAATTAACAGAATAATTGTCAAAGTTTAAATTGTTATAAGATGAAATAATACAAATATCTACCATACAATAAATTAAAATTTGAAGAATTATATCTTCCAATACAAAAGAAGAATATTATACTCTTTTTGGGCGTAATGTAACAATTTTAGTACTAAAGTAACACTCAAAAGGAAGATCTATACAGTATATGCTTAAGCACCATTTGTTTTTTTTTCATTTAATTTAATTTATCCTATTAAATTCCTACTTCTTAGATGAGGGAATAGCAGGCAGGACCCCGTCAACATGCCTGCCTGTCATGAGGCATTCTTGGTATTTCATAATTTTTCTGATTTAGTACTGTTGTACATTATTGCGTTGTATATGTACATTCCCTTGCTTGGACAGAAAAAACCAGATAAACATGGGCTGGAGAGATAAAGTGAAGTACATCTTCTCTTAAACGTGGGCCCCGGAACATCCATTTGGTCACATGTAATAGCTCTCAAGACACTACAACACTGGCCCCCATTTGAATTCTCTATTTTACACACAACTTATTGTCCTCTTGATACATATAACTAGGAAGAGTTAGTTTAATCGTAAAAATACAAAACTAGAATCGGGACCAGAAAATAGTAAGGCTTAAATAAGCAAAAACTTAATCAACTAACTTCACATAGAAAATGTAAAAATTGTTCTATTTGATGTTAGAGTAAATCTGTCGACTCCAGTAATCGAAAGATTTTAAGGAAAATTAGAGAAACTACAAAGTAACATATAAATTAGATCCCCCCCCCCCTAATATCTCCTCTTTTAACGTTTAGAATTTAGGGTTAATTGAAATTTAAGATAATCAAAACTTTAAAAAAGAAGGGTAAAACAAAAGGATCTTTTTAGAAATTATATTTAAGGGTAAAACAAAAGTCTCTTTTTAGAAATTATATTTATTCTCTAATACCTCATTTTGTTTAAAGGTCTATGATATAGTTAATTGAGATTTAGGAGGATCAAAACTTTAAACAGAAAAAAAAAGGTTATTTGTAGAAAATGTCATCCTTCTGTAATATCTGAATTTGCTTGAAATTTAGTCTGAAAAATCAATGACGGAGCATATAATTCAAAGAAGAATCCATCTTCAATGAGAAAAAATTATCATGCATAGTGGCATTTATTTTGCTCTAACTGTGATAATCATTTTTGTTCAATTTGAACTGTGATATTTTAACGATTGTAATCTAAGAGAATAGTTTTAAAGAGATGATCACTTTATATACAAATATAACAGTGTAGGATTGCGTATAGGTATTCGTAACACGCAGCGGAAGACAATAACAATCCTAGGCAGATCTTTTCGTGTTTAAAAGTTTATTTACATGTCAATAGATCGGATCTAAGACGTACCTGGTGAAGAAAGTCTCGTTTCAAATTCTTCGATAGTGCGAAGACTCTATGCGTATTCACACCGAGACTGATCCTTGCTATCAACTCTTTGATCAACGAAACCCGCGAACAAATTGAACGAAAAACTTGTGCTGAAATTTTTCTCAAAAATCTCAACTCAAATTAGAAGAACAAGAAACACTTTTCTTGTAATTGTATTTTCTCTCTTGGCTTTGTATTGTACTCTCACTTTCACAAAG
Source organism: Nicotiana sylvestris (assembly GCF_000393655.2). Lineage (NCBI taxonomy): Eukaryota > Viridiplantae > Streptophyta > Magnoliopsida > Solanales > Solanaceae > Nicotiana > Nicotiana sylvestris. The sequence continues at coordinate 20,803,099 of NC_091058.1, forward strand.
TGTTTTTCTTCTCAAGAATTAAAATTATGCGGCAGTTTTTCTTCATCACCCTTTATATAGGGTCACCTACAAACCCTTTTTTCCTATTTGGTTGAGGTAATGATTTACTTAGGGTAAAAATTTATTCCAAAAATAAATTTTCTATAAAAATTCGAATCCCATTCTCAAAGGGATTGAAGTGCCGAACGCTACTTAGTCCAATTGGACTTTCACGTCTTTACAATTCCAATTCCAAATTGGAGAATAAATTAATATTATATATAACCTTTATATAAATCAATAATAACTTATATTATATATATTACATATATATTTCATATATATTTCAACTAAGATAAATAATTTAATTTTTCTATTCCAAATAGAAAACTTCAATTTGTTCACAATATTAATTATATTCTCTGTGCTAGCAAAGAATATAATAATATTTTATTTGGAATAATAATTTAATATATTTGACTAATTAAATTCTTTAATTTAATTATCAAATAATAAAATAATTAATCCTTTAACAAAGATCAGAACACTCGTTAGTGTGCGACCCCATAGGTTCAATACTAAGCCGGTAGTAAATTGATCACATCAATATACTAATCAAGGGTGGCGTCTAGCAACACTCCTTAACGACCGGATAGAATGAAGTATACAATTTACTCTCAAGAACCAGTAGAAGAATAATGTAGTAATTCCTTCTGTCCTTATAGCTTGGATCACCCTATGATATGGTTCAACTGTCAAATCCTAATAGGCAACCAACTATATGTTCATGTCAAACATAATCGACCATTGAGTGACCTAAGAAACTCTTTTCTTCTTTCATTCAATTGCCCTGACCAAGGTCTTAATTTGGACGTTTATAATTCATGACAACATGGAGCTTAAACTCATTACCAAGAGTTGACAAATTCCATCTTGATCAATCACTAATTCTACAAACATTTAATCATACCCAATATCCTTTCAACTATCGCCCTAGGGCCATATGTGTCTGGTATCAAAGCACAATAAATAACTTGTTAATTACTATGACGATCTCAGGTCAAAGAAAACTTTTACATCACATTCTTCAAGAGAATATCCTATTGACAGTTTATGGTAATTCTAACCATTAGGAATTATCCAATGAGTCGGTTCAATGATCATATCTCTATATGCATCATCTATCTATGTAATTTAGTTAATGAGATCAACTAATCTTTATCCCATAAAGACGATCACATAAATATTGATCTAACCGGATTACTAATGTCCAAATTAATAATCCTACGATCAAGAACAAATTTAGATTAAATTGTAAGAGACTTTGCTCTCATTATCATGATCTCTATCACGATGATAAATCTCAAAATTTAATCAAGGACCTTATCAAATTAATCAAACAATTAATAATAACTATGATAAAAGAATGCCATATATTTTTATATCGAATAACGTTCACAAAAATATGTTCAAATCATCAAATATGAGATTGGATCTAGGGCATATCTAGTATATCCCTAACAAACAGCTCAAAAATTAAACAATTTTCAAATCAACCGTGTATGCAAATATATTCCAAATATTTTCAAAAAGTTTTTGGTAATGACAAATAGAAAGGTGTATAGCATGTTAATTTTGCTTACCATGACTTATGAAGAGATTTAAACATTAAGGTTCTTGATTTTAATTTGTTAATCCTGTTTCCATTGTTAGGTAGTTTGGAATCTTTTAAATCGTCTTTGGTTGAACATCTGGATGCATATATATAGGTATAAAGGAAAAATATACTTTGCAAATAGTAATCTAATGTAAATATATTTCCAGAAATATGAAGAAAAGTGGTAACAAAGGCCAATTGATGATACTGAATTTCTCTACCAATAAAAATATTACTTTTCCAACCGATTCTTTGAAGATCAACATAAAGTTTATACTTTAAAAATTAACTTCCAACAAGTAGTCACAAAAGTAAAAGATAACTAAAAGATTTTGATGATCAAACGTTTGAAAAGAAGAATTCTCAACCAATTTATAAAGAACGCAAAATAAAGTGGTAAATAAAGGGGACAATTTCATAATAATTCTTGGGTTGTAGCACACAATCTATTTTTTTTTTGAATTGTCATATTTTGTGAAATAATATATAAAAACTGATGTTTGATATATTATTAAAACTTATATTGTCAGAACATATAAGTTGTCTTTTAAAATTTATTTCTCAGATAATATTTGGGATAAAAAAATAAAAATAAAAATTGGAAAAATTACACTACACAACAAATATATATACGCTGTATTTATTATTTGTAGCTATACTTTCAGCAAATTTATCATCCATAGCTATATTTGAAATTTGTAATAAATCCATGAAATAAATGATTAATTGTTTTGAACTGAAATAAGAGAGCAATAGGATCTCATAGCTTAGTTGGTTGGAGCACCGTTTAGTAATCGGATGTCACACCTCCTTTTTAACTACACCCACAAGGGCATAAGAGAGTTTTTCCAATTAAAGGACAATCGAAAACAGGATTTATTATTAAAGATTTAGAGTCGCCACTTGGAAGATTTTATGGTGTCCCAAGTCACCGGTTGAATCCCGAATCGAGAAAAAGATTGACTCTGTATTACAGTCCGCGAATCAGAAATTTGAGTAAGGAATTCTGTTAACCCGGGAGAAGGTGTTAGGCATTCCCGAGTTCCGTGGTTCTAGCACGGTCGCTCAGCTGTTATATTTGGCTTAAATTATCTGATTTTAACAATTATGAACCTATGTGCAAATTTTAACCTTAACCGCTTTTATTCATTTATAAAGAAAACTGCAATGTCATAAAAACAAGTCTTGAACCACGTCACATAAATGCACTCGTGGTTTTTGGACATACTTTAACGTCGTTGGGATTTGGATTTGGGTCACATAAATGCGCACCCGAGTTTAGGGAGGTAATGTTATTAAAATACGCGCCTAAAGAGACTAACGCGTTATTATTTTGGGGAAGGCCGTGAAATTCACTAAACGGCCTGTCCTGAAATCTAAGTATTTTAATATATACAATTATCGAGGGCCCTACAATTTATGTGTTTTGTTTAGCGAGGCTCATCCCGTTTTATTATTTTAAAGTTCAAGCCTAGAGCAATCTATAGTTTTCTACTTTATTTGTCTCTAAAATAAAAGAAAGGCCCTAATTAATTTGTTATTGGACTGATGCAAACTGAGTAATATTTTTGCACCAACATCCGACCATTGGGCTCCAATGTGAGCCCAACAGAGGCAATTTAAAACCAGATATACACCATAAAATCGGCCAAAACAGACCTTGGCCCAGGCCTAAATGAGAAAGGGGCCAAAACTGGCCTGGGCCGTGCATCAATTATCCTGAGGCCCAAACGTTTAGGGACTAGCCTGTTAAGCCATGTCTTTTACACTAAATGGAATTTCAATTTAATTAAGAACACAAATCTGATGAATCTACTACTAAAATTAACTAGCCAGTAAAATAAATTCAATGCAACATTAAACATGAGTTGGAAAGCAACTGATTTCAGATTTCATGACCCACGTAAACTGCCTATGATCACAATTTCAAACATGGTGCATACTAGTTCAAATTTCAAATTCCCTACTATGACTCATTTTTATTAAAATGCTGACTCATGAACTTTGATTAAACACTAACGTGACCACATATGAGAATTGAAACTCGAGAATTAAGGATGCTGGACGAAAATGGATTGCCTAAATTAACCTTACGAATTACATATCTCATATCTACTTTTAACTTTTTGATTTCGATCCCACACACAACCACTCAAACTCAGAATTATAGATTAACTCATATCATCACTACTAAATATAAAGCTCCCATGATCATAAGAAGTATCACACTACTTTAACAGTCTACAGCCTAATTAATCACAGCTTGAAAATACCATTTATACAGATCTAGGAAAACCGGAAATTAACTAAACTAATAGAAACTATTCTGTTGGTCCAGCATGAAATTATTACAACGAATACTCAACTAAACTCATATGCATTTCTAAATATCTAACACACACTTAACTGTTCAAATGCACAAACTTATAATTAACAGTCCATCAGTATAGTTATTACAGTATAATGAAAGCAGTAAATCAACAATAGGCCTCCACTTCAACAATAATAGGCCTCCACTTCATTCATTTTCAACTGGATATTTACATACATCGAGTTTCAGGACATGTACCTGGTGTCACACCTCCTTTTTCCGTTGTACCCCCGCTAAGGGACGCAAAGGGAGTTTTTCCAATTAAAGGACAATCGAAACGGGATTTAATTTGAAGGTTCAGAGTCGCCACTTTGGAGATTTGTGGTGTCCCAAGTCACCGGTTGAATCCCGAATCGATGAAAAGAATGACTCTGTTTAATAGTCTGCGCACCAGAAATCCGAATAAGGAATTCTGTTAACCCGGGAGAAGGTGTTAGGCATTCCCGAGTTCCGTGGTTCTAGCACGGTCGCTCAACTGTCATATTCGGCTTATTAATCTGACTTTTAATACATTTTAAACTTATTGCGTATTTTTAACTTTTATCACCCACTTTAACTTGATTATTTGTAATTATAGAATTGTCTTGAAACGAATTACGCGTACGTATATTCGTTTTATTTTTACTTTTTTTTTATGTAAGGAATCATGCCACGCGTACGTGTACATAATAATATTTTTATTATAAAAATGAATTTGGCCGAAGTTGTGCGTGCTTAAAACAAACTACGAACATTTGTCATTTTTTGTATGATTAAATGGTAGGTGGCATGCCTCGGACTATATGGGCTAAATTAATTTAACAACCTCCGAAAACCCATTTTTATTGAGAAGATTTGCCCGAAGTTGCGCGAACGTATACTCTGAATTGTCTTTAGAATTGTAATCATGTCACACGAACGTATCCACAACCATGACAGTATATTAAACGTGCCTAAAGCAACTAACACATTATTAACTTTGCGAGGGCCCTGAAAATTAGCTAAATGGCACGCTTCAAATTTTAAGTATTTTTGAAAGAAATAATTATATGAGGGCCACGCATTTGTCATTTTTATTTGGCGCGGCGCATCACGATTATAAAAGAGTTAGTATTAATTATCTGAGTGCCATAGATTATTCAACAAAATGGCAAATCTTAATTTCTAAAGAGTTAAAACTAATTAAATGGGGGGCCATGAGTTTTGGGATATTATTCAACATGACACACCTCGAGTTGTTTTACTCAACCAAAACGAACTAAGGATGTGTATGAGTGACTATTTGTGCTAAATGGGAAAAATATGCTAGCTTTATGACTTAATTGCCTTACCAATGCCTATATGAAATGGCTCGAACCAATAGATCATATTTGTTTTAATCTCAATCCAATTTTGTATCTTCCTAAGATTAACAAATATCCTAACCAAAGTAAACGCTAACCAAGCAGCCTATCGATTAGTAAAGCAAAGGGAATTCAATTTAACGAAATTCACATTTTTTCAAACAGCTTATTTTCCAACTAAAGATAGATGCTACATGATATTGTAGCAAAATTATGAATATTAGCACATGATTAAATAAATACAGAGGAGGCAAATTGTATTTATTCAATTCTTACGTACCAAGAGAACAATCCAAATCCGTCGATTATTGCTGGCTTAAAATGATTACTAGTTTATCTCTAAAACCCTTAAAAGAGAATAGCCATCAAAATAACTTAAACATACATATATCAACCAAATTTCGAAATTACGACAAACCCATTGCAGTAGAACCGGAGGATCGTAATTCAACATACTTCAGATTTCCATTCAAACTTAAAAGCCAAACGAATCAAACCTAATAATGGCTTGATTATGAAAGAAGGATTATACTCCAATTTCAATGATTAACAAAAGGGAATGGAATTTAGCAATTTCAATTTCGCAACAACGCAACTAATCACGCTACTCCTACGCAGAAACTACCATATCTAGTGATATTTGATCATTCAATATCTAATTGAGCAAATGACTACCCAAAATTATATACAGAACTCCATTACTGACCTAACTAAGCAAACATGGTGTCCTAACTTTTTAAACAGATTTTAACATTATGACAATGTCCATTCACACGATGCTGGTTTTAGATTATAGAATATTCGACCAAAATCAAATCCCATATCTATTTGAAACCAAACTCAGCCTCTAGAAGCATTATCACTGACCAACATTCAAACGCAAACTGTTCAAACTAAAACTTGAAATAAAGACAGAATTAAACTCTTCTAATGAGATTAAATGGCCAACATGCTTCAGATTCCCATATCACAGAAGGTTTTACAGTGGGTGGAATAAAAATGTACCTGGAAATAAAAGAAGGAAGCAGAAAAATGAGGTATCAGCAGTAACCAACAGCAGCAGTAGCATTCAAAAGTTACAACAACAGTGCAGCAAAAAATAACCAGCAGTTTTATACTTCTCCAAGTATATAGCAGAAGTAAAAGGAAGAAAATTCTAGATATTTCAGATCATAAACCAGGCAATGAAAACAGTAGTTATTTTTCAATTTCTCAGCTTTTCTCTTTTAATATTCAGTCCTCTCCTCTCTCTCTCAAAATCCATCTTTTACTCTCTTAATATTCAGAAAATTCTCTCCTAATATTCAGAAAACCCTCCTTTTACTTGTGTTCAGCCCCCTCTCATTTATAGCCAAACTTGAAGCATTTAAATTCAATCCCACCATCTTCTACCCATCCCCTTTTGAATCTCACTACTTAATGTTTTGTCCTCCACTATATTAAACAAATATATTAGTTCTCACTAACACATATCTTTTCCTTATTTAATTCCCTTATTGCCCCACTACCGCATGTTTTGTCCCCCACTATATTAAAAAATGTATTAATTCCCACCATTATGTCTTGTCCCCCACTACGTATTATTTTATGTATTATTTTAATAATTTAGCGCTTAGTGGACAGAACACTCAAATTAATCAATTGCTAAAACTTAAAATCCCGAAAATGCCCCTAAAACTACTGAAATTACCATTCTACCCCATCAGCTATATCCAATCCTCCTAAATCAATTAACCAAACTATAGCAGCTATAACCAATTCCTAATCAAATTTCATCAACAAATTTAAGCTAGAAACTCAGATTATGTCAAATATCATCAAAACAAATACTAAGGATTCAGGGAACCAAACCATATGATGAACAATAAAGAAACAACTGAAATCATTTTGACTGAACAACATTTTTTAACAACAAACATACTTTCAGATTCAATAACATTAACAAATTGAACATAACAAACAAGTAGATTCAAATCACTAAACTCAAAAATCAATTGAACTTCAAATTAAATCTAACAACATTACAACCAACACACTTCTATATTAAACTAAACAAGAACAAATGAATAAAAACAAACTGAAGAAATAATCAAGAAATGATAAACAACGAACAAGAAAAGAATCAAACATATACTGATTTCAAATCCGAGAATATCAAACAAAATACGGACAGAAATGAAACTTAAACCAACTAACCGGAAATGAACAACGACGAACTCAAACGGAAACAAATCTGCCCGGAAACTTTGAAAAAAAAAATAACTCGAATCTGCCCAGGAATTTTTGTATGTTTTCCGGTTGATTTCAGGCGATGATGTTGGACGACGAAGACGAAGAAGGAGCAGCAGCGTTTGGTGTTATGGTTGTTTGGACATGGGCTGTGTGTGTGTGTGTGTGTGTTGAAGTGAAGCAACAGCAGTGGCTGCTGGACATGGAGCTGATGGTGGTCGTTCATGGTTGAGCTGGGGACGAAGAAGAAGAAGGAGCAGCAGCCATGGGGAGTTGGTCGTCGATGGCTGTTCGTGGTTGGTCGACGAGGTTGCTACTAGTTTGGGGTGATGGAGGCGACAGACTGTTTGGTTGCTTGGTGGAGCAGCTGATCGTGAGGAGGAGGCTGTGTGTGTGTGTGTTGAGCAGCAGCAGCCATGGCGGGCTGTTTCAGGTGGAACGAGGAAGAAGATGACCGGAGCTGCGGCGTCAATGGCGACGTGAAGGGGTGCATGGACAGTGGTGAACGGAGGGGGGGCTGTGGGGTTTTGTGGGGGGTGAACGGAGAAGATGAAGAGAGGGGGAGGGGGTTCATGGGTTCGGCGGCTAGGAGAAAGAGAAGGGGGCTTTAGGGTTTTTTGAGTAACAAATGAAACAAAAATGAGAGAAAGAGTGAGGGGGGGGTCGTGTGGTCAGATAGGGGGGCGGTTGGGCTTGGGTCAAGGGGTTTTGGGTTGGGTAGAGGTGTTTTCGGCCTAGGTTTAAAATTGAAGAAGAGGCCCAATTCCGATTTTCTTTATTTCCATTGCTTTTTTTTCTTCTTTTATTTTTTCTTAAACTAAAACTAAATTCTAAAAATCCTAAATTATCCTATAGAACTAAATTAATTTATAAAAGTGCAAATTAACTCTCAATAACAATTAACACATAATTAAATAGCAATTACGATAAAATCACACAATTTAGACATTAAATGCTAAAAATGCAACGTGCATTATTTTTATGATTTTTTGTTCTTGTAAGAACAAACTTAATTGCTCCTAATTGTAGAATTAAATTCTAAATGCAAATGCGACATATTTTTGTATTTTTTATTAATTTAACAAATAAACATGCATGGACAAATACAAATAATTTATCAAAAATGTCACGAAAATTCTCAAAATTGCACACAAAGGAAAATTATTTTATTTTTGAATTTTTTTTGGGAGTATTTCTCACATAGGGCAAAAATCGCGTGCTTACAGCTGCCCCTCTTTGTCCGAAAACATGAAGAGTTTTCGTGCAAAGATAAAGTGAGCGATTTTTGCCCATCCGAGTACTCCGTGTGAAGCATTTTTTGAAAAAGATTTAACCGAACATTTGCTTCAAAAGTTTCCTACATATACCTGGCTAAAAGGGAATCAGGTTAATGTAGTTCGAGAAGTTTTGGTAGCTGGGCCTACCATGGGACTGCAATGTTACTGCTGTTGCATGTTGTTATTACTGCTTTCCGACCTCCTTATTACACCATGCTGAAAGAAAACAAGAAAGCTAGACTAAACTATAGTCTATGAATTACAAAATCTTATCTAGATCTTCAGTCGTGCTCTTGTGTCTCTTGTTGCTTTGATGTCTCGGTGACTCCTCGGGTATTTCTTTACTTCTGATTTGTCTTGTATTCTCCCTTGACTGTCGATCTCGAACTGCTTATTTCCTTCTCGGGAACTTCGCATTATTTTTCCATCGAGTCTTGGACTTCCTTCCTCTGCTGGGGATTCTTGTTGTTTCCTGCTGGGGATTTCGGTTGTATTCCTCTGCTTTACTGACTTGAAATGTATTCCTCTGTTATATGGGCGGGCTTCCAACTTCAAAACTTGAAATGTAAAGACTGAAATGTATTCCTCTGTTATATGGGCGGGCTCCCAACTTCCGGACTTGAAATTTAAAGAGTGAAATGTATTCCTCTATTATATGGGCAGGCTCCTAACTTCCGGACATGAAATTTAAAGACTGAAATGTATTCCTCTGTTATATGGGCGGGCTCCCAACTTCAACCAACAACTTTGAAAATAAATCGCCATTCCGTTCTTCAGGGGGGCGAGATTTCAACAACTTTCTTAAATTTTAACACCTCATTCTCCAGGCGGGCTCCTGACTGCTGATACTTCGACTATTCTTCCTTGTTCTCCAGGTGGACGCCTGATTGCTGATACTTCGACTATTCTTCCTTGTTCTCCAGGTGGACGCCTGATTACTGATACTTCAACTATTCTTCCTTGTTCTCCAGGTGGACGCCTGATTGCTGATACTTCAACTGTTGTTCCTTGTTCTCCAGGTGGACGCCTGATTGATGATACTTCAACTGTTGTTCCTTATTTTCCAGGTGGACGCCTGATTTCAACAAAATAGACAAAAGCAAAGAAAAATCTCTGCCCCAGTTTGGTAGTTGGGGACAGCTGTGATTGCAAAACTAAATCATATTACCAAATATTATTAAAATTTGAAAGTTATGTCCCATTATCCAGGAGGTCCTGACAACTCTTAACTAAACGACAATTTTAAATCTAAGCTATATCTTTTAAAGGCATGATTTCTACTAAATCTTGTTATCTAAACCAATTTTAAACTATGTCCCATTATCCATGAGGGTCCTGATAACTTTTACGCGAACTTTGACGCCAACTTACATTCCCTTTGGTGCACATTTGTCCTACATTTATTGCTTATGAATGTTTTAAGGTTTAACATAGGTCCCATTTTCCAGGAGGGTCCTGATGTTTCTAATTGAGTCTTATCTTTTAAAAAGAATAAAAAAAAATTCAAACCAATTTATATTTTCACGAAGTAGAGCTTATGCCAGATCTTGTATTCATTAATGTTTTGAATTAAAGCTAAGTCCCATTTTCCAGGAGGGTCCTGATAACTTATACGATCAAACCTGCATGGTGCTTGCTTTCCTCACAGGATGCTTCCTAAAACAAATGCAGTCTTTGCCCTTGTTTTCAAATCAAAGAAAATCTTGTCAGTTTAAAACGTGGTAGTTAGTTGTGGCATTCTTGCTGGGGAGGGTTTTCTCTTTGCCCTGCTTTGCTTCATCAGACTGCCTTGAACCGGTCGAAAGGATTGTTTTGACCTCATGATTGATCCTTAACTGTAGGATCCCCAACTGTTGTTTTCACTTCTGACCCTTCTATTCGTAACCATACATCTCTCATCTCACCGATTTAACTTTTGCTTATACCCTATGTCTCATTTTCATCATATTACCTCCAGCATATCCTAGCCGCATTTTGCTTTGTGCAATTTTGAATCTTGATAGTATACCTTGACATTCCTTCTTATTTGTTGGAATAAGGCTAACCTCAGAAGAGCTTTAGGGGAGTAAAAATTAATAGCAATGAAATGCGATGATTTTGAGAATTAGGAATAAAGAATAAAATCCAAATTTGGATGACTGTTGGAGATAGGAAAAAGGAACTTATCTGAGCGGAGTCACTGGCACCAATGATCATGGTATGCATTTTGGAGTGATCAGCCCAGTCTATTTAACCAATCTCCTTTCCAATTGTTTTACTTTGTTCTCCAAGATTCCCACAACCAAATTTACTCTCTGCCAATTTATGGACCTTGTTCGATTTGCAGTGCCCTTACGGGTTTTCACCGACAAACCTCTCTCATTTATTTTCTCAGCTTTCGTCGTCTCATGGTGCCCATGAGGGTTTTCACCAATAAGACTCTATCATTTCTTGATTTTTCTTGCTTAAACCGGAGTGTTGCCCCTGATATGAATTCTCTTTACATTTCTTGATTTGGCATCTCTCGAAGAGATCGGAAGGTCTTTCTTTGGACCGTAATGTGGGTTTTTGGATGGGTTAGAAAGAAAAGGTATCACAGACTCAAAACAATTTGTCATGGGTTTAAAATTACAACTTTTGGAATCATATTTCTTATTACAAGTACAACTTCTGCCCCAGTTTCTTGCTTGAGGATCTTTTGATATTTTATTTTACTATGACCGAGCCGTGAGGCTGCCTACGTATCCTTAACAGGAATCAGGTCAAACGTAGTTCACGCCTGAATTTCCTTGTTGTTATACTTTTTTCTTTTTTTTTTCTTTTCTCTTTTTCTTTCTTTTCCTTTTCTTTTTGTTATTGATTCCAAAAGAGGGGTATGAAAGAAACAAATGTGGCTCAAAAGGGGGAACAAAGGGTACAGTGTTTAGATAGCAGAATAAATTGCCTTCGTCATTTCAATCTTCGAAATAATGCCAAATACAAACAATCAATAATTATACCAAGAAAATCATGCATAATATCTCTTTACTGCATCAGAATTGATAGCCATGTCTATGCATTTTCCTTCAATATCTGTTAAACATAAAGCACCATTGGACAATACTCTGGTCACAATGAACGGCCCTTGCTAATTCGGGGAGAACTTGCCTTTTGCTTCAACCTGATGTGGAAGAATACATTTCAGCACCTGCTGACCCACTTCAAACTTTCGGGGACACACCTTTTTGTTGTAAGCTCTTGCTATTCTTCTTTGATATAACTGGCCATGACATACTGCTGCTAATCGTTTTTCATCAATCAAGTTTAACTGCTCCAAAGGGGGTTTTGACCCACTCATCATCATCAATTTTAGCCTTAGCGACAATCCGAAGGGAAGAGATTTCAACTTCTGTAGGTATTACCGCTTCAGTGACATATACCAACAAATAAGGAGTTGCACCTACCGAAGTGTGAACAGTAGTGCGATATCCCAACAACACAAATGGTAATTTTTCGTGCCATTGTCTTGAACTTTCTACCATTTTTCGAAGTATCTTCTTTATGTTTTTGTTGGCTGCCTCGACTGCTCCATTCGCCTTGGGCCGATATGGGGTAGAATTGCGATGTGTAATCTTAAACTGTTGACATACCTCTTCCATTAAGTTACTATTAAGATTAGCACCGTTATCTGTGATGATCACCTTTGGGATTCCGAATCGACAGATGATATTTGAGTGAACAAAATCGACCACTGCTTTCTTGGTCACCGATTTGAATGTTTTGGCCTCAACCCACTTGGTGAAATAATCAATGGCAACTAGAATGAACCTGTGCTCGTTGGATGCTGCTGGCTCAATTGGTCCAATGACATCCATGCCCCAAGCGACGAAGGGCCATGGTGCCAATATTGTGTGCAATTCCAATAGTGGAGAATGAATCAAATCTCCGTGTATCTGGCACTGATGACATTTGCGCACAAAATTGATACAATCTCGCTCCATGGTAAGCCAATAATAGCCTGCTTGGAGAATTTTCTTTGCCAACACATATTCGTTCATATGTGGTCCGCAGACTCCTGAATGTACTTCGTACATGACAACCGTAACTTGTCTAGCATCTATGCATCTTAATAATCCAAGGTCTGGTGTTCTCTTATACAAAACTCCTCCACTTAAGAAGAATCTATTTGCCAACCGTCTAATGGTTCTCTTTTGATCCCCTGTGGCTTGTACTGGATATATCCCCATTCGGATGTATTCCTTAATGTCATGGAACCATGGTTCACCATCAAGTTCTTCTTCAATCATGTTGCAGTAAGCGTGCTGATCTCGGACTTGAATATATAGTAGATCCACATAAGCTTTGCCCGGATGGTGCAACATTGATGCCAGGGTAGCCAATGCATCGACGACCTCATTATGGACCCTTGGAATATGCATGAACTCCACTGATCGAAACCGTTGACAAAGATCATGTAAACATTGTTGGTACGGTATGAGCTTCAAGTCTCGCGTTTCCCATTCTCCTTGAATTTGATGTACCAGAAGATCCGAGTCTCCCAAGACCAAGATTTCCTGGATATCCATGTTTGCAGCTAGCCTTAGACCCAAAATACAAGCTTCATACTCAGTCATATTGTTGGTGCAATAAAACCGAAGCTGAGCCATAACAGGATAGTGATGCCCGGTTTCAGAAATAATCACAGCTCCTATCCCGACTCCTTTCATGTTGGCAGCCCCATCAAAGAAAAGTTTCCAGCCTGGTTTTTCAATTTGCTCCAGTTCACTGATATGCATCACTTCTTCATCGGGAAAATAAGTTCTCAATGGCTCGTAATCTTCGTCGATCGGGTTTTCGGCTAAATGATCGGCCAATGCTTGGGCTTTCATCGCAGTCCGAGTCACATAGATGATGTCAAATTCTGTGAGCGATATCTTCCACTTTTCAAGTCTCCCTGTCGGCATAGGCTTTTGAAAAATATACTTCAACGGATCCAAACGCGAAATGAGGTAAGTAGTGTAGGATGACAAATAATGTTTCAATTTCTGAGCTACCCAAGTTAGGGCGCAACATGTCCTTTCCAGATGAGTGTACTTAACCTCATAAGCTGTAAACTTCTTGCTAAGAAAATAGATGGCCTGTTCCTTTCTGCCGGTGATGTCATGTTGCCCCAGTACACAACCAAATGAATTTTCCAAGACTGTCAAGTAAAGAATCAAAGGTCTTCCTGGTTCTGGCGGAACCAGCACGGGTGGGTATGACAAGTATCATTTTATCTTATCAAACGCTTTTTGACACTCATCAGTCCACTTGACCGCAGCATCCTTCTTCAGCAATTTGAAAATATGCTCACAAGTTGTCGTGAGCTGAGCAATAAACCTGCTGATGTAGTTCAACCTCCCTAACAGACTCATTACTTCAGTCTTATTCCTCGGAGGTGGCAATTATTGGATGGCTTTGATCTTTGATGGGTCCAACTCGATGCCTCACCGGCTGACTATGAATCCCAACAACTTTCCATATGGAACATCAAATACGCACTTGGCAGGGTTAAGCTTGAGGTTGTACCTGCGAAGTCTCAGGAAGAATTTCCTCAAATCCCCAACGTGGTCGGCCTGATGCTTTGATTTTATGATCAGATCATTCACGTATACCTCAATCTCCCTATGTATCATATCATGAAACACCGTAGTCATTGCTCTCATGTAAGTTGCCCTGGCGTTCTTCAAACCAAATGGCATTACCCGGTAGCAATAAGTTCCCCATGGTGTGATGAATGCCGTCTTTTTTGCATCTTCTTCATCCATTAGAATCTGATGATACCCGGCATAGCAATCTATAAAAGATCCTATCTCATGATTGGCACAATTATCGAACGAAATATGGATATTGAGTAATGGGAAGTTATCCTTCGGACTTGCTTTGTTGAGATTGCGGTAATCAACGCATACTCTGATCTTGCCGTCTTTCTTTGGCACAGGAACGACATTAGCCAACCAAACAGGATATCGAGTGACCCGAATGACCTTTGCATCCAACTGTTTGGTGATTTCTTCTTTAATTTTCACACTCATATCAGTTTTGAACTTCCTCAACTTTTTCTTGACGGGAGGAACCATTGGATTAGTGGGCAATTTGTGAACCACTAAATCAGTGCTCAAGCCCGGCATGTCGTTATATGACCATGAAAAAAAATATTTTTGAATTCGATGAGTGCTTTGATCAACTCTTCACGGATCTTTGGCTCGAGGTGGACACTTATTTTAGTCTCTTGGATATTATCTGTGTCTCCTAAATTGATGGCTTCTGTATCATTCAGGTTGGGTTTGGGTTTTTCTTCAAAGTGAATTAACTCCTTACTAATCTCTTCGAATGCCTCATCCTCATCGTATTCTGATTCGTAATCACAATCTACTTTTTGAACTATTATTTCAAAATTAGATTGATTTTTAAGACTGGGCTGAGGATTCCTTATGCATGTCATATCACTAGAGCCAACGTAAAAAGAGCTGTATAGAAAAGAAAAGAAAAACAAAAGAAAAACTATCAGGAATAATAAAGAAAGGAAAACTGCATTTCATTGAATGATGAAAGATAACAAGGTTTGCACACTTCAAACAAACTGAAAGATAAAAATCTGGATTACAACCCTGGAATAACCCAAACAAACTGAAGGAAAATCAAAATAAACTACCAAGACTCCTTTCGAATGGGGAGAGGAGCGGCTTTCCAATTATTAAGCTTTGTTTCTGGACCAACGAATTGAATTTCTGCGTTGCTAGGACCTTCACCATTTACCACCATGTTCACACCGTCAAACAACTTTTCAAAATTTTTAATTAACTCCTTGTCAGGATAAATCATAGAATTAGGAATTGTTGTTACTGGGCGACTTCTGGTACCAGACTTGAAAAAAGATTTGGAAAGACATGGGACTGGCTTTGGAAGGACCCATGCCTTCTGTTTTAGCTTTCTGGCCTTTCTTATGTCTGCGGCAGTGGGTCTGAATCCCAAACCAAATGTTCCCAAGTTTTCGGGAAGAGATGCTGGTTGTATGATGCCTTGCAAAGATGAGCCCAAACCTTTACCGAGTACAAAACCATTCTTCAACATCTCATAGGCTACCATGACGGATGCGGGGATTTGGAATGTATTTCCCCTCCGGAACTTTCTCTACCAACATCGTGTCAGAAACCTGGTAGACCCACGGTCCCTGGTCATTTTTCACTTCAATGACCGGTGCAATGGCATTGTTGTGCACACATAAGCTGTCTTTCCCATGCACAACTATTTCTTGTCTGTCCCATTCAAATTTGACTACCTGGTGTAGTGTTGATGGGACTGCTTTAGAAGCGTGGATCCACGGTCGACCCAACAGTAAATTATAGGAAACAGCTATATCCAACACCTGAAACTCCATTGTGAACTCAACTGGCCCTATCGTCAGCTCCAGCACTATGTCCCCAACTGAATCTCTACCTCCGCCGTCAAATCCCCGCACGCAAATATTGTTCTTATGGATCCTCTCCTCTTCTATTTTCAACTTGCTTAGAGTGGAGAGAGGACAGATGTTTGCGCTTGACCCGTTGTCAACCAATATTCGGGTCACCACAGAGTTTTCACATTTTATTGTGAGATAAAGAGCTCTGTTGTGCTCAGTACCTTCTATAGGCAATTCATCATCAGAAAAGGTGACTCTGTTTGCCTCAAAGATTTTGTTATCTATTTTTTCCAAGTGATTCACGGAGATCTTATCGGGAACATGTGCCTCATTCAAGGTCTTCATTAAAGCTTGATGGTGCTCGTCTGAATGGATCAGTAATGACAATAGTGAAATTTGAGCGGGCGTCTTTCTTAGTTGTTCCACGATAGAATAGTCATGCAGCTTCATCTTTCTCAAGAACTCTTCTGATTCTTCTTCAGTTACGGCTTTCTTCATTGGTGTTGGATTATTTTTAGCTATTCTTAACTCCTCGGGAGTAAAACACCTTCCCGAGCGAGTCAAATTCTGTACTTCACAGATTTCTTCCTTGACTTCCTTTCCTTTGTACATCACCGTTACCTGTTCGTAATTCCATGGAATAGACTTGCTGTTGATTACTGGTAATTGGGTTACTGGCTTGATAATAACCCGATCTGTGCATGCTCCTTCCACGATAATGATGGGTTTGCTGGCCAGTCCTGGTACAATCACCTTTACCCTTTCCTATTTCGTTGCAACTTTGCTCAAAGATCCCTTCTCAACTGCCACAGATGGCTCAACACTCTTTTTGCTCTGCTTGAGCACCAGCTTCTCCTCTGCTAATTGTTCATCTGTCTTGGCTTCACTAGACCGAATCATCATGATAGTTTGTGATGGCTTCTTGGGTTCCCCCTCTGCATGCATTATTTCGATCATATTACCTCCTGATGGGCTGGCATCGGATTCCTGTTGATATTGGGTGCTTCGGGAGCCTAAACTTCAATTCTATTGGTATCAATTAGCTCATGTATCGCATTTTTTAAGTGCCAGCACTTTTCTGTATCATGACCCGGGGTACCAGAACAATACTCACAACTAACAGTATAGTCAAGATTCTTTGGAGGAGGATTTGGCAGTTTGGTTTGTATCGGCCTTAGAATATCTAGCTATTTTAGCCTATGGAACAGACTAGTGTAGGATTCTCCCAACGGAGTAAAGGTTTTCTTTTTCTGCAACCTTTCACCCTTGCGTGCTTGACTAGGCCTGAAACTTGGTCCGGGAGTGTTTTGGTAGGTTCGTGGATATGGATAAGTATTTGGTAGGACAGGAGCACGCCATTGAGCGTGGGTGGTTGGTTGTATGCTTGTGCATTGTGGACGAAAAAATGAGGTTCTGATGGGGGATAGTAGTGTTGGGGTGAATTGTGGTGATAAGTTTGTTGGTGGGGTCGAGGTTGATTGTAGTAGTGAGGTGAACCTCTGGATCCGGACCAAGTTCCTGAATCAACCATTGTCGCTTCCTCCCTTTTCTTCTTCCCAATCCCTCATATGTCACCTTGAATAGCCTGAGTAGTTGCTTTGATAGCCGAATAGCTCGTGATTTTATTCGATTTGAGGCCTTTTTCTACTATTCCCCCCATCTTTACTACTTCGTTGAATGACTTTCCCACAGCTGAGACCAAATGGCCATAGTAGGTAGGTTCCAAAGCCTGTAGGAAGTAATCTACCATCTCACTTTCCTTCATTGGGGTATCCACCCTTGCTGCTTGTTCCTTCCACCGGAACCATATTCTCTAAAGCTTTCACTGTACTTTTTCTCAAATTTAGTCAAGGATAGTCGATCTGGAATGATCTCAAGATTGTATTGGAAGTGACAAGCAAATGCTTGCGCTAGATCATCTCATGTGTACCATCTCCCATGGTCCTGGCGGGTATACCATTCCAATGTTGATCCGCTCAAACTCTGACTGAAGTAAGCCATTAATAATTCGTCTTTTCCACCAGCTCCCCTCATTTTGCTCCAAAAACCCCTCAAGTGGGCTACTGGATCACCGTGCCCGTTGTATAGATCGAACTTGGGCATCTTGAAACCGGCCGGTAATTGCACATTTGGGAACAGACATAGGTCCTTGTAGGCCACACTGACTTGCCCTCCTAACCCCCGCATATTTCGAAAAGATTGTTCTAAGCTTTTAACTTTCCTGAACATCTCCTCATGTTCGGTATTTTTGACTGGCTTATCAGTTTCTACTGGGAGGTCAAAGCGAGGAGTACATGAATGGGTTTCTGAAGCTTTGAAAGTGGGCTCTGAGGGGTAGTATTGGTTTTCCTGGGCCTGGAATATAGGCTCGCTAGGAGATTTGTGGAGTGTAGCTGGGGGAGGTGCTACGAATACAGGAGTTACTGGTGGAGGAGGGTATGGAATTGGTTTAGGGGGTGGAGATTGTGGTGTATGAGAAGTGGTGCCTCGGTAGTGTTGGTAAATGGGAAAACTCGGGGATAGATCGGTGGCAGGATGATCCTGAGTTTGAGCCGGTGGTGGGGTGGAAGCAGGGTTAGCCGGGTAAGCTGGGGGTGATTGTCCTTTAGACCAAGTCTAATACATCTCGACCATCTATTGCTTAAGTTTAAGCATCTCCTCTTTCATTTTACTGACGTCCAGCTCCTCTACTTCAACACTTGTGTCGACATCCGGGATAGACATGATTTCTGGTATTGGTCCTTTTGATCTGGTCTGGTAATGATAATGTGCCAGTATACTCTAGATAAACTAACTGCTTGAATTCTGGAAATAAACAAACTTGTTAGTTTTTAGAGTTTAACACATATACAATTACACGTTGGGATGCAATGTACCTAGGCAATTAACCATTTTCTATCATGTATTCGCTCGGTTGCTTGTGTCATCCCAGCTTTTCCTGATCTTTCCTTTTATTGTCACTCACGCCTATCTTTATTTCTCTCCCCTTTTTCATTTTATTCTTTTCTTTTGGTTGTGGTCGAATCTTATAGAGATTGCCTACGTATCATGTCCCCGCATGAATCAGACCGTACGTAGTTCTGGCGAAAACAATTATTAATACTCTTATTTATTTTTTTAACACACGAAACAGTACAAAGACAGAAATGACATTACATTTGGACAACACTTTAAGAAAATGGTTTAAAAGACTTGACACAGACTCAAACTAAAACATGACTATTATATAAAAAGTTCCAACAACTATGACTACGCTCCACTCCACAATCTTTTGCTTTCAATCATTGGAACATCTGCTCACGGTGGGGCTTGACCCGGTTGACCTCCTAGTGTACGGTACATTCTTTCTAACTCCATTGCAAGATGACGGGCAAAAGTAGGTGCATGCTCTAGAAACCTTTCATAATCCATCCCTTGGCAGTTTACATAACTTTGAGAGGTGTAAACAGCCAAATCATGGATTTGTGCTCTGAAATCTTGGAGATTTTGGTCTTGGTTTTGCAATCGTTGTTGGCGAGTGGTGGCTATATCTCTTATGCGATCTTCGCGATCTAAAGCTGACTCCAATTGAGCTCGAAGTCTGGCTTGATCGAGTCTTGCCTGTGCTCTTTCCCTATCAATATTTGTGTGCTGATGTTCTCTATTATACCTTCTCATTTCTTACAACTGTTCATGGAGTTGAGTTTCTAAATGTATCCAATGGTCCTTCTCTCTCTTGAATTGAGCAATGTTTTCTTCGGATCTTATTACTTGGCGTTCCTTATTAGATTTGGCCTCCTCATTTAACTGTATGATTTTTTCCTTAGCTTTGTCTAACGCCTTTTCAGTCTTTGCCAAAATGGAATCATAATCTTGCATTTTTTCCATCAGATTGGCAATGATTTTCTGATCTTTCCAACTTCTCACTGGCATTTTAGAGGCTTTCTTCATCTGTTGAAACTAAGCGCGGAGAGTTTTATTCTCGCTAATCAGACTCTTCTTTTCACCTTCTGCTTCTTGTGCTTGTAAGTCTTTCTCCAAATTGAGGTTCTTCAGACTTTCTTCTAAGGCATGAATAGTTACTTTGTACCCCTTTTCATTTTCAGCCCAAGCCAACCGTTCTTGGATTTTATCATCAAAGGTTTGAACATGCGGTCTTTTTATGGGCCTTCTAAGATCAGGTTCTGGTGCATCATCCACGCGGGATCTTTTCTCAAACCACCTAGCATATCCTAGATTTATCTCGCCTTTCGCAGGATCTGGAACTTGAGTATCATCTTTCAAGTATCGACAACCATTCCAAATCTGCTGGATTAAAGCCTCAGGGAGAGTGGCTTCGGGGTGTAGCTCGATCACTTGCACACTCAAATCTTCATCATCAGGCACCACTTGGTATCTCCCTAGCTGTCTTAGAACTCTCTGTGGCGCATACGGCTGGACGTTTCTTAAACCCAACAGCAGCAAATAACTTTTCAAGGTTGACATGTGTATCACCTCTCTTACCGGGAGCCATCCCAAGGTCCGCTCAATTTGACTTGCCATTAAAGATCTTAAATGGGATATCCAGGCTTCCACCCCTTCTGGAGATTTATAATCTTTTATTCTTTCTTCATAACTCTCGATGAAATTGTCCTTGCTTGGACCATACTGCATGAACTTGGGGTGATGTCGGAGATGTTCAGTCAACCACATTTGCAACAAAATATTGCACCCTTCGAAGAATTTTGCTCCGGATTTACATAAAGTCAACGCCCGATAAATGTCTGAGAGAATGATCGGGGCAAGGGTGTGACGTTCCTTGGTAGTGAGGACTTGTACGACTCTGGCTATGCAAATATCAACTGTCCGCTCTTTGTTTGGGAAGACCATGATTCCCAGAAAAGCCACCATGAAAGCGAAGAGACGGTGAACCTTCCAGGTGTCCTTGTTTTGTTTGTTAGTAAGGCCCTTTTCATGAATTTCAAATCCATCCGGCTTTCCGAACCTTGAATATAGGAAGCTGAAAGAACTACACCCTATGACAACGTTGTTTTTTCTTATTTGATTACTGATGTTCAGAAGACCAAAGAATCGATGTACTGAGGGAGCCTTTGGGAATATAAGATTCTGGTTTCTCAAATCTCCGTCAAAACCGGAATATCCAGCTATTTCTTCTAATGTGGGAGTAAGCTCGAAATCAGAGAAGCGAAAGACATTGTGAACAGGGTCCCAAAAAGTCACTAGTGCCGTAATCAAATCATCGCGTGGTTTAACTTTTATAATATCTGTGAGAGCTCCCAAATACTTAATGACCCATTTCTGACCATCTCCTCCTAATTCATACCACCACATCTGAAGCCGAAAGAGAAACTCTTCTACATCTGTGAACTGTGGGTTTTGGATGGTGCTCATTTTGGATCTACAAGTGATTTTAAAAAAACAAAAATCAAGACTTATTTTGAAAACAAGAATTCATAAAAAAACACTTCGATGAAGAAGATTTTAAAAAAAAATCTTTTTTTATTATTAATTTTTTTTTAAAAAAGCGATTGTTCTTGCAAAAACAGTCTTCCGGTGCCCTTTTGGGGACATTCGGCATTTTTTTTAAAAAAAATAGTTGGGCCCGATGTGGGTTGCCTACGTATCTCACATCCGGCGAGAATCAAACTTACGTAGTTCGTAATAATAAAACCATTTTTTTAAAAACACGACATTTCCTTTCCTTTTCAGAATTTCAAACTATTTTGGATTTTTTTTTGAAAAAAGCCAATTTTCTTTCTCGGTTCTCACATTGATTTTCTAACTTTTCCTATAAGCTGGTCAACATGCAAATCCGAAACAAATGAATGTACAAATAGCAAGTAAGATGCATCAAGATGGTCTTTTCATTTCGGGTGCACCTGTCCTAGACAGACCCAACCCCTGTGTTGAGTCTCCAAAGTCAAATGCACATGATGCAAACAAACGTTCCTACTAGGGATACAACATGAAGCTGAGTTATTCTAAGTGAAAAACCTGGGGTATACTGTTCTAGACCTGGCTTACCCAAGCGGACAGCTTGAGCCAAAGTGGGGGCAACGTACCGGGAGCACGAAAGTCTACCCGACCTAGTTACTTGTCCCAACTTCGTTCTATTTGGTATGACTTCTAACATAAAGGTGGGCCACGTGCACGTGTGCACCATAAATTCAGAAGACTCAGAAAGAAGAAGGGTTTCGTAGCAGTTTTATATATACAATTCAGATAATATCAAAGCGGTAAAAAGCAACATTTAGCACATTAAGCATAAACATGTAAAAATCAGATAATAAATAAAGCCAACTATAACAGTTATTCTAAGCTCGAATTCTTGAACCCTGAACCAGAGATTCTGGGTTCGGTGTCCCCAGCAGAGTCGCCAGAGCTGTCACACCTCCTTTTTCCGCTGCACCCCCGCTAAGGGACGTAAAAGGAGTTTTTCCAATTAAAGGACAATCGAAACGGGATTTTATTTGAAGGTTCAGAGTAGCCACTTGGGAGATTTGTGGTGTCCCAAGTCACCGGTTGAATCCCGAATCGAGGAAAAGAATGACTCTGTTTAACAGTCTACGTACCAGAAATCCGAATAAGGAATTCTGTTAACCCGGGAGAAGGTGTTTGGCATTCTCGAGTTCCGTGGTTCTAGCACGGTCACTCAACTGTCATATTCGGCTTATTAATCTGACTTTTAATACATTTTAAACTTATTGCGTATTTTTAACTTTTATCACCCACTTTAACTTGATTATTTGTAATTATAGAATTGTCTTGAAACGAATTACGCGTACGTATATTCGTTTTATTTTTACTTTTTTTATGTAAGGAATCATGTCACGCGTACGTGTACATAATAATATTTTTATTATAAAAATGAATTTGGCCGAAGTTGTGCGTGCTTAAAACAAACTACGAACATTTGTCATTTTTGTATGATTAAATGGTAGGTGGCGTGCCTCGGACTATATGGGCTAAATTAATTTAACAACCTCCGAAAACCCATTTTTATTGAGAAGATTTGCCCGAAGTTGCGCGAACGCATACTCCGAATTGTCTTTAGAATTGTAATCATGTCACGCGAACGTGTCCACAACCATGACATTATATTAAACGTGCCTAAAGCAACTAACGCATTATTAACTTTGCGAGGGCCCTAAAAATTAGCTAAATGGCACGCTTCAAATTTTAAGTATTTTTGAAAGAAATAATTATATGAGGGTCACGCATTTGCCATTTTTATTTGGCGCGGCGCATCACGATTATAAAAGAGTTAGTATTAATTATCTGAGGGCCATAGATTATTCAACAAAATGGCGAATCTCAATTTCTAAAGAGTTAAAACTAATTAAATGGGGGGCCATGAGTTTTGGGATATTATTCAACATGACACACCTCGAGTTGTTTTACTCAACCAAAACGAACTAAGGATGTTCATGAGTGACTATTTTTGCTAAATGGGAATAATATGCTAGCTTTATGACTTGATTGCCTTACCAATGCCTATACGAAATGGCTCGAACCAATAGATCATATTTGTTTTAATCTCAATCCAATTTTGTATCATCCTAAGATTAACAAATGACCTAACCAAAGTAAACGCTAACCAAGGAGCCTATCGATTAGTAAAGCAAAGGGAATTCAATTTAACGAAATTCACATTTTTTTCAAACAGCTTATTTTCCAACTAAAGATAGACGCTACATGATATTGTAGCAAAATTATGAATATTAGCACATGATTAAATAAATACAGAGGAGGCAAATTGTATTTATTCAATTCTTACGTACCAAGAGAACAATCCAAATCTGTCGATTATTGCTGGCTTAAAATGATTACTAGTTTATATCTAAAACCCTTAAAAGAGAATAGCCATCAAAATAACTTAAACAAACATATATCAACCAAATTTTGAAATTACGACAAACCCATTGCAGTAGAACTGGAGGATCGTAATTCAACATACTTCAAATTTCCATTCAAACTTAAAAGCTAAACGAATCAAACCTAATAATGGTTTGATTATGAAAGCACGATTATACTCCAATTTCAATGATTAACAAAAGGGAATGGAATTTAGCAATTTCAATTTCGCAACAACGCAACTAATCACGCTGCTCCTACGCAGAAACTACCATATCTAGTGATATTTGATCATTCAATATCTAATTGAGCAAATGACTACCCAAAATTATATACAGAACTCCATTACTGACCTAACTAAGCAAACATGTTGTCCTGACTTTTTAAACAGATTTTAACATTATGACCATGTCCATTCACACGATGCTGGTTTTAGATTACAGAATATTCGACCAAAATCGAATCCCATATCTATTTTAAACCAAACTCAGCCTCTAGAAGCATTACCACTAACCAACATTAAAATGCAAACTGTTCAAACTAAAACTTGAAATAAAGACAGAATTAAACTCTTTTAATGAGATTAAATGGCCAACATGCTTCAGATTCCCATATCACAGAAGGTTTTACAGTGGGTGGAATAAAAATGTACCTGGAAATAAAAGAAGGAAGCAGAAAAATGAGGTATCAGCAGTAACCAACAGCAGCAGTAGCATTCAGAAATTACAACAGCAGTGCAGCAAAAAATAACCATCAGTTTTATACTTCTCCAAGTATATAGCAGAAGTAAAAGGAAGAAAATTCTAGATATTTCAGATCCTAAACCAGGCAATGAAAACAGTAGTTATTTTTCAATTTCTCAGCTTTTCTCTTTTAATTTTCAGTCCTCTCCTCTCTCTCTCAAAATCCGTCTTTTAATCTCTTAATATTCAGAAAATTCTCTCCTAATATTCAGAAAACCCTCCTTTTACTTGTGTTCAGCCCCCTCTCATTTGTAGACAAACTTGAAGCATTTAAATTCAATCCCACCATTTTCTACCCATCCCCTTTTGAATCCCACTACTTAATGTTTTGTCCTCCACTATATTAAACAAATATATTAGTTCCCACTAACATATATCTTTTCCTTATTTAATTCTCTTATTGCCCCACTACCGCATGCTTTGTCCCCCACTATATTAAACAATGTATTAATTCCCCACCATTATGTCTTGTCTCCCACTACGTATTATTTTATGTATTATTTTAATAATTTAGCGCTTAGTGGACAGAACACTCAAATTAATCAATTGCTAAAACTTAAAATCCCGAAAATGCCCCTGAAACTACTGAAATTACCATTTTACCCCATCAGCTATATCCAATCCTCCTAAATCAATTAACCAAACTATAGCAGCTATAACCAATTCCTAATCAAATTTCATCAACAAATTTAAGCTAGAAACTCAGATTATGTCAAATATCATTAAAACAAATACTAAGGATTCAGGGAACCAAACCATATGATGAACAATAAAGAAACAACTGAAATCATTTTGACTGAACAACATTTTTTAACAACAAACATACTTTCAGATTCAATAACATTAACAAATTGAACATAACAAACAAGTAGATTCAAATCACTAAACTCAAAAATCAATTGAACTTCAAATTAAATCTAACAACATTACAACCAACACACTTCTATATTAAACTAAACAAGAACAAATGAATAAAAACAAACTGAAGAAATAATCAAGAAATGATAAACAACGAACAAGAAAAGAATCAATCATATACTGATTTCAAATCCGAGAATATCAAACAAAATACGGACAGAAATGAAATTTAAACCAACTAACCGGAAATGAACAACGACGAACTCGAACGGAAACAAATCTGCCCGGAAACTTTGAAACCAAAATAACTCGAATCTGCCCGGGAATTTTTTGTATGTTTTCCGGTTGATTTCAGGCGATGAAGTTGGACGACGAAGACGAAGAAGGAGCAGCAGCGTTTGGTGTTATGATTGTTTGGACGTGAGGCTGTGTGTGTGTGTGTGTTGAGGTGAAGCAGCAGCAGTGGCTGCTGGACATGGAGCTAATGGTGGTCGTTCATGGTTGAGCTGGGGACGAAGAAGAAGAAAGAGCAGCAGCCATGGGGAGTTGGTCGTCGATGGCTGTTCGTGGTTGGTCGACGAGGTTGCTACTGGTTTGGGGCGATGGAGGCGATGGACTGTTTGGTTGCTTGGTGGAGCAGCTGGTCGTGAGGAGGAGGCTGTGTGTGTGTGTTGAGCAGCAGCAGCCATGGCGGGCTGTTTCAGGTGGAACGAGGAAGAAGATGACCGGAGTTGCTGCGTCAATGGCGACGTGATGGGGTGCATGGATAGTGGTGAACGGAGGGGGGGCTGTGGGGATTCGTGGGGGGTGAACGAAGAAGATGAAGAGAGAGGGAGAGGGTGCATGGGTCCGGCGGCTAGGAGAAAGAGAAGGGGTCTTTAGGGTTTTTTGAGTAACAAATGAAACAAAAATGAGAGAAAGAGTGAGGGGGGTCGTGTGGTCAAATGGGGGGGCGGTTAGGCTTGGGTCAAGGGGTTTTGGGTTGGGTAGAGGTGTTTTGGGCCTAGGTTTAAAATTGAAGAAGAGGCCAAGTTCCGATTTTCTTTATTTCCATTGCTTTTTTTCTTCTTTTATTTTTTCTTAAACTAAAACTAAATTCTAAAAATCCTAAATTATCCTATAGAACTAAATTAATTTATAAAAGTACAAATTAACTCTCAATAATAATTAATACACAATTAAATAGCAATTACGATAAAATCATACAATTTGGACATTAAATGCTAAAAATGCAACGTACATTATTTTTATGATTTTTTGTTCTTGTAAGAACAAAATTAATTGCTCCTAATTGTAGAATTAAATTCTGAATGCAAATACGACATATTTTTGTATTTTTTATTAATTTAATAAATAAACATGCATGGACAAATACAAATAATTTATCAAAAATGCCACGAAAATTCTCAAAATTGCACACAAAGGAAAATTATTTTATTTTGAATTTTTTTTGGGAATATTTCTCACATAGGGCAAAAATCACGTGCTTACACCTGGTATGTAGAACAGAAAAATGGGGTAAGCAATCAGCAACAACAAACATCAAAATACAGCAACAAAAAGCCCAACACAGTAGCTTCAACACCTCAATCCAGAAATCCCAGCAATACGGAAAAAACCAGTAAAAATGGAGAAGAAAAATAGTCCGAAAATCTCTCTTTGTTTTCTCTTTCTAGATTTGAACTCTCTCTCGTGTTCTTCCTCTGTCAATATTTCAGAAAATTTGGTTCTATCTTTTTTACTCTCTCCAAAATGAATTCTGCACCTGTATATCCAGCGTATCCAGAGTGTATATCGGGTGTATACCACTCTCTCCGCCCTCTCTTTTGTTCTTCTCCTCTCTTCTTTTTTTTTCCTCCTATTTATAGCAAAATTTTCGAGATTTTTCAGATTTTTAAAAAAAATATTTTATTATTTTTTAATTAAAAGAAATCCCACTTACAAATTGCTTTTATTTTTTTATAAAAAGAAATCTCACCTTTGTTTACTTTTATTTTCTTAAATTCCAACTTTAATTACTTTTATCTTATTTAAAATTTCACTTTTTTACTTTTTAAAAGAGAATTCCACTTTATTTAACTTTTCTTAAAAAACAATCCACTTTCTTTTGCTTTTCTTTTAAAAATGCTACTTTCTTTTACTTTAAATTTTTTTAATTTTCAGATACCTTTATATTTATTTTTTAATTCCACAAAACTTTACTTTTATTTTTTTAATTTTCTACTTTCTTTTACTTTTTAAAAGAGAATTCCACCTACTTTTACTTTTATTTTTTTTATTCAATACTTCCCTTTTTCTTATTTTTTAAATCACTCCCGACAATTAAAAAAATTAAAAAAAAATCGTATTTTTTTATTTTAAAAATAAAAATAAAATAATATTAATAGTAATAATTCACCTTTTAAATTTTGTATTTTTACCCTATAATAAAAAGTGTAACAAAGCTAAAAATTGTAGGTTAAAACCCCTAAAATATTTACATAGAAGAAGTGATAAAAAAATTAAATATTATCAAAAATTAGGTGCTCACAGCGGAGGTCTTGAGTTTGGACTCTCAACAAGAGCATTTAATTTTTGGTTTTTTGGCTTGGTTTGTATCCGTTATGCAACCATAATGCTTTATGAAAATTTCTCTTCTTTATTCCAGTTATTACGGGGTTGCACCAAGGGTCTGCGCTCAGCCCATTCCTATTTGCCCTGGTGATGGATGCACTGACTCATCATATTCAAGGGGAGGTGCCATGGTGCATGCTATTTGCTGATGACATTATTCTAATTGACGAGACACGAGGCGGCGTCAACGAGAGGCTAGAGATTTGGAGACATGCTCTTGAGTCTAAAGGTTTCAAGTTGAGCAGGACGAAGACGGAATACCTCGAGTGCAAATTTGGAGTTGAGCCGACGGAAGCGGGAGTTGAAGTGAGGCTTGACTCTCAAGTCATTCCCAAGAGGGGTAGTTTCAAGTACCTTGGATCGGTTATTCAGGGGATCGGGGAGATTGACGAGGATGTCACACACCGTATAGGGGTGGGGTGGATGAAGTGGAGGTTAGCGTCGGGAGTCTTGTGTGACAAGAAAGTGCCACCGTTACTAAAAGGTAAGTTTTATAGAGCAGTGGTTAGGCCTGCAATGTTATATGGAACTGAATGTTGGCCGGTAAAGAACTCACACATCCAGAAGATGAAAGTAGCAGAGATGAGGATGTTGAGGTGGATGTGCGGGCATACAAGGATGGATAAGATTAGGAATGAAGATATTCGAGAGAAGGTGGGCGTGGCCCCCATGGAGGACAAGATGCGGGAAGTAAGACTCAGATGGTTTGGGCACATTCAGAGGAGGAGCACTGATGCACCGGTGAGGAGGTGTGAGCGACTGGCTGTAGTGGGCACGCGGAGAGGTAGAGGGAGACCTAAGAAGTATTGGGGAGAGGTGATCAGACAGGACATGGCGCGACTTAGGATTACTGAGAACATGGCCCTTGACAAGGAATTATGGAGGTCGAGCATTAAGGTTGTAGGTTAGGGGAAAGTTGTGAATATTTCTACAGCACAATAGAGTAAGACTAGATAGTTAGGAGTTAGACTAAGAATGTCATTGGTCGTCTATTGATGCAGGGCTTTACCTGCTAGTTTTACTATACCAGCCATCTATTTCGTATTTTATATTTTGTATTTCATATCTCTTATATTGCTGTTATTTTATTATGTATTTTTATGGTACTAATATATCGGCTCCTATTACCTTTTTGAGCTGAGGGTCTCCTGGAAACAGTCTCTCTACCTTCGGGGTAGAGGTAAGGTCTGCGTACATATTACCCTCCCTAGACCCCACTTGTGGGATTATACTGGGTCGTTGTTGTTGTTGTTGTTGTTGTTGTTGTTGTTGTTGTTGTATACTATATTGTTTAGCGGTGTTATTGGGCCCGTGCACTGCACGGGCTGTCTATACTAGTAATCTTTATAAGACTAAATTTATATATTATATTATGTAATATATTTTATGAATTGAATAGTCTTTGTAGCTCGTGAAAAATGTTTATCAATTTGTATCATTTTATGTTGCACTATTTTTTTCTTAATTTGTTAAAAAAAATATAAATTTTATATTTAAAAATAAGTCAATTTTAAAAATTATATTTATACTTAATAATGTAATTATATATCCACAAAAATTATATTACATTTCAAATCAAAAGTTCCGACATCTTTTTGGGCTTTTAACATATTTTGCTGGTCGACCTTTATATTTACGGTCGTTGTCCAAATATATAAAAAATATATATTATATTAGAAAATTATATATTTTTAACTATTATTTTGAGCACAACTATCATAAAAATCTCAATTCTTTTTTTTTTTCCCTTAAACACTATAGATAGTCAAACATGTGCAATTTAAACGGCGGAGTGAGCTTGACGGGAAGGACCTGGACCAAACCCAAGTTCCTATTACTGGGCTCTATGAGACACAAACCAAATTAAACCCAAATACGAATTACTTGTAAAAATAGCACGGTATAGCCAGTTTTCGGACTGGTCATTCATGTTTATCAAGTTAATGAAAAATAACCACTATTTCGCTGTAACAGAGACCAGTCCAGCATAATATAATGAAGTTCGGTGCACCTGTGTATGAACTCCAGCATAATATGCTGGATGTCGATATATTTTGCTTGCTACAGTATAATAGCTCCACTATATTATAGTGGAGTAATAGTTCAAGTATAATAGCTCCAGTATAATAGTTCAAGCACCATTTCTAAATCTTAAGTAGCTAAAAATAGCACCGTATAGCCAGTTCTAAATAGCACCGTATAGCACTGTATTTCGAACAACCAGTTCTAAATCTGTCTAATTTTGAATTTCTCCCTAGATTGTAATAATGTGGTTGATTCTATAATTTTCTTGCAGAACCTCACTTTTCACATTGCATAGGTCAGTGTCTTCCTGTACTTCCAAATCTTAAGTATATTGATATTCTGCTCCAAATATCTTGTGGGGTTTTCCCTTTTTGCTTCATTCAATTTTCTGGGTATAATTCAGTCTCGTTTCTGCTTTATGTATGTAGTTGTACTGTTAAAGCTTGTAGTTTTTATTAGGGTATTGGATCCAAGGAGCTTCGCAAACGTTTTTTTGTGCAGCTTTGGGTGGATGACATTTTTTTTTTTTTGAATTGAATTTCCTAGTTGCAATTCTTTGATTGCAAAAAAAATGCAAATTTGATGGCTGTTGAGGTTTCTGCTACATATTTGAACTCTGAATTGGACGTGTCTGTGAATTATGATTAGTTGAAAATATTCTTCTTTTTGTGAGTTCTTTTATTATATTGTTATTGGATCAGATACCACCTTCCCTTATGAGTAGTGAAGTATAAAGAAATTTAGTTGATTGACAGAAAGCATGGGTTAAAAAAATAAAGATGCAGAGTGAAACAGGGCGAAAAGAAGTAGCTTGTAACTAGTTGAAATGCAGAGGGAAAGTTCCACCTTTGTGGTATTTGTCGTTATGTCCATCTGCAAGGCTGAGTCATCTGTATTAAAAGCTAAAAACCGCAGTTAATTTCAGTACTTCTGTTGGGAGCTCAGAAGATAAGTGAATGATTGATTAAATTCTACCAATTTGCGAATGATGATACTTCTTATTTGGACATTTGGTTTTCTTTGTGTATTTTGGTTTATGTGATGCTTTAGTGCTATATTAGAATCATTGTTCCTTGTGATTTTTACAAGTTAGTATATGTTTTTATTTGCTTCCCATGTTATAATAGCTTTAAATGGTGATGGTTAATTTGTTTTCAAGAAGTAAGAATCAAATTTTCTGAAAATCTGAATGACTAACCACAAGATTTAACTAAGTATTATAGTAAAGTTTTCTTGTTTTCTAGTTTTGTGCTTTTGATCAACTGTGCACTTGACAGTTTGCTTCTAGCATAAAACCTCAAGAACTCATTGTTCTTTTGGTCTTGTAGCATTTAATGGCATATCTAGCCAGTGCTGTTAAAATCGATCAGTTCATCTTCTAAAGAGGGTCCAAAGCAAGTGGTTTTCCTTCGAACAAAGATGCCCAAAGTGATCCATTGATCATAACGTGGTAGATTGTTTGAATTTCAACTTTGAGAAGTTGGATTAATATCTTGTAAGTTGGTCGATAAAATTAGTTATTTTAATTACAATTTGATTGTTGTTACAGTATTAAATTCATGTATGTTTGGTTATTTTTATGTTAAGTGACTTGTGCGCTTCATTTCTCACTTTTCGCTTCAAGCCCCATGGATGATATTGCATTTTTGCAATTTTTGCTTTTAAAGACTTTCTAGCAACTCCCTCACTAGACTGGGTTGCAATTGTGACTGGTCCATTTCGGAAAAGGACAACTACAAGAATATTGTGCGTGATAACCAACTAAAAAGCAAAGTTAAACTGTCCATGCTTTGATAATACTACCTGAGATATACTAGGAATACCTCATTAGATTACAACATGATAAGATTTTATGTGACTCAGTTGATAAGTATTGTAAGATATATGATAAGACCAGTTCTGGTAGAGTTTGGTAGCATGAGAAACAATCAGCAACTTCGTGGTATCTACATTAGTGCCATAAAAAACTTTATCTTTTTTGCTGTTGTGATAAGTTACCAAAAGCAATTTGAATTTTGTTATTTGCTTATATCTTCTTTGACAAGTCTATCCGTGACTGATGCGTGAATGATAGTTATTGATGAAAATAACAGTAGCCCTGAATCCTTGGTACTCAATATATATAGGCAATCGTCTTAAAATCTAAATTCACCATTTTCTAGGAACTTAGGGAAGGATCCACAAGGTGGATATAATTTCACAGCTGCAGGAGCAAGTAAATACCATTGCAGCTCTTGCTTTCAATACCTTTGGTACCCTTCAGAGGGATGCCCCTCCTGTTCGTCTGTCACCTAATTATCCGGAACCGCCTCCTGCTAATCCTACAGAGGATGCAGCAAATGTTGCAGAACAACCAAAGCAAATGAGTGCTGCTTTTGTTAAGGCTGCCAAGCAGGTAAACCTCCCTACCTTCACATTTTCTTTCTATAACACCCTCGTTTGGTCATAGATCAAGTTGATCAACTAAGATGAGCAAGCCACATTATATGGATCATTTGCATGTACTTTGAAAATATCCAGGATTCCTAGAATATTGATTTTTTTTTTCTGGTCAAATAATGTCTTTTCGTCTTCCTTTTACTAGTCTATTTATATTTTAATACATCAAATCTTTATATTTATCTTATTTGTGGACCTTTATGCATTGTCATGGGGATATTTATGTTTCATGGCTCATCCTATCTAAGTTTAAGTCTTTGTTTGTTGAGTCTTGAGACCAGTGTGGTTGAGTTCAAAGACCTAAGTATGTTGTCCTTTATTTTAACAATACATATACTAATGTAATTAACATCACAAACTACTCAAACTAAAACCCGACTTATTCACATAATGGTGGCAAATTCCAACTACTAGTTGAAACAGAATCTCATAACTCTTGGGACTTTAACTTGAGAACTTGCTCTCAGCCTCAGGAGTTAAACAATAACATCTAGGCTAAGTCTCATATGGTAATCCATGGTTCTTCAAAACCCGAAAATTTATTCTAGCTTGTGGCCCTTTAGCTATCTTTAGTGAAATACATGGACACACTTGTCATTATTTCTAAGGTGTTCAAGTTCACAGTTATATTTCCCTTGTTTTCATCTTGTCCTCGCAATCAGAGGTTGTCTGATCTAGCATCCCACCAAACTTAAGATGCACAAATGACATTGCATACGACCTATTGCAGTGTGCTCCTAAAGTGTTGCTTTGCTACAATGTTGTCGTATTCTTGAAAACATTTTTCTTCTGTTCTTTTACTGGACAGTTTGATGCATTGGTTGCTGCTCTTCCTTTATCAGATGGGGGTGAAGAAGCCCAATTGAAAAGAATTGCAGAACTCCAGGTATAAGCTTCTCTGTAGATAATTTTTTGACATATGATATTTGAGCAAGATGATGCTCCGTCTTCCTCTCATTACAATGCCATATTCTTACTGAGAAACAGAAGCTCTATATAGTTAATTAAAAAGGATAAATGAATATTAATCTGTGATTGCGTTTTTGGGCTAGGTAATTTTGTCTGCATTTTACCCAGTAACTCTTACTCTCTGTATGTTATGTAGGCTGAGAGCGATGTAGTTGGCCAAGAACTTCAAAAGCAACTGGAAGCTGCAGGTAAGGATTTATTCCTACTGTATCTGACATAATTTTGGTTTTGGGATAGGCATTTTTACACAATACATGGCTATGCACATACTGCAGAATTTGTGGTCGAGGAAAGTTAGCATTTATGTATTTGTTTTCCTAAGTTGTTCTAGTTAGGCTAAGGTCCAAACGTCTATGTACCTTTCAATCTTTTTATTATTTTTTGGCTAAGGTCCAAACTCAGTTTGATTTTGTTGACTTAGAAAAGGAGCTAAAGCAGGTTCAGGAGTTGTTTAATCAAGCAACGGATAACTGCCTGAACCTTAAGAAGCCAGAATGAATTAAGCTACTAGTACATATTTCATTTTCGATGGAACTAATCAGACAGTATTTGCTTAAGGAGGCCCTCTTCCTGGAATATGCCTTGGAGGAACAACAAATCGCCTGCGCCAGGCTTCTTATGGGTGCATTTACTAACTGGTCATATATAAACTGGCTGTGTTCTGGCATTACCATTTGAAGTTCTTGGCCGCTGCAGAAAAGAATTCAGCATTCCATGTGTACCTGCTGCAAATCTTTGTTTATTCGTAATGGAAAGGCTAGGAATGATGTGTTTTAAAAGCAAATTCAGCCTTCATTTGTCTCCTCACATGCATTTCCTATTCCTTCTATCTAACCATAACACTGGCGTCTTCTACGAGACAAGCACGATTTGGAAAGTTGGTTAATATGGTTCTCTGCTCCAATAGTTTTATGTAGTCAATAGAATTGCAATTACTGGATGTGTATTTTCTTAAACATATAAGCCAAAACAAGGGAAGGAGTACAAATAGAACCCATTTTCCCAAACGACTTCATCGTTCTACTGTTTTGATTTGTTTACATATTTTGTAGAGGTTATCTAAATACACTCTACTAATACGTTGCCTGGATACTTCCAACTGTAAAATGCCATCGTCCTCGGATATTGCCAAATCGAGTGACCAAGCAATAGCTCATAGCTCAGCTTGCTCGTTTATTATAACTAGTCTTAGAGTACGCGCTTTGCGTGTGTACCCTATCTCAATGAGTAAAAACTTATTTAAAATTTATCTTTGAATTATCAAATAAAAGTATAAGTTCCTGAAAATGATGAATGGTGATTGTGTATAATTAACTCTATAATGAAACAATTGTCCAACATAAATACTTAATTATCAGTCAATAATTCAGCTTAAAAATTATTTCAATGACTGAAATTGGAATTCTGTATTGGGTTTTGCAGTATCAGCATTCAAGTGATATGAGTAATTCAATAGTATTAGCTAATGCCAAATTTTAAATATTTAACTGTAGTTATTATTCTTATTCAATACGATTTTTTTTTTCAAATAATAAAAAATCAATTAGGTAAAAAAGTCATCCATGAATGACATGTTCCCAGAAAGAAAAAACAAATAAAAGTACTTTGTATATCTCAATCATTATATACAATAAATAAATTCTAAATCAAATGCAAAGCCATAATTGTAGTCAAGAAACCTACTTATATTCATCTAAATTTAATGTTAAAAATGTTAAGATATCTCATAAATTATCTTTTTGGAATAACTGATAATTGTTTCATATAAATCTGAACGTACAAAGTTTATAAAAAGACTTTAACACCTATGTTATTATTCAAAACCTCATACTTCCTCTTTCTTTGATCTTTTTCATTATTCCCTTTATTTATTTTGTTTATCATTTATATATAGTTAAATGCAAGATTTTGATAAGGTAAAATTTTAATAATTTTAAAGTTCTAAATATAAGGACTTTCAATATAGTTCAAATAAAAAAAGATTTAATATGTAAAATTTAGTTGATTTTAATTAAAAGAATAATTAAATTACTATTTTTCTAAGTGCAAACTATATTTTTAAAAGGTAAAAAGGCTAAGAACATTTCGCTATGAGACTTTGTGCTTTTAATATAGTATACATTATTTGATAATAACTATTTAAAAATAATATTCAAAGTTGTATTTGTATTTTAAATTAAAAATTAACAGACAATTATATGCTCCTAAAAATGATAAATACTAATCATAGATAGGGATTTGTACCTATTTTAAAAGATACAAAGAGGATCAACTAACTGGCAAAAGACGTCTTCTTTTATTTTTCTCGCAAAGAAAATTCAAATTGTTCAATTTCTTTTATCAATAGAAAATAATATATTCAACAGATTAGAAAAGAAGAAATCACTATGTCTTCATCTTGGAGAAATCTTTCTTTTCTCTGCCCAATTATATATTAATGTATTTATTTGGATGCATCCAAATGTTGTCCTTTTACGGAGTAAGAATCAATAATTAAAATTGAATTACTTGCAGTTGACGGATTCTGAATGGACTATGTTAATCATATCATAGAAGGAGTAAAAATATGAAATTTATATTAAAATCAGAATTACAATTTATTCTTTCAACCAAATCTCATGAATATAGTTTTAAGTTTTGTTATGTCTGTATAATCAGTTCTCATTTAAATTTGGATTAAAAGTAAGTATTATTTAATTAAAATAATATTTTAATTTTTATATTATTTAAAAAAATTATGAAAAATAATTTACAAAAAAAAAGCTTTACATGTTTGTTTTCTAAATATATTTTGTATGAACTTTTTATTTTAATTTATTGATATGTATTAGTATGTCTGACCAATTTCCGGTTAGGGAATGCAAATGATCCGAATAACCTGTATAAAATTTGTAAAAATGTTAGTTTAAACTAATAATCATACATGAGATATTGTAATAAAAAAAATCATAACTGACACCCTTTTAATTTTCAATTGTCTATCAAAAATTCACTTTATTAATTTGCTTATACTTTATTTAAACATAAAAAATATTTCTAACGTTACCTGCACATCATTAGTATATGTTTTTTGTAATATAAAATTATAATATAAATATAATACATCAAATAAATTAATATGGTCGTAGTCACCAAAAGTACATTATAATTCTATATTTTTAAGAAGTGGCATAGAAGATAAAAGAACTATATTGAAAACGGGAACAAATAAATAACTGAAAAAAGTAATTTCTTTCTCCTACCAGAAAAAGAAAGAAGACGAGCATTCATAGATTGTGATTTAAAGTTTACAAATATGACGTCTTCATGTTCATGCTATATAATTTTTGAAAGATCATGCATGACTCAAATTTAATGATATAACTAACTATGATTATTTATGGCAAAAAAATAACATAATATGCATATATCTTGTATTTAAATAGCTATATGGCAGAAATCTTTTCATGCTAAAATATAGGGGGGGGGGGGGAGGTGAGGACTCCTAAGGAATGCGTAAATAGGTTAAACTATGAGGAAAAAAGGGACTTCAAAACCTAAAAATGATGGAAAGAAATCCTAAATATTAGGGAATATTGATTATCTATTCCTAAATATAGGAAAAATAATTCAATTTTTATTCTCAAATATTAGGAAATATTAAATGATTATTTCGTCTAATGTGAAATCAAATTTCAAAGGGTAAAAAAAACGAACGACATTTTGCTAAGGGCCTTCGTGCTTTTAATATAACAAGTAACTTGAGTTGGCATAGCAATATGTATTATTAATTATAACGAAAAATAATACTAATATCTAAGTAATAAGACTTAGATCGAATGTCTAACCGATTTTCTGTGATGCATTGCAATCGTTCAATAACCTATATTAAAATTATAAGTTACGTGACATTTGAAATTAGCCAAGTCCAAAATATGAAACAAAACATTATATAATAAAAATTTCTCGATGCAACACTAAAGATAATTACTTGATGTAACACTAAAAACTGGTGCATGCAAACGTGCTTGCAAAATATGAAGTAGCAAAAGATATTGATATTAGTAAAAGAAACAAAACCTGAGATCGTGATGTTGGAATAGGGCGAAGTTTGACGATTAAATTGTGACATTGTAGCTTCTTTTATAGAAGTATTATGGTACACAATTTGATACATGAAATGAATTATTTAAAGTAAATTTGTGTGTAGGTCAAAAAGACAAGAAAAAGTTATCAAATAATAAAAACTTCTGGAATTTTAACCAAGTCCAAACTTTCCTTGTGTAACCAACGTGAAGAAAGTTTTACCAAATATTAAGGCACATTTAATACTCCAACTTTCCTTGTGTACCAAAGTCCCAACTTTTACCAAGTCCCAAATGTAAAGGGAATCTAATTAAGTCCCAAATCCGAACTTTTTTTGTGTAACACTCGTGAAGAAAACTTTTACCAAATTATTTAGGCAAACATAATAACTCATTTAATACTCCAAAGAGTAAAAGGAATCTAACGAATTTAATGAGATAGTGTCATTCAATGAGAGTGAAAATTAGGAATTTTTTTTATTAAGTTTCCTTGTGTAAGAAACGTGAAGAAAATGTAACCAAATAATCAAGGCAAAGTTTAATAGCAAATAATTCAAGATTATTTACCAAAAAATCTTACAATACTTAAATTACTATATTGTTTAATGGGAACTTTATGTTTTAAAGGGTAAAAAAGACGAATGACATTTCACTAAAGGCCTTCATAATATAGATTACTGCAGCTTGGAGGCTTTCACAAATATTTTATAATTGGTTCAGACGTAGAGGTGAGTCGGAGTGAGACAAGAAAGTAACAGTCATACTCAATGTTCAGAGCAGCGAGATAAGTATCTAGAAGTTACTTTTGTTAGGATCGCATGAGGCTTCCATATGATGGAAACTAACCAGATCAGGTGGCAATTGGCACCAATCTAAAGTTTTTACACACAAGATATCTCTGCCATGGAGAGTAGCATAGCATCAGGGAATCCAAAAGACGACAGAAAACTTCAAGTCAGTTAGGATCTTAAAACGATGCCTAGTGAGCTTCTCATCTGAATACAACGGAGAACGAATCGCCCAAATGGATTATTATGCATGCAATTATCAAAGAAACCATTAACCACCGTCTGCCAAAATGAAGTTTCAATCATTGTCAGAATAGCAAACAAGCACATGTATAAAGACATGCCCTCTACCTCTCCAAGGTCTTCAAGTATATGTAGATCTCATATCTAAGAAACAAAAGTGCGATATGAAACATAAAAAAACAAAGAGCAGGCAATAAACTAAAAAAAGTAGTGACATATATTGTATCCCCAAGAACTAGCCTACAAAAGTTTCCAAGACCCATAGATAGTGAAATATACTACATCTGGATTTCAACTGAGAATCCCCTGCGCTCCCCTTTTAACGCTAGTAAGTAGTCATGCAATGAAGCACTCAGCAATTCATTCGACCAGCAGATCACTGCAAAAACAAAGTGAAATGAGTATCGAATACATCATCATTTTCCATGAGTTGCTGTTATAGTTTAAATTTCAACTTTTTGTTCCCCAGTTAAACCAGAAACGAAATCGTGGAGAAAAGATAAGCAGCAGTCAACAGCTAAAAGATATTAATAACCTAAAAGAATGTTGCATCCATTTAATTCAAAAAAGGAGATGGGTTATTAATTTTAGTTATAAATAAGCTCAACGGGTTGATCAAACCTGAGGCTGCTGCAACATTTGCTGCTGTTGTTGAGGTTGTGTGTAATTCCCATATCCTGCATAGCCCGCCGCATAATATAGATTTGGATCTTGAGTAGGTGGAGCATAACCATACGCCTCATATCCAGGTGTACACCCATAATAACCGCCATATTGGTTTGGATCAACCTGAGGCTGCACAAACCAGAAACACATAGTTCATTGGTACCAACTGAGAAGTGCCAAAACCAGAAATTAGAATATTGGCATTACTAAATAACCTGCTGCTTGTTTGCAGGACTACGACCCCAGGAAAGACGGATGCTTTGTCCACCAAGCTGAGTTCCATTTAGTGACCGTAGAGCTTCCTCAGCACAACTTCTGCAATAACAATGATGGCTCATGTGTTAAGCCTCCAAGCATTGAGATTGATCATCTTCAGAAGGCATATTACTGTACCTGTCAGCAAACTGAACAAAGCCACACCGCTTGCCTACCGGTATTTTTACATGAAGCAACTGTCCATAATGTCCAAAAATCTGCCTCAGATGCTCATCTGTTACATTGGTATCCACGTTCCCAACAAAAATCTGCAACCA
The DNA here is from genome assembly GCF_000393655.2 of Nicotiana sylvestris. Lineage (NCBI taxonomy): Eukaryota > Viridiplantae > Streptophyta > Magnoliopsida > Solanales > Solanaceae > Nicotiana > Nicotiana sylvestris. The sequence goes on from NC_091058.1 coordinate 20,843,107, forward strand.
AATTCATTTGGATATGAGTACAAGCTAACTGAATGTCAAATTCTGCCAGAAAGAAATGTACTGACAGTGGTATTAGAAGGGTCATCCTCATTTTGAGTTCCAGGTGAACTTTGATATGAAGCTGCAAAAAAATGAGGCAAAGGTGAGGGGAGAGGGAGGAAAATTTTATGCTTCATGAGTAAGATGGAATACAAAAGAACAAGTATGTACCATAAACCATCACAAGAAGGTAAAGGTCAGCCAGGGGACAACCACCATCAGTAATACAAATCATTTTGTACAACTTTCTTGATAACAGAACACTATTACATATGATTCAAGAGATAAAACACACTGTGATTTCACAATTATATAGATCATGCATCAGTCGGATGATTGCATAGCCCCAAAAGAGAAAGAAGGATAATTGTTAACTCCTACAGGTCCCAAAAGAAACAGAATATGCATCCGAACACAAACTGACAGGCATTTGGCTAAACCGTTAAAGGTCACGAGGCATGTCTAAAAGTTTAGAGAGGCAATCAAGCATTTGAAAAATGGAAACATATCTGAACTGTTGGATCACCAAACATGAGGTTACTTTGCATACACAACGGATATGTCCGATGTGCTTGTGGGAGTATGGAAGCAGGAAGAGATTTATGTTTCAAATTTGTCAGGGATAGCCACAGTTAGGCGAAGGGACAAAATGAAGACCAATATATGAGTAAACAAGTAGAAAAAATATTCTCAAGATGTATATTCACCACTAGGTGTCCTGCAGTTTCTGAATAATTTCCCGACTTTCCCAGCCTAAATGGCATTAACTCATTACATCCTATCTCATGCATTAAGATAATTATAATGCTTTACCATGTGACTGTTAAATAAGAGGTGATAAAAGGCAGAAAAGGGGTTAGTAGTTTCCATGACCAAACCACCTTTGTAGTAGGCACCAAGAGGAACCAAAGTGTTGCAAAATTGGACTCAAAACACCAAAATAGGTGAAAAAAAGACTTGAGAACATTTTTATATATAGCGTATGAAATTCACGCGCTATACCTTAACGGCAAGTTTCTATGTTAAGGTATAGCGCATGTAATTCATGCTCTATGACTTAGTTTGAAAAGGTGGTCAAAGACTTAGAATAGCACATCAAATACATGCACTATACCTGAATGTGAAAAGACAATAAGGTATAGCGCATGTAATTCATGCCCTATACCATTTACGTAAATCAGCCCTCTGCTTCCCCAACAAAACTTCCCAAAACGCCCCTCCCCACCCCAATTTTTAAAAGAGAAAAATTTCATTGGAGCCCACACCTTCCCCGAAATCTTGTCCCGTTCACATTTTATTGATCTAACACCCGATCTAAGGCTGCCTCGTCGAGTGGAACTCGCTTATAGCCCGATTCGGTTGTCAAAGAGTCATTTTTACTCCATTCAAAAAAATTCAAGAATAGGTATTTCTAAAGACTTTTTTAGTGTGTGCGTGTGTGTGTGTGTGTGTATATATATATATATATGAGCAATTAGTTGTTAGTATTGTATATTGTATTGTATGATTTTGTGCTTGTTTTGTGAATTTTTTATCCGAATTAGTTTAATGTTTAGTAAATTTGTATGAAAATTGTTTATTATACCTCTGTTATATACTTGTTGAATAATTTGTGTTACATGTTGACTATTTTTATAATTGTACAACAATAATATATGACTTTTAGTGTTATTTAGTGTCCTTTAGTGTAGTAGAACTGTAAATAAATTTCAATTTATGTTATTTATTTAGGGTAATAAGCGAGTTCCACTCCACAAGGCAGCCTTGGATCTGGTGTTAGAACGATAAAATATGAACGAGACAAAATTACGAGGAAGGTGTGGGCTCCAATGAAATTCCCCTTTTAAAGGGGGGGGGGGGGGAGTTCTGTCGGGGAAGAAGACTGGTTTAATTAAATGGGTATAGCTCATGAATTACATGTGTTATACCTAACTGTCTTTTCACATTCAGGTATAGCGCATGTATTGATGCGCTATACTAAGTCTTTGACCGCCTTTTCAAACTAAGGCATAGCGCATGAATTACATGCGTTATACCTTAACGGAGAAACTTGTCATTAAGGTATAGCGCATGAAATCCGTACGCTATATATAAAAATGCTCTCAAGTCTTTTTTCACCTATTTTGGTGTTTTGAGTCCAATTTTGCAACACTTTGGTTCCGTATTCGGGGTGGAGGGGGAGGGGGGCTCCAAGCAATCTCTATCCTATACTCATTTTTAGTAAAATCAAAACCAATTAAATTTAGAATCTAAAGCACTATTCAAGTGCAATATTCTGAAATCCAATCATAAGACAATTCACGTCAGTCAAGAGATCATAGCGAAAGAATCCCTAAAACCAACGTCATTATCATCTTATTTAAACTCTCCATGAGATAAATATTCAGAATATTAGTGGCGAAATTTTATCAAAATAAACCTTCAAAAAGAGAAATACTACCCAAGTAACTGTACATAGAGCTGTCAGCTAAAAATAACTATAACCCCTCTGTCCCATTCATGTGAAGAGGCTCGGAATATACAGAGTCAAAGGACCTAGTTTTAGCATGAATTTGGGCATCGATTCTTTAAGTTTTTGAAATAAAATTTACAGATTCTTGAGCGATACAAAATTATTACAAGCCACAATGGTTGATAATTCAAGATAATTTAAATAATAAAAAATCGTAGTCAAAGAAAAAAGGGTTTGACTCCTTCAACTAGTAATAGTGTCACATAAAGAAAGCATGAGTACCAGATCCTGTACCAAACAGAAACATATGATGGCAGCATAAGATTGTAATGGTGGCAGGAAAGTTCTCGCCCCTGTAAAGGGGATTTACTGAACAAGTTCATGAGATAAATGAAGCAGACTTAAGAGATGAATCCAGGGCTAGGAACTAAATCAATGAATGAAACTACCAAAAAGCGTAAAGGAATAATGAAGATTAAGTTCAACTTCAGGCAGGCTAACAAGATATTGAAGTTAATAAAATGGTGGAAATGTAAAGATAAAGTGAAATGGCTGAAAAGTAAAGGCTGAAAAGTAAAGATAGCAAAATGGCTGAAAAGTAAAGAAAAATAATCTGACGGAAGGAGTGCGGAGTAATGGAAAAGTTGCAAAATAAAAATAAGAAGTTACGAGGATCCGACATAACGATATTTAACGACATTTAAATGAACTGACTTACGCCAAACCACGTTCTAAATGGTATTCATTTCAGCTGAAACAAGCATCCAGGCCCTTAAATCATAGAGCCTCCCATTCATCCTGCTTGGAGACAAGCGGAGTTTTATGAGATTTAATATTTCAAGGGGAAGTTTTAAACAACTGGAACGAAATGATGTGGATAGCTGGGTACTCATCAAGAATTCAAGAGCATAATCGGAATGAAAGGAAACGTAATGACACCCATATGGCCGAGCAAAACAAAAATAGACATCAGCTCCGCCCAAAATAAAGCAACAGCATCCTCGAACTATCAAAACTTGACCATTGAAGGACTTTATGGCAACTAAACAAAAAACAAAAGATCCAAAATCTACAAGCCAAGTGAAGCAAGCAATCAAGCTGCAAGCTGGATACATTTCGCTTAACTGCTGTAAAAGATTACCACATAAAGCAGTACAAGTACCAACTGGGTTGAGACATACCTTGACTCTGACCACCCATACCCTTCTTGTTAGCTGCAGGACCAATCCGCATGGGCCTGGTCGAGCAAAACTGTCCATTCATCTCTGTCATAGCACGTAACTGCTCACTTTCATCCCCAAATTTAACAAAACCATAACCTTTGGTGCGCCCTGTGGCCCTATCTGTTACAACCTTAGCACCCCTCACCGAAGGATAGTTAACCCTAAATGTCTCCTGGAGCATGTAATCAGTGACATCAGCTGCCAAGTCACCAACAAATATTGTATATTCAGGAGCATTATCGGAACGTCTTTCACCGGAGCCAAGAGATGCCCAGTTAAGTCTAAAATTTTGCTCAATATTAGGCATCAAGGTCCCATTATATGCTAGCAGATTCCTCTCTGCGGCAGCATGACTATTAAACTCAATAAAGCCATAACCCTCTGACTGTCCAGTTTGCTTGTTACGGATAACTTTAGCATTGACCACCTACGCAAGAGACAAGCAGTTAATATTCTCTAAAAAAAACCTAAAAAGTGAACGGGAAAGAAGACTGTTAATAGTAACACTACTGCTCATACAGTATAAGAGGCAAGAAAAAAATAAATAGAGAGGGGGAAAGAGCGCATGTGTTTATTTTGTCTACTCACACAAGCATGCATCTAAATTCAACCATCACACAATCGGTAAGCATAAACAAATTGCACATGGATTTACTTTTTTGATAAGGTTGTTTATGGAATGCACATAGATTTACTTTTTCTGGTAAGGTTGTGTATGGATTGCACATGGATTTACTTTTATGATAAGGTTATTTATGGATTATTAGGCCCCTTCTTGCAATATGCCAGATGTAGTGAAAACGCATTCAGCTTAATCCTTTCCAGTGTCAATACCCATAGTCAAAAGAGGCCCATAGTCAAAAGAGGCAGGTATCAGCAGGTATAGCCACCAATTATAAGGTTAAAAATTACTATCCAATTTTTTACCCCTGTAACACATCAAAGGAATCTCAACTGAAGAACAACTTAATTAGAAGATAAAAAGCAACCATTAGACAGCAGCTGATAGTTCCAAAAGATAATCCCAAGCCACCTCGACAAACTAATTAAAACTTAGCTATCATTTATTTAAAAAGATAACTCTAACAACCCTGTCAAAGAGTCAATACTGGCCCTTTTCCCACTTTGCTCCTTTTGTAATTTGAATCCCAGCCTCTTGGCTGAAGGTGGAAAGTACTTTTCCGCTAGGCTTACCTTACTTGTCTAGATATGGTTAACCTTAACACCTTCCATTGACAACAAAATTAAACAAGTTACAGAATACAAATAACAGCATAGTCGCATACCCTTTACCAACAAGCTAGTACAAGATCAGGACTACAAACTACAGCAGACTCACATACCTTTTACCAACATTCTAATACAAATTACTGAAGACAACAACAGAATATTCACGAACTTTTAGCAACAAGGTGATACAATTTACTGAATACACACTATAGCATATTCACATACTTTTACCAACAAGCAAATTCAATTTACTTGCACAAACATGCCCTTTTATAAGGCATATTCTCACGCCTTTTACCAACAACATAACACAAGTTACTACGTAGAACCAACAGAATATTCACACACTGCATACCAACAATGTAACACAAGTTTAAATACAAAAAACAGCAAATTCACATACCTTTTAACAACAAACTAATAGAAGTCACTGCATATAAACTACAGTGCACTCGCATACCTTCTACCAACAACTAGTAAAAGACGGCCCATGCTAAGCATGGGCCCAAGATATTTCATATGCGAGAATTTCTTTATAATCATCTTTTTTGTTTTGTTTGTCTTTGCGGTAAATAGTTAATTTATTCAGAGATCATTATTGTCATTTAATTTGTTGCTCGTGAGATATACCCCTTATGGAAATTCGTTAGAACTTGCTCCCCCCCCCCCCCCCGCTTTCTTCTCCTTCTTATTTGTGATTGATTTGAATTGGTTTGGTTAAAATTGAAAAAATAACATTATTGAGTTTTGTTGGATTGATTGTTGAAGAGCAAAGAGATTTTATTAAGTCTATTGGTGTAAGAATATTAGATACAAAATTTAAAGTTATTTGAACCTATTCTGAAGAAATAATTTCTTCGTGAAGTTTCTTAAAAACTCTTGATGATGTGTCAGAATATATGAACTATTTACTTTGAAGCTACGATACATTTTATATGGAACTCCTAATGATGCGCAAGGACTTATAGGTTATAGCAATTCCATCCATTAGAAATTTAGTAATTCGTGTTTGAGTTGTGGCAAGGTAAGTCTTCTTGCGATCATCTAGGAATTGAACTTCATTTTTCGATGCGAAAGTTATTTTTAAATAGCCTAATTAGGCGGATCAAAGCTTAAATAGTGACAAAAAAAACCTATATATGTAAATCTTCCAAAAAATATTATCGCCAAGTTCATAGTTAATACATCGCTATTTGATAAATATTGAAGAATTTACTTTTTAAAGTTTTTTTGTGCCGATAGACCAAATGCAAAAGTATTACTAACAAAGAGGCTTATTTTGTCTTATAAAAAGTTTATACTGACAAAGAATAAATGGCCATCATGACACTAAAGTAATTGCCTCATTGGACAATATTAGAATAAATAAAACTATTATAATTATGCTAATTCATGTGTACTGAAAAACTGAAAAATTTGTCCGTTAATATAAAATAACTATTAGTGCATTATGAATTTGTTCTTATATCAAACTTCAAAATCTTCAAAATAGGATTTACATAAAAGATTTTTTAAGCTTTTCGAATTCTTTTACATTTATCTCTTTAGCCAAAAATTATTCGTTGTATTGGGCGTCCATATATTGAAAATTTAAGAGTTTAAATTTTATGTATTGACAATGTAATAAAATATATATACAATCAAATAGCTTAAAGGGAAGTTACATATAACTCTATTTTTAATAAATAATACTTCAGACAAACAGTTATAAGATTAAAATATACTCATGATGTAAACAATTTTTATACTATCATTGCATGTAATTTAAATCGAAAAGCCAAAAATTTAAAATATGATTTGAGATTTAGAAATCAACGTGCAAGGCTCATGCATTAAAATACAAGACTTCCAATTTAGTTTTGCATTTTACATTATATGAATTTAAGTGTTATTTGTCATCATATCCCTTTACAATTTTAAATTTAAGAAAATAATTTTTAAAATCTTTTATGTGTATAAGACATATTTATTATGTGTAAAAATAAATCTCCAATATATAAAAAAAAAAGAGGTAGGGACATAAAACTAAAAATAAGTTTGTAAATAGCGAAAAAATTCAACTGACCCTGAATTTAATAAGGACCCATGAATATCAGTGTTGAAGTTGACCTTTGAGTAATTTTCCTTCGTATTCCTTTATTTTTATTTTATTTTCTTTATGGTTTTCATTTCCTTTGCTCTATATCATATAATGACTTTTAATAAGCTAGATAAAGGTAGTTAGACAGGAGAAGTCTATGGCCTTAAACTAATTTTGTTATTGAGAAGATCGTGTGGAATTTTATTAGAAAGATAAGACCGAGTGCTACTATTCAAATGTCTGTGAAATTTCAGATGGGTCCCACCACGATAATGACCATTTCAAAACTGATGCAAAGCAATTTACCAAAGAGGGCTTAAAGTACAAAGGATTTACGGAAAACTAAGAAACAAAGATGAGTAATAAGGAGATAAAGTAAGGGCAAAACAAATCTTTGTAAAAGTTAAATTTTACAAAGTAGGCGGAACCTGGCATTTTCATCCATTACAGTCTGCGCTAGGATATACACCTCCAACGCGAGAAGGACAAATGATTAAAGCAGGACTACAAGCTAATGACTAAATTAACCTCGTGATGGCCAGGCAGACATGTTGACCATGACCTACCTGGTTATTCCTATTTATAGTATAGGAATAGATGTAAGAGGAGTTACTGAATACGAATTACAGCTTATTCACATACCTTTCACCAACAATCTAACCCAAAAGTCACTGATTACAAACTATAGCATAGTAACATAACTTTTCCCAACAGAATTACTAAATACAAACACCATCATCAACAACAACAACATATCAGTAAAATCCCACTAGTGGGGTCTGGAAAGGGTACGATATTTCCGGGAGACACTCGGCTCACCGGAAGAGATAATAATTTCAGAAAAGAAACAAAAGAAAAGATCTATAACAACAAAAGAAGCAGGAGAAGTAATAATAATATCTTAAAATACACCAAATAAGTGAAAGGGAGTGCAATAATACAATCACATGCGCAACAACAAAATAGTGTGAACACAACATACACCGTTATGTTGGGAAATACAAACACCATCATATTCACATTTCACAAATAAACATTCAGTAAATATTCATATCTGAATGTAGCAAACACTTGAAAATCTCTCGGAAGATAACAAAGATCAAATCTTCCACATAAAGCCTCTTAAATTTAAAGCAAAAACGAGAAATTCCATGAAACAACAATTACTATGAATCCAAAATTCAGCAAAAATCTATATCACAGCGTACGGTAAAACAATAAAAAGGAGAAAAATTCGATTGTTGGTATACGAGGCATACCTCCCCAGTTTGTGCGAAGCAGTTGAGGAGGTACTGTTCGTCCATCCAAAACTGAAGATCTCCGATCCAAAGGCTTCGGATCTCATCAGCAGTAGTCGGCTGAACAGAACCGGAGGCGTTATACTGAGGCTGTTGTTGTTGAGGTTGAGGAACTCCGCCCTGCTGCGGCGGTTGCTGGTAATAATATCCAGATTGCTGCTGAGGCGTCGGAACCTGATACTGCAGCGGCTGCTGAGTCATCCACTGCTGTGTCTGCTGCTGGTACTGTTGTGGTGGTGGAACCATGGAATTTGCTGGTTGCATCGTGGTGAAGATGGGGGGCGGATTAAGAGAGGCAGGGGTCGGGGGAGATTCGGCAGAACCCTAGAAGGATGTATGGATGTGGAGAGACGAAAAAGTAATGTAACGGAGGGGACGCAATGGGTGCACGCGTGACTTTTGTTATTGCGAGATATTTTCTTGCCTTTCTTTTTTTTGGGGGGTTAAACTATCAAATTTTTATTTAACCAAGTTTAATATTTGCATCCGTTAGCTCATAAAAAACTAATCAAAAAACAACCAGAATTGACCAAAAAATATTTAATGCTACTAAGGCCTCATTTGTTTGCACTTAATGAAGGTCTGAATCTTAATCATTCAAATGTCAGACATTTAGTGTGTTTGTTTTTAAAGTTTGAATCTTAATTATTCAGATCTTAATTATTAAATGTATTTATTTTTTCTACTTCACAACCACTTAATGGGTCTGAATAGATCTGTATGATTAAGATCTATAACAAAAACTTAATTTCATTAAGATGTTATCACATATTCATTATTAACTGTCACCACCAATATCAACTACCGCCATGCCACCACCACCACTTCAACTACCACCACGTCACCATCATACTCAATCATAGCCATTACCATTATCGACCATCACCACCCAACATCCCCACCACTCCGATCACCATATATCATTGTCACCCACAATCAACACTTATCCACCTCAACTAACACAGCTAACCACCACATCACCCTCAACAACCACAGCCGTCAATGTCCATTATTATAACCTACCGCCACCCACCAACCACCTTTCTCTGTCACAACTACTACCACCACCCGACATTATTAACTATCACCACCCACCACCATTATCCTCAATCATAATCGCCACCACTACCAGTCACTACTAGCTACTAGCATGAACCACCATCATCAACTAAAACTACCACCAACCACCGTCTCTAGTCGGTATTCACCTGTTAGCCCCTATCATATTTTAAAAAACTATATAGTTTATTGATAGAATATTAGATTAGCTAGTATTTTATTTGAATTTTATGTTTATTAATTTTCAAATAAAGATAAATTTTATACATTCAGATATTAAGAATCAAACAATCTTAATTATTTCTATTCAGATCTTAATACACATCTTAATATATTCAGATATGTATTCAGATTCAGATGTCTTTATCTTAATACACATCTTGATATTCAGATGTGCATTCAGATTCAGATGTCTTAATCTTTAAAAAAACAAATGAGACCTAAGAGTACCAAGCTCCTGATGTCAAGTAATGGGGTTTTTTAATGCCTTTGTCTTATGCTTCTTATGTTTTGATTATCTAACAAACTTGTTGTGAAAAACCAGATAGAGAACCTGGCCCACATGGTATACATTTCAACTGACCTGGTTCAAGTCTAAAAATCAGCAAATAAATAAACGACCACAGGGAGGAACACAATAGGGACCTAGTGACCTGGTCCCTTAGGGTTCTCCGACACAAGTACAAGTCAGTGACTGTCCGCAATCATTATAAAGAGGAACACAACAGGGACCTGGTCCCTTAGGGCTCTTTGATAGAAGCACATGTCAATTGTACAGTTGGAACGTAGCAGCAGAAAGTGACCATCTCGCAACTATTATAGAAGAGGAACACAATTAGGATCTGGTCCGATAGTGTTCTCTAACAGAAGTACAAGTCGACTATCCAGCTAGAACACAACTACACAAAAGTGGTTGTGCAAACAGTACAGTAGTCACTTCTCATTAGGAAGAAGCGTGTATCAAGAATTGACACCACTATCCATTGTAATGTCTTTTGTGATATAACAACCTAGTGCAAGGCACAATATTTTTGTGCATTCAGTGATATTCTCTCAAGCATAACAGTGTTTATCCGGTATTGAAGTCACTGGTGTGTCAAGAACAAGAAAACAACTCCACTAAGGATCAGTTTCTTAATGAGTCCATGTTCATCCGTAGTTGAGTTGTAATCATGTTATTTGTTCTTTATTGTATTTCCTAGTTTGCTTTCTTGGAAGCTTTGTCTTAGGAACAAACCAAAAATCCGTAAACTTCAGAGTTTATGTTGTGACTAGGAATAGTCATAAGTCTAAAGCCTTTGTAACTAGGAGAGTTATAAAGTGGCTTGTGGTGGGTGCATCACAAGTTGAAGTCTTTGTAATAGGGTTATTGCAAAGTGGCTTGTAATAGGGAGATTGCAAGTTAGTGAAGTTAAAGCCTACAAGAGTAGGTCGTGGTTTTTTGATCCCCTTGTGTGGGATTTTTCCACGTAAAAATCCCTTGTCTTCTTTACTTTTAGTCTCTATAGCATTCTCAGCATCATCTCACATAGGACCAGGTACTCCATAATTTGGTGGACATATATAAACTAACAATTGGTATCATAGCAGGTTCTTTCTAAAGGTTAGCACTTAGAAAGGATCTCAATAGCTGCTCCACCCAACTTTGAGGAAGGACAATCAACCTACAAACCTCCCAGATTCAATGGTCAGTACTATAGCTGGTAGAAGACTCGCATGCATGATTTTATGATGGCAGAAGACTCAGAATTGTGGGATATCATTTGTGACGGTCCCTATGTCCCCATGAAGAAGCTTGAAGAAACAGGACCAATGGTGCCGAAAGGTAGAAAAGAGTACAACGACATTGACAGAAAAGTTGTAGAAAAGAACTATCGTGCCAAGAAAATCTTGATGTGTGGCATAGGACCTGGTGAGTACAACAGAGTCTCAGCTTGTGACAATGCCAAAGAAATACGGGAAGCGTTGCAAACAGCACACGAAGGAACATGAGCTCATCACGGGATATGAGCTCTTTAGGATGAAGGATGATGAGTCTATACAAGATATGCACACAAGATTCACCTTCACCAGAAATGAGCTTCATTCACTTGGATATGTCATTCCCAGAAACAAGCTTGTAAGGAAAATCCTCAGTGTTCTACCTGGTTCTTGGGAAAGTAAGGTAAATGTCATCACTGAAGTTAAAAATCTACAAACTCTGACCATGGATGAGTTTATTGGTAATCTGAAGACATACGAGATGAAAATAAAGAAAGACAGTGAAAGAAGAGAGCCTAAGAATGAAAGAACCTGGTACTCAAAACTGAAAGCAGTGACTCAAGTGATGAAGATAATGACATGGCCTATTTTACTAAGAGATTTCAAAAGATGGTTCGAAGAAATGGCGGTATACCAAAGTGGGGCAGTTCAAGTAAAGCAAGGAATAATGATCTCTGTCATAGATGTGGAAAGTCGGGGCATTTCATCAAAGACTGTCCACTTGCAAAACAGGAGCAATACAAGTAAAATCCTAACAAAGCAGCAAAGATGAACCTGGTTCCAGATAAACGATTCAATCGAAAAAGTGTTGTTGACAATATTGTTAAGCAGGCTCTTGCTACTTGGGGAGACTCATCTAGTGAATCCGAAAGGGAACCAGATGCAGAAAATAGTTCCATGATGGCAGTGGAAACTGAAGCAACGAAGTATGATTCAATGTTCGCGCTGATGGCTCAGTCTGATGATGATGAAGAAGATGAAGACGATGAAGGAGTAGTGAGAGGAAGCGGGCTGCGATGGATTATGGATGTTTAAAGCATGTGACTGAAAACATCATGAATTTCCTCTCACTGAAAGCCCTGCTTGAAGGGAATGTATCCTTAAAAAGGAAGTAGAGGGTACATTCTCAGTTAATGTAAAGTTGGAAAGGCTCCTTGGTGTGAACGTGTACTATGTGAATGGCCTAAAAGTACAACTACCAATCTGATAACTGGCCAAGTGATCTTAGTAGACAAAGGAAACGAGAACATCCACTCTATTAACTATGAATCTCCATAAGTCGGTGGTATGAGATGGGTGAAGTCGGAATCTTGGCATGAAAGATTGGTGTATGCAAGCTTCTCACCTCCGAATAAAGTAACCCAAAAGGACCTGGTGCGTGATTTGCCAAACTCAAGAGTCACTCTGACACGGTTCACAAAACAAAGGAAGATACTCTCGAGGTGTTAATGGTTCTTGTCAAGAAGATTCAAGTGAAAGCAAAAAGGAGGGGGAGCCACGAACAATTTCTCTACACCAAGGACTCCACAACAAGATGGTATTGCTAAAAGAAAGAACAGAACTGGAAGATGCGACATGGACAATGCTCATCGACTATGGAATTGTCAAGAAATTTTGGGCAAAAGCAGTAAATATTGCTTTCTACTTGGTGAACAGGTGTCTGGTCAGGTCCCTCATGAATCAAAGAAAATACCTTCTTGACTACGGGAAGGACCAGCCGCATGCTTTCGACAACGGGAAGGACTAGTTTGGGAAGTTCAATGCAAAAGGCAAATTAAGAAATCTTTCTGGGATACTCTCCACAAAGCAAAGGCCACAAAGTCTACAACAAAGGCACACAAAGTAAAAGGAAGTGCTCATGGGGTATTCAACAAGACATCTTCCTCTAACCAAGGAAGAAACAATGATGATCAATATGATAATTCAACTCTGGTCCCTGGGAAATATCTGAGGCTTCAAATAAGGAGGCTGACATAATGAGTAAGATGAAGGAGACAAGTGAAAGACAGTGTAACATCATCTTCCACCTCTCACAAAGAACCTAGTACTTCACTTACTACCACTGAAGCTGAAGAAAGAGTGAAAATGCGACTCATGGCACTCCATAAGCAACAAAACAAGAGTGTAGGGAAATCAAAATTAACCTCCCAACTTCCCCTACCAATCAAACCTCAGTCCCAAATTGAAAACACAAAGGCTCCCATCTATGTGACATTTCAATCACTCTCGTGTATTCTATAGTTAGATAAGAATTTAAAAAAAAAATCCCTTCTGAATCCCCACTCCAGAATGGAATCCAAAGTCAAGTCCTTAGGAATCTTACTTGAAGGTTGCCCAAAGAAGTTTGAGATACATTAAGGGAACTCATGACATGGTCCTGTATTACCCCTCAGGTGATAGTTTTTAATCCTGTTGGGTATGATGATGTTAACTGTGTAGGTTGTCTTATGAAAAGGAAGAGCACTTCTGGAATGATTCACTTGCCATGTTCATGCCTCATCCCTTGGGAGACAAGGAAATAAAACTCAATGGCCACGTCAACAACTGAAGAAGAATATGTAGCGGGAGCATCCTGCTGTACTCAAACCCTATAAATTGAGCAGCAACTGGAAGACCATGGGGTATCTTCGAAACTGATGGTATGTCTTCTCCAAGCAGTCCAATACAAGAGGACCAAACTCATTGAGGGGTGACATTATCTTTTGAGTGTCAATATGGATAAAGGGTTGATCTGTAGGAAGTCTTGCAGAACAGGAGACCAAATTCCAGATATCTTCCTCAAAGCCTTGAGTAGAGAATATTCAAGAACATACAAGGTGAAGATGGTATCATGAGAGTCTAATGAAGAACCTGATTCTTTATCAGTTGGCTATGCAAGACACCGTCAGGTAAAGTTAGCTAAAGTATTTTCTGACCAAGCCTAACCCACATCAATACCGTTGCAGGTAAACACGCATGCCGATCATAGAAGCTAAAGGTACAGTATGAACTGCGAGAGAGGAGCTGCTAAAAACCTTTTTCAAAAAAATAATTGGTCTAGCATCAGGTTCTTGTACCCCAGGTTAGTAGTAATGTGCGTATTCTGCATGCCTTCTCAAAATAAAATAAAAAAACACAAAATTAACTCAACTGCCACATCATCCGATTTTCAAAGTCTGCATCTCCTGTATTGTCTTTCAAATCCCTTCACCCTCTCTGCATGGTAACGCTTTCCCACAAACCTACAACTATTTTCAAAACAATTCAGAACCTGTTTCTCTCTCTCCTCTCATCATTAGCCCTTCTTCCAATAAAACATTCTTTTTCTCTCATAGCAAGCCATGAACCTTTATCTCTTTTGTGTACCTGTAATCCTTTCTTCATCTCTCGCTCTCACTTTACTTGTCTTCTAAGTACTTCTATAATGGCAAATGAACAATCTCTTCCTTCTCCCACCAATAACACCACTCCCACGTCCTTATCATCCTTGAAATCATCCCCAGAGCTTCACTATTTCACTTATTTTACTACTTTATCCACTCCTACCACCTCTCCCTTTCCTATAGTTTTCCCTTTTCTGATAAACCATGTCCTCTCTCATTTTGAAAACCCTACATGTAGCCATTCCGTTAATCCCATCAACGTACACTTAGGAGGTTTTACCTCTCAAGTGTCAGAAGTTCCTGACCCATACCTGAACTCCTCTATTCTGGACTTAGTGACTCTCTCAGAGTCACCAGAAAAGGAAGAAACATATAGCATCATGGCTATCGTTGCTGAGAGTATGATAAGTGAAGGAGCATATCTTTCATCATGGTATCAAGGGGAAGAAACTTCATGCCTAGGAGATGTAAGAACCACAGTACTCCTTGAGTCTTTGGCTCATGAGACGTTCTCAGAAAAAACTTCTAAAGAACCTAATTCTCTTCCATGCAAACCCACTCCTACACCTCCTAAATAGTCTAAGCTCATAGAATCCTCCTCCAAGTCACCCACTATCAGGTCACAGCAGCAAGAGCGTTTTGAGTCCATACTGCAGAAAAGTAAGAGGAGTGTCAAGAAAAGGAAAAAGAGGATAATGAATCAAAGAGAATTTGTCACTAACAAGAGTGTTCCAATAGGTGGGATTGACAAAAATGTTCCAAGGAAACCTGGTTCCCTGGTACAACAATCTTTGAAAGCTCGAAAGTTTGTAGATAAAGCTTTTGATGAAACTATTGAGCAACAAAAAGGGTCATCCGTGAAGGGAAGCAGCAAGTCTAAAAAGAGTCAAACTGAGCAAGCTATGTCTGAAGATGATATTGTGGGGATAGTAAGCTGAAAAGGAAAATCTGTTGAAGGGCCTAGCAAATGGAAACGGGAAATGTTACAGCACGTGGTGCACTGAGGATCACGCCCTGTGATATTGTTCTCTGGCAGCAGAGATTAAGAACTCAGAAAATCTTGAGGGGTCGTACATTTGATCCAGCAATTTCGGAGATGGCTGGTATGAGACAAATTCTGGAGATTGTGGAATTTCAATAATGGGAACACCTGTTTGAAGGGAGCATGCCTCTGGTGTATGAAGATGCGATACAAACCTTTTACGCATCGCTCTTCTCTGTTGAGGGGAATCATATTTGTGCGCTAGTAAATGGAGTAGACATTGTACTTTACACCTCAACATTGGGAAAGGTTCTCAGAATTCCATGTGAAGGGATGTTCTCAGTCAAGGGTGTCTGTGGTGTAAACTTCAGGAGAGCCATCATGAAGGAACAAGCAATTCAGTAAGGGGAACAGGTGCATAAGAAGGTTTTGCTTCCTGAGAATCAACTTCTCTTTGAATTGGTCAATAAGGTGATCTTACCTCGTTCTGAGAGACGATCTATTGCTACAAAATCGGATATGGTCTTAATAGAAGCACTTTATGGGTTTGTCCCAATCAATCTGCCATCAATTATGATAGATCATATGCAAAAAGTGGCAAACTTTAAAGGTGGTATCATAGGCTACCATATGGCTTTCTCCTCACTCAGGTGTTCAGATTCTACAAAGTCCCCTTGGGGAATCCCAGAGTAGGCACACGTAAGCAAACTTTCTCTAAGACCGCTTTAGAAGAATGTGAGTGTATAGAAAGAGTTGGTAGAAGCATATCGGCTATTTCTCATCTTATCAACGCTCAAAATATAGCTTTTGAAGAGAACAGAAGGTTGAGGGCTCGAAATGCCATACTGGAGGCTCAGCTTAGTCAAGCAGTTAAAAGACCTGATTCTGTTAATGAAGAAGTTGCACGACTGACAAAGGAAAATGATAGACTTTGGCACAATTACTTGAAGAACAACTTTCTGCAAATGCTCGACTGGACATGGTTCTCAAAACCATTGATGTCTCTTCTTCCAAGCCTCCTTCTTCTAGTGTTCCTTAGGATCCTCTTAGTGACCAGCTATTTTTGCTCTAATCTTCTCTGGCTTCTGTTTTATTTTTGTTTGTTTTTGTTTTTGTGATGGCATGCTGGAATTCACTATTACTGCTCCTGTCTTGCTCAGTCCATTGTAAATATTAATAAAGCAGCCCCCCTTTTGCCTGTCCAATATTGTGTTCCTCTGGCTTCTCTTTTCTCTCATGTTTTGTTCACATATGTGGCATGAGCTAGCTGCGTTAGACTTCTTTATGCTAAATACTTGCTTGTGCTCTTTTTAATGATACCAAAAAGGAAGAATATAAGACTTTAGGGGGAATTTTGGGGAACTTTTTGTGGTTTTTGGAGAGCTCTGAGATTAAGGGGGAATTAACTGTGGAGAGCTTTGATATTAAGGGGATTTTTTTTTTAAAAAAAAGGGAGGGGAGATATGAGATTAAGGGGGAACCTTGTATAGTTTCTGGAATCGTATCTGGTTACTTCTGCTCTAAGCAAATACTATCCATGCCTAAGTTTATCATCATCAAAAATGGGGATTTTGATAGGGTTTTCAATGCCTTTGCCTTTATGCTTCTTATGTTTTGATTATTTAACAAACTTGTTGTGAAGAACTAGATAGAGAACCTGGCCCACATGGTATACATTTCAACTGGCCTGGTTCAAGTTTGAAAATCAGCAAATAAATGAACGATCATAGGGAGGAACACAACAGGGACTTAGTGACCTGGTCCCTCAGGGTTCTCCAACACAAGTACAAGTCAGTGACTATCCACAATCATTATAAAGAGGAACATAATAGGGACCTGGTCCCTTAGGTCTCTCTAACAGAAGTACAGGTCAACTGTACAGCTGGAACGTAGCAGCAGAAAGTGACCATCTCGCAACTATTACAAAAGAGGAACACAATTAGGATCTGGTCCGGTAGTGTTCTCTGACAGAAGTACAAGTCAACTATCTAGCTGGAACGCAACTGCATAGAAGTGGTTGTGCAGACAGTACAACAGTCACTTCTCATTGGGAAGAAGCGTGTATCAAGAATTGACACCACTATCTATTGTGATGTCTTTTGTGATATCAACCTGGTACAAAACACAACATCTTTGTGCATTCAGTGATATTCTCTCAAGCATAACAGTGTAGCTAGGGTAACTATTTATCCTTTCTAACTCCTTTTGCCATTTAGCTTATGCCTACCCTTGAATGTGTAGATCCAGTACAATTTCTTTGATTCTCTTGTTGCATGTTGTCTCTTTTCCTTTTCCTTAAAATATTCTGTTGTTTCTTTCGCCCCATACAACTTCTTATTTGATATTTTTCTCCTATCAACTACAACAATGTAGCCTATAATATTCTGGAGTAATCACATTCAAACATCAGGTGCTCCCTTGTCTCCTCAATGTTCTTTCCACACAGTACATATTCTTTTGATACTGATATTCCCCATTTCTGTAATCGCTCAACTGTGGCTAATCTTCTATGTAATGCCAACCAAAGAATGAAATGATGTTTAGGCAATGCATTAGATGCTATGGTTAATCTTTTCTAGGGACTCTTCTGATATTGAGGTCTTGCTGCAATGTAGAATTTCTTAATACTAAATCTTCCATGCTTGCAGTAGCTATTCAAATCATCAATGTAACTCTTTTAACTGAACTAGTCCCTAGCATCAAATATCTTCTTGACAAGCCAACAAGTTTGCTTAAGAATACTGATATTCTTAACACTTCTATCTTTTATATAGAAGTTATGGATCCATTGGATCCATAAAGTATCTTTCTTTGTAGTTATAGCCCACAACAACTTGTAGAGGGCAGCCTTGTTCCAGTAGTAGATATCCAAAACATTGAGCCAACCTTCTGACATTGGCATACAGATGGCTTCCCAAGCTATCAAGGCCCTCCTAGATGGTCCATTACTTCCAGTCCATAGAAAAGTTCTACATGCTGTGACTATTAAGTTGATGATCTTCTTAGGCAATATGAACACTTGTGCCCAGTATGTTTGTATTTCAAAGACCACACTTTTGAGTAGCTAAAGTCTCCCACTATATAATAGGAATTTAGCTGTCCAACAGTTGATTCTTGCAGTGATATTCTCAATTAGTGGCATCCATTGTTGTATAGACAATTTTTTGGAAGACAATGGCACTCCTAGATACTTGAATGAAAGTTGTCATAGAATGAATTACATTTATTCTAGAATCAGTTCTTTGAATTCCCATAGGAACCGCAACAATATATAGTGCACTCTTCTCCATGTTAGCCTTGAGACCTGACACCTCAGAGAAGTGAGTGAATCTATCCAGTAATATTTCTTGCCTTTCTTGAACTTCGGTTTTACTAAGACGAGGAGAATATTTAAATATATATACCACATTATAACCTCTCTAAATTAATATTGTCGGATCATAAAATATTATTAATTTTATAAAAATATTATTTAATCGATAAATTAATACTATTTATTAATTTAAAGAGTATTTTCGAGATTCGATGAAGATTAGTTTTAATTACATCAAAATTATTGTATCTGACTAATTTAAATATTATATTTATTGAATTAATATAAAAAATAAATTCATTATATATAAAATACAATGTATGATTCATTGTAATGGTTATTGTTTATTTATTATAATTAATAAATCAAAGTAATATTTATTGTTTTTTAATCAAATATTATTTATTGTATTTTTACTAAAAACATTCAATAGCAACATAGAAAATTTCTTCAAACCGTACCCAACAATGGCTTCTCATATAAAAGGTGTCATAATATCAATAATGACAGATCGAATACGTAAAGCATTATATAAGTACAAAAAAGATCATTTCACATGTACTCGAAAAGAATTGCAGTTGTGGCTTGATGAAAATTTTCATTTAAAAGTTAGTCAAGGTACAATATCAAACACACTCAAACGATCACCTGAGTATCTTTCGGCTAACTTAGAAAAAGGAAGGGATATCAAGCGGCACAAGCCAACAAAATTTCCAAGCATGGAGAAGGTTATTTATGAGTACATTCTCCAATACCAAGACCATGTGAATATAACCGAAGAGTTAATTTTGAGAAGGCGAGAGATATAATGAAACTTTTATATCCTAAAAAAGATTTTGAGCACAACTTTTCTCAATGCTGGCTTGAGAAATTCAAGCTAAGACACAATATCAAGTCATTTTGTCGTTTCAGAGAAAGTGGCTCGATTGACATACAAGACATGGAGACGAAATTGGAGTCCGTAAGGAAAAAAATAGACCATTTCCCTATAAAAGATTTTTTAACATGGTTGAAATTGATTTGTTTTACAAGTTACAAGCTGGTTATTTTCTTGCTATGGAATAACTTGAAGGAAGAAAGCGGGACAAAAAAAGGCTCACGGTTGTTATTTGTTGCAATGATGATGGATCTGAAAAAATTCTTTTATGGATTATTGGATAATATGCAAAACCATGTTGCTTCAAGAAGGTCAACATGAACGGCTTGAATTGTCACTATCATGCAAATAAAAGATCATGGATGACAAGTGTGTTTTTTGATAAATTTATTCGTTGTTTTGACCATAAAATGCATGGTAGATTAATTTTGCTTGTGGTAGATAATTTTCGAGTACACCCAAAAAATATTAAAGGACTACAAAATATTAAATTGCTTTTCTTGCCACCCAACATGACATAAAAAATTTAACCTTGTGATGCTGGGATAATAAGAGCTCTCAAGATGCATTATCGATGTAGATTTTACCGTAAGATATTAGACGGCTATGAGCTGGGACAGACTGATCCACGAAAAATTAATGTTTTGGATGCTATCAATCTTGCAATCGCGATTTGGATGACAAATGTTCAGCAAGAGATAATTGCAAATTGTATTTTGCACTATTCGTTCGGGGTGAAGCCTCGAGGAATTTAAATGAATCCACTTGTGAAAAAGATATTCATGAACATGAGGTCATGGTTAATGATCTCGGTTACCGCAATAAAATAGATGTCATTAACCTGCTGAATTACCCAGGTGAAAATGATATATGTTGAGAGATCTAGAGCTTAGAAGAAATTGTGGATACCTTCGGAGAAAACAATGTTGATGATGAAGTTGAAGATTATACAATACCTTTGGAACCAGTTACGCGTGAGGAACACTTATCACGTCTAAAACTCTTGATAATTTTTTGGTGCAGTTCGAGAAGACAACACCAGAACTTTTGAATGCAATAAGAAAAGTTAGAGATGAGCTTCAACTAGATTTAAATTTTAAGAAAAAAACAAAAAAAAAAAAAACTAGAATCATATTCATTATCTAATATTTATAATTTTATGGGACTATATATTTATATAGGAGTCTTCCGAAAATATATTATCTTATTATCTTATCGAAATCGGTGATTTTTTCCACTAGCCGGAGTCGGAATCGAAAAAAATTTATTATTTTAAAGAGTTTATTAATTTATCTAGTATTAGTTTAGAGACGTTCTGCTATATGTAGTAGTATTTTTTTCGCTTAGTTATCGTACATTTTGCTTTATATACATTTTACTTTATAGTCATTGTGATCTAACTAAACACGTTTAACTAATAGTTTACTAAAATTTGAGTGTTTTTTGGTCAATTTAGATAATTTACTCACATTTTTATTTTGTAAGGAATATGTCAATCATTTACTGTTCCTCAATAATATCAGTTTCAATCATAGCATTTTTTTTAAATATTCAACATCAGATAGTTACGTATTAAATATTAAGAGACAAAATCTCAGAATATTCTAGCGTCTCTTTAAAACATATCATATAAAATATTGAATTTTTTATTTCGTCTCTTCTCTTTGTGAGAAAATACCAATTGAAGTGTCAAAAATTAGATTGTCATAAATATTTCATATATTATATTATACACAATAATAAGAAACTAAATATTTCATACATTGTATTATACACAATAATAAAAACTTACTTGAATACAAAAAGAGTTGGAGGAGTTCTAGTTATTACAACATCTATATTTCTTCAAGATTCAAGAATTATATAAACGCAAGCACATCTCTTAATCTAGAAGTGCAACATGAATTATTGCTGAAATAAATATAATTTGTAACTTAATATTACTATTAAACTGTTTGGATAATACTAGGACTAATACTCTATTAATAATTGTGAATTATACGCACAGATAAATATGGAGATACAATTAAACAATGGTGTCTGGAATACTGTGTTTTCCAAGAGGTTGTGAGTTCGAGTCTCTCCAAGAGCAAGGTGGGAAGTTCTTGGAGGGAAGGATGCCGGGGTCTATTTGGAAACAGCCTCTCTACCCCAGGGTAGGGGTAAGGTCTGCGTACACACTACCCTCCCCAGACCCCACTAAGTGGGATTACACTGGGTTGTTGTTGTTGTTGTTGTTGTTGTTGTTGTTGTTGTTGTTGTTGTTGTTGTCTGGAATACTGTGTTTTCAAGTTAGCTAATTTTACATTCTTCATAAAAGATACTAACAATAAAATTGCTTTATATGTCCTTTTTTTCTTTTCTTTTAAGTATCCAGGAAGGTCCATTACGAGGAATAAGGTGCTAGTTGGTGGACTTTAAGCCATTGAGCTTTAAAATAGAAGAAGTGTGAATTGGAAATGGAGGAAAATAAAATAGAGGGAAAATGAAAATTTGAAGAAGTGAACTTTTGTCTTGCACTTTGTCCCTCATGGGTGAGGGACAATCACATTTGTGTGCTTATATATAGATTCACTTCTTAAAGCCCTTAAAAGGAGTTGAAGAGAATGAACCCTCGCGCCGTCGTCGTCGTCGCTCGCTCGGCTCGTCTTCGTCTTCGTCTTCGGCTTCGGATCGATCGATAAGATTATTTTTGGACAAAATTTATTTAATTATTTAATAATTAATTAAATTCCAAATCACTGTTGAAAGTTCAGAGGGCCTCGCTGGTCGCGGTTCTGCCGCGACCGCGGTAGAATCGCGGCAGTCAGATTCAGAGAGGCTCTCTGGCAGCGGTTCGGCCGCGATCGCGGTAGAACCGCGGCAGGCCGCGTATTTTCTGAAAAGGCACATTTCCAGACACC
Organism: Nicotiana sylvestris; assembly: GCF_000393655.2. Taxonomy (NCBI): domain Eukaryota; kingdom Viridiplantae; phylum Streptophyta; class Magnoliopsida; order Solanales; family Solanaceae; genus Nicotiana; species Nicotiana sylvestris. Next base: position 20,865,686 of record NC_091058.1, read on the forward strand.
TCTTCTTATATTTGCATATAAATTTTGAGGCAAGGCTGCATCTTCAAGATATGAAAAACACTCTAGAACTTCTTTCTTTCTGAATATATTGCATCCTAATTCGCAGTCTCTCTCTCAAATTCGTAAGTGTGATTTTGCTCCGTTCTTTGAGTTCGTTGGTATCCTGCAGTTTGTATTGCCACTGTTGCAGGAAGGTTTATTCCGTTTTATCCTGGGAAAATTTAATCCATTACCTTGGCAACGTGTGAGGGGGTTAAAATTCCTTAAGGACGCACAAGAAAATTGTGGACTCGGAATATTTCTGATTCTTTACTATTTTATACATTTCTTTATTCTTCTAACAGTTTTCTGATTTTTGTTTTAACACAGTAACGCTCACAAACTTAAGGAATTTTATTACTAACGTTTCTGTGTTGATTATTAAACTGTTTTCTTTATACTTTGTTGGAGACTAAAGCCTTGTTGCTTTCTACTCCTATAATTATTTCTGTCCGGTTTAAAGTACATAAAAACTTTGCCGGAATAATAAACGTACGGGTTTGAAGTATATAAAAACTTTACCATTGTTACGTGTTGTATGGTTGGTTTGGTATTCAGTTTGAAGATATCAAAAACTTCACTGATTAACAAGTTTTGTATTGTTTTCAACTTTACACAAATATGACGAATGAAAACCAAACTAATGGAAGTGTTGCGGGAACAGTTGCTACTGTTACAAGCCGTTCTACTCCTGCTCATGCTATGGCACCGGCAGAAAAACCCGAAAAGTTTTCCGGTATTGACTTCAAATGTTGGCAAATGAAGATGCTCTTCTATCTTACTACATTGAGTTTGCAACGTTTCATCAAGGAGGATCCTCCGGTCATGGCTGAAAATACTCCGGATGATGAACGACTTGTTGTAACTGAAGCATGGAAACATTCTGATTTCTTGTGCAAAAACTACATATTGAGTTGTTTGGAAGATGGCTTGTACAATGTCTATAGTGTCATGGAAACTTTATGGAATGCACTTGAGAAGAAGTACAAGACTGAGGATGCCGGACTTAAGAAGTTCGTGGCTGCAAGGTTTTTGGATTTCAAGATGATTGACACTAGGTCCGTCATAACTCAAGTCCAAGAATTACAAGTCATTGTGCATGACCTCCTTGCCGAAGGTATGACCTGAATCAATAATATTATTAATAAGATTTATCTTATTATTAATTATGAATTTGTTATTGAAGGTATGGTCATAAATGAGGCCTTTCAAGTCGCTGCTTTCATTGAAAAGTTACCTTCGTTGTGGAAGGATTTTAAGAACTATCTTAAACACAAGCGGAAGGAGATGACACTAGAAGACTTGATTGTTCGTTTGAGGATAGAAGAAGACAACAAAAATGTTGAAAAGAAGTCACGTGGAAACTCGACAATGATGGGGGCGAACGTTGTTGAGGAGGCGCCACAAAATAAGAAGAGGAAGAAGGCTTCCGGACCAAAGAATTACCCAAGCAAGAAAAAGTTCAAGGGTAATTGCCACAACTGTGGAAGATCTGGGCATAAGGCCGTGGATTGTCGTGCGCCCAAGAATGATAAGAAGAAAAAGAATCAAGCTAACATGGTTGAAGATGAAATGGAGGACTTATGTGCCATGTTGTCTGAATGCAATTTGGTAGGAAATCCAAAAGAATGGTGGATAGATTCTGGAGCCACCCGCCATGTTTGTGCTAACAAGGAGTTATTTTCTTCTTATGCCCCCGCAGGACCCAATGAGACAATCTTCATGGGAAATTCATCTACGGCCAAAATTGAAGGAGTTGGCAAGATTGTGTTGAAGATGACGTCGGGAAAAATAGTGACTCTAAATCAAGTCCTCCATGTTCCAGACATTCGCAAGAATTTTGTGTCTACCTCACTTCTTGTCAAGAATGGATTCAAATGTATTTTTGTTTCTAATAGTGTTGTACTTAGTAAGAACGATGTATATGTAGGAAAAGGTTACCTAAATGAGGGCCTTTTTAAGCTAAATGTAATAGCAGTTCCTATCAATAAAGTGAATGTTTCTTCTTACTTACTTGAGTCAAACACTTTATGGCATTCGCGTTTAGGTCACGTAAACTTCAAAACATTGCGGAAGATGATAAATCTAGAAGTATTGCCAAAATTTGATTGCATTAATTCCAAATGTCAAATATGTGTGGAATCAAAGTATGCTAAGCATCCTTATAAGTCCGTTGAAAGGAATTCAAGTCCTTTAGACTTAATTCACACAGATATTTGCGACATGAAGTCAACACCATCTCGCGGTGGGAAAAAGTATTTTATTACTTTTATTGACGATAGCACGAGATACTGCTATGTTTATTTACTTAATAGTAAAGATGAGGCAATTGATGCTTTCAAGCAATACAAGAGTGAAGTTGAAACGCAACTAAACAAAAAGATTAAAATGATAAGAAGTGATAGGGGTGGCGAATATGAATCTCCTTTTGAAGAAATTTGTTTGGAAAATGGCATTATTCACCAAACAATTGCCCCCTACTCTCCACAATCTAATGGAATTGCGGAGAGGAAGAATCGAACATTGAAGGAGATGATGAATGCATTGCTAATAAGTTCTGGCTTACCACCGAACTTGTGGGGGGAAGCTATACTTACAGCTAACCGGATAATCAATCGTGTACCTCATAGTAAAACACAGTCCATTCCTTATGAAAAGTGGAAAGGAAGGAAGCCTAGCTTGAAATACTTCAAAGTGTGGGGGTGTTTAGCTAAGGTACAAGTTCCTAAACCTAAAAGGGTTAAGATAGGTCCAAAAACGGTTGATTGTGTGTTTATTGGATATGTAACCAATAGCAAGGCATATCGTTTTCTGGTTCATAAATCAGAAAATCCTGAGATTCACATTAATACGATAATAGAATCAGATAATGTTGAATTCTTTGAAACTATTTATCCGTATAAAAAGGAAAGTGAAGTGACCTGCCAAAAGTCAAAACGACCTCGGGAGGAAATAACAGATGGTATGCCTAATGAAGAAAATCCAAGAAGAAGTAAACGTCAAAGGATATCTACTTCATTCGGTCCAGATTTTCTGACTTTTCTGTTAGAAAATGAGCCTCGTACCTTCAAGGAAGCAATGTCTTCCTCAGAAGCACAATATTGGAAAGAAGCTGTCAATAGTGAAATAGAATCCATATTGAGCAACCATACCTGGGAATTGGTTGATCTTCCTCCAGGTAACAAAACGTTGGGTTCTAAATGGATTTTCAAGAAGAAAATGAAGGATGATGGTACTATTGACAAATACAAGGCAAGACTTGTTGTCAAAAGATTTAGACAACGAGAAGGTCTTGACTATTTTGACACATACTCGCCGGTAACAAGAATTACATCCATTCGGATGCTAATAGCATTAGTCGTCTTGTATGGTCTTCAAATCCATCAAATGGATGTAAAAATAGCATTCTTAAATGGTGATCTTGAGGAAGAAATTTACATGAATCAACCTGAAGGGTTTGTGGTTCCGGAAAAAGAAAAAAAGGTGTGTGGACTTGTCAAGTCCCTTTATGGACTAAAACAAGCACCCAAGCAATGTCATGCGAAATTTGACCAAACAATGTTGTCAAATGGTTTTAAGATTAATGAATGTGATAAATGTGTTTACATTAAGAACGTTCCAAATCATATAGTCATTGTTTGCTTATATGTTGATGATATGCTAATAATGAGCAAAGACATTGCCGACATTCAAGCTACTAAGCGTATGCTTGCTAGTAAGTTTGATATGAAAGACTTAGGAGTTGCCGATGTAATTCTAGGAATTAAAATCCAGAGGACTCCTCAAGGTCTAGCTTTGTCTCAATCACATTACGTGAAAATGGTACTTGAAAAATTCAAACACTTGGAATTTAGAAGTGCAAGGACTCCAATTGACTTAAACCATCATCTTATGAAGAATAAAGGCGAAAGTACGTCTCAATTGGAGTATGCTCGTGTGTTGGGAAGTCTAATGTACATCATGAACTGTACACGACCCGATATAGCTTGTGCAATAAGTAAACTTAGTCGATTCACAAGTAATCCCAACAAGCATCACTGGGTGGCTATGAAACGAGTTTTGGGATATTTAGAGTATACCCAAGACTACGCTTTGCACTACAATAAATATCCTGCGGTTATTGAAGTATATAGTGATGCTAATTGGATAACCAGCTCATCAGAAACAAAGTCCACAAGTGGATATGTGTTTACTGTTGGTAGAGGAGCAGTATCTTGGAAGTCTTCCAAACAGACATGTATCGCTCGCTCTACAATGGAATCAGAGTTTATAGCATTGGATAAAGCCGGTGAAGAAGCTGAATGGCTTCGGAATTTTTTAGAAGACATTCCGTTCTGGCCAAAACCTTTGGCTCCTATTTGCATACATTGCGATAGTGAGGCTGCAATAGGACGGGCAGGGAGCGTTATGTATAACGGAAAGTCTCGTCATATACGACGAAGACATAATACCGTTAGACAACTACTTTCTAGTGAAATTATCACTATTGATTATGTAAGATCAAGGATAATGTTGCGGATCCACTTACAAAAGGCTTAACTAGAGAGGGAGTTGAGAAATCATCTAAGGGAATGGGACTATGGCCGAGGACAAGTCAGCATGGCGGTAACTCTACCTAGAATTTTGGTTGTTCCGACATCTAGGTTCAAGGAGCTCAAACAAAGTTATGATTGACCGGTACAACATTGTCAAAATAAAAAACTTTGGTCCATTCTCGTGATGAAGACAATGTTCAGTAACAAGGATAGAACTTTACACGTTCTTTAATGATTACCTAATTTTGATGAGGTATTTATCAAATAGTGTCAATCTAAAGGATTACACGTTTAGGAATCACCTATGTAAGTGTGAAGTGGAAGCCGCTTCAATGAGAATTTTGTAAGCCAATTCTCTACGCACTTATGAAACCAGGCGGTGTTCATGGCTAAAACGAACACAACAATGAGAACCAAAAGACGGTTAAGGGTTGGTTGTGTGACATATGGCTGTCTAGGTATACACTAAAGTTCGACGGTTCAAAGATATCAAATCTACCGATTGACCGAGTATATCCGACATATGTTCACTACGGAAAGTTCAAAGGGAAACCTACTTATCCAGATGCAATTAATCCTTACTTGCAAAATCACATAGCTTTCATCTATGATCTTTCTTGATACAGCCATTCCCATTCATGTGGGGGATTGTTGGACTTTAAGCCATTGGGCTTTAAAGTAGAAGAAGTGTGAATTGGAAATGGAGGGAAAATGAAAATTTGAAGAAGTGAACTTTTGTCTTGCACTTTGTCCCTCATTGGTGAGGGACAATCACATTTGTGTGCTTATATATAGATTCACTTCTTAAAGCTCTTAAAAGGAGTTGAAGAGAAAGAACCCTCGCGCCGTCGTCGTCGCTCGCTCGGCTCGGCTTCGGCTTCGGCTTCGGCTTCGGCTTCGGCTTCGGCTTCGGATTCGGATTTGTCAAATGATCGATAAGATTATTTTTGGAAAAAATTTATTTAATTATTTAATAATTAATTAAATGTCAAATCACTGCTGAAAGTTCAGAGGGCCTCACTGGCCGCGGTTCTGTCGCGATCGCGGTAGAACCGCGGCATGCCGCGTATTTTCTGAAAAGACACCTTTCCAGACACCTCTTTTGATATTTGCCTATTAATTCTGAGGCAAGGCTGCATCTTCAAGATACGAAAAACACTCTAGAACTTCTTTCTTTCTGTATATACTGCATCCTAATTCGCAGTCTCTCTCTCTCAAATTCGTAAGTGTGATTTTGCTCCGTTCTTTGAGTTTGTTGGTATCCTGCAGTTTGTATTGCCACTGTTGCAGGAAGGTTTATTCCGTTTTATCTTGGGAGGATTTAATCCATTACCTTGGCAACGTGTGAGGGGGTTAAAATTCCTTAAGGACGCACAAGAAAATTGTGGACTCGGAATATTTCTGATTCTTTACTATTTTATACATTTCTTTATTCTTCTAACAGTTTTCTGATTTTTGTTTTAATACAGTAACACTCACACTCGTATGAATTGTTAATATATTAGATCAATCGGAATTTGGAAAATTTGGGTAGTGTTTCTAGAGGAAAGTTCTAGAGAACAACAGAGAAGAGAAAATGTTCTGAGATGATTGAACCGACCAACCCTTACACTTTGAGCCTCATTCACTTATATACAAAACATGTAACCAGTCTTTACAGTGAGTTAAAGAAGAAAAATTTGGCTAAACTAAGAAATAGGCTAATTATTACAAATGTCAACTAATGCAAAAAATAAATACTATGGGCCACTCATGTTTTATATTTTGGGCCTGAGGCAAAATATTCAGATAGCCCAACACCCCTCCCCCCCTCACTCAAGTTGGAGGGGGACAACACCTTCAACTTAGACAGCAAAGAATGGTAAAGAACGCAAGTCAGAGGCTTAGTAAAGATGTTCGTAAGCTGCGTAGAGGTAGAGACATGGAACAACTAAATCAAACCTTCAGCAAGTTTCTTCCAGATGAAATGCTAGTCCACCTCAATGTGTTTGGTACGCTCGTGGAACACATGACTCTTAGCAATGTATATGGCTACTTAATTATCACAGAAAACTGAAATAGGTTATGAAGCAGGAACAAAAATATCAACCAACAGCCTGGATAACTAGGCTAGTTCAGCTACAAGTTTGCTAAGAGCTTGGTACTCAGCTTCAGTGGAGGAAAGTGAAACAACAGGCTTTTTCTTTGAATTCTAGCCCACCAAACTATCACCCAAGAATATACAAAAACCCGTAACTAATTTTCTAGTGTCGGGGCAGACTGCCCAATCACTATCAGAGTAAGTTGTGAGAGCACAATCAGGTAGGGCTGGGCATAATTTGGTAAATACTAAATTACCATACCGAAATCAAAAATTTTGGTTTTTGGTATACTGTATTTTGGTATTTGGTATGGTATTTGATTTAAGTTTTAAAAAAAAATTGGTATTAGGTATGGTATTTAGTATTTTAAGATAAAATACTGAAATACCGATACAGGACCGAAATATATATTATATTATACAAAACACATATTATCAATTATAATATAAATATAAAAAATATAAAATTTTACTTTTCTTTATTTTCAATGTTTATCAATTAACTCTAAACAAGCAACAAGACATTTTTAATGATCAAATATTCTTTTATGTACAATTTTCTCTATTTGGGTCGATATTTGCTAGTTTTAGACAATTTTTTTGTCAACAAACATTTTTAGTTTTGTATTTTTGAGTACTTTAATTAAGAATATTAGAGTGTATGGTTCTATGCACTAGTTAGTATTCAAACCGAGTAAACCGAAGTTACCGAACCGAATAAACCAAAACCGAAACAAGAAAAGCCGAACCATACCGAATTTAATTAGGTACGATATTGGTATAAGATTTTAAGAAACCGAAATATCTAAATACCGCACCGTACCAACCGACGAACACCCCTAAAATCAGGAGAATTAGAGTAAAACAGTCCAACATCAATCGTGCCCTTCAAATATCTTAACATGTGCAAAGAATAAGACATATGAGGTAAATGAGGTACTTGCAAGAATTGACTCAAATTTTGCTCCCCAAAGCGGATATCAGGTCGAGTATGGGTCAAAAACAAAAGCTTACCAATTAAACAACGATACTTCTCAGGATTGGGTAACAAGTCCCCAAAATTTGCCTTCAACTTAGTGTTCAAATCCAAGGGACAGACAACGGAGGACACATCCAAGCAGCTATATTCCCTAAGCAAATCAGTTACAAATTTCTTAAAGTTTAACAAAAATTCAGTGGGAGAAGTGGAGAACTCAATCCCTAGAAAATAATGCAAAGCGCAGATCTTTGATATTAAACTTATTATTCAAATATTGTTTCAAAGCTGAAATTTCAGCAAGATTGTCACATGTTAAGATTATGTCATCCACATAAACCGCAATAATGACCATGTTACTAGGAGATCCTTTAATAAACAGGGAATAGTCATTTAAAGAATGAGTGTATCCTCGCAAACACAAAGCTTGAGACAACTTTGCATACCATTGCTCGGATGCCTGTCTCAAGCCATAGATGAATTTCTTTAGCTTGCACACTAGAAGGGCAATAAGAGAAGAAGAAGAAGAAGAAATGGAGACTCCTGGAGGCAATCTCATATATACCTCCCTATTTAAATCACCATGAAGAAAAACATTATTAACGTCAAGTTGAAAAAAAGACCAAGCCTCTTAATAGCAATAGTCACAAGACATTTAACAGTAGATAACTTTACCATAGGGGGGAAAGTTTCATTGAAATCCACCCCCTCAACCTGGGTGTCACCCTAATAATAAGCCGTACTTTGTATCGTTCAATACTACCTTCAACCCTATATTTAATTTTATAGACTCATTTACACCCAATAGATTTCTTCCCGGCATGTAATTCAACAATATCCCAAGTGTTGTTTGCTTCTAAAGCCACAAACTCCTTCTGCATGGCTTCCTATCAAGCTGGAATAGGAGCTGCCTGAGCACAAGCATATGGTTCAAATTCTAAGTGCTAAACTGAAGAACAAGAAAAATAAGCAGGAAGTTGATATTGATGATAATGCAAATAGGAAAGAGGATTATGAGGCCTATCAGACCTCCTTAAGGGTAGAGGATCAGAAAAAGTAAAGGAAGGATCAGAAGAAGTAGAAGACATAGGAGAAGGAGAATGAATAGAAGAACTCCCAAAATTGGAAGAAGGAGAAGCTGAAGAGTCGGTATACGGTAAAGGATCATCGAAAGTAGGGGAAGAAATGGGAAGTGCATAAGTAAAGGAAGATGGATCAGGTGTAAAAGGAGAAGAATCAGGTGCATGAGAGAAGGAAATAGTTGAGAGAGGGGACTCAGAAACATGAGCAACATGTGAATCAGAAGGTGCAGCAAAAGGAAACTGTTGCTCATCAAAAATAACATCTCAAAGCATTTTTTAGATTCAGATTATAGAACTTATATCCTTATTGGCATAGAGATAACCAAGAAAAACACACTTTATAGCGCTAAGTTGGAGTTTGTCCTTTTGTGGTATGGGCATAGTGGCATAGCAAAGACAACCAAAAGTCCGCAAATGAGAATAACTAGGTTCCTTCCCATACAATATTTCAAAAGGAGATTTATTATTCAACAATTTGGAAGGCAGCTTATTTATGAGATAAGTGGCTGTCAAAAGACAATCCCCGCAAAATCTTAGTGGCAATTTGGATTGAAAAAGCAATGCTCTAGATGCTTCAAGTAAAGTTCTGTGTTTTCTCTCCACTACACCATTTTGTTGTGGTATGTGTGGGCATGTAGTTTTGATGAATGATGCCATGGTCAGAAAAAAAAGATATGGCTGAATGATTGGACCCCAACTCCAAGGCATTATCACTTCTAATAGTTTGGACAGTCATATTAAATTGAGTTTTAAGCATCAAAACAAAGGCTTTTAGCAAGGAAAATGCATTACTTTTAGAACCCATCAAATGAGTCCATATAGATCTACTGAAATCATCAACAATTGTTAAGAAGTATCTAGAACCAGAATAGTTTGGTATATGATAGGGTCCCATGTGTCAACATGGATAAGTTGAAAAGGCCTAGTACTCTGGACATTACTATTTGGAAATGACAACCTTGTTTGTCTAGCCATAGAACACACATTGCATGGAAAACATTATTTATCAAAAACAACAGGAATACTTTTCATCCTTACAAAAGGACTGTAAGCCAATATTTGATGCCAAACAATATTCATTCCATGCAATGCAACTTTATTACAAGTAGGAATGGAACTATCTACAAATAAAGTACTAGAAACAGAGATACAAGATGAAGGTGAGTTGCAGGAAGTAAAGTTATCAGTCACGGAGTTCCGAGGAAGAGATAAAATTATCGATTGAGACTTGTAGAGTCTATTGCTTACTCTACCAAACGCCAGATGCCTTCTCAGAAAATGGGCCTGAATGAAACAACCAATACCAATAAACATGATTATATAATGCAACTGTTGTACTAATCAGCAAACAGAAATGAGACTGTGATGAAAAGATGGGACATAAAGAACATTGTGAAGAGTGATTGATTTATTTAAGGAATAGGATCTTGTGCTTGTTACCTTAACCTTATATCCATTTGGAAAGGACACAAGGTAACGAACAATCAGGGGAATAATGTTAAAAAGAACATCTTTGTTTGAAGTCATGTGATTAGTTGCACTAGAATCAGATATCAAAATTAGATTTGTGAAATTAGTGGATTTAGTAGATTGTGTCAGCATACAAGAACTTGAACCATATTCTACAGAATCAAACAGTAAAATACCAGCAAAATTAGCAGATGCCATGAGATTAAGTTGAGGAATACAGTCAGACAAGTGAGACTGTTGAAGAAGATTCATCAACTGTGTATATTACTGCTGTGTCAATCCAGGCATTGCAGACCCTTGATGGTCATGATTTTCAACCACAACAGTGATAGAACTAGGAGTAAGACCAGAGGGATGAGAAGTAAAGCCATTTGAGGACTCATTTTCTGTAGCGACACGTGCTGCAACTCTCTTCCCTTTTATGAACTTGAAGTTTGGTGGAAAGTCATGAAGCTTGCAACACTTATCAATTAAATCCCCATGCTTATTGCAATATTTACAAAATAGATTAACCATACCACCCTTATTCTGATCAAAACTCACACTTTGATTATACTGCCTGTGAGGAGGAGGATATATGACTTTATTATTGCCACCGGACACATGGAAAGATGCTGACTCAGAGTTAAATTAGGAATTAGGATTTTCTTATCTTTGTTTCTCATCTTGGAGTAGTATGTCGTATGTACTGTCAAGTGATGGCAATGGTTACATCATCAAAATATTATTCCTGACTCCAACATATATCTCATTAAGACCCATAGGAAACTGATGAACTCTATCCTCTTCTTCCTCCCTCAAAAGTCCAGCTTTGATAAGACATGCACGTGCATTTACTTTATTGCTACGCATTACCCTTAGTTCATCCCATAACTTTATGAGCTTGTTGAAATAAGAAGCAATGTCAAGAGCTCCCTGCACAGTGGAGGCAAGCTCTTTCTTAATTTCAAAAATCTTTGTACCATTTATTCCATATTATTTATTCAATTACTCCCAAATGTTCTCAACTGTTTCTAAATATTGAACACTCTCTGCTATTTCTGGAGAGAGCGAGCTCGTCAACCAGGATATGATAATGTTATTACATCTATTCCATTGTTTGAGATTGAGTGAATTATCAGTAGGTTTAGGACATGAACCATCAATAATTGCAATCTTATTTTTAGCAGACAAAGATACAATAACACTCCTCTTCAACCCACCAAAACCAGAACAAAAATATAGCGTGTGAACTAGAGAGATACCGGGTATATAAGAGGGATACAAAAACAAAGGATTAGATGAATCAATAGAATCAGTACTAGTGCTACCAATGATAAAAGCAAGAGACACCATAATTTCTAGCAGATTCAACAATCAACTATACATGTAAACAGAAACTTAGGCTTGAGAAAAGGAATAATATTACCAATCTCGTCAAAAAGAACTTCAAAATCAGCGACAATCACGAAACCCTAGCTTCAGAAATACTCCAAAAAACTTAGCTCCAAAATTTAAACCAACAGCAATGGAAACGACAAAAATGAACAAACTCACGAAGATACAGAGGAAATATACGGCAAAACAGAAGAATCCACAAAAAAAGAAGAGATTTTGAAACTCCTCGAGCAACTTTAGGAAACACAACCTTTGCAAAAACTAACGAGAGTAACATCGGACGATTCAGAATCACGAGATCAATCTGGATCCACGCTCTGATACCATGTTACATGTTAAATCAATCGGAATTTGGGAAGTTTGGGTAGGGTTTCCGGAGGAAAGTTCTAGAGAACAGAAGAGAGGAGAAAATGTTATGAGATGATAGAACCGACCAGCCTTTACACTCTGGGCATCATTCACTTATATACAAAACATGTAACTAGTTTTTACAATGAGTTCAAGAAGGAAAAATGAGCTGAACTAACAAAATAGGCTAACTATTACAAAGGTCAACTAATACAGAAGATAAATACTATGGGCCACTCATGTTTTATGTTTTGGACCTGAGGCAAAATATTCCGATGGCCCAACAATGACACTTCATTTTCAAAGCTTCAACTTATCATAGAGATAATGTTTAAAGAGAAATTTTCACAAACCACTATTGTTTAGTGGTTATTAGCTTGCTATAGCTATCATTTACTAAATTACTAAAATATGGGAATCCAGCTAGCAGATAATGTATTCGACTGTATTCGTGAATACAATAACATAAATCTGTGGAAAAAAGGGTCCTTTCAGCTGTTTAAAAAGGGTAAGTGAATCAATTAACGCGATAGACTCCTAGTATAACTCAACTAACTCAATTATAACACGCATAATTTGTATTTCCAGTTATAGAATATTCTCAGCCAAAAATACCCCAAAATAGAGCAATCTCTAGAGATTCAATTCTGGCTTTCTTTGTTGCTATCGTTCGTGGAAGTTCTCTTTACTAAATAAAATTTGAAATTCATACAAATATATACAACAATCGGTATAATTCGATTTTACATATGGCAAGTTTGATCGTACATACTGCTGAATACATAATGCTTAATATACAGTGGAATACATATGAATACAAACTTTAGTATATATACACTACAATCTGCTGAATACATATATGAATACATAATGTTTAATATATAGTGAAATACATATGAATACATACTGTAGATATATTTGAATATATATATATATATCTGATGAATACATTCCATAGTTTACTTAAGGATTATTTTTAGTAAACTGCTGAATACATACTGCGGATGTATTTTGAATACATATGATATCCATACATATTCAAGTTCTAATAAATATTAACATTATTTTTACAGATTGTCGACAAATACATCAAAGATGCAAAACTTTTTATTGCAACACAAGAGCCCAACGAGATTGCTTCGGCCGTTAACCTTCTCGACGCTGCACTTTCTCTGCCCCCTCGTTTTAAGTTAGCACTCGAGTTAAAATCTCGATCTTTACTCTATCTCCGGCGTTTCAAGGACGTCGCCGGTATGTTACAAGACTACATTCCCAGTTGATAATGGTGGTTGTATTCACGGGGAAGATACTGGGTTGGGAGAGAGATAGTGGAGAGAGATCGTGGGTTTAGTAAAGTTGTATGCTATACGGTGTTAGTGTGAGAGAAAGAATAGAAAGTAGAAGAGAGAAAAATATTTCGCAGTGTATTTAAAGGCTTAAAGTAAGAAGTGACCATAAATAAATAATTTTCTATAAAATTTAAAAGGTAGCTATAAAAAATAATTTTTAAAAAAAGTATTTATTTATAATAAATAAGGTGTAAAAATTTGTTATAGGAGGTAAAATTTCCATGTTTAAATAGGAAGACTTCCTTAAGGAAATTTTATGTCTTACTATTATGTAAGCAAAAAGGAAAGAAAAATTCCTCGGGCAAACAACTCCAAGAAAGTCCATATTAGAAAGCTTAGGCCCAACATAAAGCCCATTCAGCTCGATCGACGATGATCTTCCCATTTCCAATTTCTCTCAGACACAGTTCTTGTCAGTGTCAGCAGATCTTGACTCTAAGTTGACTGTTGTGTTATTTGAAAGCTAAAGATCGCAGCTTTCTTCAGTAGAGATCAATAATCAAGGTGACATTGCCACACTTGTTTATATTAAGAAATTCCAACTCAAATGCTTTAGTACTACTGATTTGATTTTATCACCAAATTAAATTGAATCATTCTTCTCTGCATTTTCACTTAGCTGGTACGAGCTTTCCATCATACTTATAAACTTATGAATGCTGGTTTCAAGTAATTTCAGAAATACCCAGAAATATTTTTCCTTGTACCTTTCTTTTTGGTACTGTTTTGGTAGAAAATTCTTGATATGATGAAGTAAAATCAACAATATTTCTTATTTAGTTTCTGGGTTTGTTCATGAGAATGATATTTCACATAAAAGGAGCAGTCATCTTGGTGCTTGAAATGTTTCTTACAGCTTACTACATTGCACTGCTTGAATTTGGTTCTGCATTTGTTTTTATTGTTCTGTAGATGAATGGTGTTAGTGGGTTTTATTCATGAATAGCAAGAATTTTTTTCCATTTTAGCCTTGTTTCTTGGTAGTGTTTAGTGTAGCATTCTTGATACAGCGAAGCAAAAGCAACAAGTTTTATCACTATATTATTAGGTGTTTGTTGGGAAAGATATGCCCCATAAATGGAGCAGTCTTTTGCTTGAAATTGTTCTTACAGATTACTAAATTTTTCTGCTTGAATTTGGTGCTGCATTTGTTGTTATTGCTATACACTTAATTCGTGTTGCTGTTGGGTTTTCTAGAGTAATGTGACGTCTAATTTGTGCAGGTGTCAGCAATTAAGATGGACGTGCATTTGAAATATGCATTTGGTAGATTTCAAGAGCAATTTGGATCTGGACCTGGACTTGGTCCTGGATCAGGAACCAATCTTATGAAGATAGATGGTATTGCACCGCCTTTCATTAAGTCTGTATACAGAGCTGCTGCAGCTTTGTATAGAACTGATCCTTGGAGGCGGTTGCGCCCAGGTCATCTTTTCGGTGTAAGGGTAGGGAAGGATTCAGATTGGTCTGGCAAAAAACAGCCATTTTCTTGTATCCAATTTATTGGTGGAGATGGTGGGGATATAGGTCTTTATATGTTTAGGTCGGAAAATGATGCGAAGAAGATGACTGGTTCTAGGGAGACAATTCGGGTTCCAAATGTTGAGGTTTTGCGGGTTACTTATGACCTGGACTCTGTGATGCTCCCTTCAAATAAGAGATTTGTTATATCGTTGGCATTGGAGGTCTCAGGTGAAGATCGATATCCAGTGATTGACGTTGGCCGCTGCACAACCACTGGTGAGCTTCAGTTTAGGAATCCAACACTTGAAGAGCTTAGATTTGTGTATGCAGTAATGAAAGGAGCTTCTCTTCTGCACCCTTTGCTTCAGCAAGATT